>NC_134365.1:172629076-173829076 GCF_035582795.1 Mycteria americana | reverse complement strand
TTGGTTCTGTTGCCAGTCCAAAATCATTGTAGAAATACCTTCTTTGTTTTGCTGGGGTGGGCAATAAGAGAAGCAGGAGAAGAGGAAGGAAATGAGTGTGTGTCTAATTATGCTTCTATAAATGTCCTCAAATACTTTGCTAATGTGGTCGGGGGAACTTTTTCAAAACCAAAGTAGGCAAATGTGGAGCTTGCTTGTCCAGTTAAAGTGGGCAATTTACACTCATCAGGCTTGGCTAGAAAGCGTCAGGAAAGCTTGGCTTTAAGTGTGGAGCCATACCACATCATTTGCTGTGTCACAGTGGCCAAAATAAATGACAGCTGAAGCTGTCTATAACATAGCCTTGACTTCTAGACTCTGAAACCTCAAAGAAATCCTTCATTTGACTGTACTGTACCTATCCTGGTGATGATATGATATTATAATCACTTCCCACATTGGCAATATTTAGGTCAAAGGCACAAATTGTCATTGTGTGCTAAATAAAAGAAGGCAAGGGAGAGAAGTAGAGTTTTGGATCCTTCATTGTAGGCACTGCTTAATTGCTGGCTCAGTCCCAGGCACTGGGAGGATCTCTCCAAACAACTGTTTCTGAGTCAATACGTGGCACAGTTCTGGGGATAATTTGTTCCAGGGACCACCTCCAAAAACAGTGTCACATTTTGTTTCGGTCTCTGGCCCTCTTTTATTTACCAGCATAGACATAGCCATTGGGTTTGTGTTGGCCTGCAGTCTTATGAAGCTTTTCTAGTAAAGCCTACAAAATCTTTCATGGTGATTCTGTTTCTCAGTGACTTCACCTCATCAAATGTCAGCTTCAAAACCCAGCCTGTTGAAATCCTCATCTGCCCTACAGTTTATTTCCTCCAGCCAACACATCCAAAGTTCCGAACATCCACGATCTACTGTTTTATTCAAATGCATGAATTTTTGAATTTGCAAAAATTCAAAATCTTTGTGGTTTGGGTTTTTTTAATTATTACCTAGTTATTGATTTATTTTTTTTGTTTGAAAATTAGATCTGAGCCCAACACAAACACAACAGAGTTGAAGTTCCTTCTCATGCATCCTTTTCACCTCTGTATGCTGGTGAAACTTATTTTTTTTTAGCTTGGCTTAACCAGTAAAAGTTTGTGCAGAAGAAAAAGGTTAAAATGCATTTTATCTATCAATCCCTTATATGATAATAATTTCCATTAGAAACATAAAATACAATAACTTAACTCTTCAACATAGACAGCAATTTGACAGTATCCAGTTGTGTTTTTAATGAAGTAAATTTGATTTAGAGGGACAACATACATCTCAAACACTAAGATGATTTTTTTTTTAAGAAAGTTGAAAAACGTCTGTTTTGATGCATATAATTGTGCATTGTGCAGGCCTGGAAGGTGGCCTAGTAAGCTCTTGCAATCAACAAGCGTATAATTAAAGGAATGAAAGCTATGCTTTGGCATAAGAAAACTATATATTGATGTGGGAAACATAAATATTGATGTCTTGATGAGTGGGGGCCAGGTAATGGAGAGAATGGTTTCCATAGTTCATTAGGGAAGGGAAAAATGTACGTAGTAGCAATACCTGCCCTCAACAATTTCCTATTAGTGTACTCATTCATGGCACTGGCACATACAGTGGAAAGTATTCACAGGTATTACCACCCTTGCAATGTTTTAGGAAAACTCCTCTTGTTAGAATTTTAGGATTTCTGTGTTTGAAATTAGGCATATTTTCCTTCAGAGAGGAAAGAATATTCTTCTACTACAGAAAGGATAAGCCCATTCAAACCAGTCCTTGAACTGCATCTGTTTATTTTTGGTACCCTGTGCCTGTAGGACCTCACCTGTCTTTTACAGTCATGCCTAGTCTAAGCCTCAGCTGCTTTTTTGAACAGTTCACCTTTCCTTTTATTTTCTACTGAGCCTTTCAGATGTTATGTTGTCTAACATGCGTAGTTCATTTTCATTTTTGTATATAGAAGTTAATCAGAAATAAATTTGTATCTGTGACAGCAGAAAAAATGTTTCATACTGACACTTATCAGTATATGCTGAACAGTAAATATTACGAAGAAATTTTGGTGCTGCAAATGCTCTTCAGTAACAAGCATTTAGTTATATTCAGCCACACAATCCACTAAAGCTCCTTTGAAGTCAATGACAAATCTCTAACTTTCTGTATAAGTGGAAGGACCTATCTATTCTTGCGTGGGAAAGAGTTACACTTTAGTCAAACTTTCTTTTTCTGTATATTATCGACTTTTTGGTTTTGAATTTCTTAATTTCAGAAAATATTTAGGGCATATTGACAAATAAACCCTTTGCTTGAAAAAGGTGTTACACAGCAAGTCATATTCTTCAGGATTTCACACTTCAGATTTCCACAATTCAGAAATTTTATCATATCTTTATTTTACTGAATTTATCTTCTGTGTCAAACAGTTACTTACCTTGGCAGAAATATGTGGAGGGATGTGACATGCTCAAGAACATTTCTTTAAAGTGTATAAGAAGTTCTCAAAACCATAGCACTGGGATTAATAATTGATAGAAATTCTTGTGTTCCACACATTTGTGTGCATGTGTGTCCATTCACAGAAGGTACCTCCAACCTCAGAATCAGTGTTTTTACAAGCTGTTAACATTACAATGTAATGCAAAGCCTCTAATTCAGTTGATATCACTAAATATTAATTGCTCTGAAAGTCTGAACTTTTTTCTGCAGAAGGTTCATTTTTTTAAAAAGGACTGCCATTGTGCAGTGTTGACAGCACAACATGAAAACTCCTGCTGAGCTTGTCTATACAAATGTTTTGCTATGGCTGAGCATAACATTCTTTGTTATCTAACCAAATGAATATAAAAAGAGAATATGAATACATGTAGCAGAGAAATGAAGTGTTTTTGAAAGGCCTTTCCTCTGAATGAAAGAAGAACAAAACGAGATTGGCTACGAATCAGCAAGTTGGTTATGTTTTTTTCTACCTTGGGTGGCTCTGAGGTTTGACTGGGTGCCAGCTAACAAATTAGGTCATTGATATGTTACTTTTGTGTATGGAGTAATTCTTGATATCTGTATGGTCTGTCCACACATGCGGGACTAATCTTAATTTCCAACATCCTTCTTTCTCATTTGGGGAGAGAGTTTTGACTGTCAAAAAAAAAAAAAAAAAAAATCTGCTGAGGCAGATTTTAGCCCCCACCCCCTTGACAAATAAGAACAAATCAAAAGGAAAGAGAGCTTGTCGGAAGTTATTTAATTTCAAACCACCTCCCATCAAAAAGAATAATAAATAAACCTCAGAACAGACTCTCAGTCCTCTTAGGCACGTTATGTTTCAGTCAGAGAAAAATGACATATTGTCATTTGCTGTGATAGGTAGGTAAAAACTTTAAAAAAAAGTTAACCACAACATATTACAGTATACATATGCTCATTTCATGAGCCTGCATTCTCTTGGAGTTGGAAGAACTGAATGCAAAGCAGCTACAAGGTGCTACTGTTCAGATCAGGTAGTGATGACAAGTATTTTGCACAAGACAATTTAGCAGAAGCTCAGGCCTGTGCCTTCTCCCCCTGCTTTTCAATTTTTAGCCTATATCGCGTTTGCCAAATGGTGTGCACTGACGAGGTCCACATTTGGTCTCCCTTCTGGATTGGCTCCTTCCTCGGGTGTTGCCAGCTTCTCATGTGTTCAGCAGATTTTCAGCCCCTGCCATGAGCACCGCACACCGCTGTGCCTCTGCGCAGCCACCTGGCAGGGAGACAGGCTGCCTCCCGCTTTCATCTCCCGCTTCTCTCCCACCCGGATTGACCAGCAAAAGAGGTGGAGGAGGAGAGGGAAGGGAAGTGGTGGCTGGCAGTGGTCGCTTTAGGAAGGTCAATTAAAGGCTGAGAGTGGGGAAAGAAAGGATTAAAGAACTGGCTGGGCTGGGGTAGCGTGTAGGGAGCACGGAGCTGAGGGAGACTTGGAGAAGTGCAGGAGAGGAGCGGGGAGAGGATCCGGCCGCAGGAGCATCAGGGAGTGCAGTAGGGAGGAGGAACCACAGGAACGGGGGCTTTGGAAACATAATAAAAGCAAGATAATTGATCATAATAACGGATAATTTAAGGGGAAGGAAACACAGGGGTAGGATAAGAAGAATAAGACAAGATACTAGGATTTTCCTAGACCCTGTCACCCTACTCAAGCATGTCAGTGTAGTAATTCTTGCTTGAATGTCATGTAAGGTGCTGATATGTATGTTTTGTATAAATTATAAGAAATGAGGGATGTCAAATGGGGAGAAAAGGAACTTTGCAACTGAAATATGGAAAAACTGAAATATGATGTACAGTATAATACACGTTATAATGTGTAGAGTGAGGTACATACAATGTATTTCTGCATGCTTGTTTTTTTTAATTGTCCTTTCAAAGCTATCTGCCATTTAGGTATTGTCACTTTTTGTATCATACTTTATCTTTTGCATGCACTCTCACAAGAAGAAATATTATGTCTATGCAGCTAAACAAAGGATGGCCAAAGAGAAAGTTAAAACACTGAACCCTTTGTTGCAACTCAATATATGTATGTATGTATTTATGCATAAATATTTATATTTCAGGGAATTAGAGGTCACTGTGATAGGATTGTTTAGAAGACTGAATGATAAATCAGGCCAGTTTTAGCCTTCGAAACATGACTTTATTTGATTGATATTCATAAAAAAGACACACTGCGAATGATTAGTTCCTACTCATTTCTAATCATTATTATTACATATTCAGAGCAGTTAGTCCTTAACAATCATATACTAAATTAACTATTGATTGTCTGCACTCGTTCTCTGGCTCTGTTCTGGACTATGCCAGCTAACTCTCTCCAAAACATATGTGGTATAGAAAGGGTGACACTCAAGCAATGTTGGTGCGAGCCAGTCAGTGCCACTAAGGCCAGAGATGTCTCCTCGTTTTAACGCTATAGGCAGAGCATGGGTCACCTTGGAGAAGTCACTGAACAAACAGTGAGTTGTTCTGTTTTGGCTGCACTGTGTTAGAATAAGAAACGGCCACCCCTAAGAGCTTGTTCCTAGCCTCCCTATTGCATTTATTTGTCTAGAGAATTCGAGATTTATTGATCTGGAGAAAAAAAATAGCATGATGATTTAGCATAGTCACCAGAGGATGGGTGTTCTCACATCCTGGCCCTTTCTAAGGGTTGTTTATATGGAGGGTAAAAAAATGTATACTCACAGCAATAGCAATTTCCGCTTCTACATATTGGGACTGGATTACATTTTATTCTCAGAAATAGTAATGGTTTTGTCATCTGGTTTAGTTTCACTAAATCTTCCCTTTTTGGAAACTGAGGAAGAGATACTCATCAGGCTTGCTATTTTTGGTTTATTTATTGTTGTTGTTTTGTTCTATAACAGCATTCTTTAATAGTTGTAGCTGTTTTCTGAAGGAATTGCAAGTTACTCAAAATTTATTGTCCTGTGTGTCTCTGTGAAAGAGCGTTTTTACCTTCATTAACAAAGTCACAATGCAAGCCTGTGGTGCACAAGCAAGTTAGTGCACAAGGGAAAAAAGCATTTCTTCTGACACTGGGTAAATACAGTTTGGCCAAAAGGTCTGTGCCAGGAGTCCATGCAGAATTACAGACGTGCTGTGCAAGGTTTTTGTAAATGAATAGCAAAGGTATTTTTTGCCACGACATTTGTGCAAATGGAACTGAGCAAACCATGAAGGACGCTTCATCTTCCACGTATGCTATTGCAGAAGGGTGTGTCACTCTTCTTCTCGCTACAGCTCTGCATTGTCTCTTCCCTCCAGGGACACAGCTGATACTAATCTTTGTACCTTGTGCTGCTGTCAGAAGCTTTATTAATAATGACAATAGCACATCCTTTGCAGCGTCTTCCTGCTTCACTTGGAGCCTTCTCAGATGTTATCTTCATTGTTTCATAGTGGCTATAAATATGAAAGTATTTACAGTGAATTGTTTCCAAACAATTAATTACTGAACTATGTGCTAAGTTTATATTGTCTTTGTTACGCCCAGGCTCAAAACCAAGGGCAGAATCAGTTAGATAAATGCAGTTCTTCACATTTAGGGCATAAAAAATATCTGCTCTTCTATCAGCATGGAGTAATTTCCATTTGCAAAATGTGAGGTAGCATCTTGGATGAATGTACCCCTGGATAATTATTTTTTCAGGTAGGAATACAAGTACTAACAAGAAAGAATAACAGACTTGAATTTTTCATTTGGTAATCGTATTTAAATGAGAGTAATAATATTTAACATACATACCACATCTTCTCTTGTTTGTAAGTCTCAAAGGAACCTAGGAGTGGATAACACTAAACATGTGGAAAATGGAGACACCAGGGTTTGGTTGATGTGCCCAAGTCACATTGCTCCTCAGAAGCAGAGCATGGAAATTAGGGCTCTAGCCTCTGAGACAGGGAAGTTCCAGCTCTTTAGATGTTTTCAACTGATGTTAATTTTTTTCTTTTGTCGTAAACATCAACGAAAATTTTAGGTATCTTAATAACAGAGATGAATTAATACAATTAGGTAAAAGATATGTTTAACCTTATAAGCTTTTTTCTTTGATTTTCAAACTGAAGCAGAAGCAAAAGCTCTCTGAAGACTTGGAAAGGATCAAGTTAAATTTATTGATTTTTAATTGTGTATCCCAGAGTTCATACGTTTGGCTGGAACTTACCTAATGACCAAAATTGTCAGTGTTATATTCCTTCCTGCAGCTCAGACAGCAATGAGAAACCTTCTGAGAAAACTAAATATGATTCTGAGCTGTACATACTCTGTAATTGTTCATTTTTGACCAGAAAAGGTGAGAAATATGGTATACTACAGAGTAATAACTGAGGCTCTTCAGGTGAATTTGAACAGCAAATGGATTTACCAAAAAGGATATTTGTGTGTAAAATCATGTACAAGTGTTGATATTCCTAGTACTGTATCAAAATGAGTTTTCATGTGACGCAGGGTCAGTGTAAAAAAGTTTTTTCATGAAGTGACCTGATAGAGACTGAAGTGGTGTTTCTTCTACTGTCATGGTTGTGCTGCTGATCTACTTTGATTACTCTGAGAAGCATTTTAGTCACCATTAAAATGAGAATGCAAGCACATGGAGGAAAACCTTGAAGCTGAGGGCCACTTCCAAGTCAGACTGGTACAGAAAACATAGTGCTGAGGCAATGATGTTCCCCATCGCTGTGTGCAGACCTAGTAGCCTTTAATTGCTAGTCTTAATGGAAAATATTTTTTTCCTCTTTTTTTCTGCATGGCATGTTCATATAAACAGGAGGTTGAGGAGGAAGGAGGCTCAGGAGATGGAGCTGTCTCGGAGGAGCTATCAGCAGGAGAAAGGAGGGGATGGAATTCCCGACAACCCCACCTCCTGCTCCCTGCAGACAGGCGTTTTTCTGCCTCTCTTTTCTTTTGGCAAGCAGGTTGTCAGTGGTAAGGCAGTAGTAATTCTGCTGCCACCGTGGGTGCGAAGTGGTGTGTCTCTCGCTTTTTCCCATGGGAAGGTGAAATTAGCCTTCAGTCAAACCCTGCAGTACAATATTGGGTACAAGATTTGGAGCAAAAGGGTTTTAGCAGGGTCGAGGGGAGAGTTGAAAGCATAAGTGATTTTGAGTCCGAGAGATGTCATACCCAAAGTACCAAGTACCCTCTCATGAAGATAGCACACAGTGGCACCCAGAGCCCAGCTAAGTGCCACAGAAAACCCTAAAAATATTCTTCCTTTCACCCCCAAACCTTTGGGATCATGAGCCAGGACATCTTAAAGAAGCTACTAACCCCAAATTGCTGAGGGATGAAGTCAGGCAACTGCAGGCAGAGTAGACACGTGAGGAAATGGTGTCATGCAACACAGGAGATATACCCTAACCATGAATGTCTGCATCAGACCCTTCTCTTGAAAACATTAGCATCATCAGCACTACTTTTAGTTCCCTGAGAAGTATTACTGACTCCACAGCCTCGGCCAGAGTTTATTTAAGATCCTCTCCACATGAGAAACAGAAATCCAATTTCCTGTTCCGAGAATGAGGAGCAGTGGTTCAAATGCATTAAGCTCTTGCCTAGATTGTATCTTGCCAAAAACTTAAGATTAATTATTATTTCTTCCTTGTTAAGTGCAGAATATGTGCTTGGTGCTCTGTAAGACATACGGAAAGACAGCACCTACAGCTAATTGCTTTCAGTTTCAATACCTGATCCTTCACAGACATGCTTTCCTATCCCATTGAAACTTTATTTGAATGAGTAAGAGTTATTTCAAAGACAAATAATTTACGTAGAAAGATTCTGGCACATATAAAGATTTAAATTACAATAGTCTCAACAGGAGATAGAGAGGAGAACTGACATGGATATACCTGCAAAGGCCAGTAAACAAGAACATAGGAAAGTAAAATTCTGTAGTTTTACATTCATTGTGTTCATAGAGTCAGTTCCTGGTTATAATCATTATACTTTGATTGTTATTTCTGGTTTGTGGGAAGAAAGAGAAATAGTAACTAAATTTTTTTAACAATAGAGTTTGGAAAGAAAATAAGACATCTGTGGTCTCATTGAGTTCTGAGTAAAGTCAGTAGTGCATTTTCCATTAACTTAAATTTAATAGGATCTTAATTTAATTTAATTTGATTTAATTCTCAGGTTTCTGTAATGCATTTTATAATGTAGTTTAAAGAGGCTCCAAATTTGAGATGATGAAACATTTCCAAATAAGATGCAGCCAATATGCAAATCATACTTGTCCCTAGAGGTATATTATAGCAGTTGATACAGATGTCAGAGCAACAGATCTCAAAGCTTGTTGGTATTTCGAATGGCTTATTGGTGTGGCTGATATGGCTATACTCGCAAAAGGCTGCTGGAGCTGCGCCTAAACAGCTCTTTCATTGGCAAAGCTTAAACTCATTTTCCAGACAGAGGAAGTCATACTAGCAAAAGACTGCCTTGGCATTATAATTCAATAACCATTAAGCATTTCTGTTATTTGTTTCATGTGACTCATTCCGTTAAGTCTCTGTCTCACCTCCCATGCTGCATGCAGCATCTGTTACACAGGTATTGCCACTTTGGGCAGTGGAGAGCAGGTCCCTGATCAGCTGTGCCAGGCACAGGGGGCCCCCAAAACAGGGAAGCGTGACCTGGGAGAGGAGTGTTTTTGCTTTCTAGAAAGGTCAGAGACTCACAGAAGTCCCTCGAGAGATATGGTGGCTCTAACTGCAGCCTCTTACCATGTTCCTGCTTTCATTTTATTTCTTAATCATTCAGTGCGGAAAAAATTGAGATATCTTTATTTCAGTGGGTGTAATCAGGTTTCACAGAGATTTAACTAGGGAATTAATAGCTACTGAAAGTTCACTTCAGTGAAGCAAAGAGTGCAAGAAAATTTGAAAGAAATAGTCTGAGGACGTGAGAGACGGGAGCCTGAATGCAAGTAGTGACATGGAAAGAGAGTCCGATGGAGCTTTGCAGTAGGCTGCAAGATGAGAAGTGTAGCTGCTGTGCTGCAATGTCTTCTGTGACTGAAATAAAGTATTCAGAAGGCTACACTGAATATCCCCGTGTCACTGCTCATACTTGCTATAGTTACTTCTTCGTTGTGATGTCATAGAAATAGCAGGGAAGTGAGATCCATATCCCTGTCATTCTACATACTTATACATACATTCTGCAGTATGGTAAGAGGGAGAGCGCAAGCCCACTGGAACCTGGCGTATTAGGCTTGTTTCATTTTTTTTGCCATTTCTGTGTAGAGGGTATGAATTAGGAAGAAAAAGTGCCTGAAAAACCTGTTCTTATGCTGTAATAAGGTGGTGGTGGTGAAACTACTTTGCCTGCTCCTTGTAAAGGAATGCTTTGTTTTTCAACATCATCAATTGAGGGCATGTCTCTAAAGCACTTTTTTGATCCACTTATTTTTCAGAGGACTGCAACATATGTTTTTCCTCTTCCACTTTTTAATATTTTGGTCTCTGGTGAATCCGCATACAAAAGCTTCCTTCCTTTAGTTGGAGTCCACAAATGAAAGGCTTTTCTTTCTCTGATTGCAGATTAGCCTGCCAAGAAACAAACTCTAACTGGAGAACATCACTTTAATTTATTTATGGGATACAGATGACAAGGAAGTCTGTCCTCTTCTCAGGCTTTTTGGAAAGCTTTGGGCTGACCCAGCCCAGCAGAGTTCATATGGCAGAGGCAAACTGTGCCAGGAACCAAAGCCAATAGTCATTGCAAACCCCTGAACCAAAACATTCCTTTAGTGCTTGAATTTCCCTATAATTTGTGTAGATTCCCTTTTTGTCAATGAAGCTTGCAGTGGATAACTAGCTTAGTGCAATCAGACTAAACAACTGTGCTATTCATTCAGCAATTAGATGATAGCAGTAATGCATGCTTTATGGTTTCCGTTCTTCATTCTTTCCTTTCTTTTAAAGTCCTTGGAGACAAACTCTGGGATGTTTGGCAAAGAGGAGGCTCTTGCTGAAAAATATCCTGTCTTTTTTTACTTTAGGGTTTCTAATAAGTTCTATACTCAGAGGCAAAACATCAGATCCACATAGGAAGAAAAGATCAGCTAGAGAAAAAGCAACTCTACAGTCATTTATACCTATATGTGATCACTTGCTTTGATCTATTTAAATGATGGAGGAAGACTTTATTTTAAATCACCAGCAGCATCTGGCTTAATTTAGAATAAATTAAGAATATTTTGAATGCAAATAATTTTAGCAGAAATAGAGGGAGATAGGCTTGCTCTGTAAGTGACTTGAGAGGGGCGTAGGGCTAAAAGGAAGAATTTTGCTGTTGTTGCAGAAGATAAATCTTTGTGAAAGGGCAGGCTTCACTGCTTCAGTTTTCAGTTAGGAGTTTCAGCTTTGGCCAAAATCAGCTGTGATTTTTAGCCTTTCCTTACTGCTGCACATAACTTCTCTGTGTTTGCAAAAAAGGGATCTATATGTATGGATAACTCAATGACATTGTTAATGATCCTATTAACTAAGGGGCAAACTTTAGCTCTGTATGTATTAAAAAAAAAGAAAAAAGTTTAACCAAGTCAGTAAAAAATGATACAGCTTAGCAAATGTTCTCTTCATATAGTTGGAAAGGAAATTGTTGCTTATCTACTACCTTTGAATTTTCTTATTCTGGCAATTCTTCCTCCTTTGTTTTACACCAGCCCTGTCACTCAACCACTGTGTGACCTCAGACAGATCAATTAAATTCCCTGTACTATAGTTTCTTTATTTAAAGGCTAATCCAAAACCCGTTAAACTCAATGTGGGCTCTGAGAGATAAGTACTGGCAGATTTAGCTGTGGTAGCTTAAAGCATTACAGCACCCAGATGCCTTTGCTATCTCTTTTCAAAGGATTAATTCCCCAATAGCAGGCAAAGAAGGATAGGATATGAGCCATGCGTCAGTCACTGTGGTTTGCAGTACAGAATATTAGATTAAATTGCAATGAAGGTAGGTGCTCGTTAATAAAATGGACAATAAAATGTGGCAGTTGAGGCACAGATACATATCCTGTTCTGTCCTTCTGTAATATTGGTGATGACCTAAGACAGATGGCCAAGTTGAAAACATAGGGCAGTAACTCCTCTAACTATAAACATGAAAGATTGTCTGCCAGAGCGCTAAAAATCTTACCTGCATACTGATTTCTGTAAACTGCTTGAAGGTACTGATAAAGGGCAATGAATAACAATAAAGTATCATTGTACATCTCAAGGGAAGAATGGTTACATTTAATTTTTAAACACTAAAAGGAAGAATAAAAAATGGGAAAAAGGAATTTCCAGCTGATTGCAAGTACATTGCATTTCTATTCAGACCACTTCATTTAGTTTCCAAATATGCTGTTTTGAAATACCTTTCAGCATAAGGATTGTCGTTTTTCTCACAATGGCAATCAGCCACGACAGGATGAATGTCTGTAAGGACTTGCAACAGAAAGAGAGAAAAATAGAGGGATGAGAAGCCAGTGGGGTGGCATGGCATTCCAGCATGGTTTATACTAACCACTGACTTGAAATACCTTCTTAATGTTGGGACACTCCTTGGAAGCTGGTTTAGTGCCTCTCTAATTGTCCACTTGAGTGCAGTGAGCTGTTTTTCAAGGCCCAAGGTCACTGCACCTTTCTTAGATATTTAGCTGAAGTGCTCATGATTAGAGTCTTGTTGTCCTAGGTTTCCTCTCTTGTCAGTGGTCAAGGATAGGTCTTCAGAATTCACGGGCTATCTCTTGCCAGTGAGTGCTCGAAGAAGGAGAAAGAAGTATGGGGAACTGGGCTGTGGTCTGCCTTTGCTCTACTGAGGTCTCAGAGGAGCCTTATTGTTAAGACAGACAAATTTGAGCACAGTCTTACCAAGGCAGAAGAGTTCAAATTTTTTGTTTCCAAGTCCAAAGCTGCAAATCATTATGCAAATGTTTTATATTCATTTTTCTTTAGTTGGACTATTTTAACCAAATTAGTATGATATTGGTAAGTGTAGCAAAATGCAGTATGAATGGTACCAAATCATAGAAGGCTAACAGCATAGGATCAAAAGAATATAAGCCCATTGATTTAGACCTCACCAAAAAAAGAAAAATTTAACCCACACACCACTGAAAATCAATAAGAACTAGTGACATCTGCATGTTAATGATTAAAGCCTGCTTTGCACTAGTGAATAAAAGGTAAAAATTTCAGAAAACTGTTACTAGTGATTCAGTCATATACTCTAGGTAACCTCAGAGAAATCAGCAGTTCCAGAACAGAAACAAGTATATGAATTCTCCCATACAATGTCTATATAGCCTTTGAAACATAGGAAAATGCAAATTGAACAGCTGTTTCAGTGGGTTAAGGCTAAGGAAGAAAAAAAAAAAGGTTTGCATTCAAGGATAAATATTTACAACATTATCTTGTGGGAGAAACAGAAATTAAATGTAAAATCATATCTGCACATAAAGAACAGTGATGTGAAAAATATACTATTTATTTTACAATAGAAACATTCTTACTGGAAATAATATGGCATTGGTTGAGTTCTGGCTATAGTGAAGCCTACTTGGAAATAAATGTGTGGTTTTACAAGATATGGGCTATCAAGCTGCCTTTTAGCTTGGTGTTTTTCACTTCTGGGAGATGAACAGTTATCAGCAATGCATCATGAGTAAATTTACTTTATTTGTACTGCTTACTATCATTTGTAGTGTGTCATTATTTGAAGTTTGGTTTAAGTCTCAATTGAAACATTAAACTTTTTATGAACTGGAAATCTTGGAAATCCTTCAGAGGAAGGCTTTTATTTATGATATTGTAGTCAGTGTTTCCATTATATCCCCCTGTTTTCAGAGATTTATAACTTAGTTGTAAAAAAATCATTCTGGACTGAAATTTGGCATATGGGATTGAACCAGAAGAATGATGTTTTTACCCAGTTTGAAAATAAGTCTGATCACATGTAAACTACAGGATATAGAAATGATTAAATATATTCTTTAGAGATTGTTTTGCTTTATTATGATGTTGCATTGTATTATACCATTTTCTACAATTAATTCTATATTAATAATGTTATATTTCAAATACCTTTTTCATCCCATACTTCTGTCTCTTGGGTGAAGAATAGAGTGATTATTGCTGTGTTTATCACTGAAATGTAGTATGGCTGAGTGTTTCTGTAGCACCAAAGGAACATGATGGTTACTTCTCCTGAGTAGCATAGCTCACTAGTTTGGTACATAGAAAAAACATAAGCAGATAGAATGCAACTAGACATTGGCAAAAGCCAACCAGCCAACCCCCCCCCAAAATCCCCAAACTTCCAAAAGAAAAAAAAAAAACAACAAAGCTCTAGATGATACTAAGTTGCTTAGAGACAGCATAGCTAAGGCATTCTAGTTTCTGCAGAGAAGTATGGAATAGAGTGATACTGTAGATTTTTCATTTTTTTCAAGATCTCCAGTTCTGTTCCTAGCTCAGAGAATGACAGCTTTAACTGTGAGATTCCTGTTGCTTTCCCATTGGAACATCACCACAGTAATGGTCAAGAAAAAGACTGTCATTGCAGATTCACTGATTTCTGGGTTATCTTTGGAGGCTTCATACTGAAGTAATTACCAAGATCTACTTCTTTTAGCTTGTCTGTCCAAGGCAGAGCACAATCCAAGTGAAAAAAAAAGTTGTGGTTTGCAAGCACTTTTACCAACCAGCATTTTTTAGTGAGAATTTCTTCTCAGATTTCTACTGGTTATACTAAGATTTCAATACAAATTTCATCTCTCAGAAGAAAATAAGAGGATCTCATTGGAACTATCTGATTCCCATTTTTCCTCAGAGGATTTACATGATACCAATAAGATTATCTCACAGACCTCAAACACAGAAAAGCAATCCTGGGAAGTTCTAGGCAGCTACAATGTCATTAGGGAGCTAGAAGGACTGCCCTTGTTCATCACCTCTCTTATTTCAGCTGAGAAGAAAGCAGATGTAGTGCAGAATGTACTAGCAGGTTTGAATCTGGTAATTCATGACAGATGTAACTTGCTGCTTGTTTGGAGTTGCCATACATAGGATGATAAAGAATGGCATGAGAACATTAAGGTATTAAAAGCTCCTTAATGATGAAGTTCAGTCTTCATTGTTAATTCAACAAAGCCTAATAATGTGTCTAAAGGGAAAAAAAAGACATACAAAACCCCAAAACCAAAACAATCAGCAATCTTTTTTAGGACTGTGAATTGGCATGCTGTGTAAATAAAGAACATCTGGAAAGATGTGATTCCCATTTTTTGAAAGAACCTGAGAGAAGAAAAGAAGGGGAGGGTTCCTGAAGTGGTGTCATAATAATATGCTGAGATCCTGGAGGATGCTACAGGACACCTTACTGTGAGGGTGACCAAGCACTGGCACAGGTTTCAAGAGAGGTTGTGGAGTCTCCATCCTTGGAGATATTCAAAAGCCATCTGCACATGGTTCTGGGCAACCAGCTGTAGATGGCCCTGCTTGAGCAGGGGGGTTGGACCAGATGACCTCCAGAGGTCCCTTCCAACCTCAACTATTCTCTGATTTTGTGATTCAGTGTCAGACTGGTGTACTCCATTTTATGTTGCGCTGCAGTGTCTGAGTGTGATATTTATACATCAGATGTAATGGAGTGTTTTTAATGTTGTTTTTTTTTTCTATTGCATATGTTGATACAGTCAGTACAAATACATGGCACATCTCCACCCCAGCCAAACAGCAGAGGGTCATAGGTTATTCTGTGGTTTGGCTGAGCTACTTAGAACTACTATGTACATTTTCTGAAACACTTTGCTTTTAGTCTTGTGTAGCTGATCCCAATGACCATGGAAGCCAGGAAAGAATCTTTCCATTAACATCAGCAAGCTGTGGACAAGCTCCTCAATGTCTTGCACTGTGCAGTAATGAGGATATTCAATATATTGTTTGACAATATTAGGTTCAGTATTAATAGCTTGGAGTGAAATGTCTGAATCCATAACTAGATACTGAGAAACTATGAGAAAAGACTGAAATAGAATTGCAGAAAATCAACAGCTAATTTCGGTACATGTCTATGGATAAAGGAATACAAGAGGGCAGAAATGTGCACAGCAAGAAACAGGGAAGCAATAACACAAAGAGAACAGTAACGAAGTAGGTGGACAGAGTTAGTGAGAATATGGTTAAACTATCTAGGGAATAAGGGTTAAGATTAAGAATTTGGGAAGGGACCAAGGAAATTAAAAAGGAAATTAAACATGTAGGGTTGAAAAGGCAAAAAATGTATTTCAGAAAGGTTCCTCAAGAAGTGTAACAAAGGTCATGCTTGAGACTGGTCTTACTTAATATTTTAATTGGTACTCTCTGTGATAAAATGTGTGTGATACAAAATGAGGAGGCATTAGCAACACAGTTAAATGATACAGGCAGAGCTGACAGACCGACAAACTTAGAGGAAGAGGATTCTAAGAATTCCTGTTATCATCTGCAAGATGTCTTCCTGAGAGGGAAGACAGGATGTGCTAATTAATCACAGCAATGTGATCCAGTACTGAAAAAGGCATATGACACATAGAATATATCAAATGTACAGAGATTCAGATGAGGCTTTGATGCGGCCTCCTTCACATTATTTACAGTTTTGACCATCCATATGTTCAAAAATGTGTTAAGCTGAAACAAGAAGGAAGCAGGAAAGACAGGATGGCTAGGGAAATGCAGAATCTGTATTCTGAGAAGAAACTGAATAGGCATGATATTTAACTTACTGAAATGAAGACTGAGATGAGGATTTGATTATTGCATCTAAATAAGTTCAGGACTTAACGCCAGAAGGGGAAAAAGCTATGATAAAGGACAATGTTGGCATAAAAACTACGTGCATGTAAAATAGCCAGGAATATGTGCAAATGAGAAGAAAGTTTTTAACTGCTGGAATACTGAGGCTCCAAAACAGATTAGAGTAGTTAAACAAATAAACAAGACAAGTCTTCTTTAGCAGCTTCATAAGTTTATGAGGGACATCCTATGATATGGCTGTCTGCAACAGTAGGAAAACAAACCTGATGAACCACAAGGTCCTTTTTGTCTTCAGTAAAAGGCCTGATTTTCAAAACTTCTTATTTCTTGCAGCTCTCATTGTGTTGTCTCTCTTGATGTGCCTCGTTTCCCTGTGACACTCTCAGAAGCCAAGACTTGGTAGCTGGAATTATTTAGTAAGTTATAGATTTACTCCATGATTGTTACGAAGATTCTGTATTAGGTCTATGGCAAAGTGAACTTGCAAACAGTTGTATTATCACTGTGACATACACGGTTAGTTTAGTGTTATGGTTGCTAGCCTGCTTATCTTTCCAGTGCAAGCCATGGAAAGCAAGAGAGCAATCAGTTGACTCATTTGTATGTCATCTAAACAGCACTCATGTATTGCTCTTCTCAACCTCTGTGACTTTCTTTTCACCCTTCCACCTTCCTAGAGCAAGTATGTACCCTCCCCCTGAGGCGGTCAGCAGGCAGCCTTAACTCCCACCAAGTTTCAAACATATGCATATATATTTTAGAGTTTATTCTAGGTTTGGTGTGGCTTTCATGAATCACAGTGTATATAGCTTTATATTTACATATATGAATGAAGTCTAGTGTTGGTTCGTAAGTGGTAGCTGAAAGATGTTTTTCTGTAGTGTTTGAGATTGAGTGATCTTGGCTAGTAGCTGTCTTAAATTTAGCATTAGATTTTGTGGAAAATTGCTGAAATCTGCAGCAGATTGTGCATTTGGTCTATTATCCTTATGGTATAAGCTGAGACCTCATGATAACTGCTCAGGATGAGGATGAAGATATGTAGCTTAACTATGGTTTAAAGGAATAGTGGAAACTGAGAAGAGGAGAAGCTCAGTGAAGAGTGACTGAATCCTCTGTTTTATTTTTTTTTTTTTTTTACATTTTCTGTTGGTGGGATTTGCAATCTGGCAAGCTACCACCAAATTAATGAAGTTCATGGACTGGAATTTCACCCAGAGTGATAGTTATTTGTATTGACTTGTATCATTTCCTCTATGCCTCCTGGCATTTTTTTCCGTACCTGTGCTTTCAGGAACACACGATATATTTTTTAGCCAGGTCTGTGAGATCTGATCTACTAAAAAAACCATCAGTATTCATCCTCTAATATTAGCTTTGATCTGCCAAACATACTTCATATCAGTGGGCAAAAAGAGGAGTGTGGGCTGAAAGTTTTCCACACTGATTTAGTATGCCATAAAAGCTTGCACAGGCCACTCCTCAGTTCCTGCATAGGCCTGCCTACACTGAAATGAAGTTCTGACAGCTTCTACCTGGATTTAATACAAGATCAGCTAAGCAGGTGTTGATATCCTTACCTATATTTTAAGGTTGCAATTTATAAAACCAGAGACAGCAATATGTCACTTGTGGTTTGGTGTCAAGGGCAGCTGAAGGGATAATTCATCACCGTGCAATACCTGTTGATACGTGCCTTGATTCCCTCTATTTCTAGCAAAAATGACCTGTCTGGGTTCTGTCAGTTAAAATGTATACTTAGGATTGCCTTTGTTTTTATTCCTTTATTTCATAAACCTTTTCCTTATTAATCCAACTTGTTAGACAAAACAGGAGTATGAAATTAACTCTGTAAAACTATATTATTTTTTTTTAGTAGGTTTTGACAATCTTGCTAACTTCAATTTTACTCACCTTTCTTTTTCTCTACAGTGTATTCATTTCCAGAAGCGTTTGATTTCTGTCTATATCACATTATCTTTACACAACTAAGTAAACAAGCCTGCTGACTTGTCCCCTAGGCCAAGTGACACCAAACAGCTTACATTCACACTACCAAATTGGAAGTAGATTTTTCCTAGGTTTAGTGGTCCAAAACCAAGACTGTGAGTGAGCTAACTCTTAATCTGTATGAACAATCAGCAGTTCAGTACTTGAGTCATTCCCTGGCCCTTTTTCATTTAGCAGTACAGTTATAGCCTAAGGCAATACCTATACTAGTAAATAATGTGAACCAAGGCCCATTCTCTGGACCTGGGCATGTGGCATGGCACAATTTATGCCCATGTAGCTAAGTAGTCTTTTACCTCTGTGAAGGTTGCCTTCATCTATAGCAACAACTGTGAGCAATCTTTGGCTTGTGCTATCCCTACACTATGCCTGGGAACAGTCTGGGAGACTGGTATTTAGACCAAAACTGTGATGGTGAATGTAATTACTAACGATTAAGTAGCTTGGTTGTGAGATGGTGCTTGAGCCCATGTCTTAGCCCTTTGAATTTTGCTGTCACACAGAGTAGCCATTGGTCGGGCTGCAGGTCCTGGAGAAAACACTGCTGAGCACCTACAGCCCTTTCTATCCTGTCCTCCTGAGTTTGGTCCCCTTTGCCATGTCTGTGTGCCACTCTCCCTCCTGCTTTTGGAACCTGGTCCAAGATCCCCTTTTACTCCTGTCTCTATATTTCATCTCTATCACCCATCTCTCTTACTGTTCTCCATGTTCAGGATGAGTTTTCCAGCTCTCTGTCTAACTCTTTCCCTCCAGCGAGCTTCTTTTTCTGCTCTTATCCCATTCTGCTTCCTTTTTCTTATTTTTTTCTTTTTTCACCTTTCCCCCCAGTTTTGCACATGTTTTCATCTCCTTTAGTTCTGCTTGCCTTGCTTACTCCTTTTGCCTGGCTTCCAGTCCCTATATCCCCATGTTTTCCACACCTCTATATCCACTCCCAGGCTCCTGGGCAGGTCTGTTTTCCCCACCCCGTGGCCTGGCCAGTGTGCAGTTGGGTGTCCATGGACAGCCCCAGACTGCTCCTGCTCCCTGTGTCCCAGTTACCAAGTTTTTCCAGTGTCACTTCTTGTGTCCACATCTAGGATGGATGGAAGAAACAGTCACCAGGGAGGCTCAACTCTTCCACTGTAGTTCTAGTTTGCTTCCCTCAGGAAAGCACATGCACGTTTGGGTGAGCAGAAAGTGTAATGAGGAACTGGGTCATACCCAGTGAGGACCCCACTTTCACAGAACCATAACATCTGAATTTAGGCTCTGCTTGATATAGTCTAAGTAAGTGCTGCATAAGTCTCTTTCCCTAATGTTTCTTATTGGCTGGTTTTAGACCTGGAGAGTCACCTGAAGAGTAGAAAAAAAAACAAGCAAAGGGACTTCAGTAGAGATTAGAGCCCAAGACTCTGAGCCTACAAGTCCCCTCTGAATATGTTAAAAAGGAAGACTTTTGAAAGTTTTAAAGTTTGGACACTTCTATACAGACATACATCACTGACAGAAAGGCAGCTTCCCCCTCTCCACTTTCCTGTCACCCCAAACTTCAAAATTCTACTTTATGCTTAAAAACACTTGAACTTCTCCAGGAAAAGGTCGCTAGTATTTTTTCAACATTGCTAAACAACAGATTTTCTTTAACCTCATTCTCAGAAACAGCTGTACCATTTTGGACGAAACTTCCTGAAATATTTCCGCCTGAGGCAGACACCTGGCATGGAAAATTTCAGCCCAAACATTTAAGATTTGGCAAAGCGATATGCAGCTGAAAACAGACTTTATAATGGGAAGTGTTGGGCAACTTTAATAACAAGCAAAATTACCAGTCTTACCCCAGCACCCATCCTAACTGATGTGCCAAGCTCTATGATAAAATACTTAGTTTCAATGAATGAAGTCCTTACATATCAAAGGACCAAAAATAACTTGGAACATAGTCTTCTTCCAGATATAACAAGCATTTCCGACTTATGGCTTAGTGATGTAAAGAGGACAAAGTAGGTTAATAACAAAGCATAAGATGTAATCTTCAGTTTGTGTCTGTTAGAGAGAAGAGTGAAGTGTGTGAAGTGTACTGGCAAAGTATATAATACCTTTATTGCTCAGATCTTACATGTTTGAGTCATCCAAAAGTCAGATGGTTTATTTTCTCCAGACACACCCCAAACTGTTAGCCGGAAAACCACTTAGACATTTAGATGGCAAATGTAAGTTCTGAACACAATAACATAATTTATTAAACTTTCAGCAAGTCACCCAAAATGTTTAACAACTGCTTTTTCATTCAATTTCCCCTTCCAGTACAAGAAGAACTTCATTTCCTATTCCATTTGTTCTCCTCTCTCTAAAATATAGCCCTGTCATGGTAGTCATGTTGTTCTTTAACAAAAATAAATCAATAAATATGGAGACATATAATAAAATTTGTTCTCCTTCTTCTGTCCATAAATACAGTGGAACAGCTCTATAGTTTTCTCTTCACATCTTTAAAAAATACATTTTAATTGTATTTTTTAAATCAAAATAAATTTAAAATGTATTTATCTGGAGAAAGAGAAGTGAAGCAATAAATACAAAAAAGAAAAAGGAAAGTGAGGTTAAGGTAACACTGATGTTTCATAGCCAGCTTGTGTTTTGAGATTTTGTTTGGGCATGTTCAGTGTCTAAATTCTGTCTAATATATATCTTTGGTGGATTTCAGACACCTAAATATCATAGAATATCTGCTATTGCCTTCACACAAGCCATATGTAAGCATTAGAGACTCTTAAAAATGTAATAGCTCCTTTGATCTGGAGAATGAAACACAGTCCCTGAGTATGGCCTTCACCTGGAAGAGAAAAGTGGGTGCCCAAGTGATTAATTTATACTTCATTTATGCTTCGCCTAAGTCACAGAAGAGGCTTCATCTGTAAGATACACTTAAACCTACCTCATTCCAGACAGCCCTGAGTTCAGTTCAGATAATAGGTGATGAAGCTGAGAGAGACAACAACCAAGAAATAGCTCGATCTGTATCCTGTAAAGAAGAAAGGAGAATTTGGTCCTTGGGTTAGTACTGCCCTAGTCCTGGTTTATGGCTTATCCTGTTGGATCAAATGTAAACAGGGTCCTGATCTCCCTCTTTCTCTGGGAGTACTCTTACCACTAGCCTCAGGGAGAAAAGGAGAAAACGGGGGCTGCCTCTGCCTTTCATTGGAACTGTGTGTTATAGGAACGTAACTTGGTACTAGAGGGAAAGTGGTGATGCAAATTATCTTGAAGCCAAAGCCCGTATTTCTAAAATAAGGGTCCCAAAAGCTCATTTTAGTTCAATGCCCACTTCATATCATAGGAGGCTGTAGCAGTTGCCATAAAATGAACTGCCTTTGGGATGCGATACCTCTGAATCTCTCCGAGTCTGTTTCTATCGTTAGAAAGAACATTATCTAAATCTTGTTGTATGAACAACCCCTTTAGGTAAAGTAAATGGACACTGTTTGTATCATCTAGGTCTAGTTAATATTGATGATGTTTATTTTTATTTATGCCAAAGGCTTATTGGGTTTACAGCATGAAACTATAATTAGTAGTAAGAGATGCTGAATCAGACAGCTAACATCCATAAATTGTGGGTTTTTCCTCTGCTTGTAACAGCTTTAGTGTGTGGTGACCGATAGAACTATTTTAAAGTGCATTTATGCTTTAAGCAAGTCCCTTGTAGGAAAAAAAAGTACTTACATTAACGCTGCTTCTCCCTGTCAGTGTACAGCAACTATATTAAGACACTACATGAAAAAAACCCCCACAACATACAGCATTAACAATAATATAGAAATCTTGTCTGTGTCAGAACAAGGACCTTATTAAAGAAAGGTATGTGTAATTAAAAGCATGCTAGTGCTTCTGATCTTTTTGATACAGCATCTCTGGCAAAGAGCTTTCAAAAAGCACCAGAAGCATTACACAGTGATCAAGATGGAATCAGAGGAGCGTGGTGAGCAGAGAGACTCCACTTTCTGAGAGCACTGTCTGATGGGAGGCAGCCCCCGGCTGAGGGCCATGCCACCGTAGAGACGGAGGAGAAATCCTTGGAGTTAGCAAATAGATGTGTCCTGACACTGTGCGGTGAGAGTGGGGGGCAGGAACTTTCTCCTTTTCTGAGGACTGAGCAAGCCTTTGAAACACACATTGTGGATCACATATAGCCACGTGTATGGTATCATACGGTAGTAGCACGGGAACTTGTTTTAGGAATTGCTGTTAGGATACTTGTTAGGCGGCAGGAGAGGCATCTTCCCTACTGCTAGGATGCATAGGCAGCACTGCTCAATATCCTGAGGAGGCACCAGGTCAGAGACCTAGTGACTAACTAGGATGTTTGTACAGACCTTTTACAGCTCTCGTGGTACATGTGAAATTCAGTCAGCATAGACTGACTGCCCTGCAATCCAACAGACTTGGTAAAAGTGTAAAACAGCTGTCTCTAATGGCATGACTACAACATGCACTTCAGCAAATGTGACTTGGGGCCTCATTACTGTGTCTCCACTTCTGACATTTATAGTTAAATGACGTTGTTGATTCCTGCAAGAGACGCTACAATTTCTCTAATTAAAGGAGGAAAAAAAACCCAACCCCCAAAAACCAATCTTCTTGTTCCTTCCCAGATTGTTCCCATTTACTGCAAATAAGCATGAGTTCCTGCCTGGAAGCACTATCTGCAAACTGCAGTCAGATGTAAAAGAAGCCTAATCAAGCTTGGGAACCAGGCCTTAATTAGACTGCTTGGAAAACAGAGCAGAAGAGCAAATGAAAATTATTAACCATCACTCATGATTCCTGTTTCTAATTTTAAAGAGGAAATCATGCATTAATCAAACCCTAGCCCTAAGCTCAGAGACACGTTTTAGAAATATCCTGAAACAACAAGAGGAAATCTTTTCAGTGTTTAGAGAAAACAACTCCCGATCAGCTAGTATGTGCAGCACAATATACTTTGACATGAAATAAGCTATGTTTCAGTATGCTTAGCTTTTGCTGGGTCCAAGAAAAACAAAACCAGTACCAACTGAAATGAAGGCACATGACAACAATTAGGGCTAAGCCTGGGTTTTGTTAAAGGAAAACAGAAATGTAGAATAGGTTGTTTTCATGGATAAAGGAAAGACGCGGAAGGGTAAGAGTAAGAGGAACAATGCAGTAACATCACTGCTATTGTGTGCTTTGGTCATAGCAAAGAAACTCTTTGGTGCACATAAACAATATTTAATACAAATTATTTCTGACAAAAAATGACACACACGAGCACAACCTCTAAATATTACCCAGAGATCACTTGAGATCGACTAACAGGATTTATCAGAACTTACTTCATAGTTTCTGTAATATTTGGACTATAAAGATAATTTTCTATTTTTTGGCAAACTACAGTGAACTTTGTGATTCAGAAACTAACATTTTCTGGTGGAATCAGACTGAAATCTTTAATTTTCTTGGAACTCTCCAGGAAGAGGAGAGAAAATGGGCTCTTGACCTATATTAAACTTTGCACCCGTTCTTGTGGAAACATCACATTACAAAGAATGCTTACTTTTTTCAAACACAAATATCCAAGCTTCTCTCTTTGAATTACAAACAATGCTTTCTAGAACACACCAGTTTTCCTCTTAGCTCTCCAAGCATTTACCAAGTATTGCCTGTTTAGATTTCTAAAGCTAGTGGTTTCATGATCTGAAATTACATATCTAGAAATGTTAAGATGGCATGCATGCTTGTGTTGCTATTGTGATTCACAGACCACAGTTATTGTTCTGTGAATAGATTAAAAAATTAATGACAAATGAGAAAAATACAGGCATTTTTCATCTATCATGCTATATATGTCATGCTGTAGTAGAACTAAACAATGAAGTTCAGCAATCAGAGTTGGTAATTTGATAGAGCATTATGGTCTGGAGGAACGGGCACCGACAAGGGTTAGTAAGTGCTGAATTTTAATGATGGTTTTGGCATGGGCTCATCTAAAGTCTTGATGAGTAACCGCCGTGGTTCAGCCCTATGAAGAAAACGGTCTGAACAAAGTGAAGATTTTGTACTCCAATTTGGTGGCATCTCCCTGCATGATATAATACAGAACAGAGCTTTTTGGTTTTAATTGAAAAATTACACTAACTTTGTTTAGTTACTTTGGCTGAAGCTTCCTTTATTTCTTTCTGACTCTTAATGCGCAGACCACTTGGGTGATGCCCTGGCTGCTAGAATTCAGTTGCAATGCTTCTACTAGATTAAATATGACAGGATTTCAACTCTTTATTTCAGTGGATGACTAAGGACAAGATAGAGCGTGTCTAGTCTAAAAATGGGTGCAGTTGCCTTGGAGGTGAAAGATGTAGGTTTAAATCCTTTTAGGCTGAACAAGGAGCTGAACCCAGATTTCCCATCCGCGGTGAGTGCTGTAAACACCATACGGTTGTGCAAAAATGTAGATGATAGGATTATAATGTTTTGTAACAAAGTGGCTGAGACTCTTTTCCTTCATGCTAGATTCAAAGTTGCCTGTATGTGTGTTCTTGCAGCACTTTAGTTTGGTCATGTCTCAGTTTAGGCTATGTTCAGCAGCAGAGCTCAGGTGCATTGTAGAGAAGGAGCATTGTAACCCAGAACAGCACCTTTCTTACAGTTTTAGGCTCCTGGAGGGTTTTCATTACACATTGCTGTGCCTAGGGAGCTTTAGTCACTTTATGGACACTGTGGAGAAAGTAGTTTAACACACTTTGCAGCATTATATTATCTTTTTAATACCTGTAGCTCTTTCATTTTACCTATACTAAGTCAAGTCACCTATGTCAGTGCGCACTTACTGTCCTGCCTGCTGAAGAATTTGGTAAATTCTGATTTTGTTGTGGCTATTTGATTTTCACTATTTTTTTCACATGCTTTCACTGACAATCATCTTTGTGCCTCTGGTTTTGAATTTTATCATTGCAGTGTAGCCTTTGTATCAAAGCGGTGACGGTCCTACAACAGCAGAGTGTGCCGATATCTGCCTTGTTTTCATAGTTATGGGATTGTGCCCTGCCAAGTTTTCCTTTCAGGTTAATCTACTGTTCTGGGGACTACCATGTGATTTCTTGTAATAATTATTTTTCCCTGCTTTCTTACCCTATACCTGCAGTTATCCATCAGAGCCATACAGCTATCAACACTCACAACCCAGAAGTGGAAATGAGCCTGTCACTGTTCGTTCCATATTTATGTACCAATGTTAACAGCCTGGTAGAAATCCAAATTTGATTTGATTTTGAGTGAGTTCCAGCACCATTTAACTGTTTATAGAGGAAATCTAGTTTCAGTTAGCTGACTTTGATTAAATTACATACTTATGTGCCACAACATTGTCTCAAATCGGCTCCCCCTCTTTTTTTTTTTTTTTTCCTCATCTTCTTTGTCTTGGCTATCCTTTTTAGTCTTTACACAAGTGCTGTTGTTATTGTAACTATGTGCTTTTGGGTAGCAATCACAAAGTTCTAGGTGGTTTCCAAACATTAAAACAGAAAAAAAAGCTCAGTTTCTTGGCTATTGTAATCATGTCCTTGCAGGTCTATCTCAATGCACCCTCTATGTGAAATATGCCCACAAACACGTGGCTTGTTTGATTTATAGCTGCTTGTGTTTTTCCAAGTGACTTGACTATTGAAGAACTCCAATGACTGCTTTGTTTGTGTATTTTAGCCAAAGCTGGCTCTAGCACTTAGGACTCTGCACACTAGAACAACTTATTCATAAGGTTTGGTTTTGCTTTACATTCATCTGCGATTTTAGTTCCCTTTGCTCCACGTTTTTGTCCTGCATTTGGTAATTCCAAACACTGTACCTGTTCTGTTGTTTTACCCATTTGGTAGCCTCGCCCTTGTAGATTCTAAGTGATTGAATAATGGTGTCACTTCGAAACAGAGCAGAAAGATATTTGTATGCTTCACTTATTCTTCTGGATTTTTGTTACTGTTCTCATTTGATGTCTTTGTTGTGTTATGATGGAGGCTTGGCTGCAATTATAAGCACTAAAACAATTTTTTAAAAAATTCCACAGCAATGCCAGACCCTAGAAGAGACAGATAACAAGCGCAGTCTGTGTTTCCAGGAGGACCTTAATCTGAAGCTCTGAGAGCACTGCACAAACTGCCTGTGAAATAGGTATAATATGTGTTCCACAAATAAGACCTAGTTTCTCATACACAGTAAGAGCTTATCACTTGTCCTTGTGGTTGCTTTACCAGACTTCTCAATATTTTGAGCTCTATAAGGCTGCATTCACACTTTTCTGTTGCATGCTCTGGTGCAGACTGAAGTCCTGATCTACTATTTATCCAGATCGTCCATTGATTAGAATTTGCTCTTGCTCCTACCTAGAGTGTGAGCACAGCTTTGCTTTGCAAGGCAACTGGGATGTGGAGATTGTATATATGCAGTCTGCAGCCTTGCTGCAGCTGCAGCATGCCATCTAACTTGGGAACTGGAAAATGCTTCTTGCTAGTCATGATACAGTCACTTACAACAGACACTTGTACAGCAATGAAGCATGAGGCTTGACTGCTGAAACTATACAGGATGAGCTTTGGAAAGTTACATTTTTCTTAAGGGGAAATAACCAAATGTATTTTGCAGCAGATAAATGTATAAATACTTCCCGTGAGATGAGAAGTACTCAAGGAGGCTGTATTAGCACTGTAGGGGCATATAACACTATCAAGAATTTTTTTGTATTTGGGGACCTTAGGGCAGTGAGGAGACAATCCCCAGAATTTTGTCCTTATTATCTCACTGAGGAGTGGAGCATGGTCTCTAATACACTTTCTTAATGTTTAAGGTAAAGCTGTTTACCAAGCTGTAACTGGTCACTGAGGCTTTGTCTAAACGTGAAGTCAAAGAGAGCTGGATATTGGTCCTTAGCCAGTGCGGATGGCTCAGGACTAGTTTCCCCTGGAGAAGATATATCTTATAGGAAGCTACTTTGAATGGTCCAAAACAGATGTAGGAGCAAGGCAATAATGAAGTGATGTGGACAACCACGGGTCCAGTGTTTGATGTTGCTCGCTGGCCTGACTTTATTTAGCAATATAGACATGGCCTTAGAAACCTGGCGCAAAACCTCAGGAGCTGAGCGTTGGAGCACCAACCCGAAGTGCACCAGGGTTAGCTTTGCTTCACTGCTCTATTGCAGGATTCCTGCCTGATCTAGGAGAAAGCAGCTTCTGTGAAAAGGTTTTGCCCATCAGTAAAATGACTACTGCAGTACTCTGGTATAAGATGGTGGTATGAGGTGCTGCCATGCTTTGGGAACAGGGATCCTACAAATTCCTTAGGTGGGTGGACATAGCAGTGTTAGAGGCTCCTGCAGCAGGGAGATTTCCAGAGCTGATTCAGAGCAGTCTAGAAGGCAGGGCTACTTCAGAGTTCAGAGCCAAGCTGATTCTTAGAAGCAAGATTTAGGCAATAAGGAGATGACCTCACTGAAAGAAATGGAAGAAGAGGAACTTCATGTATGAACCTTCTTTCTCTTTGTTTCAGAATAAAGGAAACTTTTGTGGTGTTTAACTACACTCCTTTTCCTACTTACCTGCCAGGGTACTTTGTTTTTGACTTCCACTTATAAATCATTGTAAAACAAGACAGAACCAGCAGATAGCACAAAGTGTAATAAAGTCGTTCAGAACTTGATTACAAAATGAATGGAAGAATTTATGAGAAAGAATGCTGGAAACTCCATTTCAACATTTACACACAGGGGAAGGAATGATCTTTTTTTTCTCTCTACTCTTCCCATGCATTATGCTTTTTCCTATGTCTCTAAAGAGTGCTTGACATTGATGGAGCTTCAGCTGACGAAGGTCTTTGCAAACCAATAAATAGAAGTGCATAAAGGATTGCCTTGCATATGGCAACCTGCATTCCTGGTGTTGACTGCTCTGCTGCAGGGGCTGCTCCTGCTGTCTCAGTGTTGATACTGACAGGCCCGTTGGGCAGACTGGCTTTGATCTAGCTTTTATGTTCCTTTACCATAATACAAGTCGACTTTATTGGACCAATTAAAATTGCAGTCTTCCCTTGTTATCTCCACACGGTAGAGCAGAGATGCAGCAAACTTAAGTTAAGCATTTTCATTTATATTGGGTTTATGAATTCTTGTTTTATGTCTCATACATGAGTTTATGAAGTGCAGTTTACTATTGACCTTGCCTGTCATTTGTGTAATAAATATTTTAAGACCAAGGATTAAAAAGTATTAGTCAGAGATATGTCCTGTTACTTGAAGCTCTGTTTGCAACACTGATTACAAATGTATTTTAATTGGTCAAATGTCAATAAAATTCTAATTTTTTTTATAATAACTTACAATATTTTGCTAAAATGGAGTTTTGCTCCATGTAGTCCATGTAGAAAGGACTACATTTACAAATACGACATTTAGAGAAGATCAAAGTAAAGATAAGATCAGAGGTGATTTCATAAGCATCTTTAAGACATAAAAGAGGTGATCTTGACATGTCAGATCTTCCTATGCCAGAATTACGTTGCTCCTCAGTGTGCAAACAACTGCATCAGATTAATTATCTACTGGTAGTTAATATTATTTTTATGTTAATATTATTTTCAACCACATCAGCTCATGCTGCTGCTGCTGTTCCACCAAGCGGAGGCTAATGCTGGTGCAAATGAAGTGCCTGATCTGCTCCCCATTTTTGGGGGCAGCATAATCTCAGATGGGCTTAAGCAGCTCATGCAACAGCACATCTTCAGATGTGTTCTTGAGTATGAGCATCAGTCCTGATGAAATTCTCACTGACGTTGGTGAAAGCAGTCCTGGTTTCTAATTACAGACTTAAAGTACACATGTAACAATCTGTCTTGGTTTACTGATGTTATGTAAAAATGAGTGTATCCTTTTATTATTGCTCCCATATTATTAAAGCTTCATCTACAGAGGAGGAAATGGCCCAGTCAAGGACATTTAACACAAAAGAGCTGTGTTTGTTAAGTATGGTGTTATAACTTCCCTGAGATGGTTCCTTTGATGCTTTACAGGAAACTTTTTATTTCTTAACGTGAATGTCCCTCATCAATCTGTGTGAGCAAAAACCTAAATATTACCTCTCTTTTGCCTGTCTCTAAGTATTTCTTAAGGACTTACTAGTCATTGCATGTTACAATTACAAGGTACTAGTAAATTAAGCACTAACGGGGAATTTTCCTAGGCACTGGAACTCAACTGTTTATTCTTTTACATTGTTATAGTATTCCCTCTCACAGTTTTGGCCAGGGCACCTCTCAGTTTGCCAGTTAGTTCCCAAGCTTAGGGATGGGTATTCACACAGATTAGGGACCATTTCCAATTGGCAGCCTGGTTGTGGCCATGACGTTTTCAGAGAGTAGGAGAATTTAACAGACCTGGGCAGTTCCACACCGGTGGACCTCAGAGCTAGAGAACATTTTCGCACACATTTAATTATTCTACAGATGTGGGAGTTGACCAAATAGTCATGTTCTACTCTGTCAGGACACTCTGCTCTAGACTTGTATGAAGCTGATTGTTTTAGGTCTTAGGAAGCAGTGTGTTTATTGGAATAACAAACCCACCAGAGGAGGGATTTTAATACAAGATGTTGATGAGAGGTTACCCTATCTGAAAGGATTGCTTTATATAATGGGAGGTCTCAAAAAGCTGGATGAGTTGGTTCTGATGGATTTTATGTTGTATTATCATTCTGAAATACTTAAAGGAAATACAGATGCAAAGAAGTAAGACTTTTTCATTGCCCTCAGTAAGTCTGTTCACAAAAACAAAGAATAGGGTGGGGTGGGGTGTTGGTTTTTTTTGGGGGGGGGGGGGTTGTTTTTTTTTCCTCCTGGAGGAACTCTAAAGGAACTACTCAGCAAATTTGGTCCTTAAGTACGTGATACATTTGCAGCATAGTAAAAATCATTAATTGCCTGCTTTATTTGCAACAGCAGAAACCAACATTGACTGTAGACAGTATTTTAAGAACAATTGAAGTTTTTCTTATGTCTAGATTCATAACTTTTTGCAGTTTTTTATTGTTCTATACAATCATAGCCCTGTCACCTTTTAACATAGCCCATTTGCTATCGTTGTATGTGACTATAGCCCTTCCTCCGTGTATACTATCCTCTCTTGTTTGCTGTAAAGGGGTGGTTTTGTTTTTGCTAAATTGACTAGGAAATACTGAGGAAGAGTTTTGAATGCTTTTTAATTGAATGCTAAAAGCAGCCTAGTGCAGGCCAGAAACTCTTTTCAAAGGGATCTACTTGTATGTTCTACTGTCATCTTTGTCTTTTAATTTACAACACAACAATGTCAGCTGCTGGTATACTAATTCTTACTCCTTTTCTGTAGAAAAATCAGATATTTTCCTTACAGCTATTTTTCAGAGAAGCTGAACTTGTGTGAAATTTGCAGAAAGTCAAAATAGATCTGCCCTAAAAACAAAGTTTACCTAATATTTACTTGTTAGACATATTATAGGCCCATATATTTTAATTTATTTTGCTTATTACAAATAATTCAAGACACATATCAAATTGGTAGGCAATGAACAGTTACCACAGCTCATTTTGGGGAAAGAAGAGAGGAAGACCGTGTCAATGCATTTTAAAAAAAGACTTGTGCAGTCTGTGTCTCAATAGTATTATTTTTAATCTCCAAAACCAAGAACTATAATTTCAGAGGGCCTACTAATCTAATCTGTGTTCATTATGCCAAAGCTTTGTACAAATTCAAGTTAGACTTCTTCAAGTTAGAAGACATCTCTCAGGAAACTGGCATTCATTAGCTGCATCACCAAGAACACGGCCCAGTACTGTTCATTTTCTTCTGTGAAAAGACTTCCTTGATTAGAATTTAGTGGGAGCAATAGTCTGAAAACCAGAAAAAAGATTTTTGCAAATAAGGTGACTTCTCCAGATCATGATTTATATGTGATCCAAGCTGATCAAACATACTGGTGGTCATCTGGTTTTCCTTTATACATTTATACTCCCTTTCTCTGTCTTAATAAGTCTTCTATGAAAATAAACCAATAAGCAATCTAGACTCCATGCTACAGTTCAAAGAATTCTATTTAAAAAGTTCAGGAAAGACATATTTTTATTGTAAATGCCAGTGCAATGCAGCATCAGTGTATGTGCCTGTTGGGTGACACCACAGGTAGGACTAGCCTCACCTGGCTTTAGCCATCTCAGTGTCTCTAATTCTGGAGGAAACACCTCCTGGAGGAGGTCATGGGATTCCATTGAATGAAGAGCTTGACTGAGTCAAGTATGCTCTAATTCCTTTGTCTGCTTTTAGCAAACCATAAGATTTGGCCAATAAATTGTCCCACCATAAGCATTTCCCAGAACGCTGGCTTCATCCAGTTGGGTTTATATTCCAATAATAAGGAAACAAAAGAATAACAGAGACTCAAGGCACAGCTTTTGATAAGAACGTAACAATGTGCAACTAACACTGTCATTTACCCCACCTACAAAGTTGTCTGGTACAGTAATAACGATCTATATACCAAGAAGTCATTTGTAGGCTGTTTGTGTTCATATGCATTCCCTACTGTGGAACAGTATTGCCTGGAAGTAGGAGGAAAGAATCACTCTAGAGTTTGGTTGAATATCAAGGATAAGATTAATCATCCATAATAACACTGCTGTTTAGATAACAAGAACTTCTTCCAAGGTTGTGAAATACTTGTATAGCTCAGCAGCTGGAAAATATCTTCAGATGCTTCCACACTATTTATATCCTCTGTTTGTAGGAAGAGAACTTAATTAATTTGCTTTGTCACTGGAAGCTTTTAGAGACTGTAAGGTGATCTTGATATCACTGCCTCTTTGAGAGAGATCAAGATGTTAGAGAATTTATCTCATGTCATAAATGTTATTCCTTTCTGTGCTCAAATGTTCATGCACATTTATAGCCAACAGTTAAATTAAAAATTAAAAAAAAAAAACCACAAAAGAAATGTGCCCATGAAACACAAGAACATGCAAAATCTGAATTAAAAAATAACAGCTTTTTATATGCCTAGGTTTATTTTTTAGTGTGTCATACATAGGGAATAAGAAGGCACCAGGATGGTAGCGCTACATCAACGCACACCGCTACAATTTTTATTCTGTTAGGTTCACTAAACAAAGTTTTTTCTGCATGTATTGAAAACCTGAAATGAAGCTCCGGTATCTCTCACTAATTCAAAATGAGTAAATGCCTAATAAGCGAACTGTGCTACCCACTAATTTTATTTTTGTTCTTCCATAAATTTACAAATCCAACTTAAAAATTATTGCTCTTGATTTGTTAGGTTGAAAGTAAAGGTTGAACTTATTCTGGAACCTGGCAAACAAACTGCCACTGAGGGCCAGCTGCTCCTTAAAGGACAGGAGCTGAGGGGGATAGTACAGTCAGCCAGTGCTCAGACCCATGTTACAGTAAGGCAAGCAGGACAGACTTAGAGACAGTGACCAGGTCCAACAGAGTCCAGATCATAAGGCAGTATCATGGTGATGAGACAGGTGTGAGGTCAAGCTGAAAGTTAAGCCGGAATTTTTTTCCATATGTTCACCAAATATCATCATTGACATCGTTGCAATTACTGCTGCACTTCTTTGAGATGATGCCAGTGTTGCATTAGGTAGGAAGACCGTATGCTCTTTGCTCTAACCTCTGGTCTCAATTAAAAATACACAGAGAATCTGTGGGAAGCAGGGAATAGTATTCTACCCCTTTTCAGAACTGTGAAGTGGAATTATGATCATGTGAATTATCTGTTGTCATCCTTGAAGCCGGAGGTTCTGGAGTCGATGTTCAACTGCAGTTACCCTTCCTGGGGTAGAAACCTTCCTTCCTTTTTTTTTTTTTTTTTCTTAAATAGAGTCATATTTGGGAAAAACTTCTACTGAATAGCTGATTCTGAATTGTTAGTATTCCTTCACTGGCTGGGAGTAAAGGGAATGAAAAAGTCTGGCTAGCATCTTCAGTTTCCAAGGCAAATTAGTGGGGCAACAAAGATTAGAAGGCAGAACTTTCCTTCAGTGTGTCTGGTTAATCTTCTAGCTAACACTGTTTTCAAAAAGGAGTTAATCTTATTCTGGAGAGTTCAGAATGTTAGGTAGAGTTTTATCTGTGGAATAAATACAGCTTCATGGTTTTACTACTTCTCTGGTCTTCAAGTGCAGTGTTGTCATTTCAGATTTCCTGTGCCGTGGGATGTATCATGCTGTGATATGTTGTCATTAGGCCTTTATAAAAACCCAACATTTTCAAACTATGGAATTTTAAGCTCACGTAGCAAAATTCTAAGAATTACACAGTTTGATTTAGATTAAGATTATATACAATATCATACTCTCAGACCAAAAAGAAAATGATTAATGTTTTAACTACCCTATTATGCAGCTCAGGAGCTGAACATTAACAAACATTCTATTCATTTTGTTTAAAGATATCTGCTTCATTGCACTTAAAAAAACCATTTAAGAAATAGAAAACAAAATAAACAGGAGCTCTATTTTCCTCATCTTTTGTATACTTTAGCAGAATTATATTAAAAAAAATTTTAGGAAGCTTGATTGTGGGCTTCTGTGATTTGCAAAACTGTAATCAGTATGTTTAGGATTGGTGATGCAGCTGGAAAAATTTAACAGACATCATAAAGAAGATAACTAAGAAAGTTCAGTCTTGAAATAAAAGAATAGGAAGAAATAATATTATGAACATTCTTTCCAGAATATAGTCATGTCACAAAGTTCTCGACTGATTCAATCAATAATTACAATGTAAATAAGATATTTTAAAATTGTTTTATATTATTAGTTATTTCTGATATGAGTTCTCCATTGCTCATGTTTGGTGAAATGGGGAAGCTTCTAAAATACCAAGTTGCTGAGTGTACAATACCATGCATGGCAAGGCATTGTCCCCCCGTTTAATGGCATTTTCTCAGAAGTGCCATGAAGACAGCAGTACATAATATATTTTTGACAGTTTTCTATTTTATCTCTTCTTTCTCTCCTCCTTATTCAGGGAATGGAAGAAATGTTTGAAAGTGAAAGATAACAGGAACTAAATTAAAAACCTTGAAAGCTAGGACAGCAGGGAAATTTTCTATGAACAGAGTACTAAATAATTAAATAACAAAACAGGAAGTCTTCAAAATAACTGGGAAGCCCAAAACAGATTCTTACAGTCCCTCTCCAAAGAGTGAACTTCTCCAATTCTGTAGTTAGCTATTTTTCATTTAATTCATTTCTACAGATCGTATCCTTAAAATAAGAAACGTGGAACATGAGGATGTTACCAGTGTAGGGTGCAGATGTAATTTTATCTCCCCAGGTGTTTGTGGTACCGTTCTTGTGTTAATAACATCTGTGACTTTCCCAACAAACTTGAGCGCTCACAAGATAGTAAGGCACACTGAAGACATACTGGTTAAACTAGCAATTATTCTAATTTTTATTGTAGTAGTGGCTAGAAGCTCTTATCAGTGATAGGATTGGCACTGATGTAGGTAAAAAATCTTAGCTCACATCTCCCAGTCATTTGGCTTGCTTGCCGTTATTGTGATGAGGTGTGAAGAGGCACTAACTGATTGGTTGGTTTATGGGTGTGCAATGTAAAAGCAATGTATTAAGTGCGATAATTTGTAATACAACACTTTTTATTTCCTTCTCATCATGCTGTTGTGTGAAGAGGGAAACGTAATTGTGGAAGGGTAGTAAAAGAAAAGCAGAGTGAATGGCGATCTTTCCTCTGGCTGCGGTGGATTTTTGAACAGGCCCAGTACATAAGAACTACAGCTATATAAGTAAACTGAGCAATGCCAGGTAACTTAGTACTGGAACTGGATCATCTGTGTTGTTACACCATCAGAATGGTCAGTGGAATGGCTTTGGCCCTGGTCCACTTTTATTCTCCCATAAAACTTCTGGGTATGGTTCAGATACCAGCATCATCAGTGGTTGTTCACAATAAGCAGTTTGAAAGTGACCACTCTGTTGTGAAGGGTAAGAGAGTTTAATAACATGGTTGTAGAACATGCTGTTCCAGTTGGCCCCAGTGCTGGAGAACAGTCCTAGGCTTGTTTGATTTACTGGTATAGATGTAGTTAAACTGGAGCTGTACTACAAAGGCAAAGGCAGAAAGAAGATAGGACAAATAGCTAAACAAGAAAATAAAAGGTAAACACAACTCAAATGCAGAGTCAGAGTCTCTGTCCCATTGTAGGGTGGGTTGTAAGGAGCTGAGAGGGGAAAACTTACTAGTTACCCCCTGTCTCCACTTCGTATCCTCAACTCTTTGGCATATCAATCAATTTGCTAGGTTATTTGGCATCTCTTCCATTCACAGCTCAAAAATATGGGGAGAGATGTCATTCCTAGGGTGAGAGGGAAGGTGTACAGTGTAGGAAGCACAATTAAAATTTTAGCTTTTGAAAATCCTTTTTGTAGTTTGTACCAAAATCATATGCTGAAAAAAAATTCATAAAATAAAAATAATTCTCCCAACATTGTAACAAGATGAGTTAGTGCTGTATGAGAGAAGGACAGAAGAAATCTCAGTTTCTGTACTGAAAACTGCGGTCCCTGGCTGTATATGCTATTCCTTTCCTCTTCAAAAAAGAAAAAGTAGTACTATTTTATGTTGTAGGCCTTATCTATTCTCTTTTCCCACACATCATGCTCCTTGCTCTTCCGGTACCTCAGAAGAAAATCTAACTTATCTTATACTCACTTGCCTGTTTATTTTTTTTTCCCCAAAACCAATCTCTCAAATGTTTAGTGATGGAACTATTTGGAGACATTGCAAAAACACTTCTCAGATTAGACAAATAATAGAAAACCTTCAGGAGATGCTGTCCACTTTCCATAGAGATGGAAAGGGGAGAAGAGAGTAAAGACAGCTGGTTGGTCAACTCATAAAACAAAATAATCTTAACATTAGGCGCTAGAAAGAGTTAGTCCCTTAAGGGAGGAACTAGTAGCCATAGTTCTTGAATGTACTATGATGTGATTGTTTGCCAAAACCATATAAATCCTTTAATAAAGTCTTTTGGCTTATTTCTACCTATGTATCATTTACACACCTACTTAAACCTATCTCAAAAAGTATGCAGTTTGCATCCATCTTTGATACTACTTACATTTAGGATTTGGTGAGAATTGGATTAGATATAAAAGGGGACATTTTTAAAGGAGCAAAACCAATTAATTTAGGACCTTTGAGCTTAAATAAATAAATAAACTATTATATTCCTCATGTTTTGAAGTTGTGAAGTGCATTTGTTCTGCAATGAACTCTGAAAAAAATGCTAATATATCACTGATATTAAGGCTTGCAAGAATATATTTTAACTGCAGAAAAGAATCTTTCTATAACTTATTCCACTGACATTTCTCAAAATTCTTAGCTTAGCTCTTACCAATGGCATAATATTGGACTGTTGGAAGGGAAGGGTTTTTCAAAGAAACCTTCTTCACCCACCCCTGCAAAAGCACTAAATGTTTTTTATCCAGTCTCATGTAAGACAGCAGGGTTTTTATACATTTTCCTAGGCTTTTAATTCTAATTCTGGGCCAGCTACAAAGCATTTTCTAAATGTGTATACAGAGTATCTTGTCTGAATACATTTTTTTGGTGCAAGATAAGTAACAGTCCTCAGAACAGCTTTATGGAATTACAGGCTGTGAGGCAAGCATTTTGCATGTCAAGAGCAAATTTGCAACAGACTTCAAGGAAGTTAGGAGCCATCATGCAACAGAATTTCATAAGACTCAACTGACTTCCACTGAAATCAATGGGATACTTTCCTTTGACTTCAATGGGAGTTGGAACAGATGCAGAAGGGGCACTTTATAAGGAAAGAAAACTAGTTCATTTAGGATTTTTGTACATAATTAAAGAAATATTCCATTATTCACATATGTGAATGCCAACTTGTTGTATCATGTCTTTCATGATTAACAATGGTTGGATAGTATCCAAATAAAAATTCTGGCTACTTCTGGCTATCTGGCTGAAATGCAATGAAACATAATGTGCCAGATTCTTGCAATACCATATGTGTATGCCAAGGGTGATCTTTCTACATCATATACAGTTATTTTACACGGGTTGAGTTTAGAAGGGAGGGGATTCATTAAAGAAAGTCCACACTGCTATTAGGAAATATTTTTATCATACAATGGTGTCAGTGTAATATGTTCAGCAAAAAAAACCTGACACTGATTATAAGGACCTATGAACATTGCTTCACGCATTGCCTCAACTTGCACAAGAATAGCTTCTTCCATAGCCAGAATACTTGAAGACATACTCTGAGCAGAACCATACTGCCCTCTGTCCCACAAATACTCAGAAACAGATGTGCAACCACATGTAACATTGTGTTAGTCCTATGCAGTTTCACTAAGACTACCATATTTTTTTCTCTGTGTTTCAGACAAAAGTTTTCCCCTCTTCCATGTGTATGGTTCTCTAATGTGCCAGTGTATCACTGTGCCAGTGATAAAACTGTTGTAAATTACATGCAGCCATATTTCAGGTATTTTATTTTAAGGGTCCATCAAGGATACTGTGGCTGGCTCAGCCATACTGTCACTGTCTCTACCTCCTCTATCATGTTAAATACAAACTCTTACTCTTCAGTAAGAGTGTCTCACAGCCTTGTCTCCCTGTGCTGGTTTCAGCTGGGACAGAGTTAAATTTCTTCATAGTAGCTTGTATGGTGCTATGTTTTGGATTTGTGCTGGAAACAGTGTTGATAATACAGGGATGTTTTAGTCACTGCTGAGCAGTGCTTACACAGAGTCAAGGCCTTTTCTGCTTCTCACCCCACCCCACCAGCGAGTAGGCTGGGGGTGCACAAGAAGTTGGGAGGGGACACAGCTGGGACAGCTGACCCCAACTGACCAAAGGGATATTCCATACCATATGACGTCATGCTCAGCATATAAAGCTGAGGGAAGAAGAAGGAAGGGGGGACGTTCAGAGTGATGGCGTTTGTCTTCCCAAGTCACCGTTACACGTGATGGAGCCCTGCTTTCCTGGAGATGGCTGAACACCTGCCTGGCCATGGGAAGGAGTGAATGAATTCCTTGTTTTGCTTTACCTATTAAACTGTCTTTATTTCAACCCACAAGTTTTCTAACTTTTACTCTTCCAATTCTCTCCCCCATCCCACTGTGGAGGGGCGTGAGCGAGTGGCTGTGTGGTGCTTAGTTGCCGGCTGGGGTTAAACCACAACACTTCCTAATCTTCCTTCTCTCTCTTAGTATCTGGAAATAGATTTTTTCTCCTATTGGCTGCAATGCTACAGTTGTCGCTATATCAGTTACATTTGCAAGCAAGCATTTCTATAATTTTTCCCCTGCTGCCCATCATCGTTGGAAAGCGCTCTCCTCTATTACCTGCAAAGCTGTATCACCTTGCTTCAAATCCCTATTAAAACTTTCTTATTCTGATTAAAAAAAAAAAAAAAGAGAGAAAAGAAAGAAATAGGCTTCTGGAAGATTGTGGCTGCCTGAGTGCAAAGGGAGGGCTTTGTTATGGAAATACAAAACAAATACTACTTTTTTCTTAGGTCACCTAAAGCCTAGTGGGTTAATTTGCATACTGAAGATTGAGGTCTATACTTTTTGCTTCCTTCCTGGACATAGTAGACCAACTGTCATGACAAGTGACAGTCAACAAACATTAATGTCAAAAAGAAGGAGAGCTCATAAAGAGAAAGCAAGGTACAGATTTGGTTCTGATGGATTTGCTGGGATCTCTTCAGAAATTGCATTTCCTTTCCAGCTGATCATATTGCTCATATTGCTAATCTCAGTGATCACATTTGCCACTGTACTGCAAGGGAAAGAATTATTTTTAATAGCTGATCAAATAAGAACTATATTTACTTGTCTTTTCATACCGACGGGATTAAGCCATTAAGCCAATGCTTAAAAACCTCCAGAAAAGAACAAAACCCTTAAGAATTTTATTCTCAAGCTTAATTCAGGATGATATCAGGATTTAATACCCTAATTGCAATCTAACAAGGGATGTTTTTGCAGTTACCTCAATGTTTGCAAGGCTGTGACTCATGAACAAATTACTTTCATGGTTGGGTTACATTTACACAAGCCAGCGTGTGAATTTTACATGCAGATCAACAAGATGGGACAGATTTAGGTGTGGGCATATTTATATAAGGGATTTGAATATGGGCATGGAAGAGTAGAAAGCAAAATATCTGCATTGGTACATTTGCTACTTGAAGCAGAAATTGCTCACAATCATATTGATGAAACTTTAAAGAGGCTAATTTCATACAGGGCATTAAGTAGGATTTTGGCAGGGAGTTTGCGGTAGAAGAGTCTGAAAGCCAGTGACATCTCAAATCCTTAGCTAAATATGGATTGATGCCACATGTCAATTCTTCACTTACAGCAAATGATGTGGACCTCATCCCAAAGATGGCAACCAGCCATGTTAGCCTCTCCAGTAGAATATACAACACCACTGAGCTTCAGAGGCTAATGGGAAACTACATGCATGCAGTTCAAATAAAAGTAAAACACAGCACATTGTACACTGTCTCCTACTAATACAACACGTGTGCACAATCCGGCATACTGATGTAACTCACAGGAGGGAGGTGGCACTTAGTTTCATACTGAAAATTGATTGCTTAAAAGGTGAGGGGTGGACAAAGAACTTCGGTAACTGGGAAAGAAAGTATTGCTTAAAGGATATGCAGACAATGAAGCATCTTAACTAAGAACATTTAGAAGAAAAGGAGATCAGGCAAAGATTCAGTCAAGTTATCATGTCTACCTCAGACTTTCTTGCATCTCCCCAGACTTTTTCTTCGCTGTTTAGTCAGTTTATTCAGAAAGTTAACCTTTAAGAGGAGAAAGAGATCAACAATTATTTATGTCTCAAATAAGAGCAAAAGGATTATTTAAGATCAGAAATCACTCATGTCAGTATAAGTTTGGATGTTAAGAATGTAATTTGTATGATGGACTATTTTTAAAGGAAACTACTCTTTTTTTCCTCCTAGTAACTCCTTCACATTTCATGTCAGAAATAGCTTGTAAACTAAAGAAAAATAGAATAATCCAAGAGTTCACCTTGCGTTTCATCTTCCGTATTATGACAAAAAGGTTGACACTGTGAGAGCTGTTGTTACTGAATATCTTAAGAAACATGGCTTGTGATCATAGTTGTTAATAGAAACCCATGTATTTATGATTGGCAAGGAATGGCTATGTAGGTGAGGAGAGAAACTGTGGAATTATTTAAAAATCAGTTCTTCTGCAACAGAGAAACCAAAAGTACAATCCTGCCCTCCATACCACATTGTTCAATATATAGCTTGTTTTTTGCGTCATTTTCCAATTTGAAAAATTTGTCTTTGGATGTAATTTTGTGCTTTTGGTTTTGACAGAATTGCAAAAAATCTACCACACATTCCATGGAATTTTAGTAGGTGTCTAAATTAAACAGTTTGTCACCAACCTAAACATTGTTCCTCGCCTATGGTTCTCTGCTAGATATTCCAAATTGGCAGTGTTTTGTTCAAGATTTGAACTTCCACATTCACTTTCCTAAGTTCATTGTTATACATTTTTTTATGGCTTCTGGAGAAGAACAATAAAGTTTCCTTGGTTTTTTTTGGAGGGCCTTCCCTGTTTGTGTTGACTTCAACTGCATTTGCAAATAGCTAAAATAGTAAGATAAAATCTTGGAAAATGCATTAAGTCTGAATGGAATGTGACAGAACACATTTTCATGTCAGCTTTTTTTTTCTTCTTTTTCTGCAATGCTGGCTCCATAGGATGACAGACAGTGTCTAGACCAATCTAGAAAAGCAAGACAGTGGTAGAGGAATATGCAACTCTAGCAGTGTTGCAGTTAAGTTAGTTGTCATGTAATCTTGCACATAATCCAGATATCAAAATGAGTAAAATTTCTCTGATCAGTCTCCTAAAAATTACAGCAACATATGAGCAAGAGAAACTTTCTGGGTCAGAGAGTCCAGTCCCTTGCTATTATAAGCACTACATAATATAATCCCTTTCATAAAGTTAATACATCCCTTATAGTGCAGATGTTCCTGCTGGGAAGGATATAGTAAAGTATATGCAGGCTTTGTAAACTTTCTTTGTTTAAAATGAATGTTTCTCAATCAACACACTAACACATGGGCATGGAGAAGACTTCTTTAGGAGAATAATGATATGTTGGTACTTTAATCAGAGGAAGTCATCAATGTCTGAAATAAAGCTCAGTGCCTATTTTATCTGCATATTTTCTCTAAAAATCCTTGCTAATTCAGAGGGGAATTGTTTGCAGGGGGAAATTGCTTTCATCCAAACTTATGAAAACAAAAGGGGAACATAGTGCTTTAAAAAAGTGAAGACCTCGAATGAATTGGGCATGATTGAGCCAAAATGTCTCTACAGACATTTTTAACAGCCTTATGTCAGTTTGTGCTATATTGTGAAATCATCTAATACATCTTCAGCTTGTTTAGGAGACTTTCCATTACCCAAGGCTTGGTCAAGAATGTCTTCTCTAATCCTGTAGGGAAAAACAACATGTGCTGTTCAGTAACAACCATTTTGACTATCAAAGGAACATGAGGGACATCTTCAAGACCAGTAGTAAGGAAGTCGTGTATGTAACTCAGTAGGAGCATGTGCAAGTGTGTTTCTCAGTCCATGTGTATGCCAATGCATATTACAGAAAGAAAGAGAAGGGCAGGAATGGAGAAGGGGTAGAGGATGACAGCTTCTAAAAGGGCATGAGCCAACATCTTCTGAAGGCTGAGAGGAAATAATGAATTCTGAAAATTATTTTTTTTAAGCTATGCTAACTGGAAGAGTGCTGGTGTAGTTTTATCTGGGACTCTGTATGCTAATATCAGAATCTGCAATGGTATTTTAGTCTGGTCTTAATGGATAGCTGAGTTTTACAGTACCCATTAATAGTTTATGATCTACAGAAATAGCCTGGAAGAAGAAAGTCCTGTTAATGTACTAGCTTGGTTTGAAAAGAGTTACAAACAACACAAATCCCACTGAACTGATTTATCTCCTTTCAGCTGAATTTAGACAACATAGTCTAGCCCTGTTGAGGATTGTGTTTCTGGCTGGTAAGTGGGTTTTACTCCAGCTCTTCAAGTACCAGGATATTCCTCCTTCCTGTATGTCTCCATTACAGCAATCATATCAGATATGGATTTGCCGTTATTTGTAAATCACGAAGAAGTTTTAGCTTAGGGCAGAAGTCTGGTTTGCTGAAATTTTAGACAGACTTAAAGCAAGTGTGTTAGTGTAATAAAACATTTCTCATGAACTTATGAACCTGTAGCTCTTACAGATTTGTCTCTCATGGTTTACTGTATAATTGGTATGTATACTTTCTTTACTAAGTATCTGTCAAAATGATGCATAGCTTTTGCATAAAATATATCTCTGGATGCATCCAAATATGAGATATGTCTAAGAAGGCAAGGAACATGCAAAAAAGGAGAAAATTTATCTACATGCTTTAAATAGCATTTCTGAATGCTATTTATCCATCTTTTTAATGAAACAAACCAGTGTTGTTTAGTCCAAGGCCTCTGTCATCAGTGAAAATCATATAAATTGTCTAGCTTTTGAGCAGCAAGTTTTTCCAGTCACTCCAAGCAGGTTGCAAGAAAGCCTTTGTGACATACTGTCATGGAGTTTTCAGTGTGCTACATATTTGACAGAAAAGCAATTTCAGAAATCTCAAAGAAATTCAAGTAAATGATGACTTCTCTTTAATGCAGCTTCCAAGCTTTAAAGTTAGGTCCCCAAATGACATGAGCACAATTGTAGAGGACTCAGAGAAAAGAAATATTTAATGGATACTTTTTAAAGTTTGTTGAAAGAGGCCTCAGTTCAGCAAAATGCTGAAGTAACAGTTAAGTAACAGTTATTAAGTATCATTAAAGTAGGCAGGATCTAAACATGAACTTAAGTGGCTTGCTAAGGGGATAGTTTCTGACCTGGGCCATTAATAAAGACATAATTCTTTAAATAATAATATTGTGAATTTAAAGTTCAGTATCCTGAACAAAGAACATAAGCTTTTTGGTAGAACAAGGAACTTTTTCTATTAAAGGGAGATCTTTTTTTCCACAGGGTTAATACTATGATAATGGATTATAACATTCTAACAGATAGATTGAAAAAAATAATCTTAGAAATTCCTTAAAGAGCTTTTAAGAAAATAATAACCTTCAACTTTCTGTTGGTCTAAACCCTTAAAAGTAGCACTTTTGGTACAAAGATAGATTGGTTTTATAGGAAGGACATGAGAACAGTGACCATATGTTTCTAAAGACATTTTAAAATGCCCTAAAGACATTTTGAAATGCCTTAAACACATTGTATAAACAAAATACTTGGTGGAAAAAGATTTCTATTGTCATTTTGGTAGAATGCTGTGCCTAGCTCATTCTTGAGTGAAGTGACCATCTGAAACTCATTCTGCTTTTTACTTCAATATTTTCTCCTTTCAAATCCAATATCCTTTAGGTCCCCGTTTCTGACCTTTCTCCTTCCTGTCTCCACCTTCAGAAGACAGATGTCACTGGCCAAAACAGCACTTCTTGTGACATATTCTTATCTCAGCATTTGCAGCCTAAGCATAATAAACCTAATGTATCTTTGAGATGTTAAAACTCCCCAGGACCCATGTGCGTAGTATGTGTTGGACTTCTTGAGGCTGCGCAGGTCAACCTTGCACAAAAAGTGTGGAGTTCTTCCAGATGTTAAGCATCTTGTTCCATGCCACTACTCCTGTTTATTAACAGCATTCTGGAAATCTGGAAAAATGACTCAATTCTACATTTTTGCTTGGAGAAAGAAACCATGTCCTGGTACGAACAGACATAGGGTATTATCTCCTGGTGTGAGAAAGAATACAGAGTGGGCTAGAGCTTCCTACACTAACTTTGCTTCCTACCTCACTTTTTGATAAACATCATCCCATGCCAATAAGAAACTGTGTCCTTAAAGTGAGAAAAGAATAATGAGGAGGAAGAAACCAAAATATCTTAATTTTATTTATGTTACTGTTTTGTTTGTTTAAACCAAGAGAATGTATGCCTGCTAGTAGTACATAGGTATCGTATGTTCTTTTACTATCTACAAATTTGAAAAAATATTTCCAAGGGAAAATGTCTTGCTTACTGAACAGGACATGAAGCAGGACCATATCTGTCAAAATTCTCACTTGAAAAAAGCAAGTTGCATGATTGTCTCCAGAATAACAATGACATTTCTTCTTTGACTGTGCCAAGAGTTTACCCTGTTGTGCCAGGTAGCCAAGATGTGTCAACCTTGAAGGACATGTAGATTTGATAACAGCTGTTGTTACTCAGTTTTAACTGTTTAGTCAAATACTAACCGAAATATAATGTGTTGCTATGCACTTAAAGGCAAAGCATGTGGGACTTGCTAGGTCTTACTTTTTATGCCACAATTTAATGCCCAGATTAAATGATCTAAATATTATATTCTTTCTCTAAAATGTGCTAGATCAGTTAACGTAATATTTCTTTGTATTATGTAGAAGAGTGATAACGAATCATCCACCCTCTAGGTTCACTATTTGTTTGATCACCTCTTATTTTATATAGTTAATATTACAGAGAAAGAGAAGGAAAAAGAGAAAGAGAAAGAGAAAGAGAAAGAGAAAGAGAAAAAAAGGAAAAAGAGGTCCTTCTCTCTAACAGCGTGCAGTAAGTGCTCTAAAGATAAGAATGATCCTCTTGCAAGACCAATTTAAGTAGCAGTCGAGCCAGAGTCACTGTTCTCACTTCCTTGTTTTTGAGTTTCTATTAGTTTATTCCCCCTTTTACTAGGTGACAGAAGAATTGGATGGCACCTGCCTTAGGTACTTTCACTGTTGTTATCTCTGTAGTCAGAGACTCTTGTATTTACACATGCTTAAGGGCGCACCCTTCAAAGCTGTCTAATCTGCTTCTATAGAACATGGCTGAATTTCTTCCTGACCGTATCTGCAGTTTAAAATTACAGGATGGGTTTACAGTAGGTGTAACTACCTATACATTATTTTAGGCACCTCTTATCTTTTAAATGACTATTGATAAATCCCAAACTAATTAAGTGCCATGTCAGCTTTTCCTAACTCTACACAAGACGACTGGGGAGGAACCAGTTATACTTTCTAGCTCTTGGTAGAGAAATATCAAGAGATTCAGCACACTGTTTGCTGCCAGGATAACTGTCTCAGCTATCACTTTTTGTTTAAGTCTGTTATGTATCAGGTAAATATTAACATTCTTTGCTACAAGAATAGATGGCCCTGACAGAAAGTTGAGTGGCAAGACTCTGTCATGGCACTTCTTCAGGCAGCAGGTGGAGGGACTAGATGCCAGGCACAGTCTTGCAGTATATCCTTCTACTCTCTGCTCCCGCAGATACAATAATTTTCTGTTCAACAGACATCCTGCAGCACAAATCCTGCGGCACTGGCTGCAGAACTACTTTACTGGTATGTCTTGTCTCCTAAGAGCAATAAGAATCCTTGAAGAATTATTTCTTTAGTATTTAAGAACATGGAGCTGACTTTCACATGGGGAATACTTAGAGAGGGGGAAAGTATCTAGCCAGTGCTCCACTGGCTTTCACATCTGGCAGCAACCATTTAGCTCTGAAGCAACATAGTAGACAGCAAAGAAATATACTAGGGCTGGGATTCAGCTGCAGGTGGTAGTCAGTTAATTGTGTCTAGGTGGTGGTGAATGAGGTATCCAAATTCAATTACAGTCAGTGGAGATCTAGAAAATTTATCAGTGGAGTCTCAAGTGCTATACAGCTGATCAGTATATGTGTTTGTGCTTGAACTGAATCCTCTTCAGACTTCTTTGCAGGTACCAACCAGGGGCATAAGTTGGTTGTCTAACACAGGCAAAGTGATGCTTGAGATGTCCTAGAATATCAGAGATGTCCTTGTGAGACTGACAGATGAGAAACCCCATGCATGAGCATTTCTGAGCTCCATCAAGCTTGATGTTTGATATGGAAAGTAAATGTCGTGGTTAGCGTTACTGACTGATGTTTCTATTAATGCATCTTTTCAACATAGTAGGCTGAGGGAGAATACTGGCTGAGAGGTGGGCAGCAGAGCCAGCAGAAGGGCCAGGGATGATGGCTGCAGAGAGCTCTGCATGCCACAACCAGCTGCAGAACCAAGCCTATGGACGCTTGGTGCAGTTCCTTCTGGGAAGGGGCTGCTATCATGGGACCTTCTTAGGAGCAGGGTCTTGTTTTTTCCAAAGATTCTGGCATTAATAGCTTTCTAACACATAAACCAGTGTTTATGCACTACTAGTACATGCAATAATAATCATTATTTATTTGATGGTAAAATCCTGGTAGCTGGAAAGGACCATTCTGTTTCTAAACAGACAAAGTGTCTGTAGTGCCTGTAGTGCCTGTAGTGTCTGTAGTGTGTGGTTGTAGCTGTGATAATCTAAGGATATTGGCAAGGCAGAGTTTGGAGGTAATGGTAGTGTCTTTTATTAGACTAGCCTTGCCTTGCTTAAATAGATAAATAACCTTTCCAAGGTTAGAGGTTGCTATGGAAACATAAGAATTTCCATTTATAAAGCTCTAAACTTTTAGGATCACAAGAAAAACAAGGGCTTAAAGGTGACCTGCCCATCTAAGGCCTCTGTTCTAAGCAATACCCAGAGCCATTCCTGTTATTCACAAGTCAACTGAACATACTTTGGACCTCAGCCTTTTCTCCTTTTAGTGAACCAGATTCAGAAGGCTGGTTGGGTGAAACCAAAGTCTTCCATGCTCAGTGTGATATGTGCTGCAGTACACATGGGAAGTTGTGTTTTTTTCTTCTTTTTTTTTTTTTTTTTTGTGTCAGTGCTTGTACTGAATGACTGCAAGGATTGTCTCTTGTTCTTTCAAAAGCAAGTCATTCATTAGGATGCTTTACCTTTACTAAAAGACATGTTTTCAACTTTGGCATGGCCACTGGCCAGAAAAGCAATTTTCTTTTTTTTTTTCCCCTTCAAAAAAAAAGGTCGGAAACCATCAGCCTGTATCAGCAAGAAGGATTTCAGTTTTAAAGGTGAAATAACATTCTCTCCTTTTACATGATAAATGGAAGAAATAGGATACACTAATGAAAGAGAGAGGACATAGCAATTAAAAATACCAGGAGAGGGTGGTACACAAGTCTATCCTCATGTTATCTTAAAGTAAATTAGCATGAGAGGTTAAAGAAGCCAGACTTCTTTTACTTCATAAATTACTCAGCTTTCAGTACAGGTTTTACAAGAGCACATATTACTTACCTGAACAACTGATAGTGTGGTATTTATCACATACTGCCTCCATTTGGAAGGTCATAAATTCCCTTGCTGTGGTTGCCTGTAACTTGTTTTAGTGCTAAGTGTAGCAGTAAAATGCTGGACGAAAATCTATAGATTCAGCTTATAATGCCTGACTCTGTATTTTATCCTATCTTGAAGGAAGTGAGAGATAAGGCTGAGGTTGCCTAAAATGAGCAGATATAGGAATAATCACTACTTAGTGTCTTAACTGTCATTTATACATTGATTCCTGGCATTTTAATGGATGAGGAAAGAAAGCTTTTGCTTCTTACATTGAACCAAGGTACTTCAGCTTGGTACCTCCCCTGAAACTGTTGTCCCTTGAAACTTAAACACATAAATCAATACAAATATATAATTTCAAAATATACCATGTACATATATTAAGATATATTGTATTTATAGTATATATTTTATATTTATGTAAGTTATAAAAAAATAAGTTCCTGTACTGTTTTCGCATGTGTCCTGTTGAAGGCAAAATGCTGTTTTGACATTGTTTTCGTGTCTTTTAGGGTGGAAACTTAGCTTTGCTTTCTTATATGTGAAACTAGCCACAGTGTCTGATTCACTGATTATATCCCAACATATAACTGGCCTTCAAAAACATCATACACTTCTATATGACCTATTGAAGAGACATGCCTGCGTAAGGAAATCTTTACCTGTGTAAGCAACCAATATCCACCTCAGCCAAATGCATAATAATGCAAGAAAAAGGTTTCTTGCCACAGCTCATAGAGCCAATACCTGCCTTTCAGTGTTTGTTAGACTCCTCACTCTTACCCTGAGCAGATGAGACCTCTGCATGTGACCTTCTGTGTGCCCCTTCTACCTTCTATGGTCACCCACCAGTAGTAGGAGGGAATGTGCTTTTGTGTTTCTTTCAAAGATTCTACGTGATTCTACAATTTGCATCTACAGTTTGCATCATTTGTCCATCCTACCTGGTGGGATAAATGGATTTAAAACAGACAGCAAAAAAATCAATTTGAGAGGAAACAAGTCAAATACATCCTGATGGTTAAACAACTTTATCAGAAAGGAGTGATGGTCTATTTGTATTAAGCCATGGACACATTACAAGTTAAGATTAACTTGAAAATCAGTGGCAGAGAAACCCAGAATTGCTGTCACCTTGTTCTCAAGGAGGCAGAGTCATCTCTAGGTGAAAAGGGTGCTTTTCCCGTACTTGTCCAGTTTTGAATGAACAGCCTGCTCACTTTGCTCTTGCTAAAGAGTGCAGGCTACTCTGTTATGCATGCATGCTGTAATGCAGTTTGCTCTAGGTTAATAGACGTATTCCCTTTTGTGACTTACTTGCTTCAATGTTCTTGACCTGAGATGAGAACATCCAGAAAGCTCACCTGAAGTAAGTATGGTTAAATGATGAATACCTCAGCAGATGCATACCTTACAGAATAACTCATTTTTAGATGTGTGCAAGCCCAAAGGGAGATACCAGGTGGCAATGGAGGATGTAGCAGTATCATATACCATTTTTCTCCTGCTCCTTGATGCAGGTTCACTTCACCTCTTCTGTCCAACATGTTGTATGCAGGCATTTGGAAAGAAGATGCCACAACATCTCTGTCCATCTGCAGACCTCTGATACTGGTTTGCCGCTGTTATATGGTGTGACTTGGTTGGAAGTAGTGGGGAGACCTGCTCCAATCATGTACATCAAAGCTGTATCTGCAGCTGATGTTAAATTTACTTCAAGGAGAAGCTGTCCTATAAAGAAATGTTATAAAACAGATCCATTTTTGTCAAATATGGCAAATTAAATATTCTGCAAAGAGGTATCTAAATATTTTACTTCTATTTTTTTTTAAGGAAAGTGAGAAACAATTATCTGACACCAGGAGATTATGAAGATCATGAAATTCAGCCAAAGCATGAATTTTTAAAGCTATTCAGCTTCAATGATAGCTTTGTAGTATTAATAGGTTTAGTGAAATGTTGATTTTTCCTGCATTTGACAATGAGAGGTTTTCTTAAGAGCTATTCCTCAGACTCTTTAGGAAAAGTATTATTCTTTTAAAATACATGGATAGAAACTTTCTTTACCCAAAGTATTTTAAACAGTTTAATTTCCTCATGAAAAAAAGAAAAAGAAAAAAAAATTAGTTGTTTCAATTTTCACCAAAACTCAAAAATTGGTGCCTGAATTTGAACTACTGCCACTACTAAACATCTTCAGGCTAACTCCCATTAAAAAATGAAGTCTAGATATTGCTTGTTCGACATCTGTTCACTGCAGGTGTCTAAAAGGAGTCATTGCCTATCTTCTGTGTCCTACAGTTCAAAAGAGAAGGTTTGTCATGATTATTTCCAGTAGACCTTAGTCTGTTTTGTTCCTTGTTGTGGGCTTTTTTTTTGTTTGTTTCACAACTTATAGGATATCAGTTCCTATTGCTTTATGGTGACTTGCTTTTTATACTGGTTTCCATTTGCAAGATAATTATGCTATCTTGAAAACAGTCAGGAATATGCTGCTTACTGCATATGTAGGGCATACTTTAGACTGTGAGGACTTCATGTCCAACAAAATTATGTTTTCTTCACAGATGTCTGTAAAAGTTGCTCTTCTGAGGCATCATGAGATGTCTGGAAATATTTTTGCTATAGATACCTTAATAATTTTCTCAGCTGCAGAATCAGATTGTAGCATTATTGGAAATCAAGCTGTACTGTTTTGTGATTTGCATTTCCCTAATAGGTATGACATCTGCTTGAAGTATCTGGAGTATGGTTAATAATTTTGCTCTTTTCTGCATTTTGCAGATGTTACATCCAGTGGTGCTCAGTTTTACGCCTCTCCTGAGGCTCTCATGAAAAATCTGTGGTGTTGTGTGAGTGTTGTATATTATGTGCTACAGGACTGAGATGAAGAAGACTTTCTCAGGTCTTAGCACTACAACATCTGTCCTTTGTGACCACAGGCATATCACTTAGGAGGTTTTCAAACCTACATATGTCCTGTTGTATGGAGAAACAGATTATTCTGCTGATAGTCATGTATAGTTGCTAAAATTTATTCAAATTTAATGGAAGGTTTTTGTGCATTATGATGCATGCTTACCAAACAAACAAACCACAAATCCTAATAAAAATTGAGCAGTTTACATGTTAAGTAGGCTGTCACCATAACCATCCTGTTTTACTCTCATGAATATAGAGCAGAACTAATCCTGTATCTCAGATAGAAAAGGTAGGGCAGGAAAATTAAATTATTTCCTCAGGGTTACAGAGAGGTGTGTCAAAATCAAGATTCAAAAGCAGAAGTTCTTTTGAATAAGATTCATGAAACTTTAGCCATCTACATAACCTACATCTTACCTATTTATGGCTCAATTCAGAGACCTAAATGCAGGCATCTAGTGACATTTGAGATGACTTAGTGTATCTAGGGCATGCTTATTTGCCTGGGAGATATGACACAGGACCTGGGGGATACCCAAGCCCTTCTGATGCAGCACCTGAAAGGCAGCATGACATTCTAAGGTTTATACCTACACTTAGGCAGCTGAATCAAGACTTTACAGTTCCTTTCTGTTCTGTGCTTTTAACGACATTTGGATGGTAGGTTACCCAGTTTATTTGCTGGCAGAAGACAGATAAATATCTTAAAACAACTCCAGTGACATGAGCGATTGCCAAGGTCACAGTAGTCCTGCAATTTTGGATTTATTTGGAGTCTTGAGAAGAAAATCCAAGGACCTGTCACCAGGGCTTCATAACCTTCATCAGTGCACATCTGCTTGGGCACAGATGAGCCCTGGATGAGCCCTGGTCCCCTGCAGTATCCCCTGATACTGCACTGCTCTCCCTCATGAAATGTATACTTCTGTTTCTTTTCATGGTCACGCCAGGACAAGGAAAGGAGTTGATGTGCACTTGACTACTGTACCAGTATGAAGCTGGGATTTGGTTTCCGAAAGCATCTCAGGCTAGCATCAGAAAATCTTGCCTAGATGTTGTGACACTGATACAGCTACAATTAATTGAAGAAATCAGCCTTTATATAGCTTGTGGTGATCTTTGAACTAAACCAACGCAATTTACACTTACTGTATTTTCTGTGGTCTTCCAAACCAGAAGAAGGCACTAGGGGCTTATTTTAAAAGACAGAAAAAGAGAGAAAGGGTAAAATGTTGAAATTCCTAGGAAATGGAAATTATAATCCCCACAGTCAGAGTCTGCTGTGAAGAGGGCAGCTGTTTTCAGCTTAACAACATAAGGCAAAAACATAATAACACAAAACTATCCACACTGGGTCAAACTAAGGATTCATCCCGCTGTTAGTTGTGAGAGACATCAGACACCTCGGCAGGAACATGACAAGCAATCAAGTAAATATACCCTGCAATATATTCCCTGTCTAAAGCAATCTAGGGTTTTGCAGATATATGTCTTTTATAATATGAAATAAATACTTCAAAAGGAAAACCACACATAAGTGGACAGAGGTGTTGTCTTTGTTTTTAATAGCTCTTGATGGATTCTGCCCCCTCTCCTTTTTCTAGTTGCTTTTTGAATCATGTGGGAAGGAGATCGACAACAAAAATACATTTTATTTGAAAAATCACTTCCTTTTTGTTTGTTCTGAACCTGAGTTTTGTAGTCCTCATGTCACTGGGAAGTGCTCTTCAGGGTACTTACAGCACTATTAATGAAAGAGATTTCAGGGTAATCATTAACAAATGGTTAGCCTAAACTCATTTTACGTAGAGAACTGAAAAGTCTCTGTATAGAAATAGCAGCTGATATCTACTGAGCCTGAGATTTTGCTAGGAACAGAGAGGTGAAAGGCTCTTTATTCTGTTCTCACTACCAGTCTGCACCACACAGTCCTCCAGGATGCAGGATTTAAATGTTCAGCAAAATGATTTCCACTAATACGACAAAACTTTTCATGGTGAAAGCCCAGCTGGAGAGTTGCACCTTTTATAGGAGTCTAACACTGTGTTATTACTAGCATCCTGAAAGTAATTTGTGACAATAAGGAAAGAAATAGGGGCTATCAATCAGACTGTCAGTTCCTGTTTCAACCAGAACACATTCAAACAACATATTGTAAACCCAGATCTTTCAGTGTGCCAGTTTAAGAAACCTTTTCTTGCTGATTTGCAGCCTCAGGAGGAAGAACACTTGTTAGATGCTGGTAGTGCTCCTTATTTAATTCAGTGTAAATTCATAAAATAAGTTACCCAGATAATGGGCTGTATCCTCAGTCCATGTGCACTCAGACTGTATTTTTTCCATAGATGCAAAACAGATTTACAGCTTAAAAGTAAGTGCAGCGATAAAGGAATATTACTAGTAATAGGCTTGTGCCAAGTTTTATGACCAGCTACAATAAAAAAGGAGTTCAGCCACTTTGAATAATGGGATCTGTCAGATCCTACTCACTGTTCATAGATCCTGATGGAAAACTCAAGACCTACGTAGAGAGAATGCATTTGATTCTTTCATTCAAAATGGAATACATGTAGTATTATGATTTCAAAAGAGTAAAGCTAAAAAACCCTAATGCTGAGATAAAACCCAGGTTAAATAGTTCTCAAATTTTATTTTGCATCCTGTGAGTTAGCCTTCTCAGCTGAATCTTAGATCTTCTTGTTTTGGAATTTCAACTTACTTAATTGAAATAACAACTAACTTCTGAAATTGCAACATAGCTGTAAGCTATGTTGTCAATGTAGCTCAGCCTTTTACAATCCAGCACATAGTGCTGTAGAGGAGTGACTATAATAACAATATTCTTAGAATATTAAAGTATTATAAATGGTATTAAGGCATTAAATAAAATTGAATCTGGGATAAAAATTAAACTAGCAGAGAGACAACTATGCAAAAGTTGTAATATCAGTAGCATAAATGAATGTGGCGTAGGAGAGGAGGAGAGCTTTGCTTGACAGAGTAATATTTTTTAATATAAAAAGTACAGATCACTGTAAAAAACAAGCAAGTTTCTAAGTATGTTTTGTTAATGATACCAATTGGACCCAACAGCAGAAAAAATGGAAGTTACAGTGTCTTATGAAACACGCCCTCCTTTGTATGAATGAAGCAAGGCCTAATATCTTTAATTAGACTAACAGATCCAGCTGAAAACTTGTTTCTTTTTCAAACTATATCAGTTGACACAGTAAAAGAAATTGCCTCTTTCCACAGATGATGTTGTGCTTGTAGAAAAGAGTATATCAAAATGCACTATGTATTTTTTCTGGTTTTTACTATATAAGAAAAAAAAAGTATTTTGCTAAAACCTGTGAAGTAACGTTTGTTCTTTTTGCTTTTTTTTTAATCTGTTCATTTTTACCGTATTTATAAAATGCAGTGAGTGCAGCCAACCAAACAAAACCATTGCTAGGCAGGGATGGCTTGGCAGCCCCTGAAGGGAACCCGTACTCTGGGGGACGGAATGCCTCCCAGTGCCCCCCCAAACCAACACAGCCGTGCCCTGCCACCAGGGAGACCCTCAGGACAGAAAAACACACTGGATTTTCTGGTCTTTGTTCAAACAGGCCCTGTAGGACCTCCAACTCTTTCCACCCTGTGAATTTGCATAATTTCAAAGGCCAACTTAAATAATGCTCCAGCCTTTCGAAGCTTCCCCCTAGGGAGGATGCGTTTCCAAGAAGGCGATTTTGTGCCATTAGTGATCAGACTTTCATAGGAGTGTAGTACCTGGCGTTTTGGACTCTCTGAGTAATCTGCTTTCACTACTCTAATGCCAAATAGGTTAAGTCTCTAAAAAATCAACCTGAAACCAGGCAGTGATTTCTTCAGCAAATTTGGACTGAGGCATCCAAAATTAAAAAAAAAAAAAAAAAATTGAAAAACTTCAAATTCGATGAAGAACATTAGAAATGTGTGTGACATTTTCAAAGTTCTTTGTAAGGCATGACAGGGGAAACAAGTCTTCAGCATTTCCATCTTCAGCCTTCAGTGTATCATCACAAGCATTTTTTTCCTTGCCATATTGAGAACCTTCCTTTCTGCTGTATTGTGTCTCAGGATTAGTCACCTCACATTACGTTCCTGCTTGCTACATTACATTCCTGTTTTCTGCATTACATTCCTGCTTTCTACATTTATTTTACCAATTTGGCTGGAGTATGACAGATCTTATCGTGTTTGGCAGGATTTGTTTTGATGATGAATGGCTCTGCAAGTCTTTGCTTGCAAAGTATGACAGTCCACTTGCATATTCTTAGCTCTCACTCTATTTATTAGTTTAGTTGCACATGTTTTTATATAATTCTGATGAATTTTTGTGAATTTTAATTAAGGTGCAGATATCTAAAAGCACATTTGGGGGGAGGTGTGTCTGAAAAACAATGCTCTGAAATTCCATTGAATTTTGAAGAGACAGCACATACAAGCTTTTAAAACGTTATTCTTTTCTAAGCAAGATTTTATTTGTGAAAATAGAAACTGTACTGTTGTAGAGACAAGGCTTAAATTATGATCATTTGAAAATTTTACAGTTGTTTTCATTTGGCCACTTTCATGATGTTCTATTAGTAATTTATGAATAGCCATGTGAAAAAATTGTGTAAGTTAGAATATCTGGAAAATGTTTATTCTTTTATATGTATACCTAAGCAACGGAAATAGTTTTACTTGAGCAAAATAATTCACTATTTGTTGATTCTATGTTTTAGAAATGTGTCATCTTCTCAGGGAACAGATACCATATTACATGATGTAGGCAGCTTAAAGGAACAAAGCAAGTGTTTTGTGAATGCATAACCTAAAATTTATAAATTAATTATGTATAAAACCTGATGTGTGGAGTCCTTGCTCATATGTTGGTGACAGCACCACCGTCCCATTGCCTTTAATGGAATTTCTTACAGATCTAAACACTTGCCAGCATACACTGTCAATTCCAAGCAGTCCTTGATATTGGGAAGAGGAGGTAAAAAGCACAATTTTCTTATTTGCTACAAATTGAACTAGAACTGTTGCATAGATAATTGATTTTTGTTGGCCAAATAAACATTTTATTTGGTGGTGGATAAGGTCTTTTGATCTGGGGTTTTGAGAAAACATAGACTGAAATGGAAAACACTTAAATACCTGAAAAAGTGGTGTATTTTCTTTACACACTGTTCTGGTCTTAGCTTATTACAAGGATCATTCTGAAATGAAAATAGGCTCATCAGACACCTATAATGATCTTTTAAAGTAACATCCTCACTGTCAGAATTAAAAGTATATAATTTTATTCTAACTATCTAATTTTCAAACCAGATTAGGCAAAAACTGAAACAAGTGAATCAATATCAAGTGAAAGTTCTGTGCTTGTAAGTCAAAGTATTTACTGATAATTCATAAAATTAAGTATTAATTTGGAATAGTTATCTATGTCATCATCTTAGATAGCAACATTAGCAGCTCCTCAAACAGCTTCCAATAATATGTCAAGAGAATAATTACATTATCATGTGGAATTCAAGTCCTCTGAGGAGGGAGCCTCGAGATCTCATGAAGTCATCAGGGCATCGCTCCAGGAATACCTGAAAGTTACAGAAACAAAAGCGTACGAAGAGTAGAACTGACTGCAGTTACTTCATGTTAAATCTCATTAGGATGGAAAATGGTGAATTAATCATTGAACTAGAAACTAATATTTTCTTAACATAATTAATAAGAATCTGGTTCATATTTTACATGTAGCCAGAGAATGACCCAAGCCACTGATGAAAATACCTGGCTCTTTTGAAAGTTAATTTCCCAAAGTTGAAAGCAACTGCTGACAATATTGAAGGAAAGCCCGCCACTATTAATGGGTTGTTTGAGATCCCATGACTTCAAATCCCAATTTTATAATCACAAAAGATAACTTATTTTATTGAAAGCTAGATTAAAAATGGACAGTGAAGAGAAAAAGTTAAAAAATGGGAGACACCAACAGATAAAATGAAAGCAAAGCATTACAGACTGCAACTAAGAATACAGTCACCGGATAAGGGAAGCTAAAGCTATAAAATTTTTAAAAAATACATACCTTATATGTATAAGGAAATGAGAGGAATTATGTAAATTATTAGAAATAACCCTAGCTATGATACAGGTCCTGTATGAGACAAAAGTTATCTTAGCCATTCAGAAAAGGCAAGGATATTTAATAAATAGCTGTTCTCGGTCACATAACAGTCAGATGTATTCAGTAAAAATTTCTGTTCTGTATTTGAAGTAGGAGAATTTGTTCATATCTTGCAATGTTAATGAAATACATCATTCTATTCCATCAGTAGCTGGAGCAGACATTAAATGACAAAATTAAGAGTGAAACATTTTTAGATCCAGTAGACTCTGTAACTTGTAGCCAAGAGTATTAAAGGAATTGGCAGATGAGCTCTTTGAGACATTCATGTTGATTTTAAACAAGGCTTACAAAATAGGGGACTTTCCAGGATGCTGAAAAAAGCTAAAGTTGTCCTAATATTTTAAAAGAGAAAATTTATGGCCCACATAAGTATATCTTGATACTGATTGATACTGAGCAAGAGGCTCATGGGTGAAGCAGCCACTAAATAATTAAAGGATATTTGCATAATTAATTCCAGTCAACATACTTGAGGAACATAGATCATTTTTCAATGAACATGTAGGTCTGCTTTTTCAGGCTGACTATTCTGACAGAAATTTATGTTTGTACTGTATTTGTCTTTGTTTCCTATGACATCTGAAAAATTGTAATAGAGGACAATCAGGAGAGACAATATTAGCCACGCTGAAATCTGGTCAACAGATTACAAAATGTCTCTGTAAGTGGGAATGTAAATATTCCTGAAACAACGCCACAGAGATCTGGGTTCATTGTCACTTAATGCTGGCAAATTAAGATTAGGATTTGAGATTTGTGGTCTTAGACAAAATACAGATTCATTTTGGCAAACGTTGTAGATGGCAAAAAAAAGCTGTTGGAAAGGCAAATAACCTCAGTGACAGATTGCTAATCAAGAGCAACCTGGGATGCTTGGTAAAAAAGGGTCTCTTAACATAATTTAAGCTGACTGAGAGAGCATGTGCTTATGAACTGAGAATGCATGGGTGGAAAAGGTGGTTAAAGTCACGTGGAAAATAACACTTCAGAACAGTGGTAGCTTTTTAGTTGGTAGGGATGTCAGCAGAAAATCATGTGTGTGTCTGTGGTATGTGTGTGCACATGCACCTATAACACAATGGAAGCTTAAGAGAATAATATACAAAACAGGAACAATATAAGTTAAGTATTATTAAGAGTATACTAACAAGATGAGAGTATTTAATGTTATCTATTAGAAAAGAGAAAAATGTTCATTGCCTTGTAGAGAACCCTGTGACATTTTCCTTTGCATCCCTCTTTGTAGCTGTCCATCCCAAGTTGCCACATGCTTGTCACTATGAGCTTAAGGAGAGCCGGCAAGGTGCCCACTGAAAGCCATTCCATGAATGCAGGTGAGCTCTGTAACGTTTTTACTAAACTTTTTTTTCAACAACAAAATCTACCTTAGTCAGCTTTGTTAAGAAAAGGAGAGGTGAAGCAAAGTTAATCAATAAAATGTAACCACTGCTAGAAATGAAATCAAAGGATAGGCAGTGTATTATGACCTTCTATGTTTCTCCTATGCATCACTTTTGTGTTTAGCCCGTGTTCCCACAAATCAGTTTCTGTAAGACTGGGGACAGCCAGGGGAATCCTCACAGGGAGCTACTACGGACGTGCAGTGCACTTACTATTCTGTTGTATGTTCATGTTCTGGTTTGTTATGGTGCTGGGTTTGGTACTAGCACTTGTGCCAAATGAGCTTGGCCCAAGAGGGAAAAGAAAAAAAGCACAAAAAACCCCACCCACCCGCCCAAACCAAACCAAACCAAAAACCCAAAAGATTTTATCAAAGATTGTACAGTTCTGGAGGGGATGGACCCTACTGTCCTCAGGGTAAGAACTGTCCCTACTTCAGTGTCATGATAGATACCAGCTGAACATTGGTTCTCTGTGTTGTGTTATAGCTAACAAGACAAACACACAGATATTCTGCAGAACATCGATTGGTATTTCTTCTGTGTAGTGCAGTAATTCAACTGGAAGAAACCGCAGTCTCTCTTGTATCCTTACTTCAAGTAGGATGTTGAAAAATTTGGAAGAAATTTGAGAAGAGCTCAATTCTGAGGTTGTACAATGGACTTACAAACCTCTTTTCACAGACGCCATGCAAATATATTGTCTACTTTCACAAAATCCAACTGTTTTCTTTACAAAAATGAAGAGGCTTTTCTTATACATGCTCTGCACCATGCAGTCTCACTATAGCTGAGTTATATGTGACTGCAAGCACTTAATGCTGCTTTTCTTTCATGCAAGCAGACTTAGCCAAACCTGTGAGGAAGATGATTTTTAAAAATTGCTTGGCAGGCATGTGCTAGAATTCACAGATGAAGAGGATGGCCTTCAGCTTAGTTCATGAAGAGGACTACTGAAAGAAATAAAAATGTATAAATTCATCCATTCCTATGTGTCAGGGTGGACAATAAGAAGTGGGCATGTCTATAGCATCTTGGAAGTTTAGGGACCAAGAGTGGTTTTGGATTGCAGCTTCCCTGTCATCCACCCTGCCCACACACTGGTCTCACTTAGACTCTAGCCCGCAGAAAGTCAGTCGGCTCTGCAGTCAGGGAATTTCAGGCTTTGGGGGGTGGGAGATGGGAAAGGGGGAGCAAGGTTCACCCTTGGCCTTTGCCCCAGGCAGGCAGAATGGATGCAGCTGACCCAAGCCACATGGGTGTGCAGACTTGACCTTGAACTCGGGTACAGATATCAAAACAGTTTCTTTGCCCTAATTAGAAGTGGGTAAATATTAAATATTTCACGTTCATTCTTAACTATACCACATCCCATATTCTTCTTCTTTTCCTCTGACTGAACTGAGAAGTTGAAATTCCTCCTAAGTAACAGCTGCTCTCTATAGCCCAGCTGGCACTCTTATAAGGATGCTTGGAGAAAACTGGGAAGTCTGTGGGGCTGACAACTTGCACTGATGTGTACTGGATCTGCAAAGATGAAACCCAGTTTCCATACAGAGCTGAGGGTTTTTCTCAATCCACATCTCTCTCTCTCTCAGGGGTAAATCCCTTGCTTTGGAAAGCAGTAAGTGTAGGAAACTCCATGAAGTAAAGCAGGTGGGACTCCAGCAGACTATATCTCCTCCCTGGGATTCTCATGGGGAGAGACAATTGAACTGACAATAAGAAAGCAAAAGACGCTTTTTCAAATATGTCGAGAAATGATGATTATTACACAATAGAGAAGCCTATGGGAGCCTGGGGAAGAGCTGCCTTCAGTCATGTCAACATAAGGGTCTGGATGGTCGCACAACATATACTCCAAAATTTGGCTGGCCTTTCTTTGCACCTTCAGTTTCAGCCTCCCGTCCAATCCCCCTCTCACTCTTCTGTTATCCAGCAGAATCTGGAAAGAAATCATTAAACTGTATAGCTGTTCCAATAGCAGCTGCTTGCGAGGCGGTCCTGGAGTTCACGGCAATTCCTGTGCTGTGCAGGGCTGCTCAGCGCTCTCATGTGCGTCCCTGGCAGCTCCCCACTCTGACTGCTCCAGCACAAAGCTGTGTGCAGTCTCTGCAAAAAAGTGGAAAGAAGCGAGAGTGGAAAGAAGGGGACAGCATGGCTTGCTGTATGAATTACCGATGTGCAGAGGAGCTACTGCTTTTGATAAGATGGGGTTTCTCCCTCATTTTCCTTCCTTTGTCTTTCTGTTTGACATTTTGTTGTTGCTTGATTTTTCTCTCTTTATCTCTTGCCATCTCCTTTCCCCTCTTTTCCACTGTGCTTGTATGTCCCTTCACCACTTGTTATCTTGTCCTTCTCACTCTTTTCCCCTTATCCTCCTACCTTTGTTAAATCACTTAAGTTCCTCTTGCTTTTAAAAATATTTCTTCTGTTTCTCTCCATTTCCTCACCTATTTCCTTCCTTTCTCTTTTTCCTGCTGTTCTTCCTAAACTGCTTCTTCCTTCTCTGCCTGATTTTCTCTTCTCTGCTCTCTTCTGTGCTGCCCCCTTCCCCCTCTCTCCCAAATCCCCTCTCCATTATTCCCTATCTCTGGCTGCAGGTGCTGCAGCTGCAGGAATGCGAGACACTCCCAGGGTGGGGGGGAAGCTCCACAAGTATCACTCCCACCCTGCAAGCGAGGGGAGGAGGGTTCTGCGTGTGCAGGTCTTGGGACAATGGTTCCTGTCAACAGGATGTGGGAGTTTTATTTAAACGTGGGAATGTCCCATGAAAATTGGGACATCTGGCACCCTTACATTCCACGTCTGACTTCGGCTTCATCTGCTGCTGTTACGAGTGTCATAAACATGGGTAATTTCACAAGCCATAGGAGTCAGAGTACACAATAGATTGCATTGCAGATGGTATGCCTGCCCTTAAAAGGACAGCATCTTGTAGAGTTACAGAGATTGCAGCTTGGCATATGCTGGAAAAAGAAACATAGACTCAGGAATGACAGATTCCACCAGTGTCATTATGTACAAGCACAGAAAGTTAAAAATATTGCAGTCATGCTTTACATTCCGATTTAAAATCAGAAAGGAAAGAGATCCAACTATGCAAATTAAAAAGAAAATAAGCAGCATTAGTATAGAACCTACCATCCAGTACCAGCCTTCAGAGCTCAGAATACACTGAATTATAGGTGCCTTATTTATGTGCCTAAATTAGCAATTTCCCAATGATCCTTCCAGAATCAGTGAAGACATCTTGAGGAGACCATTCAGAGCACCTAGGGTGGTCTTCTGCTCTTGCCAGGACCCTCAATGGGTCTGTCTTTCTCTTCTAGCCTGGGGTGGCTTTGCTTCTCACCTCCCCATGATTCAAGCTGGTCTTCCTCTTTCCAGCCATTTCAATGCCTTATAATTCTGTATAGTTTCCTGGACAATTTTCCACAAAAATAGGCAAATAGATATTTTTCTGTATGTATTTGCAGTTCTGGTCCTGTCCTTGACATTGCAAGAATCGTGGCAGTTCCACTTCTTGAACATGGTGTGTGTTATAGCTGTGGGTTGGCTTACAGGTAATAGCCAACTTTTTGGCCCCAGTTATTTTGTGATTTGTAGCCACACCGCCAATCAGATAGCCAGCAGAGGGAGTGCAAGTTAGTTCTCTCAGTGCCCGTGGGTGTTGGTGCCCGTGCAAGGAAATGGCTCTAATGTAAATAGAAGAACATGCTCATTTAAACAGGACTGATAACATGATAAAGACGAGTTGCCAGATGGATGAGACTAGCTGATGAGAGGAATGTTTTCTCTAAGCATTAAGAGGATCATATGCACAATGTCAGATGAAAAATAAACTGGCAAGAATTTAATTAATGTCATCTGCTTAATCCAGAAATCTTTCTTGGTTGTTGATTTAAATCAGATTCTTTTGCAGAAGTTCTTGGAAAAAAAACCTTTGTTTCTTTCAAGACTGTGTACTTCAGAATCTGCCTCCTAAGTTATGGGTTACAGGTGAGGGGGGAGAGGTGACAGAGGCTGCAAAGGAAAATAATTTTCTTTGGGAACTGCATTCCTTTCCACAATGAATTCCCATCTCCTGTATGGGATACAGTTACCTGCTTCCCAGGAAGCCTTCTCCTTTTGTTTAGGCACATGGAAGATGTGCCAAAGGTAAGATGACTAAAAAACCTGTGGACATCTCATATGACCCCTAACTGTATAGATTTTTTTGAGTATACAGGGCTTTAAATCCATTCAGATGGATTTAACAGCCTCAGCAACACTTTTGTAAGGTTAGAGCTGGGTCCCCGTCAAATGGCTGGAGTCATGGCAAGCATGCACTACATCAGGTACCAGGTGTTAAGCTTTGCCTTAGGGTTGATAATACCTGATTCTTTAACCACTTTACTGGACTACTTACTAAAACCCAAACTTGTCCCATTTTATCAGTATATCTGGCATCTCGTTTAGAAGAAAGCTACGGGTCCAGTAATGGGCATGAACACACTAGGGGATGGAAAGCTTAAAATCTGGAGGAAATAGAGGTCTAATAAATCTCCTGAAAACAAACATATTTTGAAGGTGAAACCATGTATTTTGGATACCACAGATGGGGAAAGTCAGTCACCAGGGCCATAGGGTGGTTGGCCAAAGCCCTGGAAGCATGGGTCTATTTGAAACACTTTTGCCATGGATTAGAGAGGTGTTGGCCTTCCTTTAGAAGTACGGAGATCTGCAGACACTGATGCACATTTCTTATCAGATTTCCATGGAACTCAGTGTGTCCATGACATGTGCAGACAAAATCTTTTATTTGTTTCAAAGGAAGGGGACTGTGACAAAGTCTTCCTTTGGTTTATCATGCTCTTGTTAGTGTCTGATGCCTTTCTACAGAATGCCCTGGGAGGAAATCTTTTTTTTTATACATCATTACTATGCAGTATTCTTCTGTTCTGACAAATTCAGTGGTACTATAACTTCTCTTGTTTCAGTGAGATTTATGCAATGAAGTAATACAGTGAAGGAGCTAATCAAACTGCTCACAAAAGGCAACTCTCCATCTATCCCACACAGAGAACCAGTGCAAACATATAACTCATACTGTGAAATATTATTCTAAGTTAGTGCTTTTCCAACTGTAGTATGTGGAGAGCTGACTGGTTACACTGTGCTAGCTCTCCTTCTTGCTTTCAGCTGCTAAGTTGCATTAATGATACTTTCCTAATAGTTATTTTCCACATAAGCAGTTACTCTAGTGGCTACAGGGGGCTTCTGTGGATTAAGCATGGGATGGTAAATGTCTACGTGAGTCTGTGGTCCTTACTATGTTGCTTATCCTTACCCTAGAGATTTTGAAAACTTATGTTTCATAGCACAAATAAATTAAATTATTATTCCCCTTTACATTTCAATAACATTTTAATTTTAAAGATACTGACGTATCGCACTCTCTCTGCATTTCTCTGAGCTCTCCATGCAAACAAAGATTTTGTAAAAGGGGAGTATTGTACAAACAGAGACCTTTTCTTACTAATGTCATAAGTACACAAGGAAACCAAGATTAGTGACAGTATTTTAGAGAATTCTAATCTGAATTTATACCCTTGAAAAACATATCACTATTTGGAACAGAGATCAAGAGACCAAATGTCTACTCCTCCTTTCCAGATACCATAAATGAATTCTGTAGCAAGGGCTCCAGCACACAGTATTGAACCACACATCATCTGTGTTTCATATGCTTTAAAACTACTCTTTCCCCAATATTTATCAATTTTATTCTGATTATGCAACATCTCAATTGAAAAAAGAAAGGAAGAAAGGAACTCCTTTTTGCTTGTGCTATGCCGTAACTCAAAAAACACTTTGTGGAAGAAATTGCTGAATATTCATTTTTGCCAATGAAGCAAACATGCTCATTAATTTTCATCCTAAAAACATTAAAATGGAAACAAGTTCTGTGAATGCACAATCAGATGTTTCAAAGACGTATAATTTATTTTTTTTCCCCAGCAGAGGATTAAAAGTGTTCTACGGTGTGAGTATCATTTTGTGAATTCCCATTTACTTGTTTAGTTGAAATCTCTCTTAAAAAATCAGCTGCTTGTATATGACCTGACTAGGAAGTAAAGATGAAAGCCAACAATCTTAAATTATCAAAGCAAGTAAAATTTACACATGGCTTATTGAATGATAGTACAATTTTTTTTTTTGTTACCTCACATTCTGTCCTTTAAAAAGTCTGAGAGTAACAGTTAAGTTGCTTTTATGTTCACAGTATTTATTCTTTGATAAGGAAATGTTCTTAGTTGTTTTTGAGAAGTGGATCATATCTATTTGGATCTTAAAAAATGTTAAAAATTGCGTGCCTTCCTTATTTTGTTGTCTGTCTGTTGACATTTTGTGGTCAGTTGAAAACAACATTTCCAATAAAAGCAAATAATCATTTTCTCTTGAACATGGAATATGAGAGGGGGAGCAGGAGGGAAAGGCCAATGTAAGAGGAAAGAGAGATTAACATGGACATAATGGCCAAAGGATCTGTCCTGTCTTGCTGAGGCTTGAGAGCCCAAGTTTTTCTTGCCAGCCTTGAAATATACTATTAGTCAAACTCTACTGAAACTTTTGCAAATATATTTTTCAAACTCTATTGAGCAAAAGCTCCAAACCAGGTCATCTTTGTTGTTTCAGATGCTTTATTTTTTTAATCAAATATTAAAATGAGCTCACTAAGAGAGACGTGCAAGTGATATTACTGAGCCTGCCATGAAAACTCCATTCAAAATCTAAAAAGACTGAAGGTGAATCCCTTTCATTTCCCGTAGACTTTTAAGGTGTTGACTTCAGATGCTAATGTGCTGGACTGATGCTGAAAGCCTGTGCCACTTACTACTTCATAAATACTTAGTTACCTAACTGCATATTTAAAATATATGTTGAAGTATATAGAGAAAGAATAATTCTTCATCCATATTCTTCTACCAAGCAGAAGAAATGCGTAAATGTTCTTTTGTATCTGCTTTTTGAAAAACTGACGGATTAACACATAGGTACTAGTTTACTGATATTAGATGTATCAGTTGAGTAATGCCAAGTTCCTGTAGGCAGTCTCTTCTGATACAATAATTTCCACAAGGCGTGGCTCTTAATTTAGGCCAGGAAGGTAAATTTAAAACAGTAGAATTATTTCTCTTGAATGAGTGATATCACTAAAAGCATTTAGAATTTTAGCGAAATGCAACTGAAGAAATAGGAGGTGTTTGTCTCCCTGCTTCTCTTACAGTTATGAAAATACAAACTTAGACTGGTGAGTGAGGCAACAGCTGTCTAATGCAGACTTCAACAGAGTTTTCTGTGGTTTGCTTTGCTTTCAGGAATCAATTGCAGGAGAGTGATCTAATCAATAGGCTACAGAGTCAGACTGCTCTTTCCTAATGCCCCTCTTACTCAGTGATTTTTTCATTGCTGTCTGCAGAGATATACAGCTTCAGTTGAACAGGTAGATCACATCTCTCCTGACTACTGCAGGGCTTTGTGGGTAGGGTGCCTACCAAATCAAGTCCCTGTAGGCTGAGAGAGATTTGAATCCAGACCTTCTTATTCCGGGGCAACTGCTTTCATCACAAAGTTATTATAAAAACAGTAGGAACCACATCTTTTCCTGGCTATGTTTTGAAATCAGTACAATTCTTTGGGTAAGTGTCAGCTGTGGTCTTAGCACAAGGAGAGAACTGTGTCCTTTTAGCGGTAAAGACCTGCCTAGTTTGTAAATTCAAAGAGTTGAGTAGGCACTCAACTGTTTGGATCAGCAAAGAATGTAGCTTCTTTAGGTATATGCAATAACAGGATACTTAGGCTTTGGTGTAAGTGCTTCTTGGGCACTTGGCCAAGGATTTTTGGAGAGTGCTCTGGGACTTAGATGCCTGAATCCCATTGTACTGTATGGGCTACTGTGAAGTACTGGATTGTACCTTTAAGCACTTATGATGTGGAAAATTTTATATGTTTGAAAAGACAAAGATTGTATCCTTACTTCAGGAATAACTTGAAGCCTAGAGATCTTCAAGAACCTCTCAGTGGATTTGCATTGCCCTTGCAATGAAAAGCCTGAACTCAGGCCCGCTGTGCATCCTCTGTCCTCCTATGGAAAGCAGAGGTCCTTCAAAGAAGGCAGCTGTCAGTCATACCTTCTTGATGTTGCATGTGTGATGTTGTCACCAAGGCACATAAAACACATGGAGGGAATTGTACTAGGGACCACTCTATATATTTAAAGTTTGATTTGGGTAGTTTTTGAATGAACTGTGAAGTTCTAATTATACTCCAACTTTCCCCCACATCTCACTCTCTGTAGGTATTGGTAAGGTTAAAACACAACTGCATGCTTATTGCTTGAGCAGGTAATCCATGTGCAAAAGCGACCGCTACTTCACTACAGTGTAAACACAGCAATGAGACTATCTGTAGTCATTATTTGTCAGGACATGTTCTTGGGCCTGATACTCTCCATCTAAAGTGAGAGTGAGGTGCAATTTCAGTACCTAAGGCCAAAATTATGATCCTGAGGACCCTTACCTTGCTCTTCAATTCCAGTACTGCTGACTTCTAGACTTCTTTCTGTTTAGTTTTTCTTTTTGAAGCATCCTAGAAGCCTCACCATCGTGATTTTTTTTTCCCTTCTGTATATAATATACTGAGAGAGGGAAATCTGGAGCAGATAAAAAATCAATTCTGTGAAAGTTTATCGGGGGGTAGTATGATAAAACCCAGAAAAGGGTTTGTTTTCTGCATAGGATCTATATGGGATTCTGTTATGCCTACTGTAAAACCACAATGATTTATGAGAAGAAGCATTTTAACTCCACAACAACAAGCTAAATGTTTCCCTGTGTGGGACAACACAACACTTTCTCAGCTGGCTGAGTCTGCAGGGCCATCTACATTTATCACTCTCATAAAGTCCCCTGAATAAGTACAAGCTCCCCTCACCCACTCTCGCCTGTGGCTTTTAAACAGGAAGGAAGTATCATTTTCTTCTCCCCTAACACAAAGAGAGCTCTGAGCATCTAATTACAGTTTCTGTGAGCAAATGGAACCAGAAAAGCATTTCCCTGTAGCTAAAATGCCCAAGCAGAGCTCTCACTCTCTCAGTTTTCCCAGACTAAGGTTGAAAATCTGCTCTCTAAATTATTCCATTGCTTTACAGAGGAAGTATTAATTACACGACTGCAAATGCAGATCGGGGTGGGATGTAATTACAGGGTTGGCTTTGTGTCTGTTGTCCAACAGAATTAGGCAGGAAGTGTTTGTGATGCCAGCAGTTTCAGGTGTTTTGCAGCCTATTATATTTGCCGGTTCTCACTAGGTCTCACAGATGGATCAGGTGATTTTCTGCTGCCCGATTGTCTGGAAAATCCACAAAGCTGCTATTACTGCAGGTTCATGGTTTGTACAAGGCTGTCGGTTTTAGATTTTTAGAGGAGGAAAAGAAAGAAGTAAAAGTCCATTCTGAGTTTTCACCCCTTGCCAATTTTTGCTCTCTTTCTTCCTTTCTTCAAAGACTTATTTTTTGTTTTGTTTTCAAGTTTCCTAATTCTAATCCTCTAATTGCTGCGCATCTTCGCTGTTCCTCAAGCAACATCTTTCTTGCTAGGGGGAGAAAATGCCTATGTGTGCACAGGAAAGAGCCATCATGCACTCCAGCAGGGACAAAGTCCTCACTGGGGTGCCACGACGGGAGCACGCTGGAGCGTGCACTTGATTTCCAGTTTAGGCACAGTATGGACTTCTTTTCTGCTTCTTGTGCCTTTCAGGAAAACAACTCCATTCTGCTTGTGCTCTGCAGGTGGTGGGAAGGAAATCAAATTTCCATACTTTCCAATTGCTAGTACTGTTACCAGGCTCACTTTTGGCCTGAGCTGAATGAAGATGTCCCAAAAAAGTTTCTGATCATGGCTCAGGAGTGAGCACAGACAAAGGCCATACCCTGCAGGCACCATTGATGCCGATTCCCTGTGTGGGAGGGTGAGAGTTGAGTTGTATGGAGACAGGCTGTTCTCTCCCAGTTGAGCTGGGTGCAAACAGATGGTCCTGGGCATAGTTAACTTATTTGTACAGACATGATCAATGAGTTCAGATATTTAACTTGAGCTCTGCAGAGTGGTGAACATAAACGCAAATAATAGTAACAACTTCTGTTTTGCCAAGCAAGTGACTGTGTTTAAATATGCTTTCATCAAGTCTTTGGGATGACAGTTCATCAAGGAAATAAATTTTTAAGAGGCAGTTCTGTCCTATTTGAACAATCTTTGCTACTTAATAAAACCTATTTGTAGTAACTGCTATGCACGAACACTATGCTCTGTTCTGTAGAAGTCTAAATGGAAACAATCTTATCCACTGAAAGCAGATAGAGCAGTGAAGAAAGTAAGAAATCCTCACGTGTCTTCTTTTGGATCAAACTGTGTGGCTAAAGATACTGTCATTGTCCTCACCCCTGTGCTTCTGCTATTGCATTCTCTCCAATGAGCCACTTCATCCAAATGTGTAATCTCGTCCGACCATGAACAGTCGAACTGAGTTTGCCTGCCTATTGGGGAAGGGTAGGACAAGGGGGAAAATGGTAAGAAGGAACAACATGGGCTGGGACTTGTAACGAGGCCAACCAACACAGTTATAGATGAAAAAGGAAATAATCACAGCAAAGACACTGCAGCTGTATGCCTTTTCTGGCACTATCATTAGTTCTTTTATTTAGAGGAACATGTCCTAAAAAAAATATTCTGGTATTGTGGTTTTGTCCAGTTCTATAAAACCCTAAGGTCAAGATGAAGCCTTGTAAAACATTAATTAGCTTGATTCTTAAAGCAAACATAAGATCGCTGTGGAATGCTCCAGGCCCACCCATTTCTCTATGGCATTTATCTTTAATAATGTAAACATTCAGAATATACCAACATCGATTTGTCATGGCAGTTACCAAAGTTTCTGCATAGTTTTCAGTTTAAATACTGTGCTAGGAAACATGGAAGACATATACTAAGTTTCTTTTCATCCTTAAACTTACATAAATATGAAAGGTAATTAGATGCCAAAGAAACATGTGCCTTCAAAATTCCTAAAATAGATAGGATAGCTATTACGTATGCACAGACCCCATGAATGCCAGCATTTAAGATGTATATTCATGCATATACTGTAGCTGGTGTAGTGAAATGTGGAAAATATTTATATTCATTCTTGAAGAAATGACCTTAATAATTCATTTTGGACTCTACCTCTCCTGAATTACAGTTGCCTCACTTGTGGAATATTTTCCATATCTTGAAAAGACCCTAATAAATCCTAATATTTTCCTAAGTGTGGAAATAATTAGTAGTTTATGATGTCACAGATTTGCAAACTTTTTTCATAGTTGCGGTTGCAGGACACACATATTTCCTTTCTGTTCCCTGATGCTTAGCTGTGCTTCAAATTTCTTTCAGTGATAATTAGGTTTTTTTTTTAAAGAGATGTAACATTTGCTTCAAATGTTCTTGTAATTAACTGGAAAACGTGTACGAAAAAAGAATATATTGATGTATCAGTGATTAGAGGCAGAAATACTTTGATTTTAAGGGCTGTTATATTGTATTTTAAGGTATTATTCTAAAAATGACTTTTCTAATTTATCTGGCAAGGCTCATGTTTTATATGAACTAGTAATGCCTATTGCTAATCAGAAAGTTATGGTTTTACAGACTTAATGAAGTCTATAACATGTTTTTATTCCTAAGCAGCTTTGCATATTATTGGAACAAGCTAAAAAATATCTAACAGTTACGAAAATGTGTTAATTCTCTCTAGAGTTAGGCTTGCACCTGAGTTTAAGACTAAATAATGCTGAACTTCACTTTGAATGAAATTCAGTGGAATGAAGCAGTTCTGGATGCTCTTGGTTCAAGCATGGGTTGGATCTGGACAATCGTGCCTCTCTCTGACAGCGATTCCAGCGTGAGTACACTTGAGTGCAAGCCAAGACTTACTAAGAAAGCTGAGGGCAGAGTGGGAGAAAGATTAGGAAAAAGTGTCATGGGATAAAGGAATTCACCAGAAGGGTAAAGACTGTATTCTGACTTGGTCTATATATATGGTGCTAACTGAAAAAAAGGGGAGCTCTGTGTTCATATCCAGTCAGACTCTCATCGCATTCATGTCTGGAACTTAGTGAAAGACAACTGCAGATGAGAGGGCTTCAGTGCACAGTGGATCACCTTTTTAGCATGCCAAAAAGTTTAGGAAAAAAACTCACTGGGCGCTTTGCACGCTCCTTTTGCACATAAATTAGTCTTCCAAATGCTTAAACACTTGCTAAAATTTAAACAGAAGTAGGCTTACTAAACAGTTTCAAGGATGTCAGCAGTCATATATACAGCTATATTTTTAATCTTCTGTATATTTATTTCCTTTTTGATACAGTCTTCTGTTCTATGGATTTGTAAATTTGTATTTTTCTTTCTCTTTCTTGCATTCGATCTTTCCCTCTCCCTCCCCCCTTTCTCTCCCCATTTGTCTCTTTCTCCCTTTCCTTGTATTTCTTTCTCTCTTTCTTCTTCCCCTTTTTTTTTTTCCCCAAAGAAGCTGAACTACCAACTTTTTAGATGGGGGCCAGTGACAGAGAGAGCTAACAGCCATTCTAAAAATCTCCACATGGCCTAATAATGGAATAGCATCGCATTAAAAATTAAAATAAATAAATAAATAAATAAATAAATAGGAACATTAGGAAAACGTGAAAGGATACATGTAACATGCAGGCTACTAAACAAAGACCATCTTGTGTAGAGTGTAAAGGAAACATAATGACTACAACCTGCCCTAGGGTTTGAAAACAATTTACTGAGAAGTCTTTTACAGTGGCCAGCTTTGGAGCCATTTCTAATTAGCTAGCAGGTAATTCAAAGTCTGTTTAAGTATGTTCGATAAATTTCCTTTAGAGTTTCTGTGTTATAAATCTGTCATGATGATTTTTTTGGATCTTCAGGAATTAACAGATCCTAATCTCAGAACTAAAACTCAGTTATATTTCATGCCAACATGTTTCAAAGACTAATGTATTTCCATAAGAAAACTCCTCAGCTAAACTATACCTGAGAGATATGCACATAGCAACATATTTTGGGAGTGATTCACTCCTTGCAATTAGAATACTGACTTTGTGTCTTGATAGGAAAATACGAAAATTGCCAGAAAACTTTGATTTTAAATGTGCTTTTCAATTTTGCACGATGAAAATGTAAATTCTCTCAAAGTATCTAACACTTTTCCCCCTTTTCAGCTGTAGACTTCAGTCTGTTGCAATGGAAAATACCTACAAGACTATTTGGTCTGTTTCCATCTCAATGCAAATTTAGGAAAACATACACCACATATATTATGCATGCCTTTCTTTATAGATAAGACATGGGTAGATATGGGTAGAAGATCAAAACACCATGCTGTCATACTCATTATCCTGGGTAATGGGGTGGGGGGATGAGAGACCTTGGATGACATAGGTAGTGCACTGTGTGTTTGAGAGTGTGCTACAGACAAGTGAGAATGACTCTGTGGGGAGCCAGCTCAAGTCTGGCAGGGCTTTTTAGCTCAGTGTCCAAAACCAGGCAAACATGTACTGAGCTAACCTTGGAAGCAATGCATCCTTGTTCATGTACTGTTCTGCACGAAGCCAGCCTTGGAGACTCTGCCGCCATAGCATGCTTTTTCTGCAAAATGGATGCACTGCCCACAGGTAATGGACAGTCGATTGTACCTGGTGGTCTGTTGCTGCAAAAGTATTTTGTGCACTGAATGTGTGTGCAATGGAGGCAGTTGAGTGTGGAATGAAAGCTGTTTGATGTGTAAAAAGAAGGAGAAACTTGTAAGTAGGGCAGGCAGACTGAAAGTAAGATTATGCAAAGATAAAAGGAGGAGAAGGAAACAGAAAATGACTCAACTAAAGAGTACTTCCAACTGAGGAGAGAAGGGAATTTTACAGCCTTGAAAAGTCAAAAAAGAGAATTGAAAACAATATGTAGACAGAGTAGTTCAGAGCTTTAAAAGATAACGAATTTGAATGTGGTACGTAATTTGAATGTAGAAGAGAGAGCAAAATGTTGTGTTGTAAGTTCTGTAACACTGACTTGTTGGTAATGCTTGTACTTCTGATATTTTTGCTTTTAAAGACAGTGAAAAATGGAAGGTCACTAATGTGACAGGGCTACCTTCTCTAAGGTCTACTCCCGTCTGTAATGCACCAATCCTCCAATAAATGGGATATGAATTACCAAGTGTCCCTGAGATTTACATTTTTTGTTCCATCCTTCATTGGTGAGTAATGTTTGCCACTTATTCCTGCTGAATTAGGAAGCAAAAAAATCAACAATAGTACTTATTATTCAAGTAAAGCAACTTAAAAAAAATAAAAAGGGGAAATACGCCCAAAGCTTTTTTTGGAAAACAGAGTGTCTAGAGAACGGTGCTTTGGGAAATAGAATGCATGTACTGACAGATACCAGTGTGTTTTTCTGACACTCTTTTTCTTTTTTTTTTTTTTTTGTCTCTTATCCCAAGAGCATAATATGTTCTGTGTGTTTCCACTACTGGTAAACTCTAAATAAATTCCTCCTAAAGCTACTTCTAGAGCCTCAAGCAACATTCCTTCTGTCTGTAGAAAAGGCAGAAGTGTCTATAGTGATATAAACATAAATGCCATACATCGTAAATTGGATGCAAAATCATCCTGAGAATAATCCCAAATATTATGAGATTAAGAAGACAAGAAAAAAGAACAAGTGACTAAACAGATGACAGCTGTTTCATTAGTACCTTCCAGTGCTGTGTTGTCAGATGCATGTGAGTGGGAGCAGCTGTGCTGCTGCTATCAACATCAGATCTGATGCTGTCTGTCCTTATGAATTTATGTGGTGATTTTGGCCTCCCTCAAGAAAAAATTCCCCTTTGTGTATGTTGTTATTCTGAGCAATAGTGAAGTCTGCTTCCTTTCTCTGAATCTTCTCCCCCTCTCTGTAAGCTCTCCAAGCCACCAGATTGTCTCAATTCCCACTTCTTCAGTCTAATTTTGTCCCTAGTCTCTTCATCACCTGTCTCAGAGGAAGAGATGGTGCACATATCAGGTTTCCCATCTCAAGCCTGGGAGCAGCCAACAGGGTGCCTGTCATTTTCTTGGATGAAATGCAAATTGCAAAGAAATTTCCCAAAATTAGAGACTCAGAGCTTGATTCAGTTGCCTTCACACGTATTTTTAGTGCCATTTGAACAATCCTATGATATTCTGCCCGGCTTCCAGCTACTCTCCAGAAGGTCTGGGTCTCCCATCTGTCCTGTACCATGTCTACCAGCTCCATTTCAAAGTCTAAGATACATGAGAATGATTCAAATGGTACTAAGAACCAAAGTGTGCCTAACTGAATCACATCCTCGGTATAAAGTCTCATGTATGATTAAGGTATACCTGTGCCAGGCTGTTTCCATTTTTTAGCCTCTTTTTTTTTTTTCTTTGACCTAATGTCTATTGTAAGGTAGAAGAAATTTGTGGTTAGTTCACTCATCTGGTGAAGGATAGGCTAGTGCCTCTTCCATAACCTTTTTTATAAATTTTATATTAAGTAAAAATAAGTTTTAGGGGCAGGCACTGGAAACCTAGGATTCCTGACATGTTTCAGAGGTCTAGGTACTGCATTGCAGAGCCATAGTAATGTTTCTTCTTGTATAATCCTTTTCTGGCTTCATGAATTCTGCAGTCTGGAAAAGACATTGTACATTGGCTGGCACCAGCAAGGTGGGTAAAGAGTGCTGCTCCTCACTTCCACAGAATCTCACTCTTTCCCCCTTTGTTTTCTGCTGCGTAAGCATCTCCAGTGAGTTTTCCTGGTTAGAGCAGTCACCTGGAAAGGAGGAATCATGGACTGACATTCTTCAACCAGAGGAAGAAACTAAAGCTCGCTTTTTGAGCAAGAAGCTTAGTCATTTCAGTTTTATGATGACCATTATCCCGCTTAGCATCTTTTATTAAAAGAATGAGGCCCTAGTAGCTCTTTCAAGGAGTGCTTTCAGATGGTTACATTCAGGAATGAATTTTGGGCATTGTACTCTCCAGAGTACAACTTGCAGCAGTGATTTATCTAGGTTTTGGAGAGTGGATATGATTTAAAATAACTTTCTGGGTTTCACATTCCCTGTTGGCTGATTTCATACAGCTCCTTGATCAAAGCACAGAGTTCTTCAGTTTGCCTTCCATAATGCTTGAATCTCTCAAAGTAAACTTTAATGGGCTTTAATATTTTACTTTGGTTCTGAATTATATTCCAAAATTGCCCACCAGAATGGCAAATGCAGAACCTAACCTGAAAAGTACATTTAGAGGATATATTTGTCTATGGACCCTTCATAATTGTCCTTGTCATGCATCACAAGCAGAATCCCAATAACTGAAACTGAGTGAAAATGAGAGAAAAAATACTGACAGAAAAAAATTCTACTGGAAACTACTGATTGAGATAATAGTTTTCAAGCATTTGTCGAAGGACGTATCTATAACAAAATGAATGTTAAAGATACAATTATAAATGAGCTGTCTTTGGAAGCCCATTAAAATATAATTGAAGATGAGAATATTAAACTGTACAAGTTGAAACATTTTATTGATGTTAGCTGAGCCTGAAAATGGTTCAATTAACTTTTACTACAGATTGCATTGTAAGGTTGAATCCATATCTCCTTATCACTGTCTGAATGAAGATAATTGTCATTTGTCAAAGCATAGTTGTAATAACATGATAGTGAATGATATCACCTCATGGAATAGGGTCTGTTTGCAAAATTAAGATCTCTCAGTGTCATGTTTCAATCCTGTGGAAACCTTAGATTTTGAAGAGGGATTCCAGCTCCTGTTCTTGGAAATATTTTATTTATTTAATGCTGAACAGCTACAGTAAGTTGAAATAGTGCCTGGCTCATGACCAAAATGTCAGCAGAGAGGGAGTCAAGGGATGCTTTGCTAGGTCTTTCACTCTGGGTAATTAGGAGATTAGTTTCATAGGATGAAACTTGCTTGTGCCTTCATGTAGACCTCATCACTTGATGATAAGTGAATATCGAGACGATAGCAAGGTAGTTAAGGCACTCACCTAAAATTTTAAGAAAATGTTCTGAAGGTCTTCTCTGTCTAGTTATTGTCAGCTCCATTTGCAGCTGGGAAATCTGTCCCAATGAAAATTAAATGGAAATTGACATATTTTCATAAGACCATTGTCAGGAAAGACCGTTCTGGATCATAGAGGCTGATCTCAGTAGGTAACACATCCTAAACAAAAAGCTAAAGTAATTTATGTTAGAAGGGACCTCTGGACATCATCAATTTCAAGCTCTAACAGCAATGCCATCTTGAAAGTAGATCTATTTAATAATTCATTTTGAGTACATTTAATCAAGCTCTCAAAATTGCTTCAGGACCAAATTGAGCCAAAGCTGATCCTGGACCTCTCTTCTGGTTAAAGTTCAGAGGTTCTTCTGCTTAGAGTTAGTTAGAGATCTAATTCTAATTCCAAATTAATTCCAAACAATCATATCCCCTCTTAGTTTTTGTTTTGCTAGACTAAACAAACCTTGCTCATTTTAGCCTCCTTTCATATGATAAGCTCTACCTTCCCTGATCTTTCTTTCTTGGATCTCCACCCTTGTCTGCATCTGTTCTTGTTTTAATTCCTCTTTATTGTACACAATTTTTCATAACTGTTTTTACTGGATTCTCCAACAGTGGCCTCTATATCTTATTGCATAAAGTGAAAATTCCATCATGAAATCCTAAGAACACATGTAGGTTTTTTGCTGTTGTTTGGGCAAGTCAACATTTTAACCTGAAAGTTGCCAGCCAGATCTAAACTCTGGACCTTTCTGTATTAGTTGAACAAGACTTTGCTGGAAAAAAATCAACCAACCAACCAACCAACCAACCAACCAAAGAAACCCTCACATACTTTCTATTATAATTCATTAAGGACTGTAAGTGTTAGTGTTGAGAGGAAAAATAAACCTCATTGTACATGGAGAAAATGTGTTTTCCTGAAAATATTTTGAAAATCAAAGTGGATAGGGGGAATAAGAGTGTTATGCGCCCCTTGAAGCAATGGCAAACCTGGAAGACACAAGGGGAAAATCAACCTTGGTCATTCTTAGTTAAATTACAAATTCTCTATGATGAAAATTGCCTAATCTATGTCTGATGATCTCTTTGTGTAATAGAGGATTTCAATCTTATGGTCTGTATTAGGGCCTATCTAGGATCTAAGGACCAAGCAATGAGATATAATTATGAAATGGACTATAATAATTAAGGGCTATGGAGTCATAGATGAGAGTAAAGGTTAACCAATATGCTTTTGAAAAGGTTAATGCTTCCCTTTTAAAATATGGGCAAAGAAGTATTGATTTTAAAGGCATTGTTCATATCTTTGTCATATTATCTCACTCATACCTTGTAATACAATATTCCTTCATGTTTAAATGTTGTTGGGTCCCTTCTCAAGTACACTACATTCCCATGAACAGCAGTTTATGGATTGAAGGTTTTACAGTTTTAAGTTCAACACTTCTGCACATCCATGTGTTGGAGAGGTCTTGATAAATACATATGAAAAACCATATGATGCTATTGCCTGTGATATTATGTGACTGAGGTAGATGAGCCAGGCTTTTCCTTTCAGTTCCATGTTGAAGGGTAAGATGAAATGCTGGCATAGATGAATGCGATTTTACTTGGTTGTGCCCTCTTATGCTAGTTGTTAGTTTTGCTCTGTGTGTTTATTGGCTAGCATGATTCTCTACCTCCCTTACTGCAAACTCTCCTGTTCTCTCCTTTACGCTCCCAACCACTTTTAAAGGCCAAAACCTTACAAATCCTTCATTCATAGCTCAGCAGGAGTCTTGATTTATGATAGAATAAATCAATGTACTCTCATCAGGAGGGTAGAAACTTATGATAAAATGATTCTTCCAGCCTCACTGATGCAGAGCCAAATACTGTATTTTTTAAATTTTAAATTGCATGTAGTACTAGTTAAAATTGACCTTCTCATTTTTCAGGTGTTACCTAACTGTTTTTTCAGTTGTCTGTGGTAATAATGATCCACCAAGACTATTTAATAATCTCAGCTTTAGAAGAATTTCTTCACCAGAATTGTTAGATTTTTTTTAATGCTGTAAAATCTACTTTTTACACAAAAAAGCATAGAAATTCTGTTTCCTTACTAGAGAAAAAATGAAAACTCCCAGATATGTATTGCAAAAAAAGGAAAAAGTTCAATATTGTAGATTAGCATCCGGTTAGGTTAACACAGACAAATCAACATGAAGACTCCAACATGAATCTTCTCCCTCCTCCAGAAAACAGACTGAACACATTCACCCTCTGCTCCAAGTCCACTGAAGGTCAAAGTTTGTGCTGGTGTAAAGATCAGAGGCTAGGTGAGACAACTGAATGTGCAATTCAGTATTGAGATTCTTAGCTTAGACTACCACAAAATATGACCGATGTCACAAAGTCTCCCATTCTCAGGACATAGAGGGAGCTGTGACTTTGTAATGCAGTGGTTCTCTGTCATTAGAGGCTGTCCATAATCGATCCCCAAGCATATTACAGTTGCTCCACTGAGCTTGTGCATGGTGAGAGTGCAATACTCTAGGGGAGTTATCTAGTTATTGCTGAAAATGCCATATTTTGGGGTTGGAATTTTAAATTCTTTTCCTACCCTGTTCGTGTGTGTGTATCTGAATGAGAGAGGATGAGAAATATTATGAGAGCTCTGGAACGTGTGGGCTTGAACTAATGGAGCAACTGGATTTAGGTGCCTATAGCAGACTGTTAAGTGTGTTTGTACAGGAAGATATGCCAAAGAGGTCAACTGCCAGTGTTGCAGTATGTTCTCAGAAAAAATGTAAAAACGTCTTGGCTCAGCATGGTGGAACCCAAACACATTGTCCTGGTGAATGTCCAGCTGGAGAAACTCTACCAGGAATGTGCAGCATAGAGCAAGCTAGAATCAGACAAATTTGCTTCTTTTCTACACAGGTTTTATTCTATTTTCTTCTGGACTTTTTTGTCTCATTAGACACTGAGGCCATAAGAGCAGCTTTTTACCGGTTTGGACGATACTTTATTTTTTAAGTTACACAAAAGTATTTAATGTTTACATCTTCTTGGGTCAGTGTATCTCCTTAAAGCCTCTTTGATAAGATCCACATAAATTTAGTTGTCTGAAAATTGGGTATCTTGCTCAAATCTAACTTCTCTTTACAGTTAATAAGGAGAGACTGGCTCCTTCAGACAGTTGTTTATCCTGAGCATTATAGGTGCCTATCTCAGGGTGGTAAGAGCCTCTCTCTTGGGAGACTCCTCGCTTGGCAGTACCTGTTTCTCAGCAGTGATCAGAGCCCAGACAACTACCTTCATCCAGAAGGTAACTTTTCATGACCAAAGCTGGGGAGAGGGATACTTTCCCTGTAAGGGGAAGAGGGATACTCCCCCTGTAAACAGAGACCAGTCCTTTTTCTAAAGCCCAAACATCATGGATTGATCTGTACCCATACTGCTGAGGGTTGGAAAGCTCTTTTACAGTCTTACAGTTTGCTATTTGGAATGATCTCAAAGAAACGTAGTGAGCTAACTAAAAGCGCTGTGAACAAATAGGTGTCTAGTGCTCAGATTTGCTTCTTGGTTGTTTTTATTCAGCAGCCTGGAGAGGCCTACTCATCTCTGTGTGAATAAGTGGTACTAATATGTTAAGGAAGGGGAAGACATAGTAGGGTTGGGATAGCACTCACTTCAGCTTCTTTACGCATCAGGAGCATGAGATGAAATAAGTCTAGGTGCACAGGAGGGAATCCAACAGGGACTGACTTACACCACTGTACCAGTCTCTTTTAAGCTTGTCTTGTTGCATGAGCTGCCATGAAGATAAAGATTAGGCATGGACTATACTAATTGGTTAGCATTTGTTTTGAGAAAGTTATCTTCTTCAGAAAGACACCAGTCACAGCTTTCATGTGTCAAAGATATAAATGATGGTTCCATTTGGAAAATCAAAGCCAATATATAGTTTTAGTTAGAGATCATAAAATGCAATATAAGGAAACCCCAATTTTTTAGCTTTTTTTCCTGGAGTGTTAAGGATTGAATTTAATGATCCATATCTGAAGGACATGCTTGAGGCTGACAAGGTCAGAACTAATTTTACATGTGGTACACAGATTTGAAATGACTCTCCTGAACCATGGAATGAATGATCTATTCAACTTCCCTCAGTAGTAGTAGCAGATTTTCCTGCTGTTTCAGGTATAATTACAGAATCACACAGGTGGTATTCAGTCTTTCTCTAATTTAATAAAACAAAAATTCTTCACATAGCCCCAAAGTTGAATGTTTTCTTTCTTTATAAACCTTGTTGGAAACAAAACAAAACAAAACCAAAGCAAAACAAAACATTTTCCTGGTTTGTGGAGAAAGTATTATATTTTGTGCTGTTTTGCCTAAGGTAAAATTTTTGTACAGACAAAAAAAGTTTAATATTTTACCAAGACAAACTTGTTGTGTTTGTGGTAGGCTACGAACATGCATATGAACATGTAGTCCTTTCTCAGGATTTGTCCATGTACCTCTTTAAAAGGGCTCTAAATTCCTCTCTTTTGTTCATGAATGCGTGTTCAAAATGTTAGTTGCTTCACATGCTTGTCCTTTGAGAAACCAGAGCCACAGCAGGGATGTCAAGATTTTTAGAAAAAAAACCACATTCCATTTCCTTTTTTATTCTTGTAACACAGAAATTATTTTCCAAAGTTTAGCCTGTCCCAGTACATTTGCAAATAGTAGACTTGATCATAAAACTGCACATCAACCATGCACATTTTCTGCTTTCAAAATGTGGGTAAGAAAGGTATATACCAAAAATTTCCCAGCTTTTAGTTTATTGCACAAAAAGTTTACTTGTTCTGGGTAGATTCAGTGCTTAAGGTAAGTTTAAGAAGACTAACTTATTTTTCTAAATCAATCATTTGTTGTGAAATAGAAAAAGAGATAATTTCTCATTTCAACTGGGAATATATTGGTCTTTTTCCCTGAGGCAAGAGTGGTTTTGTACAGACAGGAAATTTTCTCAATGAAAGCATTTTAGAAATGTATACATTCTTTGATAATTATATATTGTTCATTTAATTCCTTTCAATTCTTTAGTATAACTGCTGTATAAATTCTGTCTGCATAATCTGCCTATGAACACACATAGGTCTTTTTATGTTTGAATTTATTCTCTCCTCAGTTTTAGTTGCATTTATGCTTTACTTTCAAATCTTTGAGTAGTTTTCCAGAGGTATAAGTCATAGGTTGTCCCTGGCATTTACTTTGGCCATGTCTGCAGGACACAGTGAAGTTTCTAGGCAATTGATGATGAACTGGATTACATCCTCAGTTTTGCACAATGTCATGTGGAGATGTAAACTCCTATCCTGAAAGGTATATATCAGAGTTAATGCAGTTTTGTAGTTGAACTAATAATCATATCTCTCAACAGCACTAATTAATGTAGGCTCAATATCATGCTGATGCAGCTATATTGTCTTCTGGTACCCAAATTAGATGAATGGGTGCTAATTTGTAGATTTTCAAACCACATTCCATTGCTCTTAGTCAAATTCTACTAAATTGCAATATATGATTATCTTATAACAGAAAGGCAGAGCTGCTACTAAACAAATCATTTCACATTTTTAGAGTTGACTAGCTCTAAGATTTCGGGCAAGTCAGCCTGCAACCTGGAACCCTGTGATAAAACCTTGAACTAGTTCATGGGCCACTGAAGAACTAGGTAGACAAAGGTGGATACTTTTATAATTAACTGTTTTCTTAAGCTACATTTTATGAAGCTTCTCCAAGAAACAGCTGAAAATAAAGCTAAAAGGAAAAAGAAGGGCTGGAATAAAAACTGAAGATATGGTGTGGGTTTTTTTTTTCAAACTGATCTGAAGAGCAAATATAGGGAGTTGCTGTAGAGAGCTGCAGCCAATGAATCTTTTTTAAAAAAGATCTGACAACAATTTGCGAAGCACAACTGAGGAAAAGAAACAACCAATTTAATTCCTTGCTGCTTTTTGCTGCCTCATTTATAGAGATAATGAAGGATTCCTCTATAATTCAGAGTAGATGGAAGGCTATTCAAACTTACACTGGCTAGTTAGGGTTTCTCAAGGCTATTTTGCCTGCTAATAACTTCTTGAGTAGAGTGTGTGGCAGTGACGTCTCTGATGCCCCCTGTGACCAGGGATGTGTATAGCAACGCAGTGTGTTACTACAAATATGTTAAGTTCTTCATAAGGAAAGAAGAAGCTGTTTGCAAAACATAGCTTTTGGCCAAAATGTTTAAAGTTAAGCTGGCCTAAGAAGATCTTCCCTTTCAGAAAGAACACTTAGCTGCCTATTTAAGGCAATTTTGATGAATATTGTGTTGCTAGGGTAGTGCAAACAGGGCCTTAGCCTAGGGTATATAAATGTAGTAACCACACAACTGAAAAAGATAGCACTTCCTTCCTCTGTGTAATGAAAAGTTGAAGGTCTGCCAAAAAAAGTTGAATTGCCAGAAATTCTGTCAATGTGAAGGCATCTTTCCGCCTGTAAATCAACTACACATTTAAATTACTTCCTTTCATAATCTATTAAAATGGTTTTGGCACAGTTGTTCTCTGTGCAATGTTTATTGCATAATTTCATTTCATGTCTGGTCAGCAGTTGTTATTATTAAGTCTGAAATGCTATTGCAGGAGAGTATGCATCTTATTCTGTGAATGACAAAAATGATCTAAAGTAAATATAAATATGTTTTTAAAGTTAAATTGAGAGGATTATCCTGTTTATTTAATACAGTTGATTTGCCAGCCATTCGGACATAGCTGGAACAAGACTGTTTTCACGCAAAATTAACTACTTTCTTAATGAACTGTTGATAGCAAGGGTGTGCATGGAATTCACTCATCATTATTTCAAACTATATGGACCTGTTGTTCATCAGGAAATGCTGGCTTTTAGTCCAAAACCACTGAAACGTCACTTCTGAATTCATAGAAGGTGCTAGAAGCAATCAAAATCATTAAGGCTAAAGACAAGCAGTCATTAAGGCTAAAGACAAGCTATATGAATAGAGTGGAAGTTATAAAACATTGTAGCACTGTTAAATTCTGCATTTGGAAGGAAGAAACGTGAAATGTTTTTGACAAAATATCTATTGCACATTACATGAAGCTAATGAGCCAGCCAAAAAACCACTAAACCATTAAGAGTCTGGTTTACTTTTCTGTATATTTTAAAGGGCATTGTAAACAAGAATTGCCCCATCCTCCACACCTTTACCATTAAAGAAGTTTTAGAGTACTATTTAGAAGAAAAATGGCTTGATACATTTTCAGTAATGCTTACAATACACTACACACAATGACTCCCAAAAAAAAGGCTATTCCCAAAACGGAAGGAAATAAAGGTTGCTGGGTGGTGTCTCAGGCCCTGTACGATCGTTGAGTCATGCTGCATTCAAACTTGAACAGATGAGGAAATGAAAAGTTCAACTTACCCTTCTGAAAATGAAGAAATTAACCTACTGGCTACCATTGCAATTCAGTATTTGCTCTGTTTTGGGGAGTTACCAATGGCCACTGTGCATGGTGCAGGAAATCACAAAATCACAAAGTTATGGAACTGTTGATGTTGGAAGGGACCTCTAGAGAACATCTAGCTCAACGCATACCCCTTTACTTATTACCCTGCTTGCACTGAAAAGATCATTGATTGGATAAACTTAATGAATCGGTCGCTCTCACCTTCCACATACCATAAAGTCACCATAATATTAGAGGTATGTATATCCTTCAAAAGGTCAAGTATGCCTTGCTTAGCTCTGAAGCCATTGAGCTGTAACAAAAGTGATACCTACTGGTCATCCCATTCCATCCCATTGCTGCTGGTTATCTGCTGATAAGATAATAATCAAATGCCATGACTCATAACCCCTGACAGCTTTGGAGTAGTTTGCAGGGAGCAAACTAGTGTTTGACAGGAGACTACATCTGTTTGTTTAACTCCTCTTTGGCATTTGGCATATACTGAAGTTTTCTTTTAGCAAAGAGCAGGTGCTAAATTTGATTCATCCACTCCTGCGCTCTGTTCCCATAAGTGTGAATGCTAGCCCATGTTGGGTGACAAGTACCTTAATTTTGTGTATTTTAGTTTACAGAGAAAGAAGTTTGTGTTACTTTATCACTATGTAAACAAGATTCTTGGCTTTTAAATTTCTTGGGTTTGCATGCTGACTTTGCAGTATTCACAGCCCAGTTCTCTGTTCCTCTACCCCTTATTCTGTAGCCATTATGATCTCAACTATACTAAATGGACATAACTTCTACCACTGTTCCTGCACAGTCTCCCTACCTCTTTTCTGCAACTCATGGTAATCTAATGCCTGGGAATTTTGCAAGTTACATTATGCTTCCTACTACAGAGCTATAGAAACATAGGAGTTGGAGGAAGCCTAAAACTCTTTTAAACTTAGACCTGTGTCTCTGCTCACTCTGGTTGTTCATCTACGCTGTTTCTAACTCAAGCTCCCACTTCACACTATTGCTTCCATGCTTGCTAAATCAAGCCACCTTCTTCTTTCTGAATATACAGCTTTTAAATCTTAAGTGTCCATGTAAAAGAAGGGCAGTAGTGGAACTGGAGATAGGAAAGGAACAGAGAGAAGAGATGTGAATTCCTCACTTCCAAACGTACTTTTTAAAGTGTGTGTGGGGAGAGAACTCTAGCCAGCTTTCTGCAGCCTAAGATGTTCAGAAAGATATGAAACAGTTCATTTTCTCAGTCAATATGTTCTCAGCCATTAAAACATGGATAAGCTTTACTTAAGAGACTTACAGTTTGTTAAGATATTTCCCAGAGAGAAGTTAATTTTCAGAAGTTACAATGAACATTTGTTACGATTTCCTCAAAATCTTCCTCCAAAGAAGTCCCCACCATGCCTATGGAACATCATTACACTAGAAGGCAGAAAAACAAACATTTTGCCCTGCCTTTCCATTAAATATTTGGAAAATGAAATCATCCTATATTAGGTTAAAAAATTACTGCTGGTGAGAAGAAAAGGGACAAATCATTCTGGAAAACAGAAATTTGATTTCTTCATGTTGGATGCCAATGGACTGGGATAGCCGAAGTGCTTGGGAAGACCTTGTGCACAGGAAACCAAATTCATTGTCACTCAGACTTGGACTGAGTTTGAGCAAAGCTTATGATTTTCTGCAGAATGCTATGGCTTTCAAAAATCTTCAATTTCTTGCATGAAATGTTTTATTGGGATATTTCCATTCCAGTCTATGCAGAGATCTGGGGGTTATCTACAGGAAAAGAGATTCTAAACCACATTTATGATTAAGAGATTGCAATGTACTGTCTTTTTTACAACCATTTAGAAGAGATCTTTAATTGGAGGTTGTTAACAGCAAATAAATAGTCAACATTAAAACAAAAAATGCAGGTCTTTTCACATGCCAGTTTATCAAAGTATCAGTAGTGTTTATAATTCCCCATCTTAAAATGAGTTTTATATGTAATTGTCAAAGCAATGCAGCATATAGACAGAACACTGGCTCTGGCACTCAACCTGTGCCGGTATCCCGGTATCTCCTAGTATATACTACCTCAGGGTGGCTTTCATTTACAGAAGATCAAGATCTGATTTCCTTTGTATGTGTATGAATATCAGGGGGGAAAAAAAATCATGATTTGCAACAGCACACAGCAGGAGACAAATAGAAAATCTTCTCTACGGGGTCTCCACCACAGAAGACACACAGGAGCATAATGGGGCATGACTACGAGGTCAAGGGGCAGAGCGTGCCTGTTTATACAGGTACTTCCATCTGGTTGCCCTGATCGAGTCCGTGGCAACGGCTTCTGCATGCACCCCTCTGTTCAAGTCAGAGAGAAGGAGCTGAGCAGGGAAGAAGCCGCTCGTTAACACAGCTTTAGCAAACATGTAGCCACTCATGAGAAGACAGAATAACAAACAGGCATTTTTGATATAGGAAAAACAATTTGTTCCTTTTAAGACAAATATTTTCTGTTTGAGGACAACACAGTACAACCTCATAGAAGATCTTTTCTTCATTTGATTAAAGTAAATTTAAATCACTCTTAAGAGCATAAAATCCCCAATGGCAACAAACCCTACATTTTTATTTTAGTCAGTCCTGACCCACTGATGCCTGGTTTCCAAGTTCTGACATTTGGGGACTAAGCTGATTTTAGCCAAAGAACATGTTGCAGTGCAAAACCTGATGTTAATATACTTACAGTCAAACATCAAGTATACTTAAGGCTTATTATTTTTCAGATACACAGTTTCCCTTGGCTGCAAGCTCAGCTTGTCCCTGCTGTGAGTGACTTCAAAAGCAAAAAAACCTGCTCCTGTGGCTGAACCTACAATCCAAGTTGCCACTTTTGGATCTCACAGGAACATTTAGCTTCCTTGGAGTCTCATTCTAAATTAACTAACATTAATAAAGGAATAAAAACAGATTATAAGGGGAAATATTAATGACTGTTTCCTTTTGTAACTGTGGCTAGATTTCTCCCTGGGGTCTGATTTGACTAACATGCGCTGACTGAAAATGGGTCTGAGCTGCAACAGTTTTAGAAAGTAGTTTTCAAATTCAACCTGCTTGTTTCAGGAGTGATCAAACCCAAAGATTTGGTTTAGCCCACTAGAGAGATACAAGTATCATAATTCTTTCCTACAAAACGGATTTCCAGCCGGCTTCTTTGTTTGTTCTGGCCTATGGAACCGTGCCTCATATCATATCAATGCACTGTGTGTGCCATCAGAAATTTGATACTGAAAATTAGTAGAAGTGAGATTTTCCATACAGAAATGAGAATTCATATATGCTGTAAAGTGTGGTATGTGGAAGAATATTTATTTATTTACTTACTGTAATGGTTTAACCCCAGCCAGCAACTAAGCACCACACAGCCACTCGCTCACTCCCCCACAGTGGGATGGGGGAGAGAATCAGAAGGGTAAAAGTGAGAAAACTCGTGGGTTGAGATAAAGACAGTTTAATAAGTAAAGCAAAAGCCAGGCATGCAAGCAAAACGAAACAAGGAATTCATTCACTCCTTCCCATGGGCAGGCAGGTGTTCAGCCATCTCCAGGAAAGCAGGGTTCCATCACTCATAACGGTTACTTGGGAAGACAAACGCCATCACTCCAAACATCCCTCCCTTCCTTCTTCTTACCCCAGCTTTATATACTGAGCATGACATCATGTGGTGTGGAATGTCCCGTTGGTCAGTTGGGGTCAGCTGTCCCAACTGTGTCCCCTCCCAACTTCTTGTGCACCCTCAGCCCACTCGCTGGTGGGGTGGGGTGAGGAGCAGAAAAGGCCTTGACTCTGTGTAAGCACTGCTCAGCAGTAACTAAAACATGCCTGTGTGATCAACACTGTTTTCAACAGAAATCCAAAACATAGCCTCATAATAGCTTCTGTGAAGAAAATTAACTCTCTCCCAGCCAAAACCAGCACACTTACTTATTTATAGGTGGGCAAATAGATCGAATTAGAAACCTTACTACAAGAGTTAGCTTTATGCAGACACATAACAGAATCAAGTAATGAAGCATGAATGCCTAATCCAAGTCAGTTCAAAGCTTGAATGACCATTAGGAACTGCTGCCGTAATTTATGGGCCCAAAATTTGTTTGTAGAAAGCGTGTGCTGTATTATTTCAAACAACAAAACCATTGAAGAAAATTATAATTGTGAAGAGTCCAAGAAGAATAAAAATGGTAATATTTGTTAATAAAGTTATTAACTGTGATTGATTTACTGAAATTGTGTTTTTCTAGAGATGCCTGAATGAAACATAAAAGACACAGGTTACGATTTCTTTAATGATTTAAGTAATGCAAAGTGATGTTTTTAAACTCAATTCCTTGGAATCAAACACAATACATCAGTCTATTACAATGCTTATTAGTTTATTGAAAACTAATCTACCCTTCTGAGCCTTTCAAAAATATTTGCTCTTGAGGATATTCGATGCCTTAATGCTTTAGAAAAGGTGAGGCATCTGTCCCACAAATTATCTCTAAGTGAAGGCTGAAACTCTCAGTGCATTCAGCAAGACATCAGTAACTTATGTAATGATTTAATACACTTGCATCCTACCTTGATACAATTATGATAGAAAAAGCTTCCCTGCTGACATTAACAGATGTTACTGTAGATAGTTTTCTTGAAGGCAGACCAGAGGCAATCAGTAAGGAGTAAAGTTCTGTCTGCCACAGGCAAAGATTTAGTCTGCAAATCAAAGATTGAAAAAGGGCATTGCCGTAAACAAGTTTCATTTAAAAGCCTCCATTATTCTTAGTTTGCTGAAATTTTTCTTCATCCTGTTGATATCCATCCTAACTAAAAAAAGTCATTTTTATATTCTTCCTGTAGAACACTGGCCCAGAAATTCAGTGATGTAGTCTCCCACATTTCTGTATGTATTCAGACATGTATCATAATTTTCATCCTGAAGTCTCTCTAATGAGATAAATCAGAATATCTCTTGTAAGCACCTTGGAAACTGTGGTTAAGACATTTAAAATCTGAAACTATTTATACTATGCATTTTTATTTACCTTTAATGTTGCTTTCAGGAATAAAACAAACAAACAAAAAACCCCAACCAAAATAAGCCATCAGCCTGCTTAGCAGTAGTAGCAGGGATGGAGTGTACACAAAACTGCACACGCTGGAAAATAAGAAATGAGGCTACAATAACTCATTTGACAGATTCTTTGACCGATGACTGGAACTAATGGGTTCAGTGTTGGAGTTACTCAGCAAGGATTCCTTCCTATAAGGTTTCAAGGTATAGCAAAGGAGCATTGACCTTGCCTTGAAATTAATTGTAGACACCAGAGCAGAAATGTGTAAGTAAACATATCTTTTACTCAGGGAACTGGAAAGACACTGGTGTGAGGTCCAAGGACATTGCAAGCAACGTTCTTGTAGTTTGAAAAGAAGGCCTCCAAAATTTCTTTTGTGTATGTGAATGTGGTACTTTTTGAAAGTGTTAGGCTGAAATTCTTGGTTTGCTGTTCACAAAGACAAGATTTAGAATTGTACAAGAACATACTGGCTTCATCCTTATGTCTAGAAGAGGCTGTCTCCTGGAAAAACTAGATGTTTGGGAAAATGTTTTCTATAACAGTTTAAAACAAGATGCCTTTTAGTCAGACAATATGACTCAAACATGGCTGTCTTGTAACAAGCATGCTAATAAAAAAAGGCCTGATATTTTTAACAAACTCATTTTCCCATGGGCAGAAAAGGTTTTTAGAGAATGAGCTCTGCATTCTTTATTCGTTGGATACTGGACAAGGACTGAATTTATATGAGCAGTTGACAAGGAATAGGATTTTGTCAGCTATTGCTCTAGGGCATTGAGAAAGACTTACCAGAGGGTTTGGGTTTTTTTTAGGTTGGTGGGTTTTTTTGTTGTTGTTTGTTTCTTTGTTTTGTTTGGGTTTTTTTAGATTTTGTAGTGTGGTTGGGTTTTTTTAAAATTTATTTATATTCTTTCTTATTTTCAATGTGTCAAATCAACATTTCTTTCTGCTTATCCTTGACCTCATCTTAAAGACCCTTTTCCTCTTCCTAGAGGCTGGATAATTGCAGAATTCAGTAGTAGTTTTTTTAATGACTAGCAAGCCCAGGAGGAATTGGTGAAGCCAGATGTCAACATCTACATCTGATCTGTGGAAGGATGTAGAAGTCTTTAGTCAATGGAGAAAAATATTTTAGGAAGTGATTGATCTCATTCTAAAACACACAGCTATTGGTCAGATGAGTCATGCAACAAAGTGCGTATTTTTCTCCACTGTTTGTAAATAACACATAGAGTGAAGAGCTCAGATATATGTTTTTAGAGTGAAGAGATATAAGGTAGGTAAAAGCCCCAGACTTCATATCTCATACCTTAGTTTATAAACTTACATTATAAGGATGGATAAATAAAAGCTGGAGGATAGATTATAACACAGTTAAAATACATTGTTTTGGTATTGTTGTTTTCATATAAACTATTTGTAATTATTTAAAACATTAAAAATCAAATAACAAAGAATGAAAACAAAATTAACTAAGGACAGGATCCAGTTGCCTAAGCATAAATGTCCAATGCTTTTTAAGATGTCTTGGGATAAAAAATAGCAATGGACTTTTATGTTTCCTGACAACTGAATTCAGGCAAATGAATTTCACAGTTGTCTAAATTTCACAATTTCAGTTGTCTAAATTTATATTTCTAAATTTATATTTAGACAACTGGATCCTGCTTTACAGATAGGATTCAGCTTGCAAATTGAGACATCTATATTTCATTATGTCTAAGCTTTCATTATAGTCAATGGAGATCTAGTCAAGAGAGCATTAAGTAAAAAAAACAATGGAGTCTAGACAACAGTACATCTTCATAAAATGGAAACTTAAATTCAGCAAGCTAAATAGCTCCCTAGACTTCATTGAATTTACTCAGTAGGTCTACTGGATATGATTATCCTGATTGAGAAATTTGACATTTCCTGTGTCATATCAGTTTGACTCATTTGAATGCCTTGGATAACATGGATAGTCTCAACTGTCATTAAACACCCATATCACGATATCTGAATCAAGCTTCTAAATTTAGATTACTTAGCCTATGAGCTGAATCCCATCCTAAGGTGTTATTGATACGCAAATGGTCAAAGATATGCAATTTTTAATTCCAACTGAACAAAAAAAAATAATCTGAGATTACTGAATCAACATGCTATGCCAAATTATATTTTTTGTCTTGTTCATGAAGGAGTGATCCATGAATCTAGAGATTTTTTTTAATTTTTCGTTGAGGAGCTGGAGTGGGAAATTCTTCTTCATATGCCATTAAGATCTCATCCTGAGTGTATTTTGGTAATCAGTAGACATATTCTTAATGAATGCAATTAAAAAGATATTTTAAAAAGAAGAAATATGCTTTTTTTCCTGTATTTTTTTGCATGTTCTAGTTTCAGATGTTTTCTAGTTAATGTTAAAAAGAAATCCTCAATAACTTCAGTTATTTTTTTTCTTCTCTTTAAATCCATCAAGAAAAAAAATAGTTACTGATATCAGTGACAGTTTGACTTTGTGCCTGAATGTTAAGTGAAGGTCATATATGTTTATGGAAGAACATTAATGATGGCAAAAAAAAAGAATAGGGATTGGTGGCTACAGTATCAGTATCTAAAATGCTATATTGAGTTATAAAGGAACATATTAAACACATATATATATATTAAGTAGAACTTGATTTTTGCAGTGCAACAGTACATGGATATGCAGACAGTAACCTAAGTGGCAAGTAATTTGAGGCATATGAATAATTACTGAGTTTAACAAAGAGACACCTATTTTTTTGCCATATACTTTCCATATTCTTTTATGAATTTGTATATATATTGCAATGAAGGTGTAAACCATATATGTGTTCATGTGCTTTGATGACTACAGTAAAGCTGTCACTGTTCACACAAAATGAAACTAATGCCACTGCTCATATGACTTATTTTCTCTTTAAATGTTAAGCATTTTCTACTGTACGTGTGCTGCATGTTTGAAAGAGGAAGATACAGTACAGAAGTAACAAAGCTGTTACGTTTGAAGGAAAATGACTGTGTTTGGATATTACTTGGTCTTGAGAAAATAATCATGTCCCTTTAGGGTAATGGCCATTGAAAATGGCCAAGTTTTTTATTCATGATGTTACTTCTTTTTTTTCTAAAATGTTTGTCTTCCTCTCAAGAAGCACAGAAATTGGCTTAATGACAAAGGCTAGCTCCAAAAGTATTGAGCTTTCATTTAGATTCCATTTTTGAATTGCTGAAGAAAAACAAGATGCTGCATAATGAAGACAATCCTTTTACTTTCTTCAGCTTGACTGCATTACCATTCATCCTGAACATCTCGATTTCAATGTAAGGCATGGAAAAAGTGTACAGTATTGGCATGAGAGTCCACATTTGTAAGAAAGGAAAAGCTCAAAATGGAAATGTAGAATATGCAGCCTTATTGATAGAGACTTTCAAATGGCTTTGAAAGAACAAGGTTCCTGCACTGACTGAAAAGTAGACGGAGGTCTGTAGTAATTTAATATGTGGCCAGTTTGAAGTAGTAAGACACAATGCTGGGTGTCAGCACAGTTATTTACAAACCCCTTATAACACAGGCAGTTATACTCTTTAAATCTTAAGGGACTTGAATCTGAAGGTTGTTCCTTACTGGTTTTGGATCACTGTAATTGCACTGCCTCCATGGAATTGATCTTAAATATATACTGATATTCTGATTGTAGCCTTTTGCTTTATATTTTTCAGTACCGTTGTACATCAGCTAATATTACATCAAGCTTTTAAAGCATATAATCAGATCTCTATAATCTAAATATTCATTAAATGTATAAATATAGAAAGAATTTTCTTTACTAAGAGACAATGGCTGGTTTAATAGTTGGTGACCGTTTATAAGGACTGAAGCACTACCAGGTATTTTTATTTCTTAGCATTTGCTACTCCACTTCCCTAGTGTAACAGACTGCATCAGATCTTCTCTAAGTCCTGCTTTTCATTCATCTTAAATTAGAAAAAGTGAATAAACAATGATGTGGGGCGGGAAGGGCGTAGCATGAAGAGATGTGAAACATAAGAAGTGGAAACCTTTCCAAAAAGACCATAAAGTTGCCGACAAGCAGAATATGAAATGTGGATTAAATGGGCCAACGTCCTTGTTCTCTAATGATCTGTGAAAGAAATAAACGTGCAGCAAAGTCAGGAATTATAAAGATCTTTGCCCTTGTCTGCTGTCCAAATGGACACTGTTATTGATTCTGCTTAGATCTTTTTGTTTAATGTTCCAATTATCTCCCTTTGCAGCTGCATAAGAAAGACATAAGCTATTTATACACTGCTAAATGTATCCACCCTAGGGAATGACCCCTGGCTCCAAAGTGGTGCAGACTGCGCATACCTACCCTGTTTAAGGCTAGATCTCTACAGAGCAGATATGCCATGGCCACGCAACATAGCACTTGGTGCAGCACCTTTGGGCTGCCCCAGGGCTCTATAACAAGATCTTTTTTTTGGGGAGGGGGAAGAGAGGAGGGGGTGTTGATTTTAGTTTAAACTATCTATCTGATATAAAGTGAGGGCTTTGCTGGAACTTGAGAGAGGTATGTTTTAGGATGAAAATGAGAGTAGATGTTGCATGCTCAGGGATATTTCATTTGAATGTCTGGAGGAGTCTGAGGGTGAAACATACAGGAGAGCTTTTCAGGACAGAGAAATGGGAATAAATGAACCTGCTTTAATCTTGCTCATACTGCCTTTTATGTATAAACTCCTTAAGTGAGATGTCATAACAGCATATGAAAAGAACTTCATTTTGCAGTCACACACCTGGAATTTAATAGACGTACAAATTAATCAATTAAATAATTGATTATCATTTATGATTTCAGGTGGCCCAGGCCCTGTGTTGGGGCAGGAAGGAGGGGGCTAGGTAATTGTTTTATGTCATTTCTATTATTGTTTTCTCAGAAGCTTCTGACTTCCATTTGTTCCAGGTTAGAAAACTGGTCTTTAGCTGCTTCTTCCATTTGTTTTGTCAGCAAATTTAGGTTTTGCTAAGAAATTTCTTCCTTTAGTTCAGTGGTTTATTTTGTTCAGATGGATTTAATCTGTTCCAATTTTAGGCCACTAAAAGTTTGATGCATATGTTTAAGCAAGTTAGACTAGGTTCACATTATAGAAAGAAATGAATGTGTTCAAAGGGCAGATCATCTGATTCAGTCGGATACTCACATGAAGAATTATGTCTAGAGGTGCATTTTTACTTACATTGATTATAAAAAATGTCTTGCTTGGAATTAGTTATTTTAGATCCCTAAAGATGTCACTGCAAGACATGCGACCCCTGTCTGTCTGTCTGTCTATCTATCTATCTATCTATCTATCTGTTAGCTGTGTTGTATCTTAAAAACAAGCTGCATATATTCTGCAGAACAGATAAATGAATAATAAAGCATTTTAAAAGAAAACATAGAAACTTGTTATTTATGTAAGGATTACATTATATTTCTTTTTTGCTCTTGCTCCTTTTGGATGGTTTCTGCGGCCTCCTTGTCCTTAGAGACATTCCTTTTTCCTCTCCTTTGATGCTTAAACTATTTTATATAGGTTCAGATACAATCAAGTTGGCTTTCTCCATCTTAATGCTTTGGAGGCAATTTCCTCTTCATTTTAAATTTGTCACTGGGGAAACCTTTTTCTTCCTCTCAGCCAAACAGATGGTTTTTATTTTTCATTTTTTATTTTTTCAATGTTTCCACTATAAAGGTCAAGATCATCTTTGGAAAAGTGAAGTTCTGTATTTGCTTCCATCATCTTAAAATAAAAGCATACAAATTTTAAATGGAAAGTCCTACAGGTTGTTTCAGTTGTTTCTTTTTCTTCTGAAGTGTAACTACACATAGACAACTTTGACCCTTGTCACTGTAATACCTGAAATTCTTCAAGCCACTAATGAGATTGTCCTCTGAACTTGTGTGTGAAACTTCTTGGACAGCCTTGAAAGAAAAGAGTGAATTTTGGGCTGATTAAGATTAAACCTCATCTTGCAGTTCAGGAAAGAAAGCACAAAGTGGATTAAATTACTTTGCCCAAATTTCACTGAAATTTTAGTCATATGAGCCAATAACAATAGTCTAACAGTTTTTAGCTGTGCATAGAAATATATATGTGCACAGTTGTCCCACTTCAGTTACAATGCAACTTGGTTTACTCCTGAAGTTAAATACCTGATGCTTATGCAAAATTGCATTATTTTGCATTTGAGATAGGCGTACAGGAATATGCATGTGTACTGATAGTTACATTTCTACAGATGTTCTGTAATTACTGTAGCCCAACAGTGAGTATCGTCATCCATCTTTTTCTCTGCCAATAAAAGAGCAATATTAGCATTAGAAAATCACTATTAATCCACCTGATCTCTGCTGAACCATCACTATTCAGCTGGTTCATCACATTGCACTTAATGAAGATGTGTCTTCTCATCACGTGTAATCCAGTGATTGTTCCAGACATGACTAGAGATTCACAGGAGTAATAGCCTTGCTTAAGAGCTTCAGACTTGTGCTGACTGGACAACTGTAGGTCCTCTAAACTATTTTGTTTTCTATGTATTCCATATCCTACCAAACCATCTCTAACTGAACTAGTCTTCTGACTGAAGGTTGCTGTATAAGTAGAGTTTGCTTGGGCTTTGACAGTTTCTGATGGTGTTTGTGGTCTGGCTTTTTTTCAGTCCTTCAGGTAAGATGCCATATCATGTACTCTCTCTGATTTCCACTGGCTTCCACTTTTCGGTATCTTGTGCTGAATATTTTTCAGTTCCTGAAGTTCTTGAGCGCATATCTTTACACTTCAGGCACTGAAATGTCTATCTTGAAAATCTAAGTGTACTATTCTTTAGCATGTAGGTCTGACTTGGTAAATGCATAAAAGAACCTTCCTTCTGGATTTGTAATTACATGAGCCAGAATTCAGTTGGAGATTATATGCTCACTGACCTTAGTACATTAAACTCTTTCAATGTTGTTTCCTTCTCAGTTATGGCAATTTCCATTTTCATAATCTTATTCCCATTAGCCCCTTGATTTCGCCTCCATGTCCTACATCACTGTAGTTACTGAAATCTGCGTCAAAGGGTTTTTTTGGTGGTATCTAAATTAACTTTAATCTTTGTCCCTACACTTGCTGAATTACCACACCACTTCCTCTTTCTTTGCTCTCTTTTTATTTTTGTGGCTAAAAATCTTTTACTGTTTGTTTTAATTTCCTTTGCAAGGTCCAGCTCAGCTTGAGAGTTGGCAAGTCTCACTTTTCTCCTACATATTCTGACCTTCAAGACATAGCTTTCCATTCAGTCAGTCTGTTCTTGCTGCTCCTCATAGACTCCCAGCTTACCATTGAAAATCCTTTTTTGCACTGGTGTGATCAAGGTCAGAAATGGATAAATGGATTTCTAATCTGAGCAATATAGCATTTACCCACATCTCAACAGTTGCAGTGAAACATCACACAGAAGAGTTTATTCACTCCTTGATTGAGTACTACATGATCCTCAGCATGAGGCAATTAGTTATTTAGTTAGGTCTTGGGTCTTTCAATCATTTTTCTTTTACTTGTAGTACATGTATTGGTTTTGCATCTGTGATTTAAAGTAGTTCCAAGCTTCTTTTTCGGACAGGCTTTTAAACTTTACAAATCCACCTAACTTTCATTGATTCCTTTCATTTTTCAATAATTTTTTTATTAATATAGATATTCTTAATAATAGATTTTCTTTCATTTATCTTTGCACCATAACTTTAATATAATCTGCTCATCATCATTTAATTTAGGATAATTTTTCTTTTTCCATTTGTATTAGGTTCTCACTACATCCTGGTCATGCATTCTGAGATATCATTGTTTTTCATGGTTCAGTCGTGTAAAAAATACTTTCATCACACCATTTTGATTTGAATATGGTCTTCACTCAATATATGGGATAGCAACAATATATTTATCCTGATGCTATATATAGCTCTGATAGTATTAGCAAGAACTTTCTCTATATTCAAATCTGATCCTGGCTATTTGGAACAGATATTTAACAAAATTCTTTCTAGAACTGCTTAGTACTTTTCTAAAGTGTTTCTACTCTATTTTGTCAAGGCATTCTCCCCCTCCCCCCCTGCCTTTGTATTATTAATAGAAAAATAAAACCTTGCAGGTCATTCACATCTCTAATAAATCCTTAATAAGATGTTTGGCTGGAGAACCTCTCTGAGAACTTCTTTGCACATGTTCCTTTGCTTTGTCCCATCAGCATATTTTTTATCCTCTTTGAAAAAGCTACGTCTGAAGACATAGAAAATCAATAATATGTACACAAAATTCACTGGTCCTGCAGGTCCTGCTGCCCTTCCTACTCACCCCTTTCTTACGATGAGGAAACCCATGGAACCATTGTTCTTCCAGTAACCCACATGTACTGGTTTCTTGTGTGATACGCATAAAATTTAAAAACAATGGAACTAGAATCTATATAATATCCAATATGTGTTCTTACATTTTAAGGGTTCTTAAACCTTTGCTTTCCAGCAATTTGCTTATGTAAGAATTGAAATATTTTTTTTCCTTCCTTCCTCCCTCCCCCTCAAAAAAGAAGAAAGTTAATATTTTTGTTAGTTGCATAGAGAAAATTAAGGTTGTGTGAATGGAAGGCCGGATGGCATGAAAGCAAAATAAAAAATTCACTGTAAACCCCAAACCAACATTATTTTCTATTCCTCCCTCGTTCTGCCTCCTCCTTTCAAATTCAGAATTATCCTCTCTCTCCTAATTACAATCAAGTGATGGTGCTGCAAAAATTCTTAATATTCTTAGTTCTTAAGAATTTAAGATCTGGAACAGAACATAGCCTTGCAGTAGCATCTCAAAGTCCTATTCTTATTCAAAGTGTTTATTTTGTCATAAAAAGGTGAAAAAAAAGAGGAAATAATAACTGAGACTCTATACCTAGTTTAACAAGTCACATATTAAACAGCCTTCACTCAGCAGAACTGCTGTGAGGCAGACATCATTTGGTGATCTATCTAATGGGTTGAAAATCCCACTGAAAGAGAGTTCATATCAAAGGTGATGAAAGAAAATGTTCAAAGTGTCAGCTTTAAAGTGACCCCTGTTGTTTGTGTCTTTCCTAATCAGGGGATTAAAGATGTAAGCTAGGATGTTGCAAATGGATAATTTTTTTCAGTGAATGAACTGTCTGCAAATTCACTTATGGAGTCCTTTAGCAAATTTCAAAGCATGTGATTTATATTTAAAGGGTCATAATTTAAAAATTATTCTTTAATTCCTTTTTTTTATTGTTGTTTTTTAGTTCTACAAATGACACCTGAGAAGGCTTTGTATATGCTCATTTTAAAACTGAAATTCTTTGAAAATTTTGCAGCATTTCATATTTACATTACTTCTCTCTGTGGAATTAAGTAAGTTCCAGGTCTTCCAGTGGACACAGAGCATGAGTAGACTGTCTCTACTTTGCCCTGCTGTAAGTAGTTAGTTGGTCATTAAGGACAGGTAGGTCAGAACAGTCCAAGTGCACTGTGAGCCACACTGCTCTCTAGTATAACTGCATATAGAAACTGTGTACAGAAAACCTTGCTTTCCTGATGTACTATCAGGACTCGGGAAAGGTTGCTCGGTTTTGGTCATGCTTTTTCCTACCAGTAGTATCACTGGACTACTTCACTGTGTCACATATGAACACAACAGTCTGGCCTTAGATGAGTTCTGGATTTATGCCTAAAAGGATTTTATATGTATGTTCTTACGCGTCTACATGTCTCACACATGCACATGTGAAGCCTTAAGGTGAAATTATTACTATGCTTAAACTTACAGGAAAACTACTTCTATGCTAGGACTTGGTTTTTTTTTTTTAATGTCTCCTGTTTATGTGCATGGGGCATCAATATAGAAATGAAGGAAAAAACGCCTTAAAGACTGGGAGGACACAGCTGATATATATGTATACACAAGCTGGTGGAGAAGCTTGAAATTGAAAACATCAGAAATTATTTTGTAAATGCCTAAAATTTAAATTGATGATATCTTCTTATCTTCGTAATTTTTACTGTGAATGGGCTATCTATAAGAGCAGTATGTAACATTAAAAAGCAAGCAAAAAACAGCAACAAAATAAATTTTAATGCGTTGACTACATCCTTGGAAACAACTATGTAGTACTCCAGAATCTTTGAAATTTCCATCTGTCCACAAAGATTAGAGTGAAAGCACTTTATTAAACCGTGGTTAAGTTTATGTTATTCAAAAGTTAAAAAGTACTCTTCATATGAAAATTGTTCAATGATCCTTTATGCTCCTATTGCCAAGAACCACTCAAAATGGTCTTTTTGCAAATAACTTACAGTTAACCACATCAGATTCAGCAGGATTAAGCTAAATCGTCTTTTGATATCTAACGTGTTATACTTCCAAAGCAATTCAATGGCAGAGACAAATAGTTAAAGTGCAGGAAATTCACATGCATCCCCAGTGGCAACAGATTTTCAGGGCAGTGAGCATGGGAAATAAAGAATTCTTATTTGTGTTTCTTCCAATTTCTTGCCATGTTTCCTCATCCCAGCCAGAACTGCATTGCTAAAGATTCCACAGTGGCCAGTGAAAGGATGAATGGAATTTAGTTCTCTTTTGTGAGCTGTGCGAGGAAAGAGAAAGGACACAGTAAAGCTTTTATTGACCCAACTCCAAATCCAGTGTGTCTAACTAGGAAATTGTTCATTCAGATGGAAGCCAAAAAAGCGTCTATGCCTCAATGTGGCTGAGACAGCAAAATCAATTCAGAAAACAACAGCTCTGTTTAGTAAGGATTCAAAGGAAGAAAATGTACCTAAATCAATAAATAATATACATAATAAGGCATTTATACTGCATAATATTTTATTAAAGTGTCAAGAAATACCAAATCCATCAGTCTCTACAAATACTGGCTTTTCATAGGCCAGAAGGCCTAAGTGATTTTTAAATTTTAAACAAAGTACTCATAAAGGACAGAAAGATTTATGCAATTTCTCACTGCTTTCCATGTAGAAATGATTTTGCCATGCTTTTTGCCTTGCTTGCATTGTAAAGAACACTTATAAAGTCACAAAATCTCAAAATGTTAAGATCTCATACACTCTTTCTAATCGCACCCCTGAGATTTTTGCTGCCTACAGAATTACAGCTCAAGAGCAAAGTCCATCAGTGGTGATGATCAGCTCTATAATATCTGGCTGCACAACTGGCCTTTTAAAGTGAAGGCTGTACCTGAATATGCTTTCAGTCCAACCTTTTTCTCATAAAACATCAGTATTCTTAAACATGGAGACTTAAACTGGTCCATACATATTTTATTTATTCAACAACTACTAATGGAAATAAGTCAATTTATGTTTATTTATATCTGTATATGAAGATGAATTTGTAACTCATGTTTATAAATCCTTATATTTCTCATGCTGTTTTTAGAGAGACTACCTTTTATTAATATTTGGAAGGCTAGTCAGTTCTACACTGGTTTCTTAAGCCTTCAGATGAGCTGAATACAGGGCACACAGTGACCTGTTTTCATTTTAGGTTGGCCCAATCACAAAGTGTCTATCTCTTTCCCTGAGTTACAAAAGAAACTCAGGGTGAAGAGACACCTTTTTTAAGTATCTATCTCAGTTAAGGGGATGGGATCCAGGTACTAGAGAGGTATAAAAATCTCCCATTCTTCATGCTTGGTATTATCTGATTGTTGAGAGTTGTAATGTAGCTATCTTCATATTTTTAAACACTAAGTCGTGTAGCAGAGCATGAATTTATCATCCTTAGCCTTTATTTTAGGATGTAACTGCAAAATACTTTGTCAGTACTGTGTAAGACATGATGCATATGTTTAGGGAGAAGCATGAGATAGCCCTCGTCAAAAAAAGGGAAAGGGAAGAATGATGAACCTTGGCATCAGAAAGCCTCAGTTGTCTCCCTTACAGCAGGGTCAAAATCCATATCTTCTCACGTGCCTTCTTATCTGTGCTCCTGCTCTCCTCCCCATCTGTGGCAGAGGTGATCTTAGGAATTTCCACATCTTCCCATGCACTTATTTATTCCCACTGCTCCATCTTTTCCTCCACCCTTTCTTTCCAATTTTATAATCATAAATTACATCCAATTTCTCTGACGCTGCCTCGTGGAAGTGGTAGACTTTTTGATTGATATTAGATTGCATGTTAAGTTATATTGAAAGTAAGAGGAAGTGCAGACTATGTTGAAAACAGAAAAACTTCATGGAATAGATTGAAGTAGTTCTAAAAAAACTATTCAAAAAGCCTAGTGTGATAGACTTGCAGCAACTTGCCGGGATTTATCCTCCTTTGGATAGGATGGAATAAAATAAATTGAGTTTAGTATCAAAATATCAAACATAGATATACTGTACTAAGTGGAGTGTTCACTTTTGCATTTGACTCACTGAAAAAAGGTTCAGTTCAACCTTTTGTAGAGTCTCTAACACTTCATATCAAGCTGTTGCAGAAAACATTCTGATTGCTTCAATTCATCATAAAAAAAGCACTGATCTAGTTGTCTGTAAGTTGAGGGCCACATCTGTAAGCTTCCTGATGGAAGACTGCAGGCAGAGAATAAACATAGAGGACATTTGCACATCACATCAATTCTCTGTGGAAAGCTTACATAATTGAATGGAAATGTGATTTATTTATTAGGAAAAGGATAGCAAACATGGTCAACTCAGGAAGGTCAATTCTCAGTTGGTGTTGCCTGATGGGCATTTTCAGAAAAAAAGCCAAGCTGGAGAAGTAGAAATTAAGAGATCATTCTCTTTCTTTGAAACTCATTTGAAAGTAGGCTTCTGTATGTACTATCTTTTATTTTAGTGATGTAAAAAATATATCTAATTTTGTGGAGTATTTATTAACCTCAGCTTGAGATAAGCTGGATCTTGGTCATTGATTCCACTTTTCCTGAACTTGTCCTGTGCAAACTGTTTCATACAACCAAATTTTGTTTGTACTATTGTCCTGTATTTTCAGTTCTCTTTTTTTTTTTTTAACATGTTTATGCATTGAATTCTTTTCCATTCTTGCATAATTTTAAATTGATATTTTGATGACATTTTTATTATAGTACTGTGCAAAGCTATGTTTCCCCTATTTTACGCATGAAGACCACTAGGAGAGAGAGACTTACCGTATAAATTTCACTGGGGATATATAGTTTGAGTATTGTAGGACAGGAAAGGACCACATGCCTCAGGGGTCCTAACTCCCTGTTACTGCATGCTATGGAATTACATAATATTTATTATAAACTAATTAAGCCTGAGAATAAAACTAGTTGTTTTCCCTTTCCACATCATTGCAGTTAGACAACTTTTCTAGAACCTTATTGTTCTGATGGAAACTTTCTTTTAGTTGTGAGAATGTATTTAATCCTGGATGATACATACCAGGTTTTTTTTCTACTGCCACTATTACCCTTTAATTTAAATAACCTTTCTGTCTCATGGCTGTTTATTCACCAATGCATTTATACACAGTAATCATATCTCTTCCCAACTTCTGTTCTGCTAGACCAAACAAGCTGTATTATTGTTATCTCCTCTTGGACAATAGGCTTCTCTAATCATGCCATCTGCCCTTCTTCGAACCTGTTCTGGTTTGAAATCATCTTCCTTTAGATAGGTGAATAAAACTTTACACAGTGATGTCCTTCCAGGTCCTTGGCATTAATACTTCCCTGTTTTTACAGGAAATCCTTTATTAATACAGCCCACAATCATTTCTACAACTTCCGCAGCAAATGCACAACAGTAATACACATACACAAGCTTCAGTTACATGCTGAACAGAGATCTCTGATTTCTGCTGAGTTTGCATATCAGCAATAAGTGTCTCAATGGATCACTCTACTCATTTCTGAAATGCATCTGTCCCTGGGAAGAAGACTGTTTTAAAGAGAACAATAGCCCTATACAGGTCTTTTGAATAAGGAACAACATTATCCAGTGAAACTTGGTGTGTTTAGCAGATAGCACAGAGCAATAGTAGTGAACAAGGTGTTGGTAGTTTCACTGCAATAACTTAAATAAAAACTTAGCCATGAAACTGAAATTCTATAATGTATTGCCTAAAAAAAAAAGGAAAAAAAAGAAAAAAGTGTCACATAACAATTGCATTGTATTTCTTCAGTTATATAGGACAGACCCTGACTTTTAATGTAAATAAAATTGAAGTTGGAGAGTACCTAAGAATCTCTGGGAAATACAACTGGATATAAAATTATGTGAAGGATCTGAATAGCAATGACATGCCTACTCCTCAGCTAAAGTTGTAGAATTTGAGGAGAAACTAGCAGAATTTAAGGACTGTTACACTCACAACTGAGAGTTATCATTGTCTTATTTTAACCATATCACCTGTATTTTAAAATAATTTTAACCATATCACCTGTAATCTCAAGAGGTGAGACAAGATGAGACGAGAAGGCGAGACATAAACCACAAGCTGAAACAAGAGGGATGTACTGGATGGGACCGAAGACCCACCTTTGTTTTGTCCCAGATTGTTTTTCCTATCATTTCTGGGGGGAAAGGGAAAGAATATAAGAAACAACATATCTATAAATTCAATTTCATCTTAGCTTCTGGAAATCAATTTTTTAGGAACTTCCTGATCCTGAATTACATCCAGACTATTGTGTCCTAGTCTTTGAGGGATCTACCCTCCAAGAATTATCAAACTCTTTTTTAAACTCCCACTTTTAGACTTCACAATGTCTTGTGATGAGTCCCACAGCCTAACTATTCATCAAGCAAAATTGCTCCATGTTTTGTTCAATGCTGATAGATAACTCAACCCCTGACCACTCCTTTTTTTTTTTAAACTGTGAGAAATAGTGAATAGCTGTTCTCTCTTTCTCTCCTCTAATTTGTTAATGATGTAAATCACTACATAGACCAACCATTTCTTTCCAGTCATCTCTTCATCCTGAGGAGTCATATTTTACTAAGCATCTAAGCTGTGTGCTCTTCAGTGCCTCTGATCATCTTCTTGCCTTTATGAGCATTTGTTCCAAGGTGAAACAACCAGAACCTCGGGTGGTATTTGGGAGCTGAATGCACCATATGGGGGAATAATGATGACTTCTGCTTGCTCTCAGTTTCTGTCCTGGTACTTCTCTGTTGTACTTGCCCAGTTCTAGGCGATGAGCTGATGTACGTGGAAAACTCTCTGCAATGACTCCAACATTTTCTCAGGCAGTAATGGCTACTTTAGAGCAAATGAAGTTCTCTTTATAGTTACTTTCTCCAGGTGAATTCAATGTTGAATTTAATCTGCCATTCTACTGCTCTCTAATACGAGATCATTTGTAGCTCTTTCAGACAGCTCTGGACTTAATTGTTCTAGCTATCAGAAGTAATTATTTGCAAAACTTGTTGCTTCTTCATGCTCTCTGCTAGAACATCTATGAATATGCTGGAATGTAAGTACCCAGTAAAAATACTTGGAGGATAGATTGGTAACCTGTTCCCTTTATGAAAACTGACAATTTCTACCTATCTTTTCCTGTTTTTTAATAATTTGCTTGAGAATCACATAAAACTGTTTATAAGAGTTTACTTCTTTGAGAAGTTCAATTAAGAAAGGAACTTTGGGACAAGCTTTTTGAACACTCAAGTATATTAGCTGTACTAAAGCATCTTTGAGGCAAGACAGATATCTAAGTGGAAAAGCTATGGGTCTCAGCATAGTCTCTTTCAGTCCAGTTCTATGAGGCAAATTTACAGACCTAGCTGAACTATGTATTTTGTATTTATAGATTAATTTAAAGTATGAATTTAAACTACAGATCTCACAAAAGTTACTAAGCAAGGATTAAAACCTAAGCAAGCTTTAAAAACTCGACAAAATACTAAATGTGTAGCACTGGAACATTTTAAACTCACATAAATTTTCTAAAGTAGTTCCTAAAATGAAAACCCCCTTAAAGCTGGGGTCTATAGGGAAAACCCCCTATAGACCTGAGCTCTATACTTTCAGTTTATTTTCACTGAATTTAAAATTAAATTCCAATATCCATGCTTTAAAGTCTTATTAATTTAAGGTTGGAAAGTTCTAACAGCTAATTGATTAGAATGGCAAAACAGAGCTTTAGGTAAGTCTCTAGATGCCTCTACCTAAGTATCTAAATCCTGATCTCAGCTACAATTGTTGATAAAGATGTGGTTTTATTTCTATATATAAATATATATTTTTCTATATATAAATATCTCTCTTAATTTATATGTATATGTATATATATACACACACATGCTCTATTAATAATAAACCAGTATATAATAGGGTAAAATAAGCGAGTACATAGGCACACCTACTTTTTTCCAAGAGCCTTGAAGTTTCCTTTACCTTTGGGAACACTTGGTTTGGACGCATTCTAGTTCTGCCACCATGAAAATGAAAGACTACCATGAGATGATGGGAATATCAAACACTTGGTTTATTTAGTTGTTCATCCCACATTCCATAGTGACCAAAACAGGTATTTTGAAGATATTTCAATACCAAAAAGAAGTCAAAGGCCTTGTATTAAGAGTCTTCATACAAGGATTAATAACTAACAGATGAAAGGACATCTAAATCTGAGGAGGCAGAAAGCAATTACTAATAGTAATGTGGCACAACAACTAGTTTACTTCAGAAGTTAAGAATTCTTACGCATAACATATAAATGAATTGGAGGAGAATAGTACAGTATTATCTTTATTTTTGTATATATAACTAAAATTAGAGACAGTCCAAAACCAAACAAGACAACTCTAGTTTGAAAGGATTTAGATTTTATAGTGACTGCAGTAGCAAGTGGAAAACAGAAATATTCTGCATTGAAAAAATGTATTTCTAAAGGATTACAAGTGCTATCGAGAATGCAAAAACAGTTGAAAACAAGAAACACACAGAGAAGAAAATTAAAATGGTGCTATGAGGTATAATCCGTTCACCTTTCTATTCCATTTTCATAGTTGTGTTTCCATTGTAGTTTCCTTACTGTAAGTCATCAAATCATGCAGTGGCATAGTGGGGCTGTCAAAGATTGAAAGGATGAAAATCATCCTTCAATTTTGAAACTTATCCCCCACTATATTTGTAGTCTGTTTAGTTTTATTTGACTGTATTTTTTAATATAAAAAAGTATGAGATTTTAGTCTTTTGCTGGAATCAGCAACTTGTGCAATCAGAAAGAATTTGATAGATTTCATTATAAACATTTATTACATATAGGGGATTCTGGAAAGAATTAGAGGTCAAAGAATATGGAGTAGTTGAATAAAACTGTCCTGGAAAGGAAATTACATAGACGATAGCAGACCTTAGACCAGTTGCGACTCCATCTTCTACATATGTACATACTGTTTGTATGTTAAAAAAAAAAAAGAAGAAGAAAAAAAGCCTCTGAAAAAGGATGTGTGCTTACAACATACTTCACGGTACTTCATTTCACAGTTCTCTCTGAAATGACTGATTTCCTCATAGCTGTTGAATTGCTCCATGATTCAACCTTTCATGCCATTCAGTAACTTCTCTTTCAGTACTGATAAGTTTCAGCAACCTTGTGTCATGACTGTTCTGCCATTCCTCTATTTTTATACATGTATGCCCAAGCCTCCAGCTTTTTCTTGGTACAAAGAATTTTCAAATGTCTCATGATCTGCCTGATAGGGGGAAGTCTGTCTCTCTTACGTCTTGCCTGTGCTTTTTGCTCTATGCTCCTCCAAATGTTGCCTATTATGATCTGACAGAGATGAAAGCAAAAACTTCTCTGGCAGAAGAATACATTTCTGTCAAAAAACTTGGCATATTTTGCATAAAACACTAGAGAAGTGTTCGGAATTCAGATTAGGGTTAGAGGTGTAAGACTTTGAACACCAGAGAATGGTGTTCACATCTGGTATCACACCTGGTGTCACAGTGTATATACTTCTGAGTTCCCCAGGCATTCCTAAATTTACCAAACTGCCTATAAATATAATGCATGATCTTATTTTAGGTTTTACTGTCCTCAACTTCTGTCAAAATCTCCATTTGTTCATAGACACGTCTAGTAGCAAAATGTGGTGGATAAAATGAAATGCTGTAATGAGTGAAATGAACTTTCTTCTCTAGCTGGACATCAGTTCCTCCCCCATCTTCACAGTGTGGTGGCTGATAGCTGTGGGTTAGTATACAAGCTGCCCTGTTTATATTTTTGTAAGCTATGCCACTGTGATCTCTACTGTCTGATGCCCTCTATCTCTGATTTTCCTGCTACACAATGATGTTTTTGGCTGCCCAATATCTGTATCATATGTAAAGATGGAAGAGAGTGTTAGAGATTAAAGAACAGATCTCAAAGCCACAATACTGTATACTGTACATCATATAGACCACTCCCTTGATTGTCATCACTTACGCTATTACAAGGCACATTTGGCTTCTGTTGCATTTTTCTGTATGTATTTTCAGATGTCTTTCTCCCCTTTCCTGCCAATTCTTTGCAATTGGTCATCTAATGAGCCGTTTTATGCTGATATTTCTCTCAGCCGTTATTTGTTTTTTCTCCTGAGCCACATGACTGACTGAAGGTAAAGTGTTTTGTGACTGTGTGTACCAAAGACAGACTGTAAAAAAGGCCGAAATGTGATCTTATTACATAAACCTCTTCAAGCACCACTTTTTTCCACTAATAACAATGGACTTCGTGTTATGTAAGCAAGGACAATCATAGAACTTCATCTGTAAGGTGTATTAACTGTACTAGATTATAATGACATGCTTATGATATTAAATAAAGAACTAAGATTGTGAGACACTAACTTCTGGTTTTTTCACCTATGTGAAATGTCATTGATTTCAGTTTTGGGGTTGTTTTTTTGTTGTTTTATTTTTTTTTTTAAAAAGGGGCTTTTAAAAAACTCTGGTAAGGGAAATAAACAAAATCTTTGTCAATTCATGGCATAATAATATGAGCTTCAGCTTTACTGAATAACTATTTTGGAATGCCTGAATTCAGTTGAATGTTATCTTTACACAGAGTTTGGTGTAATTATTTAATTAATGGAAATGAAGTATTGCAGCACTGAAGGGTTTGAATAAGTGTTGAAGGACACTGTGGATAAGACCCATGGTTTGGCTGCAGCTCAGGGTAATTCACATATTCGAATAATGAAATGGTGAATTTTCATTGCTTGTCTCTCTCTTCCTTCTTTCAGCTTTGCATCATGATGGAACCAAAGAAATCTGTCTTCTGCCAGACAGTAAGAACCTAGGTTGCTGGGGCAACATGTTGACTGCAAAAAAACCTTAAAATAAAGGTGGCTCATTTCCAAGTCACCGCTTTTTGGGGGTTTGGGGCTTTTTTTCACGTTTTCATAGAAAAGACACACACTGGCAAGAGCGCCTTGTGGGAGTTTTTATAATCAATAAACCTGTTGTTTGTAGAGGGATTATGAATCAGAAATGAATGCTAAGCAGGTGAGAAATGCACACCAGTATTTCTCAATTTTAAAAATATGAAACCCCATAGAAGAAGTACATAAAAGTTTTAAAGAACCTATTTAGAAAGCATCTGCTTAACTAAGAATTGGTTGCTAGGATTTACAGATTGTCACAAAGTTGTTCCCAAATCTGCTTCACTGAAATGCTAACTGGGTGAAAAACATGTTCTTAATGTTAAAAGAGTTGCATAGCATTAAGCTGCACACTTTCCATTGAATCAAATGGAATCTGTGTAGTTAAATTTAAGTTCAGTCCTTTGGAAACACTCATTGTGCATCATGAGTGCAGCAATGTTTCAAGTACAGAAGAGGAAAAACCCCTGTTTTTTAGTAACAAAGATATGACTCAACAAAAAAAAAAAAAAAAAGAAAAGAAAAAAACAAGGCCTCTAACAGTCAAAATATGTTACCGTCTTCTTGCACAACAATGTCCCTTAACAGTAATGATGCTATGGTAAAAGGTGCTTGCAGAAAAGAAAGCCCACTATATTGAGGTGTTGAATAGTTTTCAGTTCTTCATACTAAAATTAATCTACAAGAGACACTGTGAAGCTATTAGTGAGGGAAATCTTTCTTGAATTACAATACAACGCAATGTGAGTGACTTTTCTGGGTCTGATAATGATCCAAAGGCTGTATTGCAGGATGCATGCTATCTAATTTAGGTGCCTACCTCTTTGTTCAATGCTGGAAAACAAAAGGAAATGTCAGGAGAATATGTCCACTTGAGGGCAGTTTGCTGAGTGAACTTCATCCAAGGCCCTGTGCTATGTGGAAAAGGGCACTTGGTGCCTGCCTTTTTGTGTACCATGCAGGGGTTAGGGCACTAGCCAGAAGAGATGGAGCCTGGGCTGTATTGGGATTAAAGAGAATTAAACTCAGTGTTGAGCAAGGCAGGAATCCTCCCTGTGGTCACATACACACCACAATCAACAGAGTAGCCAAGACCAACCAGAGAGGGAAAAAAAATGACTCTGGCACAAACTCAGTTTTCTTCCCTTTTGGAGCCAGGGATCATCTAATCTACATGGAGAGAAGGCCCTGCCGCTGTGTATCTGTAAAGAGGAACAGCCTAGGCTAAACAGAGGTGATCATTTGTATAATAAACTGGAGTATGGCGATTGTGACATTCTATCTATCAGATTATGCGATTCTGTTGCCCACACACATCACAGGTTGCAGCTTCATTAGGTGCTATGCAGCATGGAGAACCTGATGCCCTGGGAATGGACCAAAAGAATATGCCAGCTGCCCTAAAATATCAGCATACTGGGATTCCTAACTCTGATGCAATGCGTGCGAGGTTTTAAGACCGCAAAGGTAGATGCCAAGGAAGTGGGAACAACTGGACATGTAAACAGAGGACTTCAGCTGCAGTGCATGTTGGACTTTTGCCTGTGTGTTATGGGGTCCCATCCACAGTGAACCTTATAGAAAAGATCTTATGGAAAACATCTTTGCTTATGACAGGTCAGCAAATTTCAACAGGCAAGTACTCCATATAGCTGCTAACATTTCTAGTCCCAGCTCCAGGTGGAAGAAACTCATTCTTCACATGGCCTGGGGACTTAAATTTGATAGCCTGTTTCTTGAGCAGACTGCTCCAGTGGTTTTCTTGTATTGGACATGAAAGTGCTCACTGATTCATTTCTAAAATTGAGCAATTCACAGAAATATCTGCTTTGTTAATCCTGCTGGGACTTGATTCTGAACAGTTCAGCAGTTCAGACTGGTATAGATCTGGCAGTCAGGAAAAAAATGGAAATTCCAGTGCTCAGTGGTCTAACCAGGGATATCATGAATAACAGGACAACTGAATGTTAGACTTAAAAAAATAGAAAGGTATTTACATGTCTAAGGTCATATCCACCACAGAATGTAGCACAGTTTTGAGACCCCCAAATTAATGCAGACTCAGGCAGTTAACAGTACATAAATGCAGTCACGGTGCTTTCAAGCCTAAATTGTCTCATGCAGAGCCAGAAGAGTTGTCACTGCAGTGTGCCTTTCCCTAATTTCCACTGTTAGCCTGTGTGGAGCCAGGGCTGGTATCTCTGCAACAAAACCCATGGGACACAAAGAAATACTGTGAATAATTTAGGAAGTAAACTAGAACTCCCAGTTTGCCTGCTTTGTGCTTTCAACACAAACCCATTTTTCATGCTAAGTGGATTAAAACATTAAACATGTTTTGCATGATGACCTTTGTATCTTTTCCATAAAACTGCCTTAGCATCTTTTCCATAAAACTGTGCTGGCTTGAAGTTAGAACACTGTTGACTAAAGTTAACTACTTTAAAGTAGTAAACAACAGATACTACCAATGAATAAGAATAACTTTTCTAATAGATGGAAATTTGCTTGCATCACTACTTTTTTTTGGGGGGGGGGAATGAAGAGAGAAACATAATGTTATCTAATCATATATCTAATTAATTTACTGCTATTAATCTCCCTAGAAACATCAGTTGGTGTGAGGTGTGTAAGTAAAAGTTACAGGACAGCGAGGAACTCCTGAGAACTAATGTGGGAGCATAATTTGTAGGAGAGTGGGATTCTCAGTGATGCTACAAGTCCAGGATGCTGTGTGGCTTTTTATAGAGCTTTGGAAAAGGAAATAATGAAACTATGAGAAGATAAATGCTTCTCTGACTCTGAAGCAGCTGCCTTTTAATGTAGGGCCTCCTTTGTATGAGAAGAGAAAAACAATTCTTAAACTATCCAACTGGATTCTTAGTCGAGCTGCCATGAGATTGATGGATGAGGTAAATGTTGCTGGGCATAGAGGTCTGTGGCAAAAGGGCCAGTGATCCTTCAGCACTTGTGTTTTATGAGTTAGCGACAGTATGGAACTGGACCTCTGATCCTGTTCAGAAAATGCATCAAGCTACAGAGGAAACAGTCGGTTCAGGACAACTGACTGAACTGAGAAGTGTATTAAACAGGCAGAATGGACTTTCAAGTGAATCCTCTCTCAAAATATCGTACAAGAGTGAAATCCTCTCAGGAGAGCAGCATTCAACAAAGCCTGTAGGTAGAAGTAGTCATCCTAGGCATTGTACTAAAATCATACTGCTGAACATCTCAGCGTCATTTATTTCTCAGCTGAAAACTCCTGCTTGAAGCTGCTTCAGATTCAGGAAAAAATTACTAGCACTACAATCCTCTTAAGAAGTTTAATTACTAGATCAGGTAGGATTTCCTGCTTAACGGGACTGGTTGGGCACACTAGCCAGGCCCCAATTCCATTTTGAGTTGAGATTTGCGCACTTTTATCTCCCCGTGTGATGGAAAAGAATTGCAAGAGGATTTGATGGAAGCTGTGATTTAGTGTGCCCTGAAAAGAGGGCCAGAACCAGAAATGAAACAAAATAGACAGGAGCGGGTAAGTGTAGACACATTTAAGGACACCAGTTTGCTAAGTGGGCCTAATCATTTGCAGGTAGTCTTGTCCATATTGCCTTTTGGAAGTGAACAGCCCAAGGCAGGGATAGGAGAGCGGGCTGACGGTGTGGCAGTGTGAAGAGTTAGGCATCTTCTTCCTTGGGCTGTGGTATTTTAGCAGCGTAGACATTGTTTGGAGGGGTTGGAAGGAGAGAAAAGGGAGTGTTTGGCCTGTGTACTTCAATGCAGGATGAAGGATGAAACCGGTACTGCAATGGCACTATGGCATGAGTGTTTGTGTAGTATTCTCCGTTATAGTGTAGGCCTAGTGGTACTGCTGTGATACTGGTATATTGCTTATCTGTGGTGCAGCTATTATAAGAGCGATGGGCAACAGATGGGTTTATCAGAGCAATATGGGAAATTCAGGCACAAATCTTAGCGGACTTAGTGTGTAACCAAAAATATTGTTGTTGGATTAAGTGAGAAAGTGTCAGCAGTCTCACAATTCTATGCAGTTCTTTAGTATTCTGCCTTTTTGAGCTTTATAGGACTATTTCTTAATCTAAGAGTTGCCACAAAAAACGTTCCTTCTTGTTCATGTGTCAGATAAGGTTGCCTCACTTTATTTTCCTATTATGTCCTTGAACCAGGACTCAATTTAACTGAAGTATGGCTTTCTAACATTTTTTTCCGAGAGATTTGTTTTGGTTAATATCTCAGGAATTGCTTTTTCAATGATTTCAAGATGTTCTTCCCTTTTAAAACCACAGACAAAATTACTAGTTTAAAACATTTGGGCACACCTTATTGTTCTCTTCTTTCAGCAGACCTGAATCTGTGCTAAATAAATGAGGACGAAAAAGGAACAAAATCATGTTTGTCACAGATGGAGATGAATATACTGAAAGTTAGATAGCTCTTCAGCTTCCATAGTCATTCTTAGAACTGGTTGCACTATGTACCTCAAGAATTGTTTCTATGTTGTGTAGTGAGTCCTATCTTCTAGGTAAAATTCTCTGTCAGTTGATCTCAGCATCACAAGAGGAGTGTTGATGTACATTTTAGCTTTTTCATCAGTGAAAAGGTGCTTATTTGTTTCTGCCCTTTAGAACATGTTATCACGGTGCTATCGCAGCACTGGCACTGGATATAGGTATCAGTAGGATTTGGGAGCAATTAAAATTCCAAGTTATACTGTTACATAGTGACAGAAACAAAACCCAGTAACATAATGCACCCACAATGTGACATTGCAACTGAAAACCAGAAAGCACGAAAACCTCTATTCCACTTCTTGCTGCTCTAAGGTATAGTTCTTACAACATTATCTGCACTGTAGTATCGCTCTGGCTGTTACACTGAGGAATAGTTTCCCCTGGGCTGGGCTAGAAAATATGCATATGAAGACATGGAAACTGCTAAGATGTCATGTCGGTGAACTATGAACTAAAAAGGAAGAAACTTTACACATAGTTTCAAAGAAAGAAAACCTGTATAAGTGAGCTGGAAAAGTTGATAGGAACACACACACATCACAGCAGATCAGTATCAACAATGCTTAGTATGCTCAGAGCAAAACAATGTCAAGGCTATGAGAGTTTAAGATCTAGGTGGTAAATTTGATGAGAAATATAATTTTCTCTCATTGTTCTAGACTAATGGATACCCAATGAATAAATAATCTGAATGTATCATTTTCATACAGTTATTTGTTTAATGACACTTTTAAAATATCCTTTGAGCAATCTGCAATCAGTTCTTATACATAATTATCGCTATATCTGCAGTTACTAAAAAATCTCTTGTGTTCAGTACACAAAATAGGAAACAAATGCAAATGAAAGCTTATTGTTGTAGGTTTCTCTGACAAGCAACTCAGAGAGAGACTAGTCTGTGCTGAAGGCAGTTTAAAAATTAGATAGGTTAAATTACACTTTGGAGTGTAATTTACTTCATTTACTTATGAACTTCATTTACTGTATATGAACTTAATTATAATCAGATTCTGATAGAATGTATCTGATAAAATGCAGACGTCTTAGCATTTCAGAGACCAATTCCTTTCATTCTAATGCAGATATCTAAAATAGATCAACATAATCATCCTCTAAAAGTGCTTATTTCTTCCACTGCCTGTAAAGTTTTTCATAGAGGATGACTGGCTCACATATAGACATCTAAATTTTAATTGTCTAAAGTTAGGCAAGATGAATCTAGCACTCCTCCCCTCCTTACTTAGATGCTTTAATTGAACTTTAAAATTTGGATGTCTCTAAAGATCCATCCTAGACTGTGTTGTCTCTTTTTCATTCTTAGTCTCATTTGCACAAGAATTCCCTTATATTTATCTCAGAGGAGAGACAGAACAAATAGGTCTAACAGATAATTAACACAGGTAAAGAGAAGACTTCAAGATTTTTATCAAAAGGAAGAGAAGAAGAAGAAGAAGAAAGAAACAAAAGAAAATTTGGAATAGTTTAGGAATAATAAAAATAATTTATGCATAATTTCTCATATGTTAGCTGTCATATCCTTAAATAATTCAATTCATTGTTTATATTCCTTATTTGAACAAAACCAAACATATTGTATATAAAAGACAAAATATTTTCTTGAATGTTGTTGTTTTCAGTTACATAATAATCTGATATTTTGCTACTTTGAGAAGAATGGGTACCAGAACTTGAAAACATATCCACAAACATCAGTGTATTGCAAAGCTGACATACAGTCAGTCCTTTTAAGGGCAAAAGTTTTAATCCAATGTACATAATGGAATTGTAGTTATATAGTCACCAAGAATAAAATTCTTCTTTTACGATATGTTGGTTTACTTGTTATCAGCTTAGATTTCTGCTTTTTGTTTCCTTTATCCAATGGGTGAACTTAATACATCTCAGCATAGGCATAACATGCACTGAAATAATTTGTTTTTTACTTTATGGATTGGGCCCGTACTCGCAACCACTACCCAATGAAGGGATTATACATTAAAAAGGACAGTATGCAATCAAGAAGAAATTTTAATTAATCATAAATAGAACTGGTTTTGTGGAAATAATTTGACCTGACAGTTCAAGGTTTGATCAGCACATCACAGAGATTAAGAATACTTTTGACTTAAACAGACAGAGTCCCAGAGAGCCACTGCAGCCTGAAATACGTTAGGAAAGCTAGTGTGTACAGATCACACAATGTCATTGTTTCTCTTAGTGTTTCCATTCCATTAGGAATCAATGCGGGACTTTTTTAACTTCCTAGAAACCTTCCAATATCATGCTGTCCTGGTCAACACTGAAGAAACAGAGATTACAAGACATCAAACTACAATCTTTTATCCCATGTTCTGTGTGTATAAAACAAGGAGTCAGCTTCCCTTTGAAGTACTAATTGACTGTCTGTATCAATCAGCACTTAATCCCTTTCCTGCATGCATTTAGGTCTCCACAGTAACTGAGCTGGCCTTCTCTGGGGTCTAGGCTGTGAAGCACTTACAGTAAATGTGTAGTATGCAAAGGGAGTAATTGATCTCAGTCTTAGAAAACCTGTCTAAAAGCAACTAGACCTCCTAATTCATGCTTAGTCTAACAGCAAGAAGATGAATATGAATTAAGAGAAAAGAAGTCTAGAAGACAGTACATTAAAAAATTAACACTGAAAAAAAGGAGCATCTGACCTTTTTTTTTTCTCCTTTTTTTTTTAACACAGATTGTCCAGGAACAGGGGGCACCAGAGATTTACTGATTGTTCTGGGTCCTTACATTTAAGGTTGGAGATGTAATCACAAAGAATTTGCTTGATGTTGTTAGGCACAGCTCCAATCACTACATTGCTCATTACAAGAATTGTTAGTACAAGACCTTAAAGATGCATTTTATGCATTGCTGGGAGCACAAGCCACACACAAGTGATCTTTTAGAGCTGATAGCCTCATAGTCTAGCCAGGCAGCAGAAGTGATTTGCACTTATTTGATTGCAATCTCTGCTCCTCCCATGAAATAGAGATCAGGAAGGAGCCCACTTGGAATGTCAGTTTGTAATATGTAAAAGGGGAATGAAAAGGAGGCAGTAAAGGGGCTTTGAGGGACATTCTCCAGCAAGTACTGGCTCTGTGAATTAGAAGAGAAAAAACGCTGTAGATCACAGTAAATAACCAAAAATGCAGGTCTTTAGGTGCACAGTAAAAACAGGAATTCATGTAGGAAGCACTCTGATTAGTAAAAGTTTAGACTTAATGAACATTGACTATTCAGCGAATGTTTTCTTTTCTTTGAGTAAGTTACTAGAAGCATTTATATTTTAGGAGTGTGATAAGTTTTTTCTACATCACAAATGTTTTTTTTGAAAGAATGAATATGTCCTCAAAAGGAAATAATAAACTGGTTAGTATTAAGTCCCAGCATGTAGCATTTATGCTCGGTACTTACCCCTTAACATAAAATAGCAACACAATATTCTACATGTTCTTTTCTTTATGTTTTGTATTGTTAAATTATTAATCTTTCAGATCCAAGGATTAAAGATAAGGAGTTTTTATATTCTTTCAGATAGGACACGCAATATAGCCACATTTGATTAAGAGGAACCATGCCTGCACTAGTATCACTGGTGAACTCATAGCATGGGTCTAAGATAGAATATTTTAAATATAGAATGGAAACATCAGAAGAATTCTTACCTTTGTTAGACTTAAGTGTCAAGCAGTTGACATACTTTGCTGGAAAGATTTCCTATCAAGTATAGTCATCATTTGTGTTGATTGAAAACTTCTAAAATAACCCACAATTTTGAGTCCCTCTGTTTTGAGGGTATCTGTCTTGCTACACCATAGGGAAAAAATTAGTTATTAGGAAACAACATTTTCTGGAAAAATCATTCTAGGAGTCCCTTTTCAAAAATCTTTTCCAGCTTTTTGTTATACAGTCACACAGTTCAATTAAATGTTAACTGAAATCTTGAATTTGCTTGTTATTAGGCGATGACTTTAAAGTGGCATGCCATGGTTTTCAAGGACATCTTATTTTTGCCTTTATATAAAGCACAGCTCTTAAAGGTGAATTAAATTTGCTGGTCTCTTAGGTGGTCACTTAAAACAGGTCTCTGCATATGACCAGAACTGCCATAAAACCAGAACATGTAGCTATGTAGCGAGGGGGTCAAGACAGAGGGGACTGTAGAAAAATAAACAAATCAAGCAAAGAAAACAAACCCACCTGTGCTACAGCTGCTTACACCTTAGCAGCTTTTTTTTCCTCTGCTGCTCCCTGGGCACCTACTACCCAGTACAAATCCGTGCGGCAGTTTCTTCCCCTTTCAGGAACTGTCTAAAGTGTCTGTTTAGAAAAGATGAAGCCTGAAGCCTATCCCCCACTGTCGTGCCCACCTTGCCGTGTCCCTGACCCTGTGCTATGGCTCTACTCACAGTTGTTAGTTTAGGAGGAGAATTTGGAGCTAGTCCTCTTTTGGCAGAAGAGGGTCCATCTACAGAAGGAAAGCCCAGCCAGTAGTAGAGCGAGCTCCCTATGAGAAGTACGGCTAGAGGGAATCAGTGCTTTTAGCTCTTTCACCCTAATTGCTAGTTTTTTGATGTTTCTGACTGACTTTTTTGGCAGCTCTGGCTTTGCGAAGGAGATGATGCCTCTGTTCATGGAAAAGCAGGAGAGGGGAAGGAATGACTAAAGCTGTGCTCAGCCAATGGACATTTCTGATTCCTCCCCTGTCCCATGCCCATGTAAGAATGGCATTTAGTGACTCCTCACCTTTCACAATACCTGCCTGCATCCTTCAGGAGCCCTAATTGATCGCTTTTTCCTGGGAGCTGGGGAAAGAAAAAGAGTTTCATTTTCAGCTCAGATTTTGACATCTGAATTAGGTTTAGATTGTCATTTCTGGGATGAACTGAATACATGACCACCTGCATATTTTCTATGGCAACTCAAACATTTTTAATAAAATCGTAATCCTTGACGTAAATATTTTTTTCCAAATGCATTTAACTAGAAGTCTTGTAAAAGAAGAGTGAGAAATTCCGATAACAGCAATAGCAGGTACATTGTTCAGCTCTGACTCACAAGACAGACTACTAAAATTATATTATGGATAAAAGAGTAGAAGGGATATATAAAAAGGAACAGTTCACAGTTTGGATTAGAACAGGCCCAAGGTTAGTCTGAAGAATGCTGGGCTTTAGGTAATGAATTTCTTCTTGTAATGTGAAGGAGATGGACAAATCTAAATGACCTTGAGATAAAATAGCTAAAGGGTAAATAGAAAAAATCAGACCTTAGTTTATTGCTTGAGGAATTTATTTTATAATCTTTATGTTAAATGCAAAATCATAATGTTTTGCAGCCAGAAGCACCCATTATGAATTATTTCCCTGAGTAGTGCCCTTACTGATTTCACTAGGATTAAGGTACTGCTTAACCAACAGTAAGTAACAAAAGTGAGTTTCTAATACAGTCACACATAGCTCATATATTTTGTAGTTTGATATTTTACTTCTTCATAGTAAACAAGTAATCAGCAGCATTTCACAAAGTTATTTTCATTTCTACTTCTTTGACTATTGTGTGATTTTCTCCTCCAGTCGTACTGTAGCTCAAAAAAATTAGTTTATCACTACTCAAAGTGTACATCAGTTTGGTTCTGCTAAGAAGTAAAATAGCTTAATTCCTCATCCTTTGGCTTGAAAAAGTGCTTGTCTTCACTTTGCTGCTGTTGCTGTGCCAGAGGAAAAAGACCTGTATTTATTATTTATTATTTTCTGTGTGTTACTAATCTTGGTTTGAATTGGAAAAGCTGATTTCCTGTGAATGTATTAAGAGCAGTATGAAGAGCTCACTAATCAGTGCTTTACAAAATATCATTAATAATTTACATGCTTTAAGAACGGACCCATAGTGTTTCCAGGAAATATGCCAAATATTATCTATGAGTAACCTCCTGTTAAATATTTTATCAGCAAGAAATAATTTAAATCATCAAATGAATTCCAGCTTTTGGTGTCATGATGGGTCACGTGTGAGTCTGGCATACTTCACAACAGACTGTGTTGGTCCTCAGATAAGGAGGTAAGGTGTGAGAGGGTCATGGAGACCACTTAGCCAGGAAGAAACTATGCATGTCTGGGGTGCTCAGAAGAGATTAGAGCATTTAATTATGGGTGGCAAAGGGAGACATTACCTTTCTGAGGTAGGTTTAAGACAAAGATCAAGGAATTGGAGGAGGTAGAGTTGGAGCCTCAGGTGGGCCCATGCAGGAGAGACAGCAAGCGTATTAAGAGGATTTGTGGCTTGGTCTTAGTCTCCTTCTCCAAATTTGCTGAGCAACAGTGAAGTGACAGACTGCTTTTTGCATATTAGCATCCTTCAGGGTGATGACAGTACGAAGTGATTCAACTATCTGGCAAGGCAGCCTCTTTAGAAAGCAACCATGTGAAAATCATACAGTATGATTGATCAACCTAGTGTATGGCTGTCAGCCAGACTGTGCTCTGGACATGTTTCTAGGCTGCTGTCAGGGAAATCAGTGCAAAGGAGTTAGGAAGTGCACTTCTTATCTTGCATGCTGCTGTACTCTTATCCATCACATAAAAGTTTTTTTTTACAGAAAGCTTTTTCTAAAGGAAACATCCGTCATTACATTGTATATAGAGATCAACAGGTTTTGCATTCCTTGTGGTGTTATCATGCCCTTTCATCAACTAACCAGCTAATTTACACCACCACAGCCTTCCTGTTACAGATAGAAGGAAGGATTTGATGTAATCTGAAACCCTAACTCACCCATTACCCAACAGAGGGTCACTCTGCTATAGTAGTGAATGCAATGAATATAAAAGCATTTTAATGGAAACCTTCCCTGCAGCTGGAGAACATCATTCTGTTTGAGGAATTTCTGGTAAACAGGCATTTTCCAAAACATAAACATTTGGTTTTAAAATGAATATTTATTCTGTTTCACTCTACATTTATTTGTAAAGAGGAAATGTTTGTATAAATAGATGATTAAGATCTAGAGTGCATATTACCAAAGACGGATTGTAGCTTATTCCTGATCACTGTAGGAAGAAAACATTCTGAACCTGTGATAGTCAAAGGAAACATAATATTGAAAGCTGCTTTTCGTACATTTAGAGTGGAAGAGTGCACTGTTGCACGTTCAGAGTTTTAAGTGCTTCTTCTGACTTTTTATGGTGCATAGGACACATGTATAATCACAGAGCAATAGCCAGAATCATTTGTAAAGCTGAACAGCTCATGTTTGCTCATACTTGGCCCTGGGGACTAGCATGTAAAGTAGGAGAAATGAGATGAATCTTCCTTGCATATCACTCAATGTCCTCAGTTATTGCTCTTGCTCTCCCTGAATATAAAAACAAGAGAGAGCTAATGTCCTCATTCAGCAAGGCATTTAGTATCACTAGCTACATGAGCTGTCTCACATATGCTTTTCCATTTGTTTGCAGTGTTCCTCACTTTAAATATTTGATGGTAAGGTGATGCTGTAACTAAGGCAAAGGCAGAGTTTTGGCTCACTTCTGGCTGCTGTGCAGTGGAGGGAGTTGCTAGCGGTGAAGAGACCTGAGCTGACCATTAAACTGAAGATCTCGCTGTCAGAGTGTGCTGACTGGGAAACTCTGATCTGCCCCTTTAAGTCCCTACTTTTGCTTTGCTCAAGTCAGCCTAACTATGTCAAAATAAAGCTTTATTCCTTAAATCTTCTTTCAGCTAGTTTTGAAACAGCAGTGCAGTCTTTTGTGGTGATAAATCTTTATCTACTCTATTAGATCAAAAATCTGTGCTTGGATAATCACACAGATGTCCAGATGATGTCAGTGAGTCAAGGTCAGTATTGATATGTTTCAGCTAGGCATGATTACATCAGGTATGTGATGATTTTGAATAATTCTGCTTACTTTTTTGAGGGTAAAACTTGTTCCTTACTTACATGTAAGGTCATCACACAGTCTAAGAGGACAAGCTGTGAGAACAAATTCAGATATCCCCCCTACCCCTGCTCTATCCATTAACAACACCAGGTACGCAGGTAAACGTGAACCAAATACAAATTTTCCCCCAAACTTGCACTTACATGGAACTTTCCAAGAGGAAATGTAACATATCAAAATCATGAGGTGGTTATTGCTTTCAGAGGGGGTAGGTATCCTGCTTTTGGGTTAATTTCTTCCTGTTGTTATTTTGGACTTGATTCCCAGCCTGCTGATTATTTGCAATCATCTGTATTGCAGGTCGGCCTAATAGCAAGAAGACCCTCTATAGCTCTTTATGACTCCTGTCTAATTCCTCTTGTTGAAAAGTTTCCATTACCCCCTTGAAGGAGTTCAGGAATGCTATGCAATACCACATGTAGAGTTTTTCAGAAGTTATTTTCAAATTCAAATGAAACAAACTGTTCCAATAAGATTAAAATACCTTGGAAGAGTGGAGTTTTCCAGAAAAAGTGGTGTTTTATAGAGGTCTGTAGCCTGCTGAAGAAATAATTCAGAACATGCTATTCTTGTTTTATTGCACTGTATTTTGCAAAATAAGTGGGATTAAGGATGGACTCAGAACAGCATTTTTGCCTTGATCCATTTTTTGTATAATACATATTTAACATGTTTCACTTGAATGGCCTTTTTATGTTAATGGTTCAGAGGCTTTACTGGAATGTTTGGAGAAAGGTATCACTGTTGGGTTCTGTGGTTATTTTCTTTATATCCATTAAATAGCTGTACTTCTTAAATTGTAATTGACAGAATAATACCTGAACAATTTCTTTATTCAGTGCTCCAGTCTTACTTCTTTCTCATTCTTAACTGCTTTCTGGGAATACATTTAAAAATAAACTAAACCTATAATGGCCTCTAGAAGGGTAAATGACACTCAAAGCCAAAATGTTCTAAATGCAAAGATGGGTTTCTGTGAATGAACACTTAACTGTTTAAGCCTTTAACCATGTGGTTAACCTCTGTTCATCTGTGTGTTTCACCAGAATATTTTGAATTATGTTCATCTTCATTGAACCTATGTAAAAATTATTTCTTTCCCTATGAAGAGATCATCCTGTTGAACACTGTTTTAAAAATTAATATATATAGTTATGTGCTAATAGATATGCACTTGCAGCAAACAGGTTGAAATCATATCACTAAATTTCTTGCCTATATTTTTAAACTATTTTAAAGCTCATTTTAAATGATCATGGGAAGGAAAAAGTATGGAAAATGTTGAGGTAAATCTAGGAGGTAGTAAGAGCTATTTCACTGGCTATTTCCAAACTACCATTCTGCAAAGGTCAAAGCAGAAACAGTACAGAATTTCTTGAAAAGGGAAGTGAACAGTCCCCATAAATCCACCTTTCATGTTACTATAATTATTAATTCTAACATATTAGAGGGTGCATCTGTATTTTCAAGAAAAAGAGAGCCAGGGAATAATCTTAAGCACCTATCTGGTTCCTGACCTTACTTAAAGTATTCACTCCCTGCTCTATTTTGAACTAGTAAAACTCTCCCCCTGCTCTGATCTAGTAAAGAGCAGCTTTAAGCTGTGTGTATGTAACCCAGTTGGTGTCATTTGGCCTGAGGAACAGGAGTCAGCTCCTGTTCCCTCTTTTACTTAGCAGGAGAGCCATAGGTATAGTGGATGGAAATAAAAAGTACTGACCAGGACTCTGGAGGTCTTGAACAAACACAACAATAGATGGTCCTCATTAAGGCAATTTACAACACAGATATAAGTTAACTTGTTGATACAGACTGAGGAATAAGACATATTATTCAGACAGACATCGGTGTTTATAAACCAGCCATGTAGCACTGAAAATTTCAGTGTGCTTCAGAGAAAAAAAAAAAGTGTTTTAAAGAGGGATTAAGAAGACTTATCTATTGTTAGACAGTATTCTTGCTATGTCTGAACAAGAAATATGGAGAAGGATGAGTACAATAATAATTTTTCCTACAGCTATGGAGAAGGTGAAAAGCCTTGGAATTATATACAGAATAAAACTTCCTGTAACTGAATCATGTAGTGTAAGTTTTAAGACAGAAAGGGTTTGAGGAGCAAAGACAAGAAAAGATCATCACTCTTGATAACAGGGAGAGTGAAGAATGAGTCAAGGGACATACAGAGCGGTGATGTTGTTCAAGCTATAATTTAAGGGAGGTAGGGACATTGATTTTACCAGAAACATTCCAGTTGGGTATTATGTTACACTGAAAGTCATGTTATGGGTAAAAGGGAACTCACCATGCATATGGTCCAATTAAAATTTTGCAACAAAAAATACAGTAGACATTAGTAGTAGTACGGTTACATTAATAACAACACTGCAATATTCAGTCCATTGGACACTGTTTTTATGTCTTCTTAACAGAGACTACTTCTTTCTACTGATCCCAACTAAAATTTAAAAGTTGCACAACAGGCCACCCTCTTCAATTAACATAAAGGGCTGCCATTTTTCAAGTGATTACCTAGTTTTGTTAGCCCCTTACCATGCATTGTATTTTCAGAACTACACTAAAACAGGCTAGACGGTAGTCACTTAACCACTGGCCAATAGTTATTACAGCTAAAACAAACTAAAACTCATTTTAGTGAGTTGGGCAAACCCAAGCAAGTTTTGAGACCCTGAACTAATAGGTCTATACAAAAATTGTGGTGTTTTATCAGTCATGGCAATTTTTTTACTGGGTTAGCGTGGGTGGAGCATGAATATATTTTATAGAGACAAAGAAATGTAGTGATGGTGAGAGCCTTTCATGACAGCAGCATCACTCAGGACAGACATATGTTGGGTATCGAACCTGCAGAACAACTCATGATGAATACGCTGATGAGATTATGGGCTTGAACAGCAGACATAATGATGCTGCCTGTTGTTATTGAGGAAGAAGGTAATAGAGAAGGTTTGGTAGGAAATAAATTAAGAGTTGTTTTTTAACCGATAGAGAAAATTGCATTAGAAAGTGGTATCACCATTTCAGTCCAAAAAAAACTGGAGAAAAGAGGTAGATTAATGAGTTGTTCTGGTAAAGTCAGCTGTTTAATTTGTGTCTGTGGGTGAGTTTAGCCAAAGATAGTGATGAATTCTTTGAAACTGGTGTGAAAAAAATTGAAAGGACATGCTGAAGACATAACTAGGATAGCAAAAGAAGAATGAAGAATAGATTCATGAATTAAAGAATGCACAAAATATCAAGAAAAAATATAGCTGGCTCTTTTCAAGCTAATGGATCAAAGAGATGACTATGAAGTACTGATTTTGCTCTTTGGCTAAACAAGATCATGAGAAATTTCTGATGAGAACTTCAACTGAGTGCAAGTGACAGAAAGTTGTTTTGGAGAAGCTATTGAGTTTTCCTAAATCTGAAAACAAGAATTGAAGTGAGTGGTCTATGGTTTCTGATTTTTTTTCTTGAGTTTCTACTGCTGGATTTGGTGGAAATGACACTGCTCCAAAATGTGATTGTAATGTGTGAACCAAATAGTATTCATTTGATGTTGAAGATTCAATTTATAATTAGATACATGTTCAGCTTTTAGCATGTATATAATTCTGCTGTCCTCATTAAATAGACTAGTAGGAACTAGTAATTAGAACATCTTTGAATTTTTTAGCAAAATATTTGTCCTCAGAAAGTGTTGATTCATCAAAAACTTTCTTGTGGTAACGTTTCAATGAAATTTTCCTCTGGGGTGGGTTCAATGCTCCAAACTGAAGGTGGAACTGAGACAACCACTATCATGCCAGATTGGCATCCTAGACCAGGGCCTGGACCACACAAATGATCCTCAGTTGGTCCCTCCAATGGCTGATTTAGAGGTGAGACATTACATCTGAGTCTTTTGCAGGTTGAAAGAGTTACCTCAGAACTAGAGCACCAGCTACCCCTGGTTGGGTCTCCATGCTTTTCTTTGTGAAATACATAAATTGGCTTGGAGCCTGTCCCATTGAAGAAATAGTACAACTTGCTCTACCTGTTCATTCTTTTTCGATTGGTATGTCATATGCACATTTGAACACCTTGTTACACATTCCCCATCAGGTCAGTGATTTATTTTATAAGCAAGGGTAGATTTAATGCTAGCAGTCTTTTAACACTTCATCTGTCAGCTTCTTGATACTTCATCTAGGACCATTTATCATATGGCTTCAGTTTCTAAGCAATTTTTTCAACCAGCTGAGGATTTGTCCGTTAATATCACATTATCTAAACCACTTACACTAGTCAGTACTGTATCAAAAGCCTTCTTCAAGTTCAAATGCTGATTACACCTGCTACATTGCCTTTAGCAGTTTTTATTTTTACTTCCTAAAAAAAGCTATATTTGTTAAGTGTGACTTCTTTAAAATCTATGCTATTACCTATCTTTAGTTATTAAAATTCCATTCTGCCTGATTCTTGTACTTGACTTGATTCCTCTGCTTAATTCTTTTACTTGATCATTGAATTTCAAATAATTTTCACAGAAGAATTTTAATGTTTTACTTTGTTACTCTTTGTCTTGAAGTTTATGAGATTGATACTGTGTTTAGTCAACAATTTACTTCTTTTTGGTTCAGGGAAAATGAGAGAGCTGGATTTAGCTGGTTTTTTTCATATTAAGTTGTACCTTTATCACGGTGCAGCCTTGCTGACTTAAACTCATTTTGTTAATGATAATTTCTAAAACTGCAGTTAATGCTGTTGACCAGCAATTTCTTTTCACGAGATGAGACAGGCAGCTGAATACAGAGTTTGAGAAATAGTGTCTTGGATGTAGGAGTTAATAGAAAATTTCACTACAGCTGGTTCGTTTCTATTAGATTTCCCATTGAACATTTTTTCCCATTGAACACACCCCAACTCCTCAACCTCTATATACCTAAATAATCCAACAGCAAGTCCCTTAGAACAGGTAGAAATGTTTTTGCCAAAAACAATCCTTGAAGTCAAAATGGTCCTGTATTAAGAACAGGAACTCCTTTCTTAATGATTTTTTTGTGAGGTCTGTTTTCATTCACTGTGCTGATTAGATTTTTCTCTACTCTGTATTTTTCTATTATACTTTAATAAAATTACTACAGGTTTTCCTCCATGTCACTTAAAAAAAAAAAGAAGTAAAAAAAGAAAAAAAGTGTCAAACACAAATCATTTTACAGAAGCACGTTTAGCCCCTGACTTTGTTTTTGCAGGAGAAACAATCTGTTTGAAATATAATAAATCACTTCCTTCACCTGCATGTCTCTGTGCATTGCTACGTGTGCTCATTCTCTTCACACTCTTTCACTTAAGAAACAGATGTTACTTGCTCCAACAGGAAAGGAAAGGTGCTAGCAGGCTCTCTGAGACCAGCTGGGTATGTAGAGTTTATTATATTCCTGCAACAGTTTATTCTCCTCAAGACTGACTTATTGCTTTCCACTTCTTTATATACAAAACTTCCTGTAGCCAGAGGAAATATAACCCTGTCATAAAATGTCCGCTTAAAGGATCAGATCACCCAGCTTTAGCTCTTTCCTAGTCTCTAAGAGTTTCTTTCCTAAGGTATGATCCATTTTAAAATTTGAGGTAATTCAAAAGACTTTGCAATGACAATTTCGGTATTTACAGGAATTAGGAGCGGTAAATGACTATGTATTCTTCTGTAGGTCATTTGGATTCTTATCGTATTTGCAGTCTGAAAGTCTTTCTCTTGGATACCCATTCAAGATCATGCCTGAATTTACTTAACTTAAATGTACGTCAGCACACCACTATAAAGCAACCTTCTCTCAGGCCATTTCCCCAGATGGCCAGCGACCAAGTGTTAAATCTAAACGTCACTCCTGACATTCAAGGTGGTCAGGGATGAGGAACAAGCCTAGATTTTCATACCCTGCTGCATGCAAATAGGAAAATTGGGAAAGCAGCTTCGTACTTTGTGAAGACTGAATAAATTGAGTTAACAAAGATTTCAATTTTGTCTGGGTGCAAGAAGAAAGATCTTCCCAAGTATCTGACTCAGGAGCTAAAAAAAAATTAAAGGACTTTGGTAAAGCTTTCTTGTTTAAATCTGACAATACCACCCATTTCCTTAAATTAAGTATCTTTGTTATGCTGAGCCAGTCTTCTTTTCTCCTGAATGAAGCATTGACAATCTTCCTGATTAGTGCCAAGTTGTGTGTTGCTTTTGCTGCATTGCCAGTAACAGAGACAAAACTAAAACTAGCCCAAAATTGCTGACATGGGCCCCCCAAACCAGTATTTGTACAGTATCTGGAGGTGTAAGCCTAATGTGCTAACCTCCAGCTGTGACCTGATCAAAGCACTGCTCATTGTAAAGGTAGATAGTGCCTCTAAGAACAGTCAGGAATTTTATGAGTAATTGGAGAATCTAAAAATAAGACATTCAAAAGATATATGCACAGATTTGCTTTTGTGTTTTATGGTATATGAGTCTAGGAACTCTCAAATCTTACATCTTTAAAAGAATAAAGCAACCAAAAGAAAAAATGAAACATCTGTGAGTAGAAGTTGTGTCCTAAGTACTCAAACAGTGATAAGAGTTCAGCTTAAAACCAGGAACTTAAAATATTAATGATATTGCATTGCAGTAGCATCACAAGATGAGAAAAACTGCTCTGGTAATTTTTGTATTAATCACGTGTTCAGCTTGCTTTCTGTGGTTTCCCCGTAGGCTGAATAGGTAGTGAAAAAGTGGAAACAGGCAGGCACTCAGAAGGCAGTTAGACATTAATGAAGGGTTAGAATCGAAAGTTTAGACTCATACCAAAACTGAGATGTTTTCGGATTCATCCTTTTGCTCTTGGCATATTTCTGTTTTACAAATGCAATAAATAAATGGCTTTATTTCTCAGTGCACACTATTTTATGTATTTTGGCATGACAAAATGAATGTTTATACAATACTGTTTATTTTAGCCATCTCAAAGTTAAGGGTGGGATTCAGTTTCCATTTTAGACACATCGAGATATCTAAATTTAGGCATACGCAGTGTAGATGTGTACATTTCAGGTAGAGATCTAAACTTATGTAGGATCTATGCTGATCTTTAGAAAACCCTATCAAGTCTCAGGTGTGTAACTTTTAGACAGGAAGGTAATGGTTAATTTACTCATTTATTGCTGTCAAATGCCCCTTGTGCCTGACCCCCAGCTGTCACTCCAAGAAGTGGTAGTTTCCCATCAGTACTGTGTCCGATCTCATAGCCCCATGTAGGTTTCTTAGGTACCTAAGGCATCTCCACTGGCACTAAATGCTGATGTGGGGGCAAATGAATCAAGCTGCTTAAGTGCATTGAATCCTACCCAAAGTGTGCTTGCTTTGCACAGTGAGCAGTTTACCAGCCAAGAAACCCCATCTAAGGCAGCTCAGCTTTGAGTGAGGAAGATGAGGTTGGATCAGATGACCTCCAGAGGTCATTTCTAACCTCAGTTATTCAATGATTCTGGACTGTATGAAATCTAGTGGCCAGCAGGGATATCCGTAAGTCTATTTGCAAACTGCAGAAAGTAGAATTTTTCTGTGTCTTACCTCTACCTACCTTCCTCCTATAAGTGAAAATACCCTGTTTGATTTCTCAGTTTTATGTCAGTTGAAGAATTTCAATTAATGTGACCCATTTTTTCCCACAGATGTGAGAAAAAAAAAAAGAATAAGAAAAAGTATTCGTAAAACAGGGGTATAAGGTTTCATTTAACCAGGTGAAAAATTAAAAACTTTTTAAGATACTAGCCACTTTTCATTTTCTGTGAAACCTGACTTTGACAAATACTGAAAGAGTTGATGCAGTTAACCGTATGCACACGTTGTGTTTCCAAATTTGGGATTTCAATAAAGAATTTTTATTTGCTCAACCTGCCTTCCTGTTAGTTGGGTACTGTTGGTCTACACCTTTATTAAACACATAGTAATGCAAATTCAAATACCTCTGAAAAACAGGATTAAGTCCTTATGTATTGAAATTGAAGCAACCTTTTTTTAAAAATTCAGTTTGGTACAATACAAGGTTTCACCTACCATGCAGTGAATGGATCTAGACCTCCATGCAATTGCTGCATGGGGGGGTGGTGTCCCAGAATGCTTTGTATTGTTGACAGAATATGATAGTAGACCTGAGGAATAATGAAGAGAGGAAGTCAAATATTCCTGGAAGAATGGCAGGTGGAAAGAAAAAGAAAATAATTTGGAAGGTAAACTATAATTTTCTCTAATAATTTCCGCTCAGTGTAAGAACAGATGTGAAGCACATGGCTTAAAGGACCAGGATTTTACCAGGGGAAAAAAGAAAAGGAAAAAAAAAAAAGAAAAAAAAAAGAAAAAAAAAGAAAAAAAAAAAAGAAAGGAAAGAAGAATAAAAACATAACTAACTAAAAATATGAATAAATGATTGTGAATGTGTTGGGGATTGTGTTGGACTGGAGACTTCGTCTGCGATTCTTGCCAATGTCTAGGGTAGACTTAGCTAGGGGAGACCATAGTTTGAAAAAAATAATTATAACAGCATGTTTGTATGGGACAATGATCTCTTCCAAAAATCAATTGAATAGTCACTTTCTTTTGTGTTCAAAAGAAAAGAAAAACAACTCCATTTTTATAGTGTGTCATTTACCCTCTGTATGCCTGAAAATAATCCGGACTCTTTCCATCAGGTTCTTTGATAATGAGGTTTTTTTGTGGAACAATGAGCATATTAACACTTGCAGAAGTGAAAACCCCTTTTAATATGTGAATGTCATCATCTTAGTTGCCATTCCTCAGAGTGCTCCTAGGGGCTGGACTTCCAGGAACAACATTGCAGAGCAAAAGCATTTTTCTGGTGTAAACCTGTTGAGTGAAACCATTGCCACATTTGACCCCAAGCTAGGTGAAAAGTTGGTTGTCATTGTGATGCTGTTCCTGTAAATTTCATACTGCCTTCACTAATGTCATAGAAGATACTTTGGCAGGCAGCACTAAATTGATGTACTAGCTAAGATGTATTGTATTTAGAGGCATACCCCCATCTCCAGTAGAAATATGATCACAATACTTTTGTGGTGGAATTATGCTGCCATGTGCTTTTTTCTTCTTCATTTTCAAAAACATGGAGAAAACTGACTGACTGAAAATGTAAAAAATCTTCCTGTCTCCCATGCTTACTTGTGACATTATATTTTAGATTATTTTGATGTTCATATGAAAGCCACATGGAACCTGAACAAATACACGTAATTGTGGAATGTTGTATTTCACATTTTTCAGTATTTATGTAAAAAGGGAAAACAACACATGTTACAAAGTTGTTCAGTTAAGGCTTGATCTCTCTCTTGTGTTAAAAATATATTTGCCATGCTTGATTCTTTAGAATCCTTCCATACTGGTTAGCACTGCAGGAAGGATAAGCTGGTTGAGGTCTGTAGCATATCTACTGGCTATTGATGATGAGAAACCGTGAATTACCTAAAATACAGCAAATAAAGAAGAAAACAGGAGAAAACCCTCTTCTTTTTGTAATATCAATTTGACTATGTGGAACTGGTTGCAGTTGCATGAAACTGTGTTTATGTGACTCTGTGATAGTAATAACTATAGTATAGGAATTGTGAGGGTTTTTTAAGCACTGCTACTTAAGAGGTCATCAGAAAAGGAAATACAAAGAATGAAACGTGAATAATTGGAAGCAAACTACTTCAACTTGCAGAAAGACAGTAAAAATGAGCTAGTTTTTATTTACACGAAGGGAAAAAAAGAAATCTATTGTACCTACTAGGAATATTCTCTTGTTGCCCCAGACTCCTACTGTGTTTGCTAGGCAGAGTATTGAGCTTTGAAAGCAAAATGGTAATAGGTTTGCAGCAGTCTTTTAGAGTAAATTTCCTCCTATAATTTAGTAAATGCCATTTTGAATAGTTTCAGCAGAATACCAGAAAAGAACCAAGAACTCTTGCGGTCCTCAGTGATCAATGGACAATGTTCGTATGAAGTAAACCAGAGCAGAAAGAAGCTGATGCAGATGGATGTGCTTCCATCTCATAATGAATCACCTTGTCTAGAAATTATGTCTGAACCATGCTGTGGGTTAGAATTGACCCAACCAAAGGTGTGGCCTATGTGACTTTTTAGTTTTCATATGATTTTCTCTTGCTTAGTTCCAACAAGGCCCTCAAATGGAAGTTTACATATAGAGGAACCTACAACATTTAAAAGTTGGGCTGTTGTTTCTAAGAATTTACAGGGCTGAGTTACTGACCTAAATGACCTATAAAAGGAAAAAAAAGAGTCAGGGACATCGGAGTGGGATTTGGGACAGCCAGCCTGTTGAGGGATGAGGTCTAAGCTAAATGGCAGGAAGCACTAAAGAAAAGTATGTTTGAACCTGATTTTCACCTAGGCTCAGATGCTTATTTCCAAACTGCAGGAACCAGGATTCACAGCCTAAGTCCTCTGCTTGTTTGTGATGCATGTGCAATAGTTAAACACTATGGTTAGTTATTATAATTATTGTAATGGGTATTTCAGAGAGGAATGTTAGGTATTAATGTAATGGGAATACAGTTAAAATTGATTTTTTTTCTTTTCAGGGAAGCAAATCTTTCACATACTTCCATAATTAAATTTAGAAATTTCTGACGCTCAGAGACAAAATAATTGGAGTGTTTTCATCAAAGTTTTGTTCCTTTCTTACTATCCAAAACTTAATTTTTCCTCATAATCTTAGTTTCTTTGTTTAAAATCCCATCTTCTGTAGACATTTTTTAGTGACTTGAATAAAAAAATACAGAGCAAAGAGACAAGGAAATGACTTTTTAATTTCTTTTACTACAGAAATAAGAAGAAATGAGGCACCCATCAGTACTCACACTGAAAGACAAAATCAGAATTTTTAGAAATCTTTGTGATAAGCAATATAAAAAAATAAACAAATAGCAAATAGCAAACAATAAAAAGTTTATAAGCACCAAAGTCAATACACAATTGTTCACAGACATTTCTAAAATTTTCTATTCTCAAGCCTAGAAGCAAGATTTTATTTGAGAGGTTTTTAAATATCAAAATCAAAGCTGTGATATTAAATTGATAACTAAGGTGCATTTCTGCATTTTAAAATCTTGCTTTTAAAATTTAACTCTTTTTTTGAGAGTTAAAGTAGTCACGTTGCTAACAATAATTTCAAATTAATACAAAGTCAGGAGAAGTGCTCAGATTAGCAGCACAAAATATTTGATAGTGGTTCAGTATAATTACTTAAAAGTCCAGTGCAAAGTATAATTTTGCCTAATCTGTCTCCACTTGGCAGATTAGGAACTCTCTCTTAATTCTTATTTGGTCACTTATAAAAGTTTCTGATTTCTCTCATTTAAAAGGTGTGCCTGACCTGCTGATACCAAAGACCTTATAAATGTTGCTAAATTTACAGTTATTTCCTAAACCAGGGATTATTCCTGTTTTTTGCCGATGTTAATCAGCACAGCTCAGTTAGCCTTGATGAAGCATGCCAAGCTTTTCCATGATAAGGATCTGTCTCTCTTTAGCAGGGCTATATCATAAAACTGCCATACAACTTTCACCCAGACTCGTAAAAGCTGGTAATAAAGAAAATTGCACAGAAAAACAAAAGCTTTGCCATCCTGTGGAAATTCTTATGAAGCAAAAATTACAAGACATGATTTAAAGTAACCTCTGAGTTTGTGGTCTCCTGTGGTTGGTTGACTCACAAGGATCAAAGCTAGGAAATAAGAAATAATTTCCATTAGAGGAGAACACTCTACTCACCCATAGCATGGGGTCAAATGAGGCCTTGATTTTTATCAAGACAGCCATGACACAAGTGAAGTAATTGTTTTTTATGATAAAGAACATCACTGTGGAGGATGAATTGAATCTAGAATTGATTTCATTGTCCTTTGCCAATAATACCTCCATTAACTATGAGAAACACATTTCTATGCTGCAGAGATTAAAAACATTCTAACCAAAAGCAGCTGCCAACCAGTTGCAAATCACATCTTTCATAACTATACCAATTCAGCTTGAAATCCCGGTGACTTATTTCTGAAGAATTTGTCATCAAATTAAATGTCCATTTTATTCAACAAAACAGAAATATATTATGTTATTGCAAAACTGATGAGCATACTGGAACATCTCCAGATTGTAATAGGACCTTTTGTCACCACGTTGGGTTCTCATGACCATGTGAGATCTTCCTTCTGTAGTATGGCTCAACATTCTTCAGCATGGTGAGTTGAATATGAGGTCTATTTTCTCTTCAAAGGATTTGACGGCTTGGAGCTATGGTTTTAGGAAGAGGGCTATGATACAAAGAAACTGTCTACAAAAGAGATAAGCTACGGAGTAAAAGGTATCCCAGACTCTGGGGTGAGTTCCCATAGGGACAAAGGGCTACTGTACTGCTCACTACAGTCTGTGAGCTGCCTTTTAAAATGTAAACAGGTATTCTTCGGGGTATACCACAAAATGAGATAGAAGAAAAGAAGTATTAATACTTTGGTGATTCAGGAAGTGCAAGAACCCGTATAAAATACTTTAATGGCTCCTGCAAAGATGAGTGACTTTCAGACCACACATAGAATCAGAGCAGGATAAGAAAATCAGGCTTATCTGGGAAAGATTAGTCTTGAGATTTCAAAAATATTTAAGATTGGCTTAACTCCACAGCCATGAAAGCTGACTGAATGCCCTCTTAGCTTGTAACTTCACTGGCATCAACTGGAATATTTTTAACAGAGGTCAGCAATTATTTTTTGCTTGTACAGCATAATAAATTAAACATTTCACTTTTTTTTGGTTGACTTTGCAGCTTAACAACAGATTCATATTTCAAAAATATGTCTGCGGTTTTGTAGTTTTTAGCAGTTTTGAAAAAAAAAACCAACAGTTTTGGTATTCTCAGCATTCTATATACTTTGGTATGAGACTATTTTTTTTTTCTTTTTTTAGAAAAGACAATGGTTAGATATGTCAAGCTGCAAGTTGATTGGAATTAAATAAATAGAATGAGACAATGTGGTCAAATTTGAAGAGCATTCTGAGCCAGACTTCCAGCAATAAGGAGTCAAAATTAGACATTGTCTTTCAGAAATCTTAAATCATTAAGGAAAAAAATAGTAAAAATTAAGAATCATTACATCATTGTCATTTCCACCATATTCTTTAAAGCACATTTTAAAGGGAATTTGGCACTCAGTGTTCATACTATTGTTTTTTTTTAAATTAGTTAGATAGGTGAAGAAAGCAATTGAAAATATACCTTTAAATATTTCCATCTATTACCCTGAAAGTATATGTAATGACCTACATGAAAGTGTAGTGAGTCATGCAAAGATCCTGCTATTGACTTTTTTTGTTTCTTTCACCAAACTTTCCATCTTCTCAAAGTGATATAAAACAATCACACCTGAAAACCAGCAAAATTCCACTTAAAAAAAAAAAAACACTACACCCCAAAACCAGCAAAACTCCACTTAAAAACAAATAAAAAAATAAGAGAGAGTTCAGTGAACTTTTTTAACATGCATTTCCTTAGCATAAAGAATCAAACAGCCTATGACCTCAGACAGAAAGTGCAACTGCCAATTTCCATTTAATGCTGGAGATTCAAATACTGTACTAGATATAAAGGAACTAGTAGTTGCTTAAAAGTCTGATGATGCTTTACACTGAATTATGAAAATACTGAATGCCTTCAGGTTTGAAAAATCCTTATAGAAGCTCTAGCACCAAACCATAAGTAAACCAACATATCTATGAGGTCTTGCACCAGAAAATGGGTATGATTTTGGTTTAAGCATTTTTCATGGGAACCAAAAGAAAAGAAAAAATATTTGTAAATATCTCTTATTCTCTATAAATCTTAAAAGATTGCATAATATGATCGAGCAGTGCATGGAGTGGGGCCTTTTTCTCTGAACTGGAACCTTTGAACTCCAGTATTTCTAGACTGAAGAAAAAAAATCTCCTCCATATTCACCATACTATATCACAACAATATGAAGTCAGAGTACAGACAGCAAAATATTCGTTGTAAGAAGATGGTCAGGTTTTCTAGATGGTCAGGTTTTCTTTGTGTAGCAGTTGTGATTAGATAGAAGCAGAAAGCAGAGGTGGAATGTGGGAATTCGGTGAGGGAGAAAGGAAAGACGGAATTTTTCAGAGGGAAGAGTAGATGATGACAGAAAGTTAGCAGGCTTTGTACACGACAGCTATGAAAGAGATGGTTTACAGTTGAGAAAAGTACCTTTGTGGAGGCAGAGTTGGGCAATGTTGCTTCTGCTTCCCAGAGTCCCAGAATAGTTAAGGTCAGAAGAGACCTGTAGAGATCATCTAGTTCAACCTTCCTGCCCCCACAGGATCAGCTAGACCAGGTTTCCCAGTATCGTGTTCAGTCAGGTGTCAAGCATCTCCAAGGATGGGGACACCATGACCTCTCTGGGCAACCTTCTCTTTCAAAAGTTAGACTCATCTCTGGTCTTCACTCTTCCTGCAGGAGACTCTAGAGATTCCTGGCTATCATTAGGGCAGCTATTCAGGACTTCTTGTATTTCTAACTGGCCAACATTTTAACTGATGCTTCTGGCTTTGTGCTAAAACTAACAAGCTCTCGTAGATACAAACAGACATAGTATGGACTGGATTGTGGACAGAGGACACTATACTGTCCAGAGTCCTAGAATGATTATTGGTTTAGTAGTTTTGGCTCCAGGCTGGTTTCACTGCATTAGCACTGAATTCACACTGATTTTTTTCTGTCTTGTATCTTGGAGTACTGCTCCTCACAGTCCACAGATACCTCCCTAACTTTTCAGAAACCTTGGATTTGGCATAGCAAGCATTGAACTGGAGTCAGTAAGTCTGGCTGGATTCAAGCTGAATTGTTTCTGATCCATACTGCCCAGGGAATTTTGTAGCACCTGCATTGTTGGGAATTGACATTATTCATGTCCATCAGTATTTTGGATAATGAAAAGCTAACTTTACATATATTGAGATACATTATATTTTAAGAAGGCATGGCTCACTCTTGCTTGATAGAATCATAGAATGGTTTGGGTTGGAAAGGACCTTTAAAGACCATCTAGACCAACCCCCCCGCTGTGCCAGGGACATCTTTCACTAGATCAGGTTGCTTAAAGCCCCATCTAACCTGATCTTGAACACTTCCAATGATGGTGCATCCACAACTTCTCTGGGTGACCTGTTCCAGTGTCTCACCACCCTTATTGTAAAAAATATCTTCCTTATGTCCAATCTAAACCTACCACCTTTCAGTTTAAAACCATTGCCCCTTGTTCTGTCACTACAGGTAAAGTCTTTCTCCATCTTTCATATAATCCCCCTTTATATATTGAAAGGTCACATTAAGGTGTCCCCAGAACCTTCTCTTCGTGCTAAACAATCCCAACTCTCACAGCTTTTCTTCATAGGAAAGGTGTTCCAGCCCTCTGATCATTTTCACGGCCCTCCTCTGGACCCTCTCTAACAGGTCCACATCTTTTGGTCCCACTACAGAAACTTACATCAGCATAGGTATGGTGGCCTATATATGTCTACTTCTCTGGAGTGAAATAGCTACTGTTAATTCCCTTTCTACTGCCAGCTCATGCCTGGGTATTACTTCTTTCCTACCTCCTTAGCTAGTTTTCTGCTGAAAGATGTGTTTTTTTCTATATGTTTCCTGTGACTAGTCTTTTCTACTTCCTGTGCCCTGCTTGGATGCTGCATAGTTTTTTATATTTTCAGTTCTTTTCTCTTTAAACTTGCCACTGTATATGTGTCTCATTCTCCCTCACCCTTCCCCCATTCTTGATTAGGAGAACATAAAATGGGACATAGTCCAAAAAAGTGCATCTGGTATATTTTTTAATTTTGGCTCAGCCATCTGACCAGAAGTTGAAGAATGGAAGGATTGAAGCCATCTGGCAGCAGCAGTGTGAGGAGATACTGCTGTTTTATTTTTTAATGGATCCCTCCCAGCTTTGCAAACCACTGATTCTGCTATTGCCTTAATTTAAGTTACTCTTGCAGCTGTGGCTAGATCTTTGGCTTCTCCTTATCTCCTTACACCATGGTAAAGGAAGTATGAAATTTTTAATTATAAAATAATACATTATTGATTTTTTTATATTTATAACCTTATTTCATGTCTGATTACATGGAATTGTATGCAGGGAATTGCAATATTTTCTTGTGTATGCCTCTAACATTTTATTGGATATGGTTTTCAACTTAATTTTGGACATCTATTAAAATCTAAACAATAGACCTGAATAAGCTGAACATGGTACTAATTATTTAAAGAAGATGATTTTTAAAATGCATAATTAAAATGTTTCTTACTTCTGTGTACCAGGAACACACAAGTTTCATTAATAAAGTTTACTTCTGCATTAACTTGACTGTTCATCTACTGAATATGAGTTCAACAAACAGTAAAAGTAGAATAAGTAAGTAAGTAGTGTGATATTCAACTACTATGTGGAAGAAATAAGGTTCAGCTTTTGCTTTTAATTAAACCTGTAAAATATTGGAGTCAACAGAGTTCCACTGACTTACTATTAGTCTAAACTAATCTCAGCTCCTGGAGTCTACCGTGTTCACTGAGGGTCAGCCAATGAAATATTCTGCCTAACCTACAAGTGTTCCTACTGAAATTAATTGTGGTATTTGAAGACTGTGGGTAGGATTCCTTTCAATGAATTACCACTAGAAAAAAGTAAGCTGTCCAGAATAGAAGCATGGTTCAGTTTCCTAAATGTAAGCATGTTGTATCATTTGATCGCAGCACTGATGTTATTTAGATATCTACATTTGGCCAACAAATATGACCTATGAGAGAGAGATCTGTGTCCTTCCAGAAGAGCAGATGGTAGCCCAACAGGATGCCCAAGAGTGTCTACAACAACACTAGATACCTATGCCTGAAGTTGCCTGAATTAATTTCCATTTCCCTATGAAGGCAGTCTCATCTTCACTGAATGATTCGTCCAAGACAAGGATGATCCTGTCTCCCTGCACTGACTATGGGGGAACCAGGAGGAGTACCTTGGCCAAGATGTCCAACTCTGAAACAACTGAAGTTAAGCAAGACCATTTTTACTTTAATAGACTTAACATCACTTAATGGTAATAAGCATAAGTAAATGCTGCAAAGATAAAAAGATATATTTTGCACTTTTTTTTTCCATTTAGAAATGTGTTTTGAGCCAAAGTATGACTAAAATTAACAATAACCATATATCAATGTAGGGAAGAGTCATCATGCTGGAGCATTAGGGCTAGGAGAGAAATAGAAATATGGTTCAGACGAAAAAATCTTTTTTCTTTTCTTTAATGTACTGTGAAGAAGCAATGTCACATCTCTTTCATCATTCATGTCGAAGCCAATGACAACTTTATAATCAATTTTATTGGAGAATGATCTAATCTCAATTTTTTTGCACAAAATATAAAGATAGGTGGTAATTTAAAGCTGTGTAATTCATACCTAGCAGAAGTTCAGTGGAAATAGAAAGAAATTTTTATAACTTAAAGTACAGATAAGTCTTGCAGCTCATCTGGCAAAACAACTAAATTAAGAAAAAAAGGAAGGAAAGAAAAAGGGACTAAGAAAAAAAGAGACAGAAAGAGAAAGGGAGAGAGAGAGAAGGCCTGGTCTTAATCTCCAGCCCTGTCATTTATTTCTTTCACACAAAAAGTATGGGACACAGGTGGCTGAATGTCAAAGATCATACTCTGTCTGCATGCTTCATAAGGCATGGGACAAATATATGAAACAGGCTGGGCGAACAGAAAAATCACAAGAAGTGGGTGCAGTTTCAGTGACCCAGGTCAAAGGTTGCATTGCTTTTGGTGTTTAACAAATGTTTGACAGATTAAATGCCCACCTCCCATGGTTAGCAAATAAGCCATGCAAGTAAGAGTATTCATAGGAAATAAAACTTCATTCAATGTCCTTATTGTGAGGGATCAGGGTCAATTAGCATGAGTAGCACATGTATGCTCTCAGTACACACATACACTCTTGGATTATCCTGGATTTTGGAAAGCACATATTAAAATATGTTTGTAATGGTAAAATAACACCCTGGTGAAGGAAAAAAGGATTAGAAGTAGGCAAGTAGGATATTTAGATACCGTTATCAAAGAAGGTGGTAATTATATAATTTCCTATACATGTATTGGGCTCTTTGATATCCTTCTTGAGTAAAAGTCTATTTAGTGCCATGCCATTTCTGCTTTGCATTGCAATGGAAATTGCTAAGAAAAGTATGGGAGACTGAAAGCCCATGAAGTTTCAACATGTCATAGTCCACAGACTATAGTGGTAGTTTTCAAATTAGTTCTTGTTAGGTCCACGTTGTATTCAGCCTTGTTCCCAGTGGTCATAATTTTGACAGGTAAGGTGAAATACTGTGATTATTTGAAAGAACATATTTTTACATAATGGCAGCATATGAAGTTCTTGGTAGGCCCATGAGAGTATTGTAAATGCACTTGAGAATCAATGAACTGTACACACAACTGTTTGTACAAGTGTTGATTCTTATGTATTTCAGTGCTGTGGTAATGAATCATTCCTGAAGAGATTGTTTTATTCCTTCAAATAATGCCATAGGTGCTATTACAGTGACTCTGAGATTTTAGATTTATCTATGTCAGTCCTTTCTTTCTACCCTTTGGCAATTACTCAAGGTAGAAAGTATCTGTTTTACTTGCTGATTTTATCTTTATAGTGCATAAAAAGCTATTGGAATTACCTTGTCCAAGAATCCACTCTGGTTTACATCTTCTAAAACACTAGCCCTTACTTTAAAAATGCTTCTCAAGCCTAAAAGTAAGCTTTTCTCTTGTTCTCTAGCCCCTGAATATTTCCTTAGGTAACTGGTGATGGGATGGGATCAGGACTGGACAGCATTATATGCTAGTAGAGGAAAAGTGTGTTTTGAGACCAGATCTGATTATGGCTATGGAAAACTTTCATTCTATTATTGAAGATTTTAATACAATTTCCTAAGGAAACAAAGTTTATGCAGTCATACTTACTCTCGCTTTTATCTTTTTATATGTCTCATTCTGTTCTTTCCTTTTCTCCTAAAATCAAGCAAACAATAGTTTACAAACTGAAAAACCGTAACAGGTTTTAGTCAAATTGGACATAAGGGAGAGCTCTCACAGGCAAAGATGTTTCTTTAAGAAATATGAGGCTAAAGTGATGAAAAAAGATATTAGAAGTGTTGATGACTGTGGGCTATTGCTGACTGCAGCTAAGCCTCCTTGTTACCAAACACCAAAGAAGCCACATAGAAAAGCAACTTTATTGGGAAAGTTTCAATCAAAGCTTGCAGTCAACCATGAGAAGCAAATTCATAGGAAATCAGGCTTCATGAGTTCTGGTGCTCAAAGAGCTTCTTGTTTTGCTTAAAATGAATGAGAATTTTTTTCTTTGTTAGGCTTTGCAATATAGGTGTTTGTATTGGGGCTTAATAAATTCGACCAAATTAAACTGACTCAAGTGAAAGACACCTCAACCTGTTTTGCAACTTTCTCTAAATGACTTATTGCATTTCTGCAGCATTTTGCTCCTGGCAAACACGTTTCACTGGCTTCATGTTCTGAGTATTGAAATTCTGAAAACTTTCTAAGTAGAAGGTGCAACAAAGGAAGAATCTGAATGTATCCTCTATATGTTTTTAATAGGCTTCTCCATGTCAGATACATCCATGCTTTATGCCTATGCTACATGCAACAATGTAAATGAAATAAGTTTAATCACAAAAAAATACTCTAGATATTATTTCAAGGTGATGTCACTTTTTGCATCTGTCACCGACAGCTTTTTCAAGAAAGATCTTCAGAAAGAGCAAAGGCCTGGAAAGCAGCAAGAATCAAAGACTAGTAACATTAGAGAACTGGCTACTGGGGAAAGAAGGATAAGAATTACTATAGTAAGAATATTTGATTATTGATATTAATTTTGCTCTGTATCCTACCTATTGGTTGTAATACACATAAGTAATTTTTTTTACTATGAATTTGACAAAAGAGAAAATGTATATTTGCAAGGCTCAGGACAGTGGGTTGGGAGCATTTTCCTGAATTACTGTGTTTGTGTTTGTGTATGTGTATATGTATATGTATATGTATACCTTTTATGTGCATGAACTACATGAAATTACAAAATAATTAAACAGACTATGAAGAAACTGAAGGGTATCCACCTTACTGAAGTCTCTTTTTCGGGGAGTACATTTTGTCTTTATTTGGAAGAAAAAATCTGTTCTGTTCCTTCACCTGATTTTGTGTGTGTATGTACAGAAGAGATGAGATTTCTGTACTGGGCAGATGAATAGGTTGTATTCCATCTGAATGAAAGTCTTTTGATACACTTGGCAAAAAGAGTGCAGAGCTGCAACGTTTTCTCTTGTCAGACACGTTTGCTGCTTCATTTCATGGACTGAAATGACTGACTCACTGAGATTCTGGGCCTCAAGTCCAGGCATGAAGAAAGTAAGATTTCACAGGTGCCTCTCCTGTTCCCACATTTTCTTTATATTATGCATAGGACAAATTCAGCCCCTCAGAAGGCAGTGGCCACACACCAGACCTACTCTGAGAGAGCTGCTCCTACGTCCCTTCTGCTTGGCTAGCTAAGAAGCCTCCTGCCTAAGTGAACTGCAAAATCACCTTTACATTTGACAGCAGAATAACACCTCCTAACAAACTGGAAATTCTGGGTAATCACGTGCTACATCTAGGTTGACCAGCAGTTACATGGTTTTGACTGCCACAAAGCCCTGTTCTCCCGATTGTTCATGCTGCAGATGTGGTCAGAACATGCTACACCTGCCTCTCAGCATGCTTCCTTGGGTCTTCTTTTTATTGAGATGGATAAGAGGTGTGATATATACCCTGAATTCTCTCCAGTATAATGTTGGGATGCATGGGATGCAGTTACAGTGACCATTTTAACTCAGAATTTTGGAAGTGTTGTGGTTCACTTTTTGGCCCAGTCTCTCCATCTCTCCCTCCTTTCAGGTTTGCTTTCCTCAAGTAGCAGGTTTGCGGCCAGGTTTTCATGCTTTCCCCAAGTAGCATCTCCTACTGGAGGCAGAATAGTGGCCTGGATGGGCCATGGATCTAAGCCTGTCAGATATTTTTATGTTCTTCTGCTAAAAACTTGGGGAAACTGCTGTAGCAGGGTAAACTAGACTAAGTAGTCTATGTAATAGAATTTTAAGACTACCTGATGTGAAAGACTTAAAAGATACATACTTGCTGAGGCAAAGCAAGTATCATCTACTAGATAGTGTTTCCCTCCTCAACCAAAAGTAGCTTCCAAAAGTTATATTACAATGAAAACCCTTCCACACTCTTTCAGTTTAATTCTGGATTCAGCTCTAGCTCCAGAATTTCTCTCTCTGGTTGCTTGCTTTTATCTCTTAGTGAGTTGAAACAATATAAAGAATTATAATGCACCAAGATTCAGAGCAATTTAAATTCAGAAATAGGTCTGGAAGTGAGTATAAATAACATACTATACTAACATGCTAGGTGATTCTTCAAGCAGCAACAATGACCACTGGTCCATAATGCAAGACTGAAAGTTTCGTGCTAGGCTGAAGAAGAGAAATCTGAGGGGACAACACCACTCACGTACTTTAAAGGCTGTTGCCTCTCCTGGATACAGAGTTACAAAAAGGAATGAAAAACAGTGGAATGACATTTCTGTGATGTTTTCCAAATATAGAACAAGTGATATACCCTAAGGTAAAATACCTGTGTGAAATGTTACGGTAGAACACAATGCTTTTCCCCTTTGAAACTATACATGTAAGAGTAAAAAGCTTTTCAAGTGTGTCCTTTTTAAAAGGGCCTCTCAATTTCAGAAGCAGTATACGTCGCTCAGTACATGCAAAGAAGTGTTGCCAATATAATTACATTTTTTTCTCCAATATAAAAGACAAAAAGAAAATTAGCCACATAAACCCCAAATAAATCATCAGTGTTCACATTTACTACTGAGTTTGAGAGGCTCATTTTTCTTCTGAAATTGTTATGTGTACATATACTTGTGTGCTTGAACATATATGCATATATATAGCTATTTATGCATATCTGAAAGTAGGGATGATATATATTTATATTAATGTTTGAATGGTACTGAAACAAAATTATCCCACCATGACTTGGGAATTGTGTGTTTCAGTCAACTGGTGATAAATCACAAATTTATCTCGCTTTTTCTCTTAAACACACATATGCATATTTCTCAGTTTAAAAAAAAATATTTCAAAATTATTTAAGTTATATATCTTGAAAACAAAATTGTGCAAAAGGGAAATCAGGATTTTGTATTGAGAACAGAGTAAGGATATATCTAATTTTTAGGAACACTAGGAATTTTGCAGCAGTTTGGTGGAAGAAGGATGGAAAAAGAAAGCAAGGAATAGCATGTAATACAGGCCATATTGGTTATTACCCTAAATAATGTGAAAATACTAGACGTACATTAAAAAATACAGAATACTCTTAGTGTATTTGCTGGAGAATGTAGAAGGTGAATAGGGAGAGGAACAAAGACATCTATTATAAAGCAGAAAAAGAATGTTTTACATTGACCAATAAAGCTCAGCAGTTACATTCTTAAAGAATAGCAAGGAAACATAAACAGTGCCCTTACTAAATCATTGTCTACAGTTCTTTATACTGGAAAATAAAATGGCAGAGGCATAAACTGACTGAGGTCAGAAGAGACCTCTGGAATTCAGTGGGTCCAACCTCCTGCTCAGAGCAGGACCTACTTAGATCAGGTTGTTCTGAACCACGTACAGTCAAGTTCTAAATATCTCCAGTGACAGATATTCCACAATTTCTTTGGACAATCTGTTTGAAAATCCTCTTTGTGAATTAAAAAATTCCTTATGTATCATCAGGATTTCTCTTGTTCCAGCTTCTGTCCATTTTCTCTTCTTCTGTTGCTGTGCACCTCTGAGAAGAGTTTGGCTCTATCTCCTCTCCACACCCTTGTAAGGTAGTTGCAGAGAGCCATAAGGTCTCCCTTGACCTTGGTCTTCTCCAGGCTGAACAAGCCCAGCCCTCTCCGTGCTATGACCTGAGCTCTAGCCTGATTAGCTGGATGCCCCCCCTGCTCCAGTATCTCCATGTCTTTCCTGTACTGGGGAACCTAAAACTGGACACAGTACTGAAGATGCAGACTCACATATGCTGAATACAGTGAAGCAATCACTTCCTTCAACCTGTGGCTGCACTCTTGCTAGTACAGCCTTGTATTAACTCTTTCCGCAGCAGGGCACTCCAATAGCTCATGTTCAACTGGTTGTCCACCAGGACTCCCAAGTGGGTTTATTCAAAGTTGCTTTCTAGGTGTACAGATGCGCAGGGTTCTGCCTTCCCAGAGTCAGGATCCTGCATTTGATTTTATTAAACTTTATAAGGTTCCTGTTAGCCCATTTCTGTAACCTGTTGAGTACTCTCTGAATAGAAACCCTGCACTCCTGTGTATCAGGTGCTTCCCCTGAAATTTGGTATCACCTGTGAATACTCTCTTAAAAAATCAGTGAAATTACTTTGGTTTAGTTTAACAAAACTGACCACTCTGCTGTCTTTTTAATGAATATACATTGCTGCTCTGTTCTAGACATTCAGGGGCTGCAACTAGGAACTCAGCATCACTTTTCAATTGTGGAGGTCAGTTTGTGATAACAGTGGAAGAAGCAATAGTGTTACTGATAAATAAATCCATGAAGAAATTGTCATTATTTATGCTATTAAAAAAAAAAAAATCCAATCCAAAACTGAAGTAGCTAGAAGAAGAAGAAGTTCTCATATGCTCAGGGACTCAAGCAGCAGTATGCAGAATGTGAAAAACCTAGATTCAGTTCCACCCTCTTCAAGCGCACATCTCACACTTCTAAATGCTTGCCCTTAACTTAAAACTAACATAAAAGGGCTCTCTCAATGTCTCATGTTGACACTGTTCCACTGCATACACTCAATTAAATATTTACTGGAGAGAGGTGGTCCATGTGTTCCCATCTCCTGGGAGAGTGTCCTAGCTAGAAGGCTGGAGAGCTATTCTTGTTCTCCATCTCAACGACATTTTGAGCATTTTATCTAAAGTGGAACAGTGTCAACAGGAAAGGTTGAAATAAGCTTCCTAAGAATATCTTTTAGCCTAACTGTTCACATCTCTGTCCAATTCAGAATGGGGATTGAAACAGCATAAATAACCTTTCAGGTAAATTGCCTAATCATCAGGAGTATTTTCAAATGTCTCCCTCAATCCCTCTGCCTGGAGTAACTTTTTTAAAATTACTTAAATACAAGTTGAGATAACATATAATAGAATGACTCTGTTACCTGACGGGATATTTTGTAAGCTGAGAGACTGCTATTCAAATCTCCTTGGGCAAAGGAAGAACTGAGCTGCTGAGCAGGACATTTTATAGTGCACATTTTATCACAGTTAAGAAAAAAATAGAGATATTAAAGTTTGTTTGAAATCAATTCCTTTTTAGAAAAATAAATTATTGTGTGTAAACCATGTGCTCCCTGAAAAAAACAGTTTTTGTCATATATTTACTGTCAGAACATAAACCTGTCATACAAATGTTTTTCTATAAGTGTAAGCACCTCATACCCAATTACTTCACATCATGAAATTAGATTTACTCTGTCTCATGCAAGAAGCTAGAACTGTATTTCTTGACCAGAAATATTTTCAGTTTCAATCTTAAACTGGCACCTTAGAACTTTTTCTGGATTGATGGCCTTGCAAATTGAATGATTACAGGAGATTCTGAAAGGGAAACAAACCTCCAAAAGAAACTTTGCGGCTGTTGTGTACTCTATCATTTTTGAAAAAGGCCTTGGAGTTTTCCATGCCTCTCGTGTTATTAGCAGTACCAGATTGGTGGTTTTGTCTGCAAGCCAGACTATAAATCATCATCAATGTTAGGCATGATATTCACTATTAATGCCTTGTTTTCCCTACTGAAATGTCTTTTTGTGCTTATTTTCTCTTGATCCTTGGCATTCTGCTGACCATCAATCAAAAGAACAAGTTGGACATTACTCTCTGTCTTGCCTCAGTGAACCTCTGATTTTCTTGACCATTAACCACTCTCTGGAATGTACATTTACTGTTGGCATCTTTAAGCCCCCATATTCTCCTCTCCCAGCTATGCTCCCTTCCTGGCACTGGGTTGCAAAGCAATATTTCCCATATGCTGAATGAAGAGCATGTCATAGGCTGTTTGACATCGTCTGGGAGCCCACAGAAAATCACTGATGCACAACTCACTTTTATTCCACAGGCCTGTGGGAGCCTAGAGGGATAAGAAGCCTTTCTGCTAGGCCGAACACACCACCTCACACACACAAAACAAATATTCCTGCCTTTACTGTTTAATGGTTTCATATTCATGCAGAAAAGGATTGCAGACTGATGTTTGTCTAAAGGTGTATCTTAAGAGAAGTTTTCTTGAAAAGTACGAGTAAGCTTGATTTCACGCACCAGCTGTTCCCTTTCTTTACAAAAATGCAGTGTTTACTGGAGTGAGGAACACTCTGCATTCATTATTCAGGAGCAAGGAAGTTTTGACTTTTTCTTGAGCTTCTGCAAAATCCTTCAAAGGGAGGAAAAGGAAAATGGTTCAACACAAGTTCAGTTAGATGATTGAGCAATTTGTAGTGATATTTCCCAGAAGGCTGCTAATTCAAAGACTTTCTTTTATAAAACAGATTTGTCAATAGGCCTCTTTTCCTTATTGGACTGCTTGGTTTTCATGGGCTGAAAAGCTAATACATGTTTTTTTATGTTGCTTTGAGAAGGGGAAAATACATACACATACTATATCAGTCTGCAGCATTATCTTAGCCATGTTTCTTCATCACTAAAACAAGTTATTAACTTTGCCAAGTAAGAGGCTGCAAAAAGTTTCACAGATTCATTGTTCAAAGCATTCTAACTCATTCATGATATTTATTTGTCCATACACTATCAATATAGACACAGTAGTTCTGATAAAGATTTGAACCTTGATACTAAATGTGGTCTGCATGGCTATGTGGTTCTTTGTATGTAGATTTTATTACAGTATTGCAAACTAAGGAATTGACTTTCATATGTAATTGATTTGGCACGATGTAGGTAACAGCAATACCCCTTCCAGTACTAGAAGAGGCTTGGCACCTCTCTTGCTCAAAAAGATCATATTTCTAGCTATCCAATGAAGTGCAATTTAGCTAAAAAATACTTGAATTATGTCAAAACAACAGATGAAATTAATTAGAATTAAGAACTGCAATAACTTTTTAGTCACATGCCAACACTAGAGAGGGAAGCTGGACAGTAAACTGGATGAGTTACCAAGACCAGTGTTGCAGTTTATACATCTACCATCTGACGACCAGACACAGTGGTACCTTCTAGATGCTTTGTTTGACTTTGGCAATGCAAAGTAGCCATAAACTTCGCTTAACTAACCTGCAAAGCCAAGTTTATGACTGCTTTGCATTGGTAGAATTATAAGCAGCAGCTGTCATGTAACTATGAGTCTGATCTGTGCCTTCTAGGCTTTTACCTCTCATGTTTTGTGATTTAAGGAAATAACGGAAGTGTGTGTGTGGAACTCTATTAGAGAAATCTTGCATATGCTTGCACGAGGTGTTAAATATTCATTCTTGAATTAGCCCTATATACAAAAGTCCATACATGACCATAGTGGGTTCTAATTTAGAGTGGGATTTCTATCTTCCAAATTTAGATGTCTAAGTGTTGAACTCTGAGCTCATCTCCCTAGGTTCCTTGTGTAGCGAGTGGAGAGAAATGAGTAGAGATTGTTCTTATATCTCTAAGTCTCTATTTTAGCATAAGCTGAACTGCCTTTTAGAGTTGCCTATTACAGGGAACCTACATAAATTTATGCAGACTTAAATTTCTAATTTTTAGGTATCTAAATTTTAGATTCTTATCCTATCTTATTTTCTTATGACTTGCATCCTTACTGAACAGAAAAGCCATTAAATGGCCAGCACTAAGTTGGATCAGCTACAAGGTCCTCTTGCAAGAGGAAACGTTTTACGCCACAAGATTTTTCTATTTGCTTCTCTTTGTTCCTTACTGAGCACATTTCATCCATGGAAGGGGCAGAGGAATTTGTAGTCCCTTCATCTCAATTTGTATCAGTCCTACTGAGAACAAGACCAACAGTTCAATTCCTAACAGGCTATAAATCATAGCTGAGAACCAGTAACTTGTGCATATGCCGTTGTTCTTAGATGGATATACTTCTTTAAAGGGTTGATATATTTTTTTAATATAGGTATTATCCTTTTCCTCCTTCATCACATTTTTCCTTACATGGTGACTCATATTATTCTGCTCTAACAGTACCATTTTCAGTGGTAATACAATACAAAGTAGCTCTCATATCTTTTAAAAAGTTATATTAATAACAGGACATAAAAGAATGACCTAAATTCTCCTTATACATACAGAGCTTTGTCATCATTAATAAAGAAGGTTTATTTCTACAAATTACATTTTCTTTTAAATCCAATTTAATAGGAAAAAGTTGACTTTTATTAAAGATACTGTTTTTCTTTTGAGGCTAGGAAAGACCATACTAATAAAATTTCCATGAACTGCTAGGCAAACTTACTTCCATATAAACCAGGTGTATATTCTTTTTTATACCATAGATTTGTTGAGCTATTTGCATGTAGACAAAAGATTAAACTAGCCAAATTAGGTAGCGTTTACTTTTGTTTCTTTTTCCATTACGTGAAGTAAAGTTAGTGAAGAAAACAGTATGTGCTCATTTAAGAAAACCTCTTCTGTTTCTTTAGTTTTCTGTAGAAAAGATCTTGCTAAAGAGAAACAAACCACATACACAGAGCATGTCCTTTGTTGCCTGAATGCAGATGCTCCACTGGACTCAGTTCTTAATACTTTTTTGTTATATAGAAATATTTACATTTTTTCCTCCAACTTGTTAATTTAAAAAAAAATCAAAAGTTAAAAATGAAAAGATAATTTTGTCATTCTTAAGATGAAAACTATCTCATAGCCTTAGCTCCGAGAGCACTTTGGTAGATCTACACTATGATAGGTATCCACTCAGACAACAATCTCTGGTTCCTATGCTGGAAAGGGCGGATCAGTTTGCATCCACACTGCTCGGTGATAATCTCCTATAGAACAGACTGACTGTGTTGTACTGCATTGGCCTTTTCTTGGGCCTATCTAGCAGGACCCAGAGACACAATAAATACTTGTATTTGAGATTTTATTTTTTGGTTTTTTGTTTTTTTTTTTTGGGGGGGGGGTCTTTTTGTTTGTTTGTTAAAGTGTCTGAAATAATGCAAGGGCTCACTGGAATAATGCTGTCTAATGAAGCAGAGCATGTGTTGCATGTTTTAGATAATATGAGGGCAGCTGGGGGTGCTGGAGTGTGAAAGACCTGCTGAGGATGATGTTGGGTGACTGATCGAGAAGAGGTGCAAAACTCCCTTCCACTTCCTGGATGTAGTCCATGGAAAAGTCTTTTCTGTGAACAAGAAAAACCTATGCTTCATTCTGGAGAAAACTAATTAATTGGTTTGTTTCAAGAGAGAGCCCAGGAGTTAAATTGTCTGCATAATGAGGATGATTTGGGGATTAGGATGTGAATCATTGTAAAGTGGAAGGGTAAGTTATTTGCCTTTGTAGGGAACAGCTGTTCCTTGGTCTCCACCCTGGGGAAGTAAATAAAGTTTCAGTCCTAAAGGTTACAGGTCAAAAAGGAGCTCTAAGTAGAAAGAGACATTTGTTATTCCTCAGTGTTAATATCTATGCTTATACTACTGACATTGGACTTTGCCTACTTGATATTTTCACTGCATTCCTTCTTCTTGTAATTATTTACTCTCCTTTTCTTCCCTGCTCGTTACCCTGAAAACATGGATTCCAGTTTGTGAAGAACTTCTTAAATGCAAATTCTTACTCTAAATGGTCCCATGATAACTTCTGAATTGGAAGCTGAGAAAAAAATACATCAGTCCATCCTTCCTGTGGCACCAAAAATGCACAACTCCAGTAAGTTGTATTACTTATTTTGGTTATGTCAAATATCTTTGATAAATGTGTGTATAATGTTGTTTCATACATAGATTAAATGGGCACTTCTTTTCATTTGCCTATGATGGTTCAATCAACTTGTATTCCCCAAAACAGACCATTTCCACAGCTGGCATATATCAGCATGGCTCCCCACGTATTCCTGGAGTTATGCAGATTGACAACTGAGGATCTAGCCAAGTAAGACTGAAATGTTGACTAAAAAAAAAAAATATTGCATGTAAAAGTCTGTTACATTCCACTTGAATGAAAAATGAAGCTGAAAATTGCAAAATTTCCATGATCCAGAGGACATTTTTCTTTGAGGGATGGTATACAGACTGACATTATCAACTGGTCCTGGTTTGCCAGATGTCCTTATGTTTGACGAATCTTTCAACCACGCTAACTGCTGGGTATTTAAGGCTAGAGGAAAAAGTGGATCCTTGGTGTTGTAGTTATTACATGTTCACTTGGTTTATTTTTCTTCTACCAAGAAAATCAAATTATAATCTCCAAAAAAACAAGTCCAAACTTTTGTCTGAAGTGATCATCACATTTCAAATGTTATATCGTAGTGGGGAAAGGATTATTATTTTATTTTTCTTACCCTAATAGATGAGGCAGAATATTCTAAGAAAGCAACTACATAAAATAGCTCATTGCCAGATACCCAAACACAATAAATTATTCTATAATTCATGAAAGATTCAGTAAGTAATACGGCAGAAGATGTTGCCAAGTTATGGAAACTTGAACAGGTCTTTTTTTTTCCCCCCACAGGAAGCTGTGGAACCTTTTTAATAAATAAGCCACTTAATGTATCTCCTGTTAACTTTGCTCTTATTTCTACTGGAATAGGTTGCAAACCAACACCTAGTAGCAGCCAGCCATCTATCAGACATACCTGTATTGACTGAACTAAGCTGTTGCACATGAATGACAAGAAATAACTTTTTTTGGGATCTGATAGAAGGTTGTTTTATAATCACATTGGAGCTCTGAATGTTCAAAATTGGAAATATTTATGTGCTTTTAAAAGCTTTAAAAATAATAGTGACGAGGTAATAAAAATCCATAGAAATGAACACTTTATGACTAATAAAAGGTGGCCTTATTCTTGAAGACATGTAATCCCCTAATTATCCACAAAACATTGGACGAGATGTTCATTATTTGAGTCCTTACCATTTGCCAGTGTGTTCTTGGCAGACCTTTTAGTGGTATCAGCAGGAAAAAAGGAAATGAGCTGGAAAGCATTAAAAAATAATACTCGAAATAATATTTAGGCATGTGATCCTCTTATGAACTTCACATTGAGCTATTAAAATGCATTTACTAACTACATAACAAAGAGGTAACAGGCTGTACCAAGAAAAGGGGATTTTAATGTGGTCAAATGTCTTTAAGAGCATGTGTTCCGATTCTTTTTCTTTCAGGTTCATGTATAAGCAGCATTGAGGAATTTGCTTTTCTAAAGATCATCTACTGGACTTGCCATTTGAACAATCAGGCTGATTCTCCATTGCATTATAACTGCAGCAGTCTTTTATGGATTTGATAGCATTTAATGACTGCTTTATTTTCCACAGCTATATATGGCTGCATTGTCAACTGTCTAAGAGACAGCAACCAACTCTTCAGATCTTATGAAGACATGGGGCGCTTTTTAGTCTCAGCAAAGCAGGCAGTTCTCATCACCTATTAGGTGATGTCCCCTCTCCATGGGTGTTACCACTTCTCATCGCTCATCAGAGTAGCCCAGAAAGGAGTCCATGACCTTCCTATTTATTTGCCTGTGCCAGAGCACTGGAGAGCAGTCTGTTGCTGAAAAACCTTTTATGAGCCAAAGACAAAACACATCTTATATGAAAAGCCAAGAGGTTATTGCTAGTATAGTTGAAATCTTAAAAGTCTAATCACAGAATTATTATTAGTCCAGATCTAATTATTACAGAAAATGAAAGAGAAAGAAAATAAAACCCAAATAATATTATACATAAATTTATTATTATTATTGTTATTACTACTACTACTACTACTATTAAGAACACAATTAAAATTATTATACACACATTTCCTAGTTTCTAGCGCTTTTCTTGGTGTGATGTTCACTTTTTCTGTTCCTTGGGGTTCTAACATTCATAGCTTTGGTCTAGTATGGGTGGGGTACAGTGAGTTGGAAGCATCCCGATTCCTCCACCAGGAGGACTATGATGTTGATGTTTTCATCTCTCTTACTCTACGATCAACTTTTTATATGTTTGCTAACACTGCTTTACAGCTTGCTCTTTCTTCACTTGTCTGCAGGCTCATGGTGAATCCAAATTTACTGTATATGGTGCATTTTATGTCATTGGGTACTTGTTCTTTGTTGTGTGTTACCACTAAAGATGCTTTTGTTGAGCTCCAGACCTGCATTTCTTTAAGTGACCACTGATGAGTTGCTTAGAGCTATGGGGTCTCCAGCATCAGTCTGTACCCTGACTCTAATCATCCCGTGCCTGTACTCCTCTCTACTGCATCTTCTGTCCCCATTTCTCAAGGAATCTGCTTTCATACCAGGCCTGTATTCCTTCATACATATTTTTGTTACAGTCATAAAAAAATTCTTCTACACAGAAAAACTACTGGTTACTATTATCTGTATAAAGCGTTGGTTATGCCATACGAAAAGCAAAAACTCTAAAATCAGGAGTAGCCAACTCGTCATTAGAAAAACTGCAGCTACACCAAGTGAAAACAGGTAAGACAAAAAAAGTTCAGAAAAAGCAAAACTGACAAGTGTTGGTCCTGAGGCCTTGCAAACTCAGTACAAAGCCAGTGGCCTACTACCAGCAATGGCAATACACTTTCTCCTGGGTTGCAGGATGATAGTGCCACATCTGCATTCAGGCCTCTTAAGGAAGTCAGTGGCATAAGACTGCCACCTCCAGCAAGCTGTTTATTTCTTAGGTTCTGAAGCTTGCATCAATTTAATGTGGTAATTAAGTTTTTAAGCTAAGCTGAATGAATACAGGCCTTTATGCTCCCTTAGTGCCAATGTGACGACGACAGGAAATGAATAGCAGGGGATAAAGAAGAGACAAAATCTAAAGGATTATACAAACAAATAGATTCTTTTCAAGACAGAGCTGGGACTTGGCTCTCTCTAAGGTTGAGATCCCTTGATTTCTCAGCTACTGGCCACAGAATAATCCCCATCCTGCTGATTTGGTTTCTAGAAGAGTAGGATCATAGCAAGCTGGAATGAAAATACAACAACAGGGCAAACTTGAAAGTATTTGCCTTCAGAGTTTGCTATCTGAAGAAGTATCGGTCATTTGTAAAAGTAACATTAATTTGATAATTCATTGATTGTCAGTCTCACAATACCTTGGTGAATGAACTAGGCAGGTTTTGTGACATCTGTTTTGCATACATGCAGATAAATGAAAGGCTAAATATTCAGATGGTAGTAGGTAATTAAATAAAGCATATGTCTATACTGTGAGTGGACTGGAACCATGCTCCCATGTTCAGGCTTTTTTCTGGATGGATAGGGGCCATTTCTTTACCAGTAGCTGCAGTCATGCATGGTATACTGACCAGTTAGTGTGTGTAGCTGACCAGCTCAGAGTATCATAGAATCATAGAATGCTTTGGATTGGAAGGGACATTTACAGGTCATCTAGTCCAACCCCCCTGCAAGAGCAGGGACATCTTCAACTAGATCAGGTTGCTCAGAGCCCCATCCAACCTGACCTTGAATTTTTCCAAGGATAGGGCCTCCACTACCTCTCTGGGCAACCTGTTCCAGTGCCTCACCACCCTCATTGTACAAAATTTCTTTCTTAAATCCAGTCTAAATCTGCTCTCCCTTAGTTTAAAACCATTGCTCCTTGTCCTGTCACAACAGGCCTTGCTAAAAAGGCCTGTCCCTGTCTTTCCTATAGGCCCCCTTTAAGTACTGCAAGGCTGCTGTAAGGTCTCCCTGCAGCCTTCTCTTCTCCAGGCTGAACAACCCCAACTCTCTCAGCCTTTCCTCATAGGAGAGGTGGTCCAGCCCTCAGATTATTTTCATGGCCCTCCTCTGGACCTGCTCCAACAGCTCCATGTCCTTCTTGCCCTGAGGGCTCCAGAGCTGGACGCAGTACTCCAGGTGAGGTCTCACCAGAGCAGAGTAGAGGGGCAGAATCACCTCCCTCGACCTGCTGGCCATGCTTATTTTGATGCAGCTCAAGATACGGTTGGCCTTCTGGGCTGCGAGCGCACATTGTTGGCTCATGTCCAGCTTTTTGTCCATCAGTACCTCCAAGTCCTTCTCCACAGGGCTGCTCTTGATCATCATCCCCCAGCCTGTATTGAAACTGAGGATTGCCCCGACCCAGGTGTAGGACCCTGCACTTGGCTTTGTTGAACCTCATGAGGTTCACACACGCCCACTTCTCCAGCTTATCCAGGTCCCTCTGGATGACATCCCGTCCCTCAGGCATGTCAACTGTAACAGTCAGCTTGGTGTCATCTGCAAACTTGCTGAGAGTGCACTCGATCTCACTGTCTAGGTCATTGATGAAGATATTTAACAGTACTGGTCCCAGTATGGACCCCTAAGGGACACCACTTGTCACTGATCTCCATCTGGACATTGAGCCATTGACCGCTACCTTCTGGATGTGACCAGCCAACCAATTCCTCATCCACTGAACAGTCCACCCATCAAGTCTGTATCTCTCCAATTTAGAGAGAAGGATGTTGTGGAGGACTGTGTCAAAGGCTTTACAGAAACCCAGACAGATGACATCCATTGCTTTTTCCTTGTCCACTGATGCGGTAACTCCATCGTAGAAAGCCACTAGGTTGGTCAGGCAGGACTTGCCCTTGGTAAAGCCATGTTGGCTGTCTTGAATCACCTCCCTGTCCTCCATGTGCTCTAGCATAGCTTCTAGGAGGATCTGTTCCATGATCTTCCCAGGCACAGAGGTGAGGCTGACAGGTCAGTAGTTCCCAGGATCCTCCTTTCTACCCTTTTTAAAGATGAGCACAATGTTTCCCTTCTTCCAGTCACCAGGGACTTCACCTGACTGCCATGACTTTTCAAATATCATGGAGAGTGGCTTGACAACTACATCAGCCAATTCCCTCAGGACTCTGGGATGCATCTCATCAGGTCCCATAGACATATATGTTCAGGTTCCTTGGGTGGTCACAAACCTGATCTTCCCTTACAGTCGAAGGGGCTTTACCCCCCTGGTCCCCAAAATGTTGTCCATTGACTTGGGAGGGCTGAGGAGAGCAGTTGCCAGGGAAGACTGAAGCAAAGAAGTTGTTGAGTACCTCAGCCTTCTCCTCGTCTGTTGGTGCTAGGTCACCATTCTTGTTCATCAGTGGAGGTACGCTTTCTTTAACTTTCCTCTTCTGATTGACATACCTGTAGAAGCCCTTCTTGTTATTCTTTGCATCCCTTGCCAAGTTCAGCTCCAGCTGCGCCTTGGCCTTCCTGGCCCCATCCCTACACAAGCGGGCAGTGTCCCCGTGCTCTTCCCAGGTTACCTGTCCCTGCTTCCACTGCCTGTGCATTTCCCTCTTGCTCTTTAGTTTTACTATGGGCAAGTGGAGTCTGGACCTATCTACACAAGCCTTCAGAGACTTAGCCTGTGCTTAACTTGTAAGTTGTAGTTTAGGTTATGTGATAAAAATTGTCTGCACACCCACAAAGATGCTCAGAGAGACATGATGGGAGGGGGAGCCCAAATAATATTCTGCCAGTCTACTCTCAGGCCTATCCCAGGACCCTTCAGACCCTCAAATATTAAAGTGAGTAAAAGAAATAAAAATGCCCAAGTTTTTATAACAAAGCCTAGTCTCCCTTTCATTATTTTTCTAGAATAGGGTAAAGGGATTTTTAAATTAGCATCCCTGTTTTTTGAACACTCCTATCTTGCTAAATTCAGTGCTGTAAACAAAAGTCAAAATAAAGGCAATCAATCATTTTCAAAATAGCAAAAAACCTCCAACAAAAATCCTTCCAAACAACAATAATTTTTTACATCAGAATTAAAACTGATCTATTTTATGTTATCTGATTCAAGTAAAAAGAGGTTATTATCCCACTGTATGCAGTGTTGGTGTGGCCTCACCTTGAGTACTGTGTGCAGTTCTGGGCCCCACAATTTCAGAAGGATGTTCAGGTTCTTGAATGTGTCCAGAAGAGGGCAACAAAGCTGGTGAAAGGGCTGGAAGGAATGTCCTGTGAGGAGTGGCTGAGGACTTTGGGCTTGTCTAGTTTGGAGAAAAGGAGACTGAAGGGCGACTTCATTGCTCTCTACAGCTTCCTGAGGAGGGGAAATGGAGAGGGAGGTGCTGAGCTCTTCTCTCTGGTATGCAGTGATAGGACACGTGGGAATGGTTCAAAGCTGCACCAGGGGTGGTTCAGACTTGACATTAGGAAGCATTTCTTTACCCAGAGGTTGATCAAACACCGGAACAGGCTTCCTGGAGAGGTGGTTGATGCTCTGTGCCTGCAGTGTTTAAGAGGCATTTGGACAATGCCCTTAATAACATGCTTTAACTTTTGGTCAGCCCTGAAGTGGTCAGGCAGTTGCACTAGATGGTTGTTGTAGGTCCCTTCCATCTGAAATTTTCTATTCTATTCTAATGAAGAATTTCAGGAAAACATTTTAAGTTTGACTTTCATGTACACTGAAGTGTTGGAAGAACATATGAGGAAAGAGATAAGGCCTTCAAAAGGGCAAAAACTGCATTTACTTTCACTTAGAAGTTCCTTGATGCTGTGCAACAGGTTAACTGTCCCATCTTATAAACAGGAATAATTTGTATTGTCTCTTCTATGCAGGCTTTTCCTTTTATCACTGAAGATAGTGAAGGATCTTGCATTGACTTCAGTGGGCTGAGGATCAACCAGATTGCATCCAGGAATTTCAAATGCCTTTTTTACAGTGGAAATTGCACTTTGAATAGTTAGATGACAACTGTTTGGGATATTTTCTTTCTTTTTTTATATGCTGTATTATTTACTTTCTTTCCTTGTTAAAGCTTTCTTTCCTCACTGCTGCTTCTTTCTTGTCAATGCAGGGTAGGTCTGAGTAAAGCAGTGTTTTCTTTTATCAGCTTCTCTGAAGGTGGCTATTAGTCAGGGATATTCTAATAGGTATCCTTTGACTAAAAATACATTTCCCCTCCTATGAATTTGATTTTGCTCTATTCCATATGCAGCTGAAGACAAATACTGTCAATATCAGGCTGCTAGTCTCAGTCCATTATGGCTTTTACATATTCGAAGCAAGATTCCATTGCTTTTATTAATTTGTCCTATAATTTATATTTGTGCATTTTTTAACAAAGTGCTTTAGCAAGTGAACAACAATGTAGAGGCCAACAGAGAAAAAAGCTAGACTGAAAAAGAAAGTGAATAATTAATGAAATGTGTTTGACTATATGTAAATGACTTATATTGCCCAGAAGTAGTCTGAAATAATTGTTGCACTTATCAGTGTGAACACAGGAAACACGGGAGAGGGCATCACAAGACATGGTTACATTCCAAGCTTACTTGTAAAAATCACTGTGGGAAATATTATGAAAAGCTTTCACTTTGAATTTATAGGTTTCTAATGAAATGGGAGTCTGTTTATCCAACCTCCAAAATGAAGTAGATAGATAATATGTACTATTAACTTTGCACTGATTTTGCATCAGTAAGATTAGGTTCTTAGGAAACTTCAGTTGCAGCTGATATAGTCACATGTGTCCCTGACATAAATCCCACTAATATTCAGGAATCAACAACTGAACTTTAGAAAACCCCAGTTTCTCAAAAAAATTTATAACTTAATTGTCTGAATGTATACTTAATAAAACATTTGTATATTCTTCATAAATTCAGGAGATATATATATAGAGATATATATGTATATAAAACCCCCCATATAACTACCATCAGTTTCATAACTTTCAGTCTCTAATGGAGTGCTAATTAACAGAAACTCCTAATCAACAGAGATGGGATTGGATCTTTCTGCCCATCTGAACCCTGTGATCCAAAGGGGCCCAACTCCTTATTTCCTAGTCAGACAATATTTATTTGCTCATCTTCCCTTCACATACATATGGCAGAGGAATGTGAGAAAATTAAGAATGTGTGCTATAAATTACAACATAATTCAGAACCTTCTGAGGTTATAGTTAAATTTAACTCTGGCAAAACTGAAGGTGTCTGGCTTTCTATACAAAAGTATAGAGCACATCCTTCAGTAGTTTTTAGGAACAGAGCAAGACTTATTTCCACACAAAAATCTTTATTGGTGGCTTGGCTAAATCTTCCACTAAGTTAAAAACCCCAGATTTTAGTAATTATGTCTTACTTGACAAACAATGCTTTAATGATGGGAAATAATGTTTTCTAAAATAGAACAAATTTCCTGACATCAAAACCTTTGAAAATAAGTTCTAGAGGGTTCACAAAATGCTTCCAGTTCTCTCATCCATAACATGACTTGCCACACACTTAAATATTTCGACACTCCTACCCTTTCCTGCCAGCAGATAGGAAACCTGTAGTATTTTTATGTCAAGTCTACAGTTAACTTTCTCTTTTTAATAAAATGCTTACATCCCTTTATGCAAATTTTAAGTTCTTAATAAAAATGATCAGATTTAAGGAGAAAACTGACTTATGAAAAGACAAGTAGTTGCCACTTAATGGAAAGGAGGATAGTAGCATTGCTCTTCTCCCATAAGATCTATATTCAAACAAACAAACAAACCTGCTGAATCCGAAAGCAGATTTTTGATCAAGAATTTATATGACTGGGTTTGGTGGGATTATCTGAAGCTTTCTGAAGACATATTTGGCTTCTTTGGAAAATACTAAAGACATTAAATAGAAGACAAATACTTGCATTTAAAATCATGCTGCGATTCTTCACGTCATTTGGAAGGGGAAAGTTAGGATTCTACATCCTTGTGTTACACAATATTGCTTCATGTTGCTTCATCTCACTGGACTATATTTCCTGTCATAAACGCCTTTCGCTGTCTCCTAGCCAGTTCATGTAGCTCAGTTATCAATGGCAGAATCTCAACAAGGCACTGAGCCTAGAGGATGAAACAGGAACCAAACACCTTCAGTGCACTATGGCACTACTTCAAATTACAATAGGTCTGCTTTCAGTTATGAAAAAACATTATGCCAGTTGTCTGAAAACTGAAGAACTTGTTTTTCAGACCTTTCTAGAGATTTTTTTTTCCTCTGGAGAAAGCCATATTTAAAAATAAAACTATATTTTCTCAAAAAAAAACCCCAAACCCAAGAAAGCCGCTTTCTAATGACCCAAACAAAGTTAGAGACTTTTCAGTTTCCCTTCATTTAAAAAATGTAATCTTGGTTATGACAAGCGATAGAAATATATTATAATTTCTCACTGAACATAATATAGTGAAAAAATTGATGTTATTTTATATTTTGGGAATCACAAATATCTCTTTTTCCTATGTGTAAGTAACTAGAGGCTGACAGTCCATTAAATCCCAGTGAGAAGTTACTGGAACAGTAGGACAGATATACTACAGTAGAAGTTGATTATAATAGAGAAAAAAAACAGCTTCTCTGTAGAAAGAAAGAAAATAATCATATTGTACTGAAAATGTCATAACTAACATGAAGATGGAGAGAAAAGCAAGAACACCTAACAGAGGCCAATACAGTGGAAAATTTTACCAAAGGAACTTAATTCTAAGTAAATATAACAGTACCTTGAAACAGCTTTTACAGGTTTTTGTTTTTGTTAGGGGTTTTGTGGGGTTTTTTTTGTTTGTTTGTCTGGTGGTTGTTTTGTTTTGTTTTGTTTTTTTTCTTTTTTCTTGAGGGGAAAGGTTATCTGCAAAGGCTTTTGGGAATATCAGCTGCATAAAGCCTGAAGTGATTGCATATTTATTGCAGCTGAAGAAGGGTTGTTTGAAGAGTAATCAGTGATTTAGGTCATAGAGATGCTAAAATTCCAACAAATCTCAGAGAAACAAGATTGTAGTAAAAACCTTCTTGAGACCTTAAGTACAGTCCTAGACACTAAACTTTCAGTGTGTAGCTTGGCCAGAGGAACACATAAAACTAGAAGCCATTAAAAAAAATAAAAATTGAACACCACCTCCCCCCCAACCAAAAATACCCCTCTTCTTTCATTCTTTGGTTTCTTTCTAGTGAGACACACAGTCCTGAAACTTTCTTCTGGCTTTCTACAGTAATATAATAATGCTTTGCACTTGCCTTTTTCTTCTCACACACAGATCTCAAGTGCTTTACAAAGACGAAGAATCCTGAGTGGCTCCACTCTGTGAGAAGTGCACTGAGGTTAACTATGCTACATTTTAGTCTTCTTGTGGAATGAGCTGAAAATCTGCACGTAACTGTTTCCCACATGTGTTATTTGTGTTTTCAGTCTGTTGTGTGATTGTTTGTAGGAAAAATTGCCTATTGCTGTTCCAATCCATGTCCCCAGGCCCCCTCAGAAATGCAAAGGCTATTTCTCAGTGGAGTTCTGGGGTTAACTATTTTAATACAGCAGAAATAAAATAAAACTAAATTAGCAAGCCATGGGGAAAAGTTGTGGTGTTTGAGAAAAAAAGTTCACATTTTGCTGCTCTTTTTCAGTTCTTTTCTTAGGCCCATCTTCAGCTTTCAAATAATTTCATTCTTTATGTCTAAAGGTGAACTTTATACATGGACCAGAAGGGAAAATCTGTCTGTTTTCAGTTATTATTACAATTTGTTGACTTGTTTTTTACATTAATAATGTTGCTAGTCAGTACTAGCGTATATACGTCTGAGAATGTCACAGTGCAACCTGGAATATATAAGTTGTTTCACAAAGCATGTAACATTAAAATCTTCATATGGCAAATTTTCTGATGACAAAGAAACTTTAAAAGAAAATTTCAAGTAATTTAGATTTTACCATGATAGATCCTCAAGGCTAGGAATGCCCATTTTTTTTTTCCTATAAGAGTCTGAAATGAAAATCAAAATGTACTTTTAGCAACACTTGGTATGTATCATCCCTCCTACTAAACTACCACTCAGTTTGGTGCATATAATTAATTTTTAAAGATGTGATGAAGTAAAAACCTTGATACTTTCAGAAGCACTCTAAATTCTAGAATAAAGAAAAAGTATGAATTAAAATAACCCCATATAAGCAGATTTTCTTGATTAATTTGCTTTTTTCCTTCATCAGGGTGGACTTAATTTAATTTGAAATGATTTAGCAATGTTTTATTTTGCTATACAGAGCTTGATTATTAATCAAGCCCAACTGTCTGAAGGGATATTTTCAAAGATAAGAACAGTTACTCAGTTTTGAAAAAAAATTTTTATCTTGTGTTTTGTTATGTTTGTTTTTCAAAAACAAACTTTTCAAAAAGTTCTTTCAAAAAAGAAAAGTAGTTTATCCAATTACTCTGTGAAAACGTATTTTTCCTCTAATCATTCCAAAGAGAAATAATGCCTAAATTTTCTTCCCCTCCCATATGTTTTTCTCCCAGCTCGATTTCTATATAGCACCATTGGGTAAGTATATATTTTTCCTAAGACAGAGGTGATTACATTGTCTGCATGCTGCTATCTTTGATGGCATTTATCTCAGCAATAATCTTTTTGGAGATAATTGGACGTCAGCTGTCATCTCCAAATACGCTTGAAGCATCTTTAAACACAGCATGGCATTCTTCTGTTATGGACCTGCTCTTAGAGTTCAGCATTGCACTTCTGGAGGCTCTGATTCTGTAACAACATACACATACCTACCTACCTTTGCTGCGCAACCCTTTCTATGTTACTCAAACGCTACACTGAAAAGAACAGTGGCAAGCCGTTGCAATTGCATAGCTAGCCAACAATGAATAATTTAATTAAAATTCATTAACGTAATTCTAATCATGATAAGATAATATGGCATTAAACTGGATATAGTTGTGTCATTTTAATGCTGAACAGTGGCCAAATGCAATTAGTTTATATATATATATTTATTATATATATATATATATATATATAAAATTGATATATACAAATACATTTTTATACATACACACTTGCACACACACACACACACACATATATATATATATATAAATCTAAACAAAAAGTTTGCACTAGTTTAGGAAACGTAATTTTTCCAGTACAAATTGCCAGCATGCCTAATCTGTCATGTTTGCTCTATAAGCACCCAAAATCCCTCTTGTCTTTAGATATATTCCGTACTTGCTGAACACTCATAACTACCATTTGATTCCACTCTAAAGCCTAGCAAATGGCCAGTTTATTTCTTTACCTATGAAATAAAAGGGTTTTTTTCCTCTGGTCAATACTTTGTTAAAAGGTGTATGTTTTACCCTTAAGTACACCATGCATAGAGGGAGTGACTAGTCTGGACACAGACACCTGCACTGTAGCTGTCCCATATGCAGCTAAATGAATCCTACCCAACATGCCTAGAAGAGAACGTACCAGCTTTTATAACTCTTTTTCTGTAGTATGAAGCTCATTCCCATCATTACACCTATGGACTTTGCAGCTTTGCTGTTTTGGGGCACTATGGGATTAAAAGGCAAGATTCTGGAGCTCCATCATGCTAAACTTCCTCTACTATAGGACTCCATCAGCTGTGCAACTTACAGCCACCTGGTAAAAGCCATGAACACCTCCATGATGTAGGAATCTCATAGAGAGAAAGGAGCAGGTTAAACAGTTTGTTCAAAGCAGAACTGCAAACATTTAACGTGTTAAATGTTCCATGACAGATTTAACAATTACAACTGCTGGTCCTCATTTCTGTACTTGAACCAAGATCTTAAGGATTGAATTCTAGAGAAACATAAGAAAAATAATAAGGACGCAAATCTCACTAAAGGATGGATACATAACTGGTGAATATTTGTAGATTATTCTTTGTTTTACCCAAATCATTACTCAGCCCTAATTTCAACTTTCAGTCAGGGAAGTACTGCTTGCCTCTCCCCTTCCAGGTGCATTCTTTAACATGTAAAATTAAAGTCTTTGGAACAATATTTCTTCCTGCCCCAATTCATTTAACAAAAACTGAATGCAAGAACCTTTTTGTTTGGCTTTTGCATGTTTGAAACAACAACCTTTCCTTCTTGTCCCCTCCCCCACTAATTTGATGGGACTCTCAAAAACTGAAGCCAAAAAAAGATACTAATTTGCTCAGACATAACCATTACAAGCTTCAAACATAGCTTATAAATTGCATATAATTTGAAAGCTTTACTGGGATGATATGCACCTGCAAATTGTTAGCGAACACCCACAGACACATTTTATGGCTCATGCTCTGGTCTTTTAACAACTCACAGTGCAGGCAGCTGGAAGAGTCTAAGAATGGTGAACGCTTGAAATTTGTCCTAAGTGGTGTTGACATTACAGTGACTGAAAGATGCAACAGCTCCCCTTCCCCTTAAAAAGTTCCTCTTTTTTTGCTTCCTTTTTTTTTTTTTTTTTTTTTAAGAAAAAGTGCCTCCTATCCAATCCAACAGAAAAACAAAAACAGACAAAGTGATATCTCTGGGACTGCAAATTGTAGCCAACAATACAGCTGCAAAGTTATAAAACAGCCCCAGAAGGACTGATAATTATCACTATCTGGCATCCTTCCAGGCTTAATGGCCTCCTTCTCATTGGAAAAAAAGCTAAAATGTGTTCCACAAGTCATTCTTTTTGGATATCTCCAGTGTATCTATATGAATGGGAATACTGAAACTGTGGAGTTTTTGAGTAGGGAACCACAGCCTTTTGCTACAGTGTGAAAAAGACTGAGCTACATAAGAATTCTTCATTTTTTTACATGAGAAAACTTAAAAAAAACCATTCTGGAGTCTGTTGGCCAAAAAAAAAAAAAGTCAACAATCACTTAGATGAATTCTAATTAGATCTTCATTAGAATTTCATCACCTAATGATGAAATTCTTATATTCTCTTAGAAGTATGGATTCCCTGAATCCTTTCATGTTGTATCTAAAATATAGTAAACAAATACATACATACATACATAGTAGATGTTCTGTTTTGTATTAAGCTGTATAAAATCAGTAGCTGAGCTGACTGCAAAACTCCCATGGATTTTGATTTTCATATCTGTTAAACATACATTTTGAGTTAATTTGGACATAGTCATTCCATATGTACAATATTTGCAAATAAAGACTATCATAGAAAAGTCTTACTGAACTTAATAGAATTAAACCAACTTGTTTTCAAAAACTGAAATAAGAGTACCTTAATTTTTTTCCTCAGAAGTTTAGAACTTAAAAGAGAGCTTTTCATAAAACTTTTAAACTGACATCTAAAATTTGAAAGAGAAATATATCACTTTTCTTGCATGTCATAGTTTTAAAGATGCTACAAAATGTTGCAATTCTTTGTAGCAAATTTATTTTTCTATATGGGAAATAATATTTTTCTTAAAAGAAGATGATTCAGGAAGAAGACATACTGAATAGAGTACAACCAATTAAGAAGCCTAGAACAGAGGTTCTATATGCATCTTGTGGAACCATCTGAGACAGAGCAGAGAAAGAAGCAGGAGATGACACAGAGCAGATGACAGCTCGTTTGACCTGAATAAAAGTTGCAATGTTTCTGCATTTTAAGGTATTTTCTGTAGTGAGGGTCTGAGTGTGTCAAACACATTGAAAACTTTGGCCTCCCCAACATATGTTACACTCACACCACTGAGAACCTGTTGTGCCACTCGTACTTCCAGATGAGAAGAAAGTAGAAACCTTCTTTTCCATCTTTTTCTTTTTTTTTTTAGTAACAACTGTGGAATTGCCAGTAGCATGGAGTTTATTTTAGTTCCAACTTGCTTTAAATGCTCTCTCTGTTTGTTATGTGGTACAGCATAGTTTTGTAGCTTAAACATACTTGGCAAATCCTCTCCTACTTGTTCAAATTGCCCCCCAACCACTACATACATAGATAACCAACACAGCAAATACTTCCAACTGTCTTCATACCGGGCCAGAGGTCATCCCAATCGGAAAACAGGGGCTTCAGATGGTATTTCCTTTACATCAGCTAATTACAACCATATGTTTTCTGTGACAGAAAGTATGAGACCCATTAGCCAGGTTAATTGCTCCTTCCACAGCTGATACTGTCCGTGTAGCTTTTGTCCTGCAGTTTAGTAGAGTCAGTGCCTCCTGGCTTTGATTATTTTGTTGTTGCTTCTGCCCCGTTATGTTGTTTATTGCCAGCAGTGATTTGTAAGCCATGATATGGGGACTGTATTTATGTCTGATAGCTAGGATAGTTTTCTCTCTATTGAATCTTGCCGGGCAATTCTTGGCTTTTTCCTGCTGTTGCCTTTGTTAGGATGGACGATTTGACACATAAAGAGCAGGGAATCCAGGTTGATGATAGGAAAGACACAACATGTATACATCCAGTTTGGGTGATGAGGAAGAACTTCACAATTCATCATCAGAATTCCCCTCAGCCCACTAGATGAAGGAAATCTAGTGATCCAAATGATCACTTTGGTGTAGTTCATGAACAGATCAAGGACACCTCCTGGCATTCAAGAAAACAAAAGTGATGTTTGTGGAAACCACACTGAGCTTCAGCTTCAGAGTGTTCTGGATTTGCCCGTTCTGCTCTTGTCTTCTCTGAAGACACTTACAGTCTCTGGAGAGGTAAGGGGTCCCCATTTTCCAGGCCATGGACTCCAGGGAGGACCCACAGGATCAAGGAAAGCAGGATTTGCTCTACACCGATAGCCTCACGCACACGTTGTAATACCCACATTCTTAACATTGCCTTTTGCCACCTGTACTCAGCATGTTGTCACACAGTCATTAACTTAGAAAACTAACATGAGCCAAACAAAAACCTATAGAATAAATGAGTTGCCATAAGAAAACAATTAAAAAGTCACCTGTTGTGAAGAAACATATTTAATCTGACAGGGGTAAAGAGACCACCCAAGATTAGCCAAAAGTTGTTGTGTTTTTCTTTTCCTCTCCTCTCCCCAAGCCTGTTATTTGCAATACAGGTGCTTTTATATGACTAGTTGTGATGGACTGGGATGATGATCTCATCGCTACAGTTTTGACTGTCTGGATATTACATAAGATGATAAACAGTGATTAGTTAACAAACATATTTTTTAACAAACTGAAAAGCAGTAGCAGATAGTAATATATTTATCTTTGTGTTTTAAAATATTTCCTTATTTTTAAAATAACCCATAGATATGACAATATGGAATGTGATTTTTCAAACCTATGTAGACAAAATTATCTTTATCCAGGTAGATAATGCCAGCACAGTCTTGTGATAGAGACTTCAGGATCAGGCCCCTGAAAACTCCAGCAGATTGCAAAATTTATTATCTATACCACATTTTATGTTTAGGATAAAACTTCAGTCAGGGTTACAAACACTTTAGTAGTAATATTTGAGCCTTTTTGGGAGCTAAAATGGTTATAGTAATGCCAAATGAAATGAATTCTGTTGAAATTTAACCCTTAAATAGATAAAGACCTATTCTACATTAGAAGTCTCTAAAGATACATTAGCATAACATTATGTTAATTTTTTTCAAAATTCATGCACTTTGTGTGCTTTCACATATGTATTGTCTTCCACATGGAAATAACAACTGCTCCAGTGATACACTATTTCATTTCTGAATATAAAGAGTTACCAAAATTTAATTTCTTGCCCAGAACTTTTGTTAATAGATCAGCACAAAGGCTATCCTGTTGCCATTAAATGCTTGGAATCTGTGAGTTGGAGGTAGCCACTAAGATCACATGTTAATCTCCGCACCTTTCCAAATATATTTCACTGAGCTACAGCTTCATACAATACACAACAAATATTTTCTGGACAGATCTGCTAGCACTATTTGTTACTGGGTTTGTTTTTGACTTTCCGTTAGAAAGCCCTGCTTTTAGATGGCTCTTACTTTTCCAGTTTCAACACTTGAACTAAAAATTCTTATCTAAGACAATTTTTTTTTTTGAAAAAACCCTCCACCTTCATTTATTTCTAAGAAACACATAGGAGTAAACTATTTGTTCTTACAAGTCTGATTAAGTCCCATCCCCTTCCCCCACTCCCACCCCCAATTTTAAATAAGCACATTTGTTTAAAAAGTTATGATCTTTGCTATGCAACATTCCTGTATCCTTGTGATTGGTAACAAGGATCTACCATTGGGCAAAGTGATCATTTCTTTTAGACTGAGGTTGGAATTTACAGTGAATATGTCAGAGAACATACTTACTAACTTACTAACTTACTAACTTTTAAATTACATAGTTGGAACATAACTTACTAACTTTTAAATGCCTAAATTAGAGCTGCATTAATTTTATCTCTGTGACTTTAATACTTTTCAATATGACTATCATACATCCTGGGGATGCGCAAGAGTTTCCTGAATTTTCACGTGCAGCAGCATATGCCTGAAATGATAGGAAAAAGCTTGCTCTCCTGTGCCAGTGTTGTGTGGAGGAAAAATCTGTTTTCTTCATATGCAGCTGGGACAAGAGCTGTTCGAGACTATAATGGGGGCCTGAGGGCAGTACAAGACATAAAGAACCTGAGAAGAAGGACTGAATTGGTGAATGGACGACAGGTTAGATTGTCTTTTCAAGAAGTGGGACCGAGGGGGAAAAACTGCACAACCATAAGCAATAAACTGAAATGAAATGAGGACTTGAAGGGAGACTACACTTCTCCAAGCATAGTGGTCTAAGAACCAGTGAGGCCAGGACAAGCTGAACGATGGGGATGGAAAGGTGGTTTGGGTGAGACATCTGAATTCAGAAGCACATGGAAGAATAATGGGAACTGGGTGGACAGTTCCCATGTGGAGGGTGGGTATAGTTCTCATGAAAGATAATGGGGCTGGCTGCCACTGGGAAGTTCAGTAGTGGTGAACAGAGACGAGAGTGGGAGGGCTGAGCTGGTTTCAAGGAGGCAGTGCAGAGGGGAAAATACAGTGGAGACCATTCAACTTTGTAAAAGTCTGGGGAGGACCTTCAGTATCCCATTGAATACAGTATTTCCTCAGTATCTGGTAGACCAAGACTGAAATCCTTTCATATGTAGAAACTTCAACTTTATTCCAAGCCTCAGTCAAAGAACATGGTTGAACCATAGGCAAGTCCTGGCTTTAAGAAGAAATTCCATTCCAGACTCCAGCTACCTCAGAAAAGTCCTGACTGAAAATATTTCCTTATCCTAGAAAACATGTATCTTTGAGTAGAATTATAAAGTGGGTAAAAAAAGTAAAAGTGAATGAAATATAAACTTTCAGGTACAGAGAAACTAAGCATTCTGCTGTAGCTTGCAAGGTAAATAAATCTCTGGCAGAACCAGAAACTGGGTTTAGTACTTCAGCCATCGAAGGCTCTCCTGGACCACTGGATTTCCCTTAATTGCTTGAAACAAATATCAGGACAGTTATGGTGGATATAGATGAGTAAAAACATTCTTTTCTCTTTAGCTGAATGTGCTTTACATAGGTGAGCAGTTTAGAAAACATGAGATAAAAACTCTTTGCTAAAGAGTTCAAACATAAATACTTATGTTTATTTTGTATCCATCTAAAAATAGACTCCCTCGAGATTCTTTGGCCACCTCACTTTTGAGAAGCAAGTTTCTGCATCTACAACTTGGTCAGAGGCCACAATTTTCAATGGTCTCTGAGCCTGAGAATGTGATTTGATTAAAGTTTTACCATAGACTCAGGTGGTGGTAAAAGTGCTGTTATTTTCTGTAAATGATGACGCAGATGGCAAAATGTTCCTTTGTGTCAGCTGAAGATCCAGCATAGGATGTTTCTATGACTATTATTTCTTCACTTAAAAGTCTTTCCTGTTGCTTAGTGGTTTTAATTTACTGAATATGTTCTGTTTGCATTGAAGTGGGCTGAGGAGAGAGTTTTCTTGCCACTGGCAAGGTTCACTATCATTCCTGGATACAGATGGGTCAAACCCAGAACCTCATATCCAAATCATTCCAATATCAGGGAGAAAGGATCAGATGTGAGCGCTCTGTTCTAAACCCACCACTGTGGCTTTGATCCCGGGTCAAATCCAAAATTAGAAGGGGCCTCTTTTATAGCTCCAATTTGGACTCAGCCAAATTCTGTTTTCATCAGATTGTGCTCCAAGAAGGAAGAAATTGTATGTGAGTTTGCCACTGTTACGCATGAAGACAAGCCTGAAACCTAACCTTAATTTTGCCTCAAAGTCAAACTCTAAACCATAGCCCAAATTAATACAGATTTGAGTCTGACTTCCTTATTCTACCTGAACCCACAGCTCATAAAAGTACGTTTCTGAATAATAATTTATTTTTGTTTTTGGAATGCACTAGATTATATCTAATTGCAAATACTTGCAAAAAACCCCCATATGTTGGAATGCTGTATGTGACACACATATGTTAAAGATTGTTCTCACTCATCTGTAAGGTACGCAGTTTGAACAGTGACTAAATGAGTAAAAACAACCCCCCCCCCCCAATAAATTAAAGAAAGGTAAACATTTAATTTTTTCCCCACTTTGTTGGGAGAGCTCCAGAAACCAGAAGCAAATGAGGGAGAAGCAGCAGCAAAGACCACCAGCGAACAGCAGCTGCGATGTGAAACAGCAGGACAAAACCACTCACGAGAAGAGAAAGGGCTGCTCCTCCCCAGTAGAGGTTTGTGCAAACGTGAAAGCATCCAGTAAACACTTCCAGGAAAGTAAAGGTTCAATCCAAAAGCAGTGAATAACTAAAGACAAGGTTGAGAAAAATCCACCTTTGTGACAGAAATGACCAGTAACGTTTTATTTAACTCTCCTAAAAGTTGGGGGAGGGGGGAAATGAATGTCTTTCAATTGTACTGGGATACTGTACTGATAAACATACTAATGTTATTCTCCACTGAGAATACTTTCCATAATCCAGAAGGAAACTGTGCTAGTCAGGCTTTTTTTTCCTCATGGTGATAGAATAAAAAGAATAACGACAACACAATTTAATGAGAAGCATTTATTTAGTAATGTCCCACTACCTGAAGGACAGTTAATTACCTAAACACAAAAATGTTCTAAAAAAAATCATAGATGGGCAACTTATACATAAGCACTGTTAAGGATGGACTAGAAAGAAGAATCTAGTACAGCTGGTGGAAACTGGGGATAGCTACAGGGAAGCCGGAATGTGGGTTTTTTCTTTTTTCATTTTTAAGTGCATACAATTAGCTGACAGATTAGAGGAACATTATTAAGAATACTTACATTACAACTGTAGAAAGCTGAATTTGCACAAAATGGTTTTGGAACTATTATTTTGCAAAAATATATTGCCTTCTAATAAAACCCTCTCTGCCTTTTCCTAGGCCTAATTCCAAATTGAGTGATCACTTTTTGCCCTGAAGTCTACGGAGTTTTTGAAGAACAACAAATAAAGCTTGAGGCTTCATGAAGTTCTGCTAAGTTTCCACAATTAGTGTGAATGTTGTATGAAACATCAAGATGTTGCAAGGTTATGTAGCATTCTCTCATAAACAAATTTTGCTTGTTTATCATTCTACAGGCTACAGTTTCCCTTTTAGCCATACCCCCCCCGCAAAAAAAAAAAAAAAAAAAAGGCACACTGACCAAAAATGGTGTTATGGTCAAGCTTTCTCTGAAAAAGAGTACTTTGAAAGGTGTTAAAATAGCTCATGGTTGATTTTGCTTGCAAAATTGTTATTGGATGTGATTTTTTTTTTGGAGAGTGGTGTATCTCATTATTACAATACTCAGGCCTACTCTCCTTTACTCTCCTTTTTAAATTCAGAAATAATTGCTTTCTCTGGGAGCTTTCACCACAGCACTTGTCACTCACTCTATGCCTCCTTTTGAATTTGGCTTTGGGTGCTGATACACTTATTTCAATTCTTTGATGCCCTCCACTACTCAAGTGCTCTCTGAACAGCTAGGTCATATGTGCGACTCCTTAGTATGGTCACAATACAGATGAAACCCTTACCATTCATGTAAGGACTGTTTTTATCTTACCCGCCACCCTTTTCATACTTGGCTAAGGGATCTGTCTCTTGTGGCTGAGCCACACGGGTGCACCTACACTGCTAAGAAATAAGGGAGAGAACAAGTTCAAGTACTGGATCCTGCTGTTTGTTTGGTAGTTTATATTCTGGCACTGTTCTGGACCTCTCCAGCTACTCCAGAGGGGCTTAATCCTAAAGCAATGTAGACATGAGGCAGTCCTTAGCAGCCCAACTATAGCCATTGGCCTAGTGTGTTCCCCCTTGTTCAAGAATGGGGACCCAGCCCTGCTCTTGCAGACTAAGGCAAGACTCATCAGCCTGCTCCACAAAGATGCTGATTATGACTAAATTCATATGTACCTCAAGACCCTCCTCTCCTACTACATGCATATTTTTTTCTCCTGCATGCCTTCTTTTTATCATCAGGGAAGTAATTAGAGCTATAATACATAGAAAATGAGTGAGGAAGGATTACAAAGGGTTCTTTCTCCCTGCTGTTTTCCTTTATGCTTTTCATCTATTTCATCTAATTCCTGTTGTCCTCCAGGCATCTCTGAATTGTTTAGAGGTGTAATTAATGATGAAAATTCTTCCAGTTGTTACATGCATGTGGTCATGCATACACACTTCAGTGCTCTTCAAAGGAAGAACTCTGATACAAATATGTATCAAAAAGAAATTTGATCAGCTTTTCTACTGTCTGGTAACAACATACTATTTTTTAACCCTTTTAATATTTAACAGCAGTTCAAATGCATGTAACCGAACCCACCATACAACAGCTCTAAGAACGTGACACAAAATAGCTGGATAAAGTGGCAATCAGAAGAGGAAATGAGTTTTTTCCAAGCAGGAGAAATGTTACAACCCAGTGTAGCTCAAGGGCAGATTGCTCACCCACATTGCTTCCTTCAGGACTGTTTTGAGTTTTGGTTTCCTAAAAGGGGGTTTCCGTATGGAAATTCAGTGAAGAGCAAAGCAAAACTAGCCAAGAAGTTTATGAAATGACATGGTTTGAATGAATAAAAAATATATACTACTTTAAATGGAGGTCAGATATGTGAAGACTGTTTCTCAGGTTAAAAAGATAAATTGAGTGTAGTGTGTTCTACATGTATGTTTACAAATATGACTGGATCAAAATTATCTGCTAAGCCCAGGCATCTTCATATAAGAAATATTCTGATGAAAGGTTGGTACTGCTTATGTGTGTACTCATTACTAGAACGAGACATTCTCAGTTGACATTATTCTGTCCATTTTTCCTGTGTTTACTTAATATGCACAATAAAAGTCTATGGGATTCTGGAAATAGGATAAGATGTTACTTTTCCAGATAACCTGATACAAAAATGACTTCTTATCCCCTCATCCATTAAAATGAGGCACATGGACCAGCTGAGACAGGTTGATGAGTGTTTAGCTGCAGGGAACCCTGATTTCCTGGGATGTGTCCACTGCAAGAAATGTCTCGAGTTATTTTTCAAGCTATAGGATCAACAGCCTGACAGCTTGGCAGGGGGCTTTGGAACGGCAGGGACAGGCCTTAGAGGTCTCCCTGGCTTTAGGAGCCTTGTGACCCACTGCATGGGGCAGTCACCGCCATCTTTTGACCTAGAGACCCTGACATCTGTAGGCTCGGTAGCCTGACACAGTAGGCTTTATGAGGCAAATTTATGCTTAAGTAGTGTGCTTGTGAGTACTTTACATTTCCACTTCTGTAATTGGCAGGATTCCTTTTTCATATTTAGTAAAAAGCAGAACAACAAAAATTCAAAGCAATTGACACCAACCAACCAACCAACCAAATCTCTTTACCAAGTGCTGCCTAGTAAATGTCCTGGATATAATATCTGAATATGCAGGGATTTAACAAAAATTTCAGCATTAACATCTGCAAAATTTTGCTACTGCACCTACGACAAGGACCAGCTGTCAGCTCTCTGCATTTGGAGTGATAAAATTATTTCAGAGCACACTATGTGCAAAGGAGTATACATTCCTGTTCCTCCAAGGAGGCAATAACCAAATCTAGTGACATCATTCTGATCCTCAGACACGCATATACGTAGAAAGATTTTTTTCCTGATCTAGGTGTTAACTACATGCTTATGTGTGTGCGCGTGTGCGAGTACACACAATTAAAATTCTTACAGCACGTAGGGCTTTTGCTACTCATAGTGCTGAGGCCTGTGATTTTAGCAAATATATGATTGATTCCCTCTTAGCTAATGTACTGGGAATTAATTCCCTCAAAATGCCAGATGTACTGCATGATGCTTAGCTTAGTGAAATTATACATATAGAATGGGAAAGAAAAATAACCCCCAAAAGTGTACATTTTAGACTAAATCAAGCCATCAACTACTTCCAGCCATCTAATAATCTCCAGGGAAAATCCCATAATATGATCCTTATTGCTTAATCATTTATTGTTGTTAAAACAGCATTTATAGCTTTGTTATGATTAAGTATATGATTAACCTAAGAAAGTTTCAAATATACAGGGCTGGATCAGTGACTGATATAAATTGCCATTTTTCCCTTTGATATAAGAGAATTACTCTGGACAGGATAACCTAGAGAAGCACTGAAGACAGTTGGTTATTGCGCTTACTTAGAAGTCAAAGTGAAAATACTTTGAGAAGGAGATGGAAAATTCCTCTGCTCCTTCCTTGAATTTGCACCAACAGGACATAGGATCTGCTGAGTCCAGAGGTAAAAAGAGACAGTAGGAAAAGAAGCTCAGAACAGGACTATTGACTAGGATGAATTTGAAGGAGATCAGTTGATATTATTCTGTAGGGATGTGGAATTTGCCCTTCCAAAGTAGGAGAAAGGCTGTCTTTACTGGAGCAGTTAAAGAAGATCCAGACTCTTTTTTTTTCAGCTTCTGATATATGAAACAGTTTGTACCCTAATAATATCTAGTAGCTCTGCACTACTGAAGTCAGTCAGGTTTGTGGTTTTGGTTTGTTTTTTTTTTAATGATTCCCATTGCATTATGATACTGGCCCCATATGTTGAGAAATGTAATATGGAAAAATAATCTAAAAAAAAAAAATTGTTACTGAAAGCTTCTGTAAAATATGGGAAGGGGACAAGCCATGCATTTCTGTTACTTAATATATGGAACTGGAACTGATTAACAGTGCAATGAAAAACCTATGGTAGGATTACTTTATCTCACACAAGTGTATGTTAGAAGTAGGTGATTCTGTTTATCCCTGTTCTGTGAAATTTGGGGTGGTGCCTTCTGAAGTTCTGAATGGCTGTAAAGGGACATCTGTTAAGCCTTAGGTGGCCATCACTGTAAACTCTTCCTTTTGTATCTTATCTTTCTAACTCCCATCTGGCCAAAATGACAGTTATAACTCTTTATATAACTGTTTATTATTCTTAGTCACTGTTATTTGGCCAAGACTCGTCAGTTACTTTTAGGATTTATATAGTGTCACTGCTGGCAGTGCCTAAACTCCGAGTATTAGTAAGAGGCAGAAAATCTTCATGTGGCTTTGCGTATTTCTTTTCGTTCTTTTTTTCTGGTCATGAAAGAAGTTCAGTTTTGAATATGCATAAAAGTCCACAGACCTTGCTGAAAAGCAATATTTCAAAAGAATTTGTTCTGGTGCAAAATCACAGCAGATTGCCATTTGGATTCAAGGATGTTTGCACAGTGCTACATTCTATCCTGGAACTGAAGTTTCAAGAGTTTTAATTTGATTCTGCACTATTTCCACTTCTATTTTAGAAACCACACACACTAATTTGGGAGCCCTTCCCCTCCATCTCACACTGAGATCAAAATTCTGAATGTACCAGCAGTGCCAGGATTGTGGAATATAAGTTCCTCCTATGGAATATCCTATAGCAATAAAATCTACAAAATTGTTTGTGGAAGCTGAGAAGGAAGGGGCCACCCACTCTCTTACCTGTTCCATCAGACTGACCTAAGCATTAAGCTGGAAATGTGTAGAATAAAAGTTGCTGCTTCCATGGGTTGAAATGATGTGAAGATGAGTTTAGGAACATCGACTGGATCTCTCTAGCAACACTAAGCCCCTGAATGGATTTTACCAATTTCTGAATCTCTTATCTGGCAGAAAAAAATAGAAAGTTAATGGCTAAACTGCAATTTGTTCCTTGACAAATAGAATTAGGTAAATACTAAGTGAATATTAAGTGCTTTCAAAAAAGTCCTGCATTAACCATTTGCAGTTATGAACATTCAGACTGGCCATCAGTGTTAAGGTGAACACTCAGCACCTCACAGGGTCAGGTCCTCTACTTCACACAAGAGGGCTGAGTCCAAAATTGTGACTGCAGAATTATTTCACAAGTGATAGCAATTATGATACAACTGAAAAAAATATTAAAGAAGACAGTCTTTGTGAAGGTTTGTTATCTTTTAAATAATTGCTGTCTTGCAAGCAGTTGTTTTTTGCCAAAGTGACCATATATATCACAAACTGATTTTGTTTGTTCTAACAAAAATAAAGCCATATCTCTCATGAAGTCCCTGGCAAAGAGAACAGAACCTTGAATACTCAATATCTGTAATGTTAAGCTTTTCAATTTATCTCCCTTCTATGTGGCAGTCTTAACAAAGGATGGTGTCACTGGCATAAAACAAAATAGAATTCAATATGCAATTTTTTTGAAGAAAAAGTTTGTAGGTGACCATGACTCATCTGTTATTCTTTGCTAGTTTCATAAGGACTTATGATTTACCTGTACCTGAGGTTTTAAAGTTTCAACTACTCTAGTTGGTCATAACTGGATGGGTCAGTTTGATTAATTCCAGCCTTCCAATACGTTTTGTTCTCATTTTTCTTTCTGGCAGTGTAATTATTAGTTACATTATAGATGAGCACGAATGGTTATGTCAACATACTTCAGGTTGTAATGAGGAAAATATATAGGGGTATAATAAAGATAATGTGACTTCAGCTATACTTTGTGAGCATTTCTCTTGATTTACGCTGTTTTTAAAACTGCAGTGATAACATTCTTGAAAGTAAACACAGTGAGGTTTTGTTACGCTCAGTGTCACTCTGAAGACATATTCCAGTTGGCCAGAGCCTGTGGCTGCAGCTGTCTCTACTTCATTACACCACTTCTAGCACCTGCAGCTTTAGGAAATAACTAAGATTTTCAGCTGACATCTTCTAGGCATTTATTTATGCTGCAACTTAAAATGATTTAATCTGTATGCTAGAGGGGAGTGTTCTTTTGTTAAGGGCAGCAACTGATGAGAAGAAACTGTGCTCTAATAATGAAAAGCAATCATTTGTATCACCCTACATAGGAGAAAAATTGAGGTTAAACTAATCTTAATCTAACAAGCAGACAAAGATAATGATTTTCTGATATTTATACAACCATTCTAATTTATTCTTCCCTTTCTATTTTGGGGGATCGTTAGGAGTCTCCAAAGTTGTAACCTATTACATATTACACTGCTGCTTGTATTTAAACACAAAATAATAAATTAGAGATATTGGCACTGTCATACTTTAATTAAAGGTCTGCTTTCCTTTGCAGAAACACACTTTTCTGACTTTTCATAAATATAGCATTATGAAAGATTCCTCACTCCTTACATAAGTATATTCTCAGCTTGAAGAACATGAATAGTCCTACTGCTATCTGTATGATGCTTAAAATCAATCCAAGTGTAAGAGGTATTTGGGAGGGAGGTGCCTAGAGACATTAGAGTGCTCTACTGACCTTGTAGGTACAATGAAATGAGATTCAACAGGGAATTAAGCTCTATTATGTTAAATATTTCATAAATATTGGAGTAACTTTAGCAAACATCCTAATTCACTTTAGTTCTCTACACTTTAATGCAATATGTGGGCTTAAAAAACACATTAGCAGAATTGCTCTACTCTGGACTACTACAGACAGGGGTGAACCAAGTGCCCTCTATGGATTTGCTCTTCTCAAGGATCCCCCTGGCTACAGGTGTTTCATATTAAGTCTACTATTACCTGGAAAAGTATTACAAAGTTATTCTAATGAAGAACAGGGTGTAACTTCTGGCCATTAGAAGAGATATTTTTGTTACATTGTCTTCAGCTGTGGAGTGTTAGTGTCCATTTTTGGACAAGTTTAATTCTCCTTTCTTAGATTCAAAAATTTTTCCCCACCAAACTTCATCTGCTGGATTTTATGTAAAAAACAATCAATGTCATAAATGTGCCAGACACTTTATATTGTGACTTAGGAGAAGATGTAAGTAAAAACTTAGGAGAAGATGCAAAAAAAATTATGTTTAGAAGAAAAATGACAAAAGACAACCTCTAATAATTTCAAAATTGTATAAATTGAAAATAGCATGTGATACCTTGCTTTGTTAAAGTAAATCCACTGAACCACTGGAGAAAAAAATGTCTGATTGAAACCTAGAGGAAAATTATGTAAAATATGCATAGTGATATTTGCAAACATTAAATGTCAAGCTATGTTTCCACTGAAACTTGAGTTTTTAAAATTCTGAATTGACAATTCATTTCAATTACTTAAGGAAAAAAACCCCATGGCTACCTTGATCCCCTTTTGGCATTAGCCCTTCTTGAAACAGAAGGTTGTACTAGATGTCCTTCAGGGATCTTTTCTGACCAACATTTCTAGGATTCCACAAGAATAACATCTTTATATGCAGCTGTATAAAATATCAAAATATGAGAATTCTAGGTTAAAACTGAAGACAAATATAATAAAGGTATAGAAATGCCTCTTCAAAAGCTTGGTGTCTATTCCAGATTCCCCACATATACTAACAGAGTTTATTTGCCAGGCATATAGATATTCTCAAAAGAAAGTTATTCCTGGAAATAATTATATATTATGGTGTCTTTGTGATACTACAAATTTTATGTGTACTTAGGATGAAAAATAGCTGTGATATCTCAGATATTGCCTTGCAAAAGCTGTAGGTAATCTTTTACTGTTTCATAAACAACTATAAGTGATCAGAATTACTATTGTGCAGTGTTTTTTAGGGGTATGTTTCCTGGAAGGCATGCAGGTGTGTGATATTGGTCTCTGCTACAGGAACTGAGCTGTATGAAAATGAAAGTATTATATAGCGTTCGGCCAGAACACATATGGTGTGTTAATTACTAGCTTCTGTGAGTTTCAGCAGAATGAAGGTAGGAAGCAATTTTCTGAAAAGCACATAAACAAGGAGGAAGGAGATGCATGTATTTCTTATACTATTTAATTTGTTGTTGAAGTTATTAAAAATGAAGGAATGCTTTTACTAAGCTCAGTTATAAGAAGAAATGCAGTATGAAGATCTGTATTACAATATGTGATGTGAATTCTAAAAATGATGCAGCAATTGATGTAGCAATTTAGAAGCTTAAATGAATGTTTTTGTAATGGCAGACTATGGATTTTGGTAAGTGGTAGACTGAATATTTACTGCAGAAACTTGGAGAATCCTTTGAATTTTCAAATACTCATATATTAAAGGTTTAAATTCTGTGTTAACATCCAATCTTCTAAATTATTTCTTTTTAAATAATTATAAATTCTTTTAAGTTCCTTTGAAAACAGTAACGACCCTACTATGCATTCTATTTAAACTTCTACCTGTAGTTTCATTAATTTAAAAGAGAAAGTTTATTTTGTTTGAGGAGGTAATTTATTTCATTTTTGTCCTATTATCCTTAAAATAATCATACCATGCTGTATGAAACATCTCAAAGCCAATGTCTAACTCCTGTAGGATAAGCGTCCAGGCACAGTATATCTGAATTCAGTGACTTTATCACAGGTCTTGTCGTATCTGCTATTTTTCTTACAGCTCTTTCCCCAAGAATAAAATGCCATAGAAAACCTTAAGCCCCCCGCCCCCCTTCCTCTCTACCTTCACGTCATCCTCTTTTTGGTTCCTCTGTCTCTTTCTTGTTTTACAATGCATAACATACCCCTCATAGTTGCACAGATTTGATAACCTATACCTTAAATGCTTAAAAACTAGAAGGCGGATAAAAACCAATGTTTTAAATTATATATCTATAGCTAATCATAAGATTTTTGTAAACTGATTCACAATTTATGATTGGTACAGCCCAAATACTGTAGACATTGTATATATGTGTGGTAGACATAGTATATATGTGTGCATTTTTGCAGTGTCTTACTAAAGGTGGATTACGATATGTTCAGCCCTTCATCTATGCTCTTCAAAATCTTGTTGCTTCTATGGTTAACATTTAGATTTGAAACAGGTTGCCATAATATCCAAAGAGCCTTTTAAATAAAGTAGATCTTTTTCTGAGTTAAGGCAATATGGAGGGAAAAGATTGCTCTCCAAGGTGATATTTTACTGGATGAAACTTGCAAAATTCTTCTAGGGAGTTTTCAAACATTGAAAGGACAGGTCAGATATATAAGGTCAGGTTTACTAAACAAAGTTTTTAGGATTAGACTTTTAGTGCACTCAAAACATCTCAAGTAGCAGTTTTACTCAAGAATGACAAACTAGCTCATAGAATCATAGAATGGTTTGGGTTGGAAGGGACCTTAAAGATCATCTAGTTCCAACCCCCCTGCCATGGGCAGGGATACCTTCCACTAGATCAGGTTGCTCAAAGCCCCATCCAACCTGGCCTTGAACACTTCCAGGGAGGAGGCATCCACAGCTTCTCTGGACAACCTGTTCCAGTGTCTCACCACCCTCACAGTGAAGAATTTCTTCCTAATATCTAATCTAAATCTACCGTCTCTCAGTTTAAAATCGTTACCCCTTGTCCTGTCACTACACTGCCTGATAAAGAGTCCCTCCCTATCTTTCCTGTAGGCCTCCTTTAAGTACTGGAAGGCTGCTATAAAGTCTCCCCAGGAGCCTTCTCTTCTCCAGGCTAAACAACCCCAACTCTCTCAGCCTCTCCTCGTAGGGGAGGTGCTCCAGCCCCCTGATCATCTTTGTGGCCCTCCTCTGGACCTACTCCAACAGGTCCATGTCTTTCTTGTACTGGGGGCCCCAGAGCTGAACACAGTACTCACGACAGTGGAGTAGAGGAGGAGAATCACCTCCCTCGACCTGCTGCCCACAAGGCTAGATCCTTTAGGCTAAACTGTTCCTTAGAATAATTTTTTCTGCATAAAACACATTGCCTAAAATGAACTTGGTTTTAAAATTATGCTGTGGTACAGAAAGTTCACTTGTGAGAAATACCAGGCAAACTTATTTGGCTTGGCAAAGTTACTGCATCTGTGTATAGGGTCTCCAATGCAGCTAGAATCACCGTCTTGACTACAGGGAGATAAATTCCCAGAGAAACTCAGGAATTGTTGTGTTATGCCTTAAGGTGTCATATTGCCTTCTTGCATCACTAACCTGGATGCTGAGACACCCAATGAATGCAGAGAAACTGAGGGAAATATATTGAACACAGTGTTTATTTTAAGTGCCACAACTTCTTTAGCCTCTGAATTCAGTAAATCAATTTATTGCATATTGTTTAGGGAAGACCAGATCCTGCTTCCTCATGCTATTGATGGAGGTACGTAAACTGGGCACCCAGCAGTTAAGTCTATAAATTGAGAGGTCTGGGTCTACCCTGAAGTGACTAAGAACGGGAATATCGGAAGCCCTATATGTCATCAGGAAATCATATAAACTCATTAGTTTGTAGGATACAGTCTAAGTATGGTCCAAATGTGGCCCCTCAAAATCAGTGCCTGAAATCCAGATAGGAACTGGGTTCCTATCAGCCACTTCTGGCCCTGCTGTATGTCAGATTCAAGCTATGAATTTAAAATTTCTGCCATCTTCAGTCAGATCAGATTGTTTTTGCATTCTCTAAAAAGCTTTCTGTCCTATCATAGAATGCGTACAAGTGGCTGGTGGACTCATGTGACAGTTGGCTCAGTTTGCTAAGAAACAGGAATGCAAACACAACTATCCAGCAATCCAGATGGGTTCTCTTGCAAGCTATTCTGACGAAAAGTTATCAATCTATTCTGTTGAAGTTGTTTGTCTTTATAAAACACGTTAGGGATTATATTAATTGTTAAGAACCCTCTTGAGAGACTTTTTAGGAAGAATAGCAATGCTTGAGAATCTGTGGCAGGGGTGAAATTGTGTGTGTGAAGAAACTTGACCCTTTAATCATCACAGAGCCAGAGAGACAGAAGGGTCATATAACAGGTGAGGGCTTGCTGTGACTATTTCAGAGGGCTTCAGAGGATATACCTGCAGTCTATTCAGAGCAAGAATTAGAAAACCAGACCACATTCCCAAATGGAGGAACTCCTCCCAACTTGCTGAAGAGTTTGACAGTGCTACCCACCTGAGTGTCTGCCCGTTGATTTTGCTAAGAGTTGTAAAAGATTTTGCTTATTGAGACCTTTGAGACTATGCAGTATAGCCTATTGAGGCTGTATAATACAGCTAAAGCACCACAGTGATAAGCACTGTTTTTTATAGGCTACATATCATTACTCTATTCTTTCATACATTCCGAACAGACAGCATTTTTCCTGTCCTCATTATACCTTTTCCATTGCTATAATAATTAAAAAACCCCAAATAAACCATAACACAGTGCTTTTGCTGGTACGAAGCTTTGCTACAACGATTAAACATGAGTGTTTTAGAAAAAAACCTAAACAAAACCCAGAACATCTTTTGGAGACAGTATTCTCACTTGACAGGATTACTTTTATGTTATTTTTTAACACTAATGGAAAAAACGCTGTTTCTCATTGGTAACTGTATGCTGAGTTCCAACTTTTTTGGAAAGATTCTAACATCGTTCAGATAGTTTCTGATATATATTCCAACACCTGCAATAATGGGATATTAAATAACTTGTCCCCATGCACTACTGCTTTGTGAACCAGTTAGAGAACTGTTTACAGGTGAGATTATCAATATTTTGGTAAACAGGATATGTGTACAATATGCTATATATTTATATAATATATATTTACATATTTGTGTATATATAATATCATATGTATAGAGATAATATGTTATATTGGGATATCAACATGATATGTATGATTTATATAAAATTATCAATATTTTTTGGTAAATGGGAAATTATCAATATTATCAATATTTGGAATTTTCAGAAATTCATTATGATTCAGATTTTATTAAAATGTTACACCTGTGCTTACTCATGTGAGTAGTCCTGCTGATTCCAGTGAAATTGCTTAATCCAAATATATCCATAAGCATTCACAGTATTGAGAACTAAGGTTAAGATTTTTCAGTGATGTGTATAGCTACATAATGGGCTTTTCAGAAGTCCTTTGGCACAAAGCTACCAGCTATACAAACTGAAACTAGATACTGTTTAGTTCTGAAAATCCATGGAGGTACATTTTTCTATAAGAAGTATGCCCTAAAATTTGATCCTTAAACTAGATGAAGAAATCTTTTAAGGACAATGACAGATAGTTCTATTTTTTTCCCATGTGCCATGAACAAAGGTTTTACTACCCTTTGGGTAATAAAGATCCTTAGCAAAGGCAAAATCCTTTGTAACACATGTCTCCAGTTGACCTACACAGAGAAGATGATTAACACTTTTTGGTGACAATCTTCAGTATAATAAACTCATTTGGAAATAAACCCTGAATGTTGAATTTCTTAAAGTAAAACACTGGGGCCTGAGCACTGGAGAAGCCTATGTGGCAATCTGAACATGAGATATAGGTCCTGGACCTCTAACTTGTTTCAAGTCATCTTGCAAAGGAATGCTGATTGCCACCATCTGTCGAGAAATAGTCTGACAGAGTTATTCAAAAGGGCTAATTTTAGATGTTTGTTTTCTATTTGGTCAATTAAAAGAAATGCAAACCTCAGAACTTGATTAGGAACCTAAGTTTAGATGTTTTAAGTTGTGGCAGAAGTCTCTCCCTCTCCAGCCACTATAATGAGAGTCTTGGAAAATTAATCCACTATGTGGTAGTAATATTTTTCAATATGGTCTCTCATTTCCTTTACAGTAGTAGAGAGTGAATATCTCTTTACTTGAGTTGAATGAACAAAATTGGAATCTGTAGATATTCCCTCAAAGACAATACAACTTTAAAAACTTAAAGAGATTGATGATCTAACGCAGATCATGTGTACAGTCTTTAAATAGATTTTTGTCCTTCTTTTTCTAAGCCACAGTCTAATGAGAAAAAACACCTCAACCACTTTAGCAAACTTACTTTGAAATTAGTTTTGTAATTAGTATTTATAAGCACAATTTTTTGTAAGATTTTAAAGGCAATAACAAGAAGGAAGAGAAACTTCAAGTGATCACTGCAGATTATGATTACTTTTTGAAATGTGGAAATGCTTTATCAAATATTTGGAAGTTTGACTGCATAGAGGTTGGAGAGTAACAGGAAGTACAGACATGCTGCTGAAAAGGATCTATGGGTTATAACAGATCACAAGCTGAAAATGATCAACAAAATTAGTTTACTGCAGAGATTATATACATGCAAGGCAAACATTGTAATGAAACACATAAACATTGTATGCATTTTTTAAGTGACATATGAAGTAGTGAAATTCTGTTTGGCTTTGGTTAGGCCTCAGATGCAATATTATGACCAGTTTTGGGCTTTGTGTTTCAAGAAGGATAAAAACCAATTGGATTGGGTCCAAAAGAAAATAACAAGAATGGCTACAGGTCTAGAAAACATAACCTCTGAAGAAAAATTGAAGGAATTAAGACTTGTTTAGTCTAGAGCTGAGGAGACTGAAGGGAGGGAGCTATGACAGCAGGCTGCAGAGAGGTAAAAATAGGAGATGGGAATAAACAGTTTCCATGCCCAGCATGAATAGCAGCAACGTAAAACAGAATTAAGTGAAGCTAAGTCTAAACATAAGTAAAAATTTTCTAGCAGCAAAGATAGTTGAGCTGTGTAATAAGCTGTGAAAGGAGAGTCTTAAGCAATGGCCCTTTATGTGGAAGCAAATAGTAAAACCTCTTTGTGGAATGATACAGGTATACTATATCTTTGAGTCAGGAAATGGATTGCATAACTCCTTGTGATCCTCTCCAGCTCCATTGTTTATGATTTTATGATTATTTATTTTGCATTCTTTTTATTAGATATGATGTGGAACATATCGTAAACAATATGTTAGATTATGTGATAAAAAAAGCTCATCTGCAGCCCAGAAAGGAGCACAGAGAAACAGTGGCAGGTGGGGGACCCCAGGACAATCCCAGGAGCCAGCAGCCCATCAGAGGTCTATCTCCACAAACCTAGAGCAGCACAAAGGCCCAAAGTCACGTGGGAACCCAAACTAAAGACTAAAAGGAAGTGAAATACTGTCTAGGTACCCCCCAGGGCTGTCACAGGAGAACCTCAGACCCAGTGTCCTGGTGTGAAACTCCTCAAGATGAGTCAATGGCGGAGCATCTTTTGAACTGAGGTTGCTGCCTGGGGTATGGGACATGTTATGGCATGCAGGGGAAGAGCATTTTGGGTTACACAGGACTTTGTATGGGATGTTTAGGGGATCAACCAAAAGTGGGGAAAGGGATGGTTTTAGATGATTTTGGGAGGAATAAGTGTGGGAAAATCGAAGAGTAAGGAGCCAAAAGGGGCCAGTCTTGTGTAAAAAGTTGCTGGTGGGTATACTTTTCTGGTCATTCCCTGTGCCTGATCAGTGCAGCCTGTCCTACCTTCTTATTAAATCCCTTTCTAGCTCTTTTCCTGGGTGAGGGTTCTGTATTCGGTGTGTGCACACGTGTGTTTGGGGGTCTGGGTGCAGCAACTGGAGTCAGACCATGGGTTGGAGGGTCTGCGTGCATGGGTGCAGGGAATGGAAAGACTGGACTTAGTGAAACCAAATGCCAGTAAGTGGGGTGAGACCATGGGTCACAGGGGCCCGTGTCTCTGGGCTGCCAGCAAGTGGAATAAGTCTGGGTGTCTGAGTGCATGATCACTAGTGAAGATCAAGCTGGACTAGCCAACAAGTAGGTGAAGTGGCCTCAGAGCCGGGATGTGTGTGTCTCAAAGGTCAAGACCACAGGAAGAGCTGGCTTTTGGGGAACATGGGAGTCCCAGCCAGCTCTGTGTGTGTGTGTGTGTGTGTGTGCGCGCACGCACGTGAGTACACAATGGTCTGTACCAGCAACTGGTATGAGGCTGTGAACTCAGGGGCTTGTATGTCTGAGTATCAGCAAATGGGGAGACTGGGATCCAGGGGCAGCTCCTGGGCAGACTGAGTGAGCACAGCTGCTACAGGGATCCACCTTGTATACGTGTATATATAAATATATACATATATACATATTCTCACTAGTGGACCTTCATCCTGGTCAGGCAGGGGAGCAGGATGAGGCTGTTGGTGCTGTCTGTGTTCATGCGAGTGTGGAGTATGTCTGTGATCTGTGTGGCCAGACGTGTATTTATGTATATACGTGGTGTGTATGTCTGCTTTGTGTGCATGTGCCTACAAGGAATGCATTGCCAGCCTTGCTATGGGTTGGAGCTGGAGGCAGGAAGATGTGGCATCCTCACCTTCATCAGGCTACTGCATTTGACCCCACCCACCAACAATCTTATTTCAGTTTACAGAGCTCAAACTGTGCTTCTATTACTTGGTCATGTGTGCTTTCTTGTCTACTGTGTTGATTAAAAGCAAGTAGATCTTCACTGTATTAAGATTTCTAACTGCCTGGGTAAACTCCAGTGCTTCTTTCCTGCCTGGCTATCTCTAGCACATTTTTTTTTCATGCATTCCCTGTTATAACATCTTGACAACAGTGACCCTCTGTAGAGCACCCTGCAAGGACGCTGACAATTCAGACTTCTGTTGCCTTCAGCACATGCTGTTACACAGTCTCAGCTTTATAGGTGTTTTGAGATTGTTGGGGGAATAATAGTTGCAGCAGAAAACAGACACAACTATCCCACAGGTATGATTCTAAAAGCAAGTTATGCCAGTAATGAAGGAATTAGTAATTTTTTTGATAAAATTCTTGAACTTGTCCCAATTTCCTCATAGCTGTTGACCACTTTTTTGATTTATTGTCCTAGAGAATGAATATTCAAGATTATTCTCAAGGTGAAAATTTCAGAATCACGGGTCAGCCCTTTAATTTTACCTCTGTCTATCAAAGCATTCTGACTATTTCCTCAGAGGTCAGTTTATATGTTTCTTTTGTGAACATTTCTTCTGTTTTTCTGTATTTGGGAATTCCTCACACCCTGAAGTTAAGATTTTTGAAGAAAGAATGTGAAAACAACTTCTTTTTATAGGTTTTAGTTAGGTCACTGCTGCAAAATGCTTCCACCTGAATAAATGATCATTAACATATGGCTGATTTTTGTACATAGATTGATGGGGAAATGATAGGTTTTTTGTTAATACACCACAACAGATGGGCCAAGTCACACTGGGTCCCTTTAGTTTGGTCTCTAATACTAGTCAATAGTATTTAATGCAGGCTCAATACACGACTGCCCCAGTATACTTACCCAGACTGCAGCAATTTGTGTCTCATAGATATCCGCTGCCAAAAGTTGTGCCTTTGTATTTAAATAGCCCATGTCAGATTTTCATCCCCTGAATTTTCTGAGTCATTTTCAAGCGAAGTGAATCTTCACCCTCTACCATGTCCTAGACCAGACTGGTTCGTCAACCTCACTGTGAACTGTATGAAGACATACATCCCTCTCTTCGTCTTGAAATTCACCGTCCAGTTTCATTTGGTGCCCTTTACTGTTTGTATGGAAGTGGCAGTGAAATAACTGTTTCCTATTCACCTTCTCCATGTCACTCATGACTCTATAGGACTTTACTTCATCCCTTCTCAGTCACCTCTTCCCCGGGCTGAAGTGGCTTAGTCACATTTTCCTCATATGAAAGCTATTCCTTTCTTCAGAGTATCCTTGTTGTCTTTGTTGTACCTTTCTTAATCCTGTTATAACTTTTGTGAGATGAGGTAAATGGACTTGCATGAGCACGTGAGATGTGGATATACCATAGATTTACATATAGTGGATTCCACCTATGTAGAAACAGTGCATAATATAACTTTGTTCCATAATCTTATAATTTTAATGAGAATCTTTAAATCGTACTAACCTTAGTTCATCACAGATGCATATTTGAAACATGGAAAAAATGTTGACATTTTTTTGCCTGAATAAGTGATACCTGGTTGGTAGGAGTTTGACTTTTTTTTACTGAAGTGGAGGGATCTTCATGGTGCTCTACATTTTCGAAGTATTGCATGATGGTCAAAACCAAAACTGTCTCAGTACAAAGACTTGACAGTTGGAGACTCTCCTCTCACTCCCTTTGTCCTCAAGGGTTTACTTATATTTTCCTATTATAAACAGTTTTCTGAAGACTGAATACTTTGAAATGGAAGGAAAGCCTAACTTTACATCAGACATACTTTTCCTGTGCTTTGAAGATATAAAGTGCTGCATATGCGTGTATTCTTATTTATAGTTTATCTTGGATGTTTCCTTCAAATCCCCTCTACCCCTTCCCTCACAGTCGCTTCACTTCAACCTCACTTTAGCTGCCACCCATATATCCCTTCCTCTTATCTTATCCCTCTTCCACTGCTTCCACCACCAGCTTTGTCCCTCTCCTCATCTTCCAACAACATCACCAGTCAACAAAGAAAAAGCAAAGAAAAAAGAAAGGAACTAATATGATAGCTGCAAAACATTAATGAACTTTCTGTCTTTTATGTTATTTTTCTTGCCTCTTAACCCTTTGTTTGTCTTATCTATTTATAAACTGTTTAGGGTAAAGACTATGCTTTATTCTTTGCTGGCAAGGTTGGTGCCATAGCCCCTCTTTGGAGTGCAAAGCCTAAACTTTTCTGTAACACAGGCTGTGGCAGTATTGATGTTTTGACTGACATGAAAAATAAAGTTGTATTTTAATTGACTAAAGATCTTGCTTTGTGTAACAGAGAAGTAGATATTAAATGATCCCTGAACTTACTGCTATAGCTATGTTTTGTTCTTTACTTTTCCTTACTGGAGTTGACAGCCTACTTCAGCAGGCTTTGTAACAGGCTTGGTAAGACCTTAATACAGACATGGTTATGGGCTGAGCTTTAATGAAGGGCTGTTTAATCACATTTCCTGCATTCAGTTCATGCCTCATAAATAGTCATTACCATAGAATTCAATGTGTCACATTGATATTATCCTAGTCTGCTGAAGATGTTGCTGACACTCTCACAAAGTGTATAGAAAGGTAAGTAAGAATCTCTGCATATGGAGATGCCAATTCCTATTTCCATGCTCACTCTAAGTCATCTAGTGCAACCCTAAGTGTCCGTATAAAGGTCTAGAGTAGTCTGTGTATCTGCAGTGTTTGGGATTAAAAATGGAAGTTATTCCAGGAAGTTTACAGGGATTTGGAACAGGTAAATGACTTAGAAATTCATTGCTATTTTACTGTGTAGGATGGTGATATTTGTTGATTTACTATTGGCATATTCGGCCCTGAAACTTATTTTCTGTAGAGATGGGCTAGCCAGGTGTGGGCTTCCTAGGAGGAGGTGGAAGTCAGGAAAGACTTGATGTTCTGCAGGCTGCCATTCAGATCAGGACTTCTTCATTCAGCAGGAGCTTTTGGCCCTGTAATACAGTTGTGTGGACTGGCAGCCCCACCCAGACAGTATGCAGGTGTGCCCTCTGCACAGTAATGTGTTCACTCTGACCTGTCCTGTCTGACTTCTAGAAATCCATGCATTTGAAGGCATCTCTTCCTGTAGATATCTCACTGAAGTAGGAATGTGACCAGGGTTACTCATCCAGATCATGTCATGGATAAAAATTGTCCAAACATGATACAAAAATCTTGCTTTTTTCCCCCCATCATAAGCTTCTACAGTTCACGCTGCTGATACATACATACATACACACACATATACACATATACATACACACACACGTACATATATATATATATATATATAATCATAGAATCATAGAATCATTTAGGTTGGAAAAGACCCTTAAGATCAAGTCCAGCTGTTAACCTAACACTGCCAAGACTACCACTAAAACATGACCCTAAGCACCATGTCTACATATCTTTAAATACCTCCAGGATGGTGATTCAACCACTTCCCTGGGCAGCCCCTTCAAATGCTTGACAACCCTTTCGGTGAAGAAATTTTTCCTAATATCCAATCTAAACCTCCCCTGGTGCAAATTGAGGTCATTTCCTCTTGTCCTACTGCTTGCTACTTGGGAGAAGAGACCGACACCCACCTTGTTACAACCTCCTTTCAGGTAGTTGTAGAGTGTGATAAGGTCTCCCCTGAGCCTCCTTTCCTCCAGACTAAACAACCCCAGTTCCCTCAGTCGCTCCTCAAAAGACTTATGCTCTAGACCCTTCACCAGCTTCATTGCCCTTCTCTGGACACGTTCCAGCACCTCAATGTATTTCTTGTGGTGAGGGGCCCAAAACTGAACACAGTATTTGAGGTGTGGCCTCACCAGTGCTGAGTACAGGGGAACAATCCCTTCCTTAGTCCTGCTGGCCACGCTATTTCTCATACAAGCCAGGATGCTGTTGGCCTTCTTGGCCACCTGGGCACATATTCAGGCAGCTGTTGACCAACACCCCCAGGTCCTTTTCTGCCAGGCAGCTTTCCAGCCACTTTTCCCCAAGCCTGTAGCGTTGCATGGGGTTGTTGTGACCCAAGTGCAGGACCCTACACTTAGCCTTGTTGAACCTCATACAATCGGCCTTGGGCCATCAATCCAGCCTGTCCAGATTCCTCTGTATACCTTTTCTACCCTCAAGCAGATCAACATACCTGCTCAACTTGGTGTCATCTGCAAACTTACTAAGGGTGCATTTGATCCCCTCGTACAGATCACAGAATCACAGAATCACAGAATCGTATAGGTTTGAAAAAACCTTTAAGATCATCAAGTCCAACCGTAAACCTAACACTACCAAGACCACCACTATACCATGTCCCTAAGCACCTCATCCAAACATCTTTTAAATACTTCCAGGGATGAAATTAAAGATCATTTCTAAACATATTAAACAGAACTGGCCTCAATACTGAGCCCTGAGGAACAACACTTGTGATCAGCCACCAACTGGAGTAAGCTCCATTCACCACAACTCTTTGGGCCTGGCCATCCAGCCAGTTCTTTACCTAGTGAAGAGTACGCCCATCCAAGCCATGAGCAGCCAGTTTCTCCAGGAGAATGCTGTGGGAAATGGTGTCAAAGGCTTTACTAAAGTCTAGGTAGACAACACCCACAGCCTTTCCCTGATCTGCTAAGTGGGTCACCTTGTCTTAGAAGGAGATCAGGTTGGTCAAGCAGGACCTGTCTTTCATAAACCCATGTTGACTGGGCCTGATCACCTGGTTGTCCTGTACGTGCCATGTGGTGGCACTCACAGTGATCTGCTCCATAAATTTCCCCAGCACCGAGGTCAGACTCACAAGCCTGTAGTTCCCCGGATCCTCCTTCCGGCCCTTCCTGTAGATGGGCATTACATTTGCTAACCTCCGGTCAACTGGGACCTCCCCAGTAAGCCAGGACTGCTGATAAAGGATTGAAAGTGGCTTGGTGAGCACTTCCGCCGGCTCCCTCAGTACCTTTGGGTGGATCCCATCCGGCCCCATAGACTTGTGTATGTCTAAGTGGTGCAGCAGGTTGCTAACCATTTCACTTTGGATTATGGGGGCTTCCTTCTGCTCTTTGTCTCTGTCTCATATATACGCAACTCTGCCACACATCTTTTTCGAACAGTGAGTTTGAGGATTACTTAAAATATGGGCAGTCAGATTTCCTCTTCTCTGGACTGATGTATCTATGAATGTCTCAGTAGATTTTTAGAGATATAAGGGATGTATCTCTCAAGCAAACAATTATTTTTTTCCAAATAAACAAATATCTTACATGCACATAAGAACTCAATAAATACTATTTGAAAAAACAGTAGATTTTAAATTACTGTGTGATAGTTATCCAATTAATTCTAAACTACTTGTTTTGAACACCATCTCCATTTTATTTTCATTCTTTATCTACCTATAGATAAATGGACTCTTATGGGCCCACTCATGGCATCATTTGACTACTTTGCATGCACAAAAAACTTCAGTGCAATTTATCCTTTCAAAATTCACAAATCTCTCGCAGTCTGTAACCCTTGCTCATCACTATGGAAATTTACGATGATGTCAGAAAAATTCCTGAGAAACATTTCATGGATTGAGCAGACTACAATATGAGAAACAAACAGTCTAACTAGAATTAAAAGGCTATCAAACCAAATATATACTTCAACAAGGGCAAAATTCTCTCTGAATTCAGTAGTTAGGTAATCCTTCTTTCCATCTATAATTTTACTAAAGATTGTGTATTTTTTTTTTTTTAAACCTAATGTGTAGATCTACTTAATGAATGAAGGATAATGTTACTGTAAATTTAAGCAAAAAAAGAATGTTTAGTTTGTAGTGTTTGCTTTTCCATTACTTACTTGATTCAGTACAATTAATTTTAATGTTATGCTGAATTCAGCGGGATCAATAACTCAGATTTTCTTAACTTTTAGGCTTCTGTCATTGCTGAAATGGTTAATCAGAACACATCCCAAGTGTATATGAAAATCAGTTTTTAATTCTGAGAAATTATTCAGAATATGTCCAGCAAGTATACATCGGCCTCCAAGCCCCTTCTGTTTATTGGACTGCCTGTTTCTTTGTGTGACAGGTCATTAAATATTTGCTGTAAAAGAATAAAGAAGAATAGTTGTTACTGAAGTCAGTGAGGCAACGCACATGTTGAAAGTGAGGCACATTCTTCTTTAAGATCTTGGTCCTTTGACCCTCACTTATTCAGGATGTACCGTGGAAGTGAAAGAGCAAAATCCTGGAGCTTTTCAAATGAGTGGATTTACTGTCATAGTGTGTGTGTAGTCAGGATTGAACAAAACATGTTCTGGCTTTCTGGCTCTTTTAAAGAGTCATGCAGGATTAAGAGATGAACTGAATTCTCATTTTGAACTTAATTCTCAACATGTTTGTATGCTTTCAAACCATCATGAAGAGAAAGTCAAATGAAAAACCCCTTGTATCTTACTTCCTAAAAGGTTTAGAGAAACTTTTAAGCAAAAAAGGATTTACTCATTTGATTAGAGCTGGCAAAGTTAGAATCCAGCTATTCCCGGGTGTTGAACAGATGCCCATAAAAAGAGGATTTCTTCCTCTCTCCACGTTGGTGTAATTTATTAGTTTACTGACAGATTGCTCAAGAATGAGAGGGTTGCTTACCACAGTTATGACTCGGATTGATTTTAGCAATACATGGTTTGTACAATTAAGGCCATTGTGTGGCTTCAAGTCATAGCCTGTTTGTTTACATAAGAATAAGAACTGTATATATTCCATTCAGTAAACTTATTTGTGAAAGTCTTGGTGGTTTAGCCCTGTAATCCCAAAGGAGAAATAAGGATGTAAGAATTGTCTGTATCCCTAGATCACATTAGACAGTAGACCACATCATATAAATACCACAAATCTCAATTGAATCTCATTTTTACTTATGTTTTGGTTACAGAATATTTTCAAATCTTTCCAGTACCTCTTATCCTAAATGACTGCATATATAAGACTTATAAATTGTAGTGTTCTGTACGTGAATGTCCTGTCCCCTGTATGAAACAGACAGGAATCAATTTTTTTCTCTGTTTAAATAGTCTGTCTTTATTAGCCTCAGTATTTGTATAATAGTGAAATGAGGAAAAAGGAAACAAATATGTCAAGAAAGAGAAGGAAAAATAATTTAAAAAAAAAGAACAAAAAAGGAAAAAATAAAGAAAGGAAATACCTGAATTCAAGAAAACAGGTCTAGAGCAATGAATGCAAATGTTGATATTAATGTGAGATTGAAACCAGTGCTATTATAAAGTTTTTAAACCTATTTCCATTACTTTTTGTACAATTTACATCCAAAATGAAACTGTATTCATATATTTTTTGTTGTTTTGAATTTATTAACTAAAAGCTTGATATTTTTTGTGATTACACTTCAATTTTTTTGTTATTTTGATAAGAAGCTGTTTGAAGTCACTGATTATATATCAGGATACTAAGTACTGTACAGAGTAAAAATACAAACAAAAAAAAGCTAAGGAAATACATGAGAACTGCTCATAGTACTTGTCCACATGGTAAACAGTCATTTCAGCAAGTCAGGGTTTTAATTACATTAATGTCTTTTGTAGTCATCAAGGCTGAAGACAGGTTTAAGTGCATGGAGAGAAACAATGAGCTGTTTTTAAAGATGTTAAGGACAGAATCTGCTGCCTATGAAGGGCAACATCAAAGCAAGAAGTTCCTGCTTCAATAAAGATAGAATAAATGGATGATGATGTAAGTGGAAGTAGGAGTTGGCTTCCTGGCAGTGACTGGAGGTCTGTAGGCTGCTTAAATGATCTTGGCCGTCAAGTAGTTTGAAATGTATACTGTAATTATGCTCCGTATATCGTCACAAGACAAGTCTGTTGAGAATTGTAAAGGGACTGGGCAACTTTTCTGACCTGTTAGGTTATAGAGCATATTAACTGAAATTCTGCGGTTTATGGGCAAGTACTCTAAGCATTAGGAAGCACTTTGAAAGACAGGGTTAATATATCTACCCCTGTTTGAGAGAGAGAGAGAAAGGGAGAGAGAGGAAACAAACACTCAGAACTTTCTTCAGAAGAGGAAACCTGGATCGTGAGTGGTGAAGGCGCTAAGTGTTTCCTATTGATTCCTTACAGAGATAAACAAGAGAGGTAGAAGTTTAACTAAAGTGCTCTTGGAAGGTCTTGAGATGTGCCCAACCTTCATTTACTGACATTAGAGTTTATCTAAAGAGGACTTATTTCTTCCACTGAGTAAGAAGTTCAGGAGCAATCATAATGATCTTATGAATGCCAGGCTGTACAATGGTTCTAGTATAATGTCACTATTTCCCATGCATCCAAAATGTTCTGATTGCCTCCAAGAACTTTCAGGTGATGTTTAAAAGGAGCACACTGCCTCATTTTAAACATGATACACATGAGCAAGCTATTTCAAAGCTAGTGGAAGGTAAACTAATTAAATTTTATCTTTGCATTTTTTCATAATCTTTCTAAATGAATTTATATAGATACATGTACCTTTCCTCATATATGATCTCACTGGTGTCAAGTGCAAGAGGTAACAAAAGGCTGAGAAATAGCAGAGGAGATGGAAACAGAAAAACTAGAGGAGCTGTCAAAGATATAGACAAAAAGAAAGAAGATTGGGTAGCCACAAATTTAGGGATCAGGACCAAACCCCACACTTTACAGTTATGTATCTAAACCTAGGCCTGAATTCTCTCCTTGAATTTTGTAATACATTGAGTTCTTGGAAGATCGGTGTAAGGTAACAGTTTTCTGGATGAATACAAGGAACATGTTGTCAGGACTTTGTATTCCTTAGAGGATTTCCTACTCAGGTGGGAGAAGCAGTATGAAGAACATTTTCATGCATGTGATTATTGCTTGTTAGAAGCTTTCATAATTTAGTAAGATAAGAACAACTGGGGGGGGGGGGAGAAAAAAAAAAAAAGAAAATAAAGAGCTCAGTACCTGAGTGACAGTCTGGGTAGTAGATTATGGTGGAAAAAAGGCATGCACATGGCTAAGATAGCCATAGTAAGACCAGGTATCCTCAGAAGGCGCTCTCCACTCTGCTGTGGAAAGGAAACGGATGAAGGATTACTGGGATTAGTATTTAGTGGTGACTGAGGTGGCTCTGGTATCTCAGGTCCAAGCAAATTTTGAAAACATACTCTTAATAATCTCCTCAAATAAGCTGTGTCCAGAAATGTAACACAATTTTTTTTTCTTTTATATTTTAAAATATGGTTCTATACACAAATCCAATGTTTGTGTAATTTTACTTTGCAACCACAGAGACCAGTGTAACATTTTATGTTATTAAAATGTTAATGACTGGAAAGTTGGTAAGGGATTTCTGTAACAACTCATTTCATAGTTCAACATATCCAGTGATTTTATGCAATTGGTACATATTTTTTTAAGAATGTGCTCTGAAAATAATTCCTAAAGTGACTCACCCTCTCCAATCCGTCTGCAAAAAACATCTTTAACCAGCAGACTGGTTACAAATGTTTGCGATTTTCACAACCTTTCTAATTGTGTAGAAATTCTTTGGAGGCACATGGCTATACTAGCACTATAGCAGACTCTGCAAGCTCTTTCTGCTGATGTTTTCACATCGTTCATTTAGAATGAACATGCCTTTACAATGTAAATATCCTCCAGCTGCTTGTAGAGCCTTGAACTGGCACCAGCATGTCATCCTAACTTCAGATCAATGTAAAGTTGTTTTTTATTTCTTTTTTAATCTCTTTTTCCCCTCCCTTCCCCTCTCAGAATCCCTCTCCTCACCCCCACCCTTTTATTTCTTCATTCATTTTGGCTAAGTGTTTAAGTAAGTGGCAGAAATTTGCTAAACATCACATGATCTATTGCAAACAATATTCAGAGGACTTCTGAAGTATTTACATGCTGCCTTTTAGATACTCTTTAATGCTTTGAAAAAGTGTACTCATTTGGTTGGATACTAAAGAACATACATCAAGATCAAATAGCTTCTTATTTCAAATAAATTGTTTATGGAACTCTAATGTTGTTAATGAAGAAATTCAGGAAAAGGTTATTTTTGCATTTTTTTTCAGCGGAGACTGTCTATAAGCCTATCTTTCTGCAGCATGCACATTGCTTCCCCACACCTTAGGGAAATATTTATATTCCACTGTAGTACATATTTGGCATTGTTCATGCTAACCTTTACTTTTTCTTGTAAAATGTCAGCGCAGCATATCTTAATGGTGGCATATACAACCTTGTAAATGCTTTGAATTAAGAATGTTAATTTAGCCTTATTCTGTTCTCTAGAGGAAATATCTTCAGAACTTTTACTTTGCTTCTCCATTTGCCTGCCTCGGTGGCTTAATTATAGAAGAAAGACCAGATTGTCTTTGCTTTCTTGCTTCTGCTTATTCAAATTTGAATTTCTCGAGCGTAGGGGAGGGAGTTCCTGCTGCTTCTCCTACTAATCACTTTCGCAGTAGTCCTTCTTAAGATTTGAACATTTGCAGAAGATGTGATGTTTTCTTTTTCTAACTGTGGCATTTAACACAAATCTGATCTGGTTTCAAACCTTTAGGTTAGAATTTAAATACTAATAAGTATAACTTCAGTCTTCAGACAATGTGAAAACAAGTATTCAAAATTTGTAAACAATGCTATAAAATATGGCATAAAAATAGGATGAATTGCCAAGACAAATGATTCCAGACCAGGCTAACTTTTTCTATAATAGATTAACAGGCACTGTAAATATAAGAGAAGAAGAGAATGTTGTATGTCTTGACTTGAATAAAATTAATGGCATAGTGTCACGTGATGTTCTTCTAAGTAGGTTAGAGAAACATATTACCATAAGGTGATGCAAAACTGGCTGAAAGCCAAAGCAGTTATCAATGGCTCATTGTCAAATTGGAGGATGTATAGATTTGAGTCTTCACAGTTCTGTTTTAGCTGTTTCCAGTCATAATGGAATAGAGGATACTTTTAAAAAATCAGAAGACGATAGAGGTTACAAGCATACCAGACAGCCTAATTAGCATTCCAAAAGGGATTTAAAAGTTGAGAAAATGTTTTCTTGAAGGTTGTAGTTCATCAAGAAAAGAGAAAGTTTCTATGTTTAGGAATGAACAGACACAAGTGGTTCTGAAAAGATCTGCAGGATGGAGTGGAACTCAATTTGAACATCGACAGAAAGTTGTGTAAAAGGGTCTTACAGAGAGGAAAGGATAATATATTTACATATCCATAGCAGGTAAGAAGAAATATAATGGGTTTAACCTACAGCAAGGAAGATCTGGGTTAGATATAACAAGAAAGAATTCAAACAGGAAGGCCAAGGAAATACTGGAATACATTGCCTGTGGAGATTGCAAAATTTCCACTACCTGGAGATTAGATTAAGTTAGTTGAAACCACTCCCTGGCATGCTATTTTTTGGTGAGTGTGGTGATTCAGGGAAGTATACTGTAAAAGGATGGCATGTATCTATGTTATATTCAGATTGCAAAATCAGAAACCTTTATTTTCATTGTTAATACTTGGAAGAAAGAAACAAAAGTGTATGTTCAATTTTTGACAGACTCAGTTTCTCAGTTTTCATTATATAACTATCGCTGAGGCCCCACACTCTTTCTGCCAGTTTTGTGGAGCCCAATCTGACAGCTCATCTACAAGAGTTAGGGTTCAGTTCCAACCCCAAGCTAACTTATTGCTTAGTCTCCTTTCTAAGACTGTAAACAAGGGTATCAATGGATACCAAATGTGACTGTGGTTTCGGTAAACTAGATATTGATTGAGACCAGGGCTTTGTTTAACATAGGCTGAGAAACAGTTAGAGGATAGTAACACATTTTAGTCACCACCACCATAGGCCAGAACCATAACTGGGAATATTCCAAATCTTGTTACAAAACTTTTGAAAGGCCTTATTCCCTAATTAACTTTTTATTTTTTTCAGTTGCACTCCACAGAATTACTTGTGTTATATTACATTTCATAACTGTTAAATTGCTGAAAAATAGAGGAATGCTAGCCCAATTTAGAGGCTACAGATTGCACACAGGTTGAAGGCTACACTTATGTGCAGGTATTTAAATTTAATGGGATATGAGTATGTGGCATCTCCCTTGGAACAGCAATGTTTTTTGTTGTTTTGTTTTGGTATTTTTGTGGCAGTTCTAGATAAAAGCTTTAAAATTATGTAAAGAAACTGCTAACAAATTCTGTGGCTAGAAGAATGTCAATTCCAAATTTCTGGTTATAATTTAAAAATATATATCACAGAAATCAAATATGTTGTTCATAGCTGCCAATATTTTTTCTGCCTACAACTCCAATGACAACCCAGTCCTTGAATGACACAAGAAGCTAGTCACATCATGCTTTAATATATTTTACAGTAGGAAAATGACCTAATTTTTTATAATATTTCCTTTTCAGTTGACAGTGTATATTGGCATGCACATCGTAAGTGAAACAAGGAATTCTAGGAAAAAATATGAAATTAATCTTTGAGCTTGACCTGTGAGGGCTTAAAAATAGTACCACTTGGCAAGCATTCTCCTAAGGGCTTTATTTCTGTCACAATTTATCATTTGTAGAACATGAAGTTTCATGCAGCAGTGGAAGCTACTTCCTATTCAGAAGTACATTATTCCACCTCTGGTAATGATGAAATCAGGTATTCTAACTCCCTCTTTTCCAGGGGCAAAGGCTGTTAAATTTCTCATACCTGGTGAGGTCAGAGGATATATATGATTGTACAGAATGAGTTTTTCAGCAACCAGAAAAGGAACTGTTTCTTCCCTGGTAGCTGGAAGGTCATAGGTTACCTCCTTGTTATTTTTGTTTTTTTTTAATTTAATTAAACTGAGAACAGACAGTAAATCTAGCACTTATATGTGTAGAGAATTCCTATCTCATAACGTAATGTACTAATTTTCAAGAATAAGTTATTTTAAGAATGTAAGAAAAGCTGTAGTGGGTCAGGTCATATTTTTTATTCTGAGACATTCTGTACCCAGTGGCAGGCCTTAAAAAGAGAAAAGATAAAATAACACAACCTTTGCAGTGTATCTTCTCAGCCTCCAGAAATCTGCAGGCCAGGGACTTGCTGAGCTGGAGTCTAGAGATGTTCTTGATAGCCCCCAGTGAACCCATACTCAAGGAATTTCTGTAATTAGTTTATAGAGTTGCTTTTGCTTCTGGCTTCTGCAGCAGCTTGTGGCAATGAGTTCCACCACTTAACTGTGTTTTAAATCAGATCTTGTGCAATATAGGAGATGAGTACGTTGTCTCCAGGACTTGGTCAGCTCTAAAGCTCACTTTTAATGAATTCTGGGAACTTTTGTGGTTGGCTTGATCAGCTATCAATGTAGCATGGCTCAAAGCCAGAATCTGCAACCTTTTTGGGCTTCCATTGTCCAACAAACCACAGTTACATTGTCTGGATTTGGCCCTAAGTAGATAGCTAGTTTTCCTCAGTGGTAATATTTAGCAACAGGGAGCAAAAGACCTTAGAAAAAGAATAATAAGATTATTTCAAAATACTTAAAAGTATGGATAAAAAGAGGCTGACATTATCAAATCAGACATAGGTGACTTAGAGAACAGAAATTTTGCTCTCCATGAGAAAGGTAGCCTTATTTCAGAGCTTTTTCCATGATTATGCACAGTCTTAAAGGCAATGCAACTTCATGTCTAAATTTAAACATTACAGTTTTATTTATAGGAATAACACACATGCGATATATCCCATATTGCTTTTCTCTATAATTAATACAGGACATAAGAAACAGTAAAAAAAAAGCACACTACTTTTCTGCAATATCAATTATAATTAAAATGAAGATTGATCAATGGAAATGTTCAGGGTTTAACAAACTGAAATGGTCTCAGTTTACGTCTAGAATAGAAAATCTAATTTAAAGTCATAATTTTCACAACTGCAGAGAGTTTTAGTTGATATTCTTTTTATTTGAAAAGGATGACTTATTCTCACCTGTGTATAAATACATTCTTCAAGAGTACATAAGATTAGGGATAAGTGGTTAAGCTCTATTTAAGGTAAGAATCTCTATCATTTAAACATATTACGATAATATTTACATCCTGTTAAAATGAGAAATGTACAGAAGCACTACTGAAGCCATACAAAGAAAATACATAGAGATTTTTGTGGATGCTGATTATCTTCAAAAAGAATCACCTACAACTTTTCCATATGTATATCTCATGTTTCCCTTAACTTGGGCCCGGATTCTGTTCCTACTCTGTGTGTTTTCACAAATTTTAACTTCATTGATTTCAAAGGAGTCCTTCTCCTGTGCTCTGAGATTGCACCAAAGGGTGATTATAAACTCTTGAAGATACGGACATTTCTTAGTCAAATAGAGAGTACACAGAGTGAATCAGCTGCAGAATGAATCAGTTCAACTATGTAGCAAATTGGACGTAAACAGTTGTTTTAGATCTTGTTCTCAAGAAATTATAATTTCTCATAAACATGTTATTTTGTTAACTGTACTATTTTTAATATCCAAGAGTTTTGTTAGCCATAAGAATTTATTCCATAATGTAGTTCAACATGTATTCATCCAGGCTTGACTGATACGCTTGTATTTTATTAAAAGATAATAGTTAATGAATGGCTTCTTTGCCTGTCATGTATGAAGATTTTTCCCATAATTTGTATTTTGACATTTTGATATTTGAGATAAAAATGCCTAAACCACACCTTTTATGGTAGCTTATTAATTAAACATCCCTTGTTGTTGGAAACAACCTTAAACATGCTGGACACATAAGGAAGTAAATTTGTTAAATTATGATTCACATTTAAAGCCTATTGAAATATTACATAAATTACATATAGATACATACACACACATACATAAACGTAGTTAGGAAACTGAACAGATTATCTCTGGTAACCATCCTCTTCAAGGTTTAGAACTGTAAGACACATCCTCTTTCAGCTTGATTTTTTCAGGTACTGTGACAGAGAAAACAGACTTTCTTGCTTTTTTAAATCCCAGTTGGTTACTTAGATTTAAAAGACTTAGAAATTGAATTAAGTAACATAAACTGAATAAATAATGATTTATTTGTTGATGTTTGCTTGAAATTTGTTGATGTGCTTTTTATCAGCTTTGAGTCCTTTATGTGTTCAACTGTTGATTTTGTGGTTTCATGTAATAATAATAGCAGAAAAAGCCCAAAGTAGCAAAGAAATAGGAATCAGATTAATTCAGTGATCACTCATCCTAAAGGCCACCTTGTAACAATCAGTGTAACAAATGGCACATATGATCTAGAAATCTCTACATAAATGTCATGATGGATTATAAAAATCCAGTGGAACAATTTCTTATTATCTTACTTCAAAATTAAATTCAATAGGCTTCCTTTTAGGGGATGCTCCAACTTTTGCTAGAATTTATCTAACAACTTTTGATGATAATAGTTATGTAAAGTTGAACTGAAATAATTTTATTAGTTAAAAAGTCATAGCCAGCAAATTTCATCCTATGTGGTAGGCAGACTAAGAATCACATAAGTAACCTTTTTTTAAAGAGTAATAGGTTTAGGAAAGATGGAAAAATACTAACCTGAAAAAATAATACATTAGTTATGAATTTCTTAGGATATATCAGTTACCTATATATCAGTTACTGGCTGGCTTATTCCTCAAAGCATCCAAAAATGTTCCAAAAATCTAACCTTTTTTTCTTTTTTTTTTACAACATAAACTTTATATTTTATATTTTAGATTGCTCATGTACCCAAGTTTTTCATGCTAAACAGCTCTGCCATCTGCTATTGTTTTTATATTATTGTCCAATCAAGCTATGTCTAAATCATTAAGTAATGAGGACCAATAGGAGTAGAGTGAAATGGTTGGCATCGAGGCCTTATTGTCCGTAACACAGCAATTTGGAGGGTAGGCTGCTTACTTCAGACTAGTTCTAGTTTAATCCTGTGGACTGAATCCTGCTAGTAGATAGAGTACATTAGGTGAACCTCTGAATCATGTCTTCCAGTAATTTCATCCAAAAGAAACATAATTTATGTGCTTCAAGCCTGCTCTGTGATATGAATCAAAACAGGTAATATCCTGGCATTGTTCTGATGGTCAGGAGATTTGTTTCGAAAATGCATTCCTGATTCTAACTAAAATGTTATGTAAAGAAACCCTCGGTAGTCAGTACTGAAACAAAATATTTGTCTCCAGTAATTTTGTGGAGAAACTTTGGAGTTTGTCTATTAATGTTTTTCTATGTTGACAATGGACCATTATCTTCTGCCTCCTAATTACTATCCCATACTTTTTATTATTTATTTTTCTTTTACTTGTATTTTGTTAAGATATCAAAGAACTTTACTACAGGGAAGATTGTGAATTTCTCTGCAAAAGTTTCACATACTTTCTTCAGATGCTAATGTAGGAATTAACTGGATGTTTTTATGCTACACAAGTATTTTTAGTAGTAAAAGATTGTATATCATTTCCTGAGATTTAATCTGTAGGTGCAACCTTCTCTCACCTATTTCTTACCTTTGTAATAAGAGAGCAAAGATAGGGCAAGACAACCATAGTGACAATGAGACCAGAGAAGTAAAAAGATATCCATTACCAAGAGAAACCCCAGGAGAAATTTAATGAGTAGATTGTATGGATAAAACTTTCAAGCCACATTTTGTGAAGCGATATAACCATGGAGGAGGCTGGAAAGGGGACTCCAGAAGAACTGAAGGAATGGCTGGTAAAGAAGCAAACATAATCTTTGATAATGCTCTGAAAGAAACAGTAGCCAGAGTTTCCAGAGTAATCCATTTTTCTCTATTATAACCAGTGGCATTATTGTTGTGATAAATCCATCACATGGATGGATTACCCTGCATGCCACAGGTTAACCTATCCTTACTTTAAAAGATGAAAGCACATGATTTCCATGGCTTCCCTTCCTAAACATGGTTACTCAGCTTTATTTTCCTATTAACTCAAAGTGGATTACAAGAAAACTAACAAGAAAAATCTGCAATTACTAATTTTGTCTTCTTAAAATAAAACTAGTTGCTTCAATATACTTCACAGAAAGCTGATTAATTATTCTTGAAAAAAAGGAAATCAATATGGAATTTCAAGGAAATTAGTAGACTTTTTGGTGAAGCCAGTCCCAGGTAATGATCTGATGAACAGTTGCCCAGTTTGCTTTTGGGGTGTATAAATATAGATGAACTTTTGTGTGTTCCAGACAAAGCCAGGAAAAAATGTTCCTTCTTCCAAGAAGGAGAAAAGATTAGATTAACATCTTGTAATGTAAATAACACAGAGATCATGATCAGGTAGTTTACTTCCCTTGCCAAATCAAGGTCTAAATGTCTCCCTGAAAAATATGAAATGTCTGCTTTCTTCCTATGCATTGAAAATTTAGGATGTAATTGCTCCTGGCCAGGCAAGTAAAAAACCTATCAACATCAAATTGAACTAGACTACTTATGGAGATTAAAAGCTTTTGGTTATTTTTTTTCTTTTTGTAAAATGTCCCTTTTAATCAGTCAAAACCATATCCACACTTCTATATCATACTTAGGGAATCGCTTTTGGTCAATAAATGAAAAACCATCAATGAAATGAAACCAGATTTTTTGTAGATTTTCTTATACCTGTGTTCTCTTACAGAAGGTGTAAAGTAACATTACAGCAATTTAAGTAACTGGATTACTTATATTGTTTCTGGATTCTCTTCCATCTAATAGTAGATCATTCTTCAGCTTTCCTCTCCCTGAGGTCACTGATCAAATCTCTTTCCTTCAGAACAAGTCTATGTTCAGAAAACCTGTAGGAACTTCACATCTTTAAGATCAGTGTTCCTCAGCCCAATCTGGCTCAAAACTCACCAGTCTTTCCTTAAGGGAAGACAGGTGATGATTCAGGCAGTGTGGCCCCATAGGCCTTGCTTCCATGGGGAAACAGCAAAAAAACATTTTTTTTTTTCCCCATGAACTTTGACCTGCACATGAACATAGGAAAATACCACCCACTGATTTCATTTCCTCAGCTTGCAATCTAGGTGTATTACCAACATAGGCACAAATAGGAATAGTCCAATACTCTGCTCGGGATATTTGTGTATTAGCAGCTTGAAATATGGAAATCATATTGAGCTGGAGGGAGCTGGAGGGACTTCAGTTAAACATTTCAACTTATAGGTACTGTCCTGTACCATACTGCTGTAACCTGAAATTCCAAATTATCTTTTAGTACTGCAATGAAATCCTCAGAAACATTACTAAAGGTTGCAGCTGGTTGTCTAATTTACTTGTATTGATTTTATCAGAACTCAGAAATCATCTCTGGTGGGTGGCATTGTAGCATGTGTTTTGTGAAAAAACAGAGCAGCCATGACGACACATCTGCATAATTGTGTGCAAAATGGAAAATGTTCAGTGTACTCACAGTACAAAAAGTTCTCTGCAGTCAGTGCTTTGGTACTCTTACAGGATGAAAACCTTGTCTAGGGCTTTTGGGGTTGATTTATTTTCTTTCTTTCTTTCTTTTTTAATAATACAGAATGCCTCCTTATGTTTTTATCTTTCCATCTGATAGTTAAACCAAAATGAAACTAGGAAGTCCATGAGGATAACACATTTTATCTCAGGACTACTTTGCATTTTTTGGTAGGGGTACTGGGGAATTTTCAGATGAAATATAATTTCATTAAAGAAATACACAGTAATTTGAAGAAACAGAACATTTACCAGTTATACATTTTTTTTTTTTTCTGAAACAACAGGCAGTGTTTAAGTTCTTAAACTTTTTGGGGTATGTATCTCAATACATAAATTAAAAAAAAAAAGAGTATGTGCTTGAGCTATGATAGTTGATAGCGTTCAGCATTAATATGTTGCAGCATCCCAGGAAATTCATGAGCACAGAGAAGGGATGCTATACGCTTGGAATTGGTCCCGTTTGACAGCTGAGCACAGCCACTCTGTCCTCGGATGCGAAATAAACTGTGTGGATGCATGCCGTGCTGACCCATCTGGCATCAGGGTTGGAGGGCAGACACTGGGCACTTTCATTTAGGAACATAGGTATAGCTGTGGATTTCAGAGGAAATAGCTAGTACTGGCTGTAAGTTATGATGGCAGAATTAGGTTTTCTACCCACAACAATGAGTATTTTATACTTCAGAAGATCTCTAGAAGGCTTTCCTGAATTTGCCTAGCTATCTTCTTCTGTTTTCCAACCATCCCAGAAGTTTTCTGTGGATAAAGGACCAGGTTTTTCACTTAGATTCTTTCCCAGTGTATGAAATCCTACTCATTCCACTGAACTACTGCTTTACTGTAATGTAGAAGGACAACTAGACTTGCCATGCATTAATTTCTACCATCTTTAAGAAAAGTACATTCCAGTGTCTGTCTACTTTTCTTGATGAACTTTATTACTATCTCTAGATGGGGCCAGGGGATGGTTCTGTAAAATTACAGCTTCGTTAACAGCAATATAGATCATACGGTGACTTCTAATGGGGTTTCTTTCAGCAGTACGCAAAGCAGACAAAGCTTTTAGGGGATGGATTAGATTAGCAATGACTACTTTATTTATCTACTATATTCCCTAATAAAGATGGTCTTTTACTATCACAAATAAGTAATCCACCAAATTACAGTATGTTAGAAATCTTGCTTTCTCTGTAAATTTCCTTTATTATTTCTGCCTCATTTTTAATCTAAAAAAGCAGATGTTCTTTTGAATTAAAGACTCCTGTTGTCAGAGTGACTATTACTTATTTGTGAATAGCATAGCACTAGTGAAATATTGATTACTCGGCATGCTATTGGTAACACCATATTTATTTAACTCTTATAATTGGAACATGGCATCAAATGGCCACCTAACTCCTAAACCTGAAGGTACAACATGCTAAAGTACATGCATATCTGACAGATATATCTGCCTAAGAGGCAGTAGATATTTGATGATCTGTACCCAAGAGTTTCTTTTTTTATTTGCCTGCATATTGGAAAATTAAGTTTAGTTCATATTACTAATGTCTTTGCATATTAATACATTTTGGAAAGATTTAAAGTCATGTTCCTGTGTACTCAACTCTTGTAAAACTTGTGTAGTAGAAAGTTATGGAATATAAAACAGCTTTTGTAGTTCATAGGAAACAGTCTGGAAGCTTTGTAAACACTGAAACCTAAGTTAAAACCAAAGTGATTCTGTTTAGTACTGTAGGGCACTTATCAATTACATATGCAAACAGAAAATGTTTCTTACAGAACTCACTTCTAAATGAGCTTCTGTTTCTGGTTGAAAACTAAATCTTTGTAAGCTTCAGCATTGCAGAAATCAGAGAGAGTAAGCTGATATTTTCTTGCTTAAATCATTAGTGCTTTATGCTTCTCTTACCTTTTGTCACCCCCACCGGTTCTCTTTATCAACGGGCTCTTCATGTGAGGGGTCAGTTTTTCAGGGTCTTATTGTGGGGTTCTATTTCCTACCTCCCTCATTGTGTTTATAGTGAATGCACTGTTTGTATATAGAGAGAAGACATCAGAAACTCCACAACTTACTGGAGTTTAGTCTATGAAGAGCTGGTTGTAAACAAAAATGAGAAAAGACCAATTTGCTTTGCACAGGAATGCTGTGTGGTGGGTTGATGTGTTGTTTTTGTGGCTTTAAATACTCTTCTTGCAGTTTATTGCTGCTTTCTTAACCATTCAAACAAACCATAAATACTATCTCTATGAGATATGATGGCTCATAAATAGTCATATACATTTTTAGTTTCCATTGTAATTATTTTTAATGGAAATATGCCTTTTTGTAATTTTTTGCACTTTTTGCCATCGTGCCTACTTGACTCAGCACAGAAGACCAAAAATAATTTAAATGCTCCAAAATCTAATACAAATCTAATACAAACTGAATACAAAATAATCTAAATGCTCCAAAAGGCTACTCTGTGCCCTGACTGTTGCACAAATCTGCAGCTGACAACATTGAAAAGAAGGTGTATGGGCACATTTGGGGCACATCTGTAAGAGACTACATTTTACATATTTCCAGACTGCTGCTGGCAGGGTACTGTGTTGCTGAAAAAAGTAACATAGTCTAGAAATATAATAGTAAAGAACTCAGTGCAGAAAACTATGATTCACTTCTCATCTTTTATTTAGATGTTAAAGGCTTGATTCAAAGTGCTTTTATTTTTTATAATCAGTACATAAACTGTTAATTAATAATTATGTAAGTGGTATTACTATTCATCAAAATAAGATCTTTTAAAAATACTTTAGTCTCAGAGTATTTTGTGAATTCAATTATGTTTCCATTTGTCTGTGGTGATCACTGCTGAAGTATCAGAATTTTCAAAATCCTTTTAGTATGATTTAGTTTTCTTCTGCAGCAGATTATTTCATAAAGTTTGGAACAAGAGGAGAGTCAGAATTTTCCTGGTTTTGAGACCTTTCTCTTACTTTTGAAGGTTATTTTGTAGTTGTCCTAAGTCTTCAGCTACTGAGAAGGAAGCAGAAGGAAGTATACAGTCTTCATACAGTCTGAATCCCTCTGGAGGCTTCCTCTCTCTTTTCATCGACTGTGAAGGGAGCCTTGGATGACATTATTCTTAAAATAGGCATTCGAGATGCAAAAAACCATAGTTTGCACAAACTAAAATGTTAGCATTTGCTAGTTTTGGAGCTCATACCCATGTAAAAGATACATTCCCCCTCTGTACTCTTACTCTGTAAAATGTATGAGACAAAAAAAGAGGTTTGGTTTTTTTTTTAAATTCTCACGATATTTAGCAGATGTCACCAGAATACACTATACTTCAGCACATGTAGCCTCAACAGGTGACACATAAGGCATAGCTAGCCTATAAAAGAGGTTCATGCAGCCTCTGGCCTGCTTCAAATATTTCACACACCGTGCTGGGGAGACGTCAGCAAAACTGAGCCAGAGTTTCTGCTGTTCTGGCAGCAAGAGCAGCCTGGTCTTCACCTCTGTCTTCTTCAAGCACTTTCCAAGTCATGAGGCCACTTGCTGCGTGCGTGCTCCACGTGCACAGCAGAACTGCTCTGTGCATGCTCAGAAAGCCAGAGACTCCCTGGCCAGCAGTGGCCTTCCTGCTCATTTGATCAGGGCATACCTGGCTGCACATTCAGCATGCCTGGGGTATGCAGCATTTTCTGAAGATGCATTAAAAGAATGCATTCCTTACGTTCATAGAGGGGTATTTCCACATTTTTCCTCCTCAACATTTTATTTCTATTGATTAAATTTCTAGTAAACTTCCCTGGTTTCTGCAGGCTGCCTTTGGAAGATGTGCATTTTGATGCATGGATGTTGCAATAAAAAACACTGAAAAGAGTTGGGAGATTCCAGGGACTTTTCATTGTACAGTGTCTGTTACAGGAAGAACTAGATTTACCTCAATCTGGTAAAGTCAGATATAGCCCATTAAAAATTATAGAACCAACAGAGGTTGCAGATATCTCCATACATTTAGAATCTGCCCTTTAAGCTAGATTGGACCAGATTTGGGATTGGGCTTTTAGGAAAATTCAATATATATATATTCCCTGTCTCCTCTTAATCTTTGAGAGTTCATAATTTCTGGAGAGCAGTGCCTGGTCCTATCTGAGGAAAGGAATGACAGATAAGTATAATAAAACAGTTTCACTTAGATCATCAGCTGTGAAGACAAGCTATGGCTCTTAATATTTTTAGTATACAGTTTTAACAGTGACTGGTTATATATTTCAAAATGTTTATTAACGGTAAAAGTCTACTTAGGAAGCTAAGAGAAGACTTTTTTCAATAGATGATCTCTCTGTTTAGAATTAAAAATACAAACATGAACACACATAAACAACATGAACACACATAAACACATGCACAGAGCAACAGCAAACATTTTTCTAACTTTAAAGGAAAAAGTTCAGTTTTTAAGGCAATGAACTTGAGAAGATTACATAAATTAGATAAAGGATAAGTGCTTTGATTACCTGGGAATAGTGATGTTTGAATTTCCCCAAAACAGGTTGTTAATTTGAAAGATCTGTGCAGCTGGGCAGGATATAAAACAAGTGATTGCAGTAGAGACAACAGTAATGAAATGAAAAATGCTAATAGCCTTGAAAACAGACATGTAAGAAATGGCTGGTTATTCCAGGCATCTGAGAGAAATGTAAAAAAAAAAGCTTAGAAAAATTTCCTTTGCATGCTATGTAATAGGGGCTTTGGCAGTCTTGTATATATTTGTACACAGATTTTAAACAGCAGTCCAAATAAGTCTGTTATTTGCCTTGGAAAAGAAAATGTTAATGGCAAAGATAAAGGGTTTGGGATTTTTTGTTTTGTTTTGTGCTGGTTATGGTTTTTTTAAAGCATTCTGTTCAATTTAAGCCCTCACAATTCACGTAGCCTCTGCTTCTGTCTGCAAAGCTGGGACAAAAGTTATTAGCATCACAGAGATGAAAGAAGGATTATTAGTTTATCCCAGTGTCCACAAACAGATAATGAAGAACCTTCTAACTGTTTCCTTTCCTTTTGGAATTAAAAGAGAAGTGTAAATGTGGCATATCTCCATCAAAAAAGTTAAAACAGATTCTGACAGATGTGATCGGGTGCTTCCTTTTAACCTTTGGCTGTTTAGCTATTTCTTTGAAGTCATTCCTGCCACAGGTAGTGAAAGCTGAGTGCATGTTATTTTAGTTATTCCTCCTTCCCAAACAGGAAAGAGTTCTTTCATAACGTGCATTTTTTATCATCTGATTTATAGCCTTTGTTTGCTTTACCATTCTGTCCTTTCTTTGCAGAAAAAAAATAGCTCTCGTGCATACCTTTGTCTAAGTTTCTTCCTATTTTTTATAAGATCTGCAAAGCTTTTTTTGGGAAAAAGGTTCAGACTTCATTGAAATGTAAGCCAAATGTTCAAATGATTGTATTCTTATTTCACCTTTGAAACAGATAGGTTTATTTAATTAGAGGAGTCTTTGTTGTTTTTTTTTTTCCTTTTTTCTTTTTTCTTTTTTTCCCCTTGGCAGGATAGTTTAAATACTCATTTTCAGGAAATTTGAAAGCAACAGGGGAGAAGGTACCTTTAAAAATGATATTTGTTTACTCATTTCAAGGATTACTTTGTGTCACCAAAGAGAATACAGTTCATCCTTTCATTATGAAAACATCTGTAATTTTTTTTCCCATTGAAAACAATACATCTCCTTAGCTACAATACATCCCACTAAAGTCTTCAAGAAATGAAATAAACAATATTATTACAACAGAAATAAAGAGAAAGAAAATTAAGCACAAAGGTACAGATATTGAAAAGGTTTTAGGATAAAGGGGGCTGTAGTTTTGCATGTATTTCTTATGCATCCTGACTTTTTGTATATTTAAAAAGGTAATGTAAAAAACATTATTTCAAACAGTAATCTGATAGCTATGCACCTTCTGTTTAGCATCTCTATATTGTGTCATATCTGTTTTTTATGCGATGACTGCAAAACCTATTTAGCATTGTCTGAATTCTGCAGTGTGTTGGGCAAGGTCCCATAACAGATACAGAAAATTTAGTTCTGTGTCCTGGCACAGATATATCTTTTTTGTGAAAGCTGAAGTGTATTACAAATTAGAGAAATATATCTCTAATATAAAATGTACAGGTTAAGCAAATTATTTTTCTCATTGGAGTCAACTTTGCCTATTCTCAGAAGAAATGTACATTACCTTATGACTATGTATCTGTAGCCTACACTTGATTGCTCCCAAGTTATTTTTAAAAATAATCTCAAAATAACATAATGTGCATTTTAAAACAGCTGTTATTGACCATGTCTTTTGGGGGAACAACTATGCTAACTCAGCCTCTGGTCAATGAGAACTTAGTGTGCTAAACAACAATATAACAGCAGATGTACAATAACGGCCGGAAGGCTGGAATATTTTGGCTACTGCCTCTTCCTTGGTAACAGGAAATGAACAGCTCATGGCATAATCTGTCTAAATATTTCTTTGTCATTCTTTGCCTGACTCCAGCATGAATTCAATAAGACGGCACTTTGTTCTCTTAAAACATCCATATTCCACCACCTAAGTTTCAATGCTTCTTTTGCACAAGCAATGCTTTTGTACCAACTTACTGAAGGCAAATATTTTCTTTTGGGTTCGAATGTTTTTTTAATTGTTTTTGCAGTGTTTCTATACTTTCAAAGAGTGCTTAAACTAGTGCTAAAGTTGTGTTTTGCATTTAATGCTTATGAGCTATATGAACATAAGATTAAAAAAAAAAAAAAACTAAAAAAAATGCTTCAGTCTAGCCCCAGATTCTTTCTAAGAGAGTCATTCTTCTCCCTCACAAGGAAATTTTTTTATCTGTTTAAAATAAATAGTACTTCCTTATTTTTCACAATACTCTATTTTTCCACCAATTCACTATTTTATATATTCTTTTAATAGGTCTTTCCAAGCAAATAGTTTTCAATAGTACTAGACTCCTACAGCAAATGGAATGTCAATTTTTGTACACATTGAGTATTTGAAGAAGGTATTACCTAGTAGAAATGTAGCAAAATTCATAACAAATCCAGAGAAATATGCAGGGAAATTTTCAGGTAAAAACCTTCTGAAAGGAACACTATGAAAATGTTGTCAGATACTTTGAAATAGACATTTTAATTGATCTTTCCAGGTATGTACACAGCAATATTACCATAATACTTTTGGAAAACTCCATTAATTAAAAGGCAGAAAACCTTTTTGTCCTGCTTGTTTGGTTGATTGTCATTGTTTTATTTATTTTTTTTTCCAACCAGTAATAAAACACATTTTGCAGGACCATCTAGAGATAACCAAACTCACACAAGTAACAGCAGGTAAGAAAGGCAAACAGTAGGCATAGAGCTATGTGTACTATGTTTCAATTTGGCTGCAGAAATCACAAGCAGCTTTGTATTTCCCAAAGGATTTTTTTAAAGCAACTTAATTGCATTATCCAAACAGGGATTTATCCCACAGCTAAGACAAGTGGTATACCCTGGCATTGAGCAGCCTTCTCTTTGTAAAGATGTATGACGGTCATGTCATGTTCTCCTTATCTCACATGATAGCAAACATCTGCACTGATATTCTGATTAGGAGATGTTGTTTGTGTAATTATAGATTGCATATTTCTGCAGGAGACACTGTAGTAGCTCCTGCCTTGCCTTGTAAGAACTTTTAAGAGCTTTAAGAGCATATTTTACAGTTGTTGCTAGATGCTTTTAGATGGAGCAAAGCTTCATTTCAGGCTGCTCAAAGAAGAATATTTTAATAAACTGTCAAAAACTTCAGGGCTAATCTCTGATATTTCCTTTTGATCAGCCAAAAGGACTTGACCATCTTCATTGCAGAGTGGCGTAGACAAAGACTTTTGTTTAAACTTTATAGAACTTTCTGAAATTGTCCTAATCACAAAAAACTTTTCCCCTTTTCTTCTCACCACTTTTTATGACTTAGAACTAGTGTTTCCTGTTTAGCAGTATAATAAGCAGATATTGTGACAGTTTTCTGGTTTTTATTGAAGCTCTGCTTGGAACAGACATACAGTTTAATAACAGTCATAGATGGAGCTATCATCATCCAGTTCTGACGTTTTACAAAGCCACTGTATTACCACATTTGTTTCTCAGAATTTTCTATGCTGATTCAATGTTTTTATTTGGTTCTGAAATTGAGTTGTAGCAGCAATATTCTTAGTTTACAACTATTAGTATATGCCATTTTTAATAATGCAAGTCAAAGCTATTATTGAATTCAGAAATATTCTCTATTTCAGCAGGAAATAACATTCAGTATCTCATTAGTTTATGACAAATAATCACCATCAAATATGACCATGGTAATTCTGACATTACAAGCATCAGTTTGAGTCACAATAAAATAACAATTACAATGCCAATGTCTGAATCTTGGTAGTATCTATGCCGTCCTGTATCATTTTAGCATTGTGTCAGTGCTGATTGCTCTACAGGTAAAAATTGTTGAAGAACTCGAAACCTGTGGCACACCTGAGTATTAGGGTACAATTACACCTTGTAATAACAATGAGAAAATTTCATATAAAAGTTTATTTAATGTCTGAGCCAAAAGTTTAAGAGGTCTTTAAAGACACTGAGGATAGTCAGTGTTTTAATTGGATATATTTGTTTGTTAGAATACCTCTGTCAGTTTCTTCAACTGGACCATTAGCTTGTTAATAATTTTAAGGTGCTATAAAATTATAGTGATATACAGTGCTTTTCCACTTTACTACATATTGCTCTCAAGAATTAAAAAATGACATAGAATTATGCCAAAAGCAACATGCATATTTAGAAATATTTCAAAGTGATTTTGGGTCACCAAGAGTATTTACAAACTTTTTACTCAAATTCAGCAATTTTTGGTTTGCCAAAAAAAATTGAAAAAGTGTCAGCATACTTGCATTTGTATATACATGGCAATGAAAGTACAATATATGTTTAAGGATCAGCCATTCACATGCAACTTTTTCATCTGTCACTCATAAGGAATGTAATAAGGATATCCCCATTGTGAACACTTCTAAATTCTAGTGGAAATGAGGAGAATCAAGAATGCATTCAAGGTAAATAGGACAAACAGTATACCAGACTTCTTATATACAAACTATTCCCGTATGTGTCTATTTATATCTGCAGGATTGTTGTTTGTTTAAACTGTTCTTTATATTAACTTTAAATGAAAATCAGCAATCACTAAAAAAGCAAAAGTACTTAAAAGATTGAATAAATCATCTTTTTAAAAACTAATTCACAGTTTCATGATAATTATGTAGCATTGATTAAAATCTAATGAGGGTGTCATGGCAAAAATTTTGCCTAGAATTATAAAAGCTCACAGATATAACCAAAGTTATTTGATGTATTTGCCACAATACAACGTGCCTGGAAGTCTTACTGGCACATATACAGTATAACATAGTAAAATTTAGCCAAAAGCAGTTCACCACGCAGTAGAAAAAAACTTAATCATTAAAATCAAACCACCTGCCTCACTCTGCTGAAGGTGAGAAAGGACTCTTCAGGTCATTGTGTCTGTTTTCAGTTCCCTGATGGTTATTCTGGATTCTCTTTTGCTCTGGATGCTCGTTTATTTCATTTTCACTGATATTAGCTGTGTTTTCTGTTGGTAACAACTATGTGCTCTAAAAAATTTGCCTTCACTAGGACAAGAGCTACAAAAGTGGTTAAACCTGGAAAGACTTACTGGCATGAAATCATTGCCAGAATGGGAAATTTCTAAGAATTATAATGAACTGATAACCTGCTAAGTTTATGGCATCTCATCTATCCTACCTCTTCCTAAAGAGAAGCAAACTGGGAACAAGAGATAGAAGTTAAAACCAAATAAATTAAAACCAAAGAACCCATTTAATCTGTTGGTTCATCCTTTTTCAAAACCAGGTGTCTAAACACCACCATTTTCATATGCTGATTTACAAGCATGCACTCTTCGTAGCGAGCTTTAATACTACTATATCAAATAGTCATTCTATTTTAGAAAGATGCAGTGATTTCCAGGAAATTCTGAACTACAATCAGTTGCTCATTTATTCAAACAGCAGAAATAAGCATAGTATTAGAAACATATGAGTTTCTGATAGATTTAGAAAAGGGTTCAAAGAAAGTAAATACATCTGAATTTTTCACTTAAAACACCTTAGCACTCTACACTTAAAAGTTTAAAAGTCCATTTAGAATTATTTCCATCTAAGTAATGATTTCACTCAGAATGTCTGAATGGATGCACGTCTGTATCTGAGAAGGGAGATATGTCAGAGTCAGGCATACAGCCTGGAAGACAATAGTAGAGGGTGAGAGAGAGAGGGAGTCGCATATGGAAGATGTTAGAAGAGTCTGCAAAATTCAGTTACAAATCTGATGTTTCTTTCCATTTTTACACAGTTCTAAATCAAACATTGGGCACCAACCCACTTTCCAAAATCTGTGTTGAATGTGGGAGATTTAAAATCCAGCTCTGAATCAGGGTTCTGTGTCCCAGAGAAATCATTAATGCTGAAGCATAATACAACTATGACAGTGTAAGAGATGTGTATTTATATGCACTGCTCATGAAAATCCCAAACAACACTAATGGTGTTTTATTTGAGAGCCTTTGATGTTAAGAAGAGATAGGCTTATGCCAAGTCTGGCACATCAGAGTTTGAATTGTATAAAGGCAGCAGCCACAGCGGCTTTGTTCTGCATGAAGGCTTACATGTTGAGAGAGAGATTGTGCTTACAGTTGTGAACAGTGTAAAAACATTTTCAGAGACCATAATGCTGTTTCATGTCAGTTATTTGTTGAACAGGGCTGACTATCAACCAGCTGACAGTTTTCAAACTAGTGGGAAATGAAGCAATGGATTTCCTCTCCCCCTTTTATACTAGAGACTTTAGTTAGCTATGTCCCAGCCCCAAAAGAGTTCTTTGAAATTGTTCTATTTTATGATCTAGTTAGAAATAAATATTCCTAGCCTCCATCTTCTTTTGGTTTCACTTGGGAAAAAAAATCTTATATTCCAAATAGTTATACTTAAGAATCACTTTTGTTTTAAAGAGGAGGAAGTTAGAAAACCTAGCCATATCTGTGTATACTTATAAGTCTTTTATATATATATATATATATATATATATACATATGGCTTAAAATTACAAGTAATACAATTTTGAAATGGTCATAGTGAAACTATAGGAACTAAAGGTATCAATGTTTTGGGAATTCTCCCAACCCAAAGAATTTCCTTTTTCGGATCAATTTGAGCTTCTGAAAACAATGCTTGAAGTCATCATCACTATACAGTCACCTAAGTTTAGGCATCTAAAAATTAGTTGTAAACACTTAATTAAAGCTCTAATCTGACATTATTGCCTATGAAAACCCAGGGCTTGATTCAGTTGCTTGTGCACAGATAACCAGTAGCATTACAGATGTCCCTAGGTACAGAAGACGGCTGCATAAGGCTGGCACCTACAGTACAAGACCCATGGGAGAGCCACACACTTCCAGATTGGCAGCTGAAAGTAAAGTAGGAAACCAGAGTACATCAACGCTATGCACTCAGGTGTGGACAGCTGAACCAAGCCTCGTGGAGCTTAGCGAGGTATTCAGGTGAGCTATGCGGAATGTGGGTAGTTTAGAGTGAGCTCAGTAACTCTCTGAATCAACTGACTCTGTTGCTGAGATCCCCACTGTTTATAATACAAGACTAGCTCACATCTAAATATCTGCACTTTGGCAGTAGAGCTCAACCTACTCCATCTGACAATGGCTGTATTCAGTTGTCTAAACAGACAAGTTACCCCATTTACGATTCACTAGAACATTCAAAGTATCTGCACAGGTCTGGCAGAGGACAAACAGGAGACCTACATCATTCCCACATGCAGCTGGAGATAAGGCAGAATGTTGTAGGATGCCCAAAAGGACACTAGGTGCTTCTGTTTATATAAATTATCTAACACCAAAAAAGTCTGCAACTTTCCTGTATATTTTCTGGTTTAGTAGTATTTGTGAGGATAGTCTCTGACTTGTGATATGCTCTTTTTTTCTTTTTCTGTTTTGCAGAAAAGATATCTAAACATTTAATCCTATTTCATTTAAAAATAAACATCTTCACTAGCTTTGTGCAAATTTTGTCTAACCCAAAATAAAATGGAAGTGGGGAAGTAGTAGATGATGAACCTGATACCAATAATATATTTTGAAGGCAAAGAAGAAAATTAAATTTTCATTTATCTATAGTGATTCAAGTGAGGTCCATGGCTTTGAATGAAGTTCCTCAGTAGGAAACGATAAAGCTTCATTATCGTGTTAAGTTTTACAGGATTAATTCAATTTATTAGTGCAGTCGTTTTTATAAAAGAACAAAGTTTTCTCATGGTATTGACCATAATGGAAAAGTGCATGAACATAGTTGTACAATTAGGTTTCTAAACCAAAAAAGTCATCCTTTTTTGTATCAGGAATGTTTGGAAGAGAACTCTAGCAGATACGTACAAGACAAAATCTTAAAGCATTCTCCACATTTTGCATGCATGTTGCCACAGCCACAGCTGATTTCTCTTAACTTCTCTTCTCCGTCTACCTGTGTGCCATTTCACTTCGATATCATTTTCTTTAGATATCACTGTAGACATCATTATCCCCCTTTCTACTTTCCTGCTTTCTACCTCTTCCTTTCTCCCCTCATTTTGCCTGGTCTCATGACTTCCAGCTAAGGCCATACTCTCATTGGTCTCCTCAAGGAATTCCAAACACAGGATTAGTTCTCCCTACAAGGAGTAGTTGGCTCCCTTCTCTAGTAGCCCTGATTTAACTTTCCCATCTCTATTTCCCATGTCCTTCTCCTACACCTTTTCAGGCCTTCCTCCCTCTCCATCTTCTGGGTTACCTTCCATGAGCCCTCTATTTTTGATTCTAATGTGTCTTCTTTTGAGAAACTCCCTCTACTGTTAAATTAAATGTGCTCAGAATTATTTTCTAACTAGTGTAGAACAGCCCACCTCCTCTTACTAAATTCTCTAATTGTCCAAAACACAGGGCCTACATACAAACTGTCTGTTGGAATGGCCCCAGCTCCAGGCTTGCCGGAACTAAAGTAATGAAAGTAACACTTCTAACGGCTGATGTTAGTGAAGACTGAAATGCTTAGGAGCTATTTCATTTACTAATGTAGACATAGTCTCTGTTCTGGCCTTCATTTTTGGGGCTTTTTTCTCTCTTGAATGTCACCAAAAAACCCTTTCTCATTAAGAACGTGTCCATTTCAAGTCCAAGTTGAAACACACACCCTCCAGCAGTTGAGTAGAAGATCTCTTTCTACTCATATCATGCTAATAGGTTGAGAGTACCACAGACTATGCCACACACAAGGGTATGTATACTGGTTTCAACCTTTGGGAAATATCGGGGGAAGACTGTGGTAACCCTTAGTGCATGTTCAAGCACACGTACACCTACACCTCAGGCAGGACAAGCAAGTCATGCCTGGATGAATGTCTTCCATATAACTTTTCTATCCTAAGTCATTCAGGGTCCTTGCAAGTGAGCAACTGGAGAAGAGGCAGGACTAAGTTCTTCCTTAACAGAAATCCTACCGTGAATGTTCAAACACTCAGTAACACACAGTTCAACCGAACAGGCTGTTTCACAGTGTTGTCTAGAGACCAGAATTTCTAGCTACTGGAAATAACAATATTCTGAAATCTCTTATGCTTTGATTTTTCAAAAAGCTCAAAATGTCCACCTTTAAAATTTCATGTATAATCATGACATAAATTTTCTGTATAATCAGTTCTTGGAAGAACTGAACTTCAATATTTCAGAATGTATCACCTCAAATAGAAAAAATATTTGGATAACCTTGAAAAGTTTTACATAAAATGTTAAATATAATAAAATTTAAAATTACAATATTATTACATAAAAGTTAAAATTAAATAAAATTACAATATTGAATGTAAATATTGTAACTAGCCCAAAAGGAAGTATTTTTATACTAGCCAGATAAAATTAGAAAGTCTAAATGCTGTTTCTGTTTGCTTTTTTCCCCCAAAGTTTACATATTGTCAAACCCCCAAATTCCAATAGAACTAGTTTTGCCAATGAGCCCTATTTGATCCAGTTCTTGCATTTAAATTTCTACCCAGAGACACTTTTCAGCCTTCCTAATCACATTACTTTGAACTAGTGACTTTGTATTAATTGAAGTTGAGAGACCCAGTGCACTTGTGTCCCAGACAGAGCACTCTTTTCAGTGCTTACATCATTGTAACATAAATATTCTTCTGGGAAGAATTAATAGAAGCAGGAAATCTGCTAACATTTAGAATGGATAAATGAGATTACTGATTAAATTCCTTTCCTACAAATGCAGCTTTTAAGAAAAAAATATTTACAGTATCTAGAACCACTGCAGAGTAATGCAAACCACATTTTATAATGATGAGCATGATATAAAGATTAGGTTAATCCCCAGTTTTATCCCTATTTGATTGTTTATATTAACTCATTGGTTTAAGAACTGACAGTGAAAATGTGATTTTTTTGTTCCAGCTCAAGTGATTAAAAAGCCTAGCTCATAGTGCTAGTGACTGAGCATCATTAAGTTGATAGTTCTATATGTATAGAATATTTTGTACAAAAAAACATTTTAAAAGATATTGAGGTCGTAAAGGCAAGTGTTAAAAAGTTGAAGAGAACCATTATTAATGAAATTTCCTTAGCATAATCAACCGCAGGGAAAATCAATCTTAGAAAATTTCAGCTCAAATGGTAAAAATCTTGTAATTAATGAAATAACTGAGGCAGGAGACTTATAGTGGTTAGTGCAGGACAAAATTAACTGTAAGTTGAATTACTTGTTTCACCTATGACAGAGGCCTGATTCTTTTTAGAGTTCCCTGAGGCTGAATCTAATGAAATTTTAGCAGTAATGTTGAAGTCCTGTTTTATCACTGTAGACCAAGGCTATCTGATATAACTTAGTGGCCTACTGTGGTAGTTTTCGTATCTGGGAGAGGCTTGATCTGTAGGTAAAGTGGAGTTTACTGTTGAGTCATGGTTAAGGTTTGGTTTCAGTCAATCTTGCTGAAGCTTTGTAAACTATCCTCTTGAGTTTTCAGATATCTTTTAATGGAAATCATGGAATACACCTCTTCAAAAGGTACACATGACCTGGAATCAAAATGGTAAGGGTCTGGAAACAGAAATGTAAATTTAAATTCCACTATAATATCCAAAGACCCTATCTTTAAGCCAACTCTTGTTGCTTTTTGTTTCTTTCTTTCTTTTTTTTTTTTTTATTTATTCCTCCTTTTTATTCTAATACTGAGATACTGTTGACTGATATTTTGAGATAGTGACACATGTTGCATGAAAAATACATTCTTAATATAAAATTAAATTACTGTAGACTACCTCATTAAAATTTATAATTCCTAATAGCAACTACCTTTTTTCTAGGTGACCTACAGCTTAAAATTTTTGAAAGAATATTCTGAATAAAGTCTAAAGAATATTTCAAATTTAAATAGGATTATGCAAACCAAAAAATATTGGCCCGTTATGTTTATGGAAATTAAAGTTAGGTCACATTAAACTTCCTTTTCAATTTAAATGAAAATTGATATAATTCCATTTTTTGTCTCACTTATTTTTCCAATATTTAGAAGTCAAATTAATCAAGAGAAGGATCAGATAGATTCAGTATTTATTTCTTGGAGAGGATTTACTTTAAGAATTTTTCAAGTGTAATCAAAATTGTGTTTCATTTTCTTCAGGGCAGTAGGTGGGTGGATCTAAGTCTCCTCATTCCTGATTAATTCAGACAACTTGTACAGCTTCTAGGGAATTGCAAAAAATTAAATAATCCATACAGAATTTACTCAAAATTTGTCAAGGGCTTGAAGTTTAGTATTAAAACATATTTACATAAATATATATAGCCAATGCTAAGCATGTTTTACTTAATAGCACATTAAGTAAATAGCACCCCTTGCATTTTTGTGGTGCACGGAAGACAGAGTACAGCCTATGACAGAGGATTCCCTTCCAAATGTATTTATTTATTTGTAATATTTGGTTTCTCTTTAAGAGAGGTACTTAATGTGTGTTTCTAAAACAGTCCATAGATCTCACTCCCATTAACACAATTCACTGTAAAGTTCTTTAGAAATTTGACAGAAATGCCAATATAGATGCTTATCCATCCTCCACACAAGATATTAAAATGCTTCAGCATCCTTTCCCTTCTTTCATGAACACAAACCTGTACACAGAGATGAATCAGTGCTCTTCTTCCTATCAATCAGCATTGTCCTTGATGTTCTGTGATTTATATTAATACTGGTCAGTACTTTTGTGGCATTTGCTTGAGGACTTTTTCTTTCTTACTTCAGTTTAAAAGGAAATCTTAAAGGGTAAGGTGGAAGCATTTGTGATTTTAAACTTATGCTATTGAGAGACAATTATTAATCAACTCGTGGGGAAAGCAGTCTGTCTGGTGAATATAAGAACACAAAAACATAATACCTGCAAGTGCTGAAATTTGCAGCTAAAAAGTATAAATCATTATTACTTCATATTTTTTCTGAGTCAGATAGTATTTGTGTCTTCCCTGGAATCTATTTATAATTTAAAAAGCGTCTCTTGCAATGCACCACTTTTGCCTTAGATGCAGGAGGGTTGCATGAGTTGACCAGTGGAAAAATCAACCTTGGAGATACCATAAGCATATTTACCATTTACTCTGTACCTTTCATATGAGCACTCAGCCTGCTCTGTCTCTTGATAAGGAGAGAGATTCTTGGAATAATTGCCAGAATTGGAATGACATAGCAGAAACCTGTTGTTTTACAAACTAATTCTCCTGCCTGGGGAATTGTTGCTGTGAGCAATTGAATGAAAAATTAGAAAGTGCCTCACTAACCCAAGCACTGATGTGGGCACATGCCTTTCAGGAGTGATAAGGAGTAGCGAGTTTTTCTTCCTTTTCCTGCCATGTTAGCTTCATGATGATATTTTCTTTGCTTTCCATACTGAGGCATGTAAACAGGATGGGTGGAGTAAATTGTAAAGTTCTTGTAATTTAGCAGGGCTCGTGTAATGGAGTGTCTTGGTCACCACTGATCTAAACTTGTAGTGAAGGTCATGGAACAACTTTCTGGAAGAGTGGCGGGAGATGTTGGGTGGGGTTCAGGGAATGACTTAATTCACTTAAATTTAAACTTCTATAATGTATATGTCTACACCTGTACTAGGATCCAATTGAGAGAAACAGGTAAAATGGGAAGTAATATATTACAGTAAGTAATATTAAGTAATATAACATTCTTGTTTTAGGATGAGATAAATTAGTCCACACAAGCCTCCACTGGAGATACCATGATTAACTCACATATAATCATCCTGCTTCAGATACCTAAAGTTACATTAAATGAACTCTGTGCCTGATATCTGGTTTAGAAAACACTCAAGCTCTTCTTCACTTCCTTCTTTTCTCTTTAGAGGAGGACCCAAGATCACTGCAACACTTCTGGGACGACCAATGAGGCTGTTGTGACAAGCAGAGTACTCGCAGGAACAGTGCGGTCTTTACTGCCAGACTCTTTCCCAAGTAGGCTAGTAAAACTGTGGGCAAGTTAAACCACAGGCACTGTCTTGTACCTCTCCTGTATTGAGGCAATGAATAGAAGAAAACAGGCTAATTTGTCTTGTCACTTCTTTTTTTTTTTTTCTGGTTGCTTTTTATAACTGTGAATCTCTGTATTTTTTAGACTGACTTTAAAGTCAACATGAAGTCACATCAGTTTTTGGTACTCTGTCTGAGATGATAAATCTCTTTGGAGCTGTGTCTGCTTTAAACAGAGTTCAGTATACTGATAATGTTCAGTGATTAATAAAAATGAATAATAGTCACTAGCAAAACACATGGTGCTCTGCTTTCCTCTTTCTCCCCCCCACCCCTTCTCTGTTGGAAGCAGTAATCTCAGCCACAAGAATTAATCTTGGAGAGACCTGATACAGACTAACTTGTTCACTTATTCAGCTGTCCTGTGTTTAACTTGCTCCTTCTCAGCTGGTTTGGCTGGAAATGAACAGAGACGAATAGAAATATGAGTGCTTCCCATCCACAAAACCTGTTTATGAAAGTAATATTTTAGACCTCTCTCTTTAAAATTTACAATTTCCTATGTATTCTTCTACCCCAGGTGTGTAGCTGACTTCCAACCACAGATGATGGCAATAGTTTCTCCCTTGCAAGTTGCAGATTCCCAGGTGAAGTAAATAGTAAAAATTAATTACTACATATGTCCTTCCTCTTTCCTGCCATCTGCTTCTAATGCCTTTTCTTTTAGACCTGGGTTTCCTCTCCTAGATTTTTATCTTATTCTCTAAAGAAGTTCCTCCAACAGCAAATGTCACTGCAAATTTAGATTACAGTAAGCTAAAACAGAAGAGGAGAATGCTCATCCAGGCTCTCTGTAGATTCCTAGATCTGCTAAACTACTTCTTTGTATCTTTTCTCTCAAAGCCCAAATCCCACTGATATATCACTTGTGGTTTCTGCAGGGCCAGATGTCGGAGGTAACATGCACCACAGGTAGCAATTCTCAAGTCCAAACACAGGTAGAGCACTGACCCTAAGAGCTGAATCTGCCAAATACTTTAATATTGTGAAAGACTTATAAAATCCACACTGAATTAAAACATTTGAATTTTTAATAAGAGTTGTGGCATTGGACTTGTAGTTAGGATAATGTTTTACTTTTTTCCAGTAAATATGTTGCAAATCATCTTTTTTTTCCAAAAACCATCTGTGAAGTAGATAATAATTTTCTTCATTTTTTGCAGAAACTCATGAAAATATTTCCAGAGCATAGAGGGAGCTAGTGTCAGGGCTGGATGAGACAATGTTTTATTGCCGTGCTTAGATCAGAATTTCCGAGAACTTCATGATCCTGAAAGAAGCTCAGTTTAAATGCAGGATATGGAAAAGGATGTGGTATGTTCTAACATGCACATACACACCCACCCACCCCCATGCATACAGATACTTCTTGAATATTTCAGCAGATCCTCTTAGGACACAGAAGACTTCATTTGATCTCACCTGGCTTTGGGTCTGGTCTTCTCTATATGATGAATATAGCGATTTCCACAGAAGATAAAGACTGAAAAAAAGAGCCTAAATTCTGTTTTTACAACTAGCATTTTGTTTCCTCCTTTTTTATTTTTTCAGATCAGATCCTGAAGAAATGAGGGGTTTACTATTTGGTGATTCCCCCCCCTTAAAAGATAATTTACTGGGACAGACAGTTATGCTTGAAAATTTGCAGCACCCACAAATTCCAGGGGCAAGTACATGTAACTTTATTTTTAAACATTTTTTAAAATATACTACTTCACTGTAGAAACAAAACATAAAATAATAACCATTTGTTTGAATAAATGCTCAGAGGAGCTCAACTTCTAGCAGGGTTTCTTCAGTAAAGAAAGCCAAAAAGTTCCATTCACAAAATTCTTTACATTTCTTGTGAAAGAATTACCGTTTCTAATTTCTAATGACTTTTGAAAAGCAGGTCAGATGCACTATCTTCAGTGCTAGTTCTCTAATCTTGCATGTACTAAGCTAATTACCCATCAGAGCTGAGAGTATTCAGCATTAGGACCTTTCCCAGGCTCTTGGCTGCACTCTTTCAATGTACACTGCCAGTCTATCAGCTGTTCGCTGGGCCTCGAACAACAGCTGCCAGCAACTGCAAACATCCGGCCTCGACCGAGAGGCATAAAGAGCCAATTGATAGGAACAAACGTCAGGATGCATAGGAATGCCTGCACAATTATAAATTAATTCTTTGAATTTTAATAGTCTTAAAGGCATGAGAGAGAAGGAAAAAGAAAAAAGGAAGCTGATGTTAAGCTAAGCGAGAGTGTGATATACTGATATTACGTTCCTGGTTGCCCCAAGATGATTGCAGTGATTTTTACCAGAGTTGTCTTGGATTTAATCCTTTCTGACCTTCATTTCCTATACATCTACCCTTGCAAGCAAGTTTCTGCAATACTCCGATAAGCTGCTTAGCCAAACATCATTTGGCTCTGAGTGGGCTGATTTGTTTCCTTGTCAAAGGATAGTTAAATCAGTTATTCTGCCTCCAAAGCATCAAGTGATAGACTAGATGGGTATGTTGGTCTTTCATGATTGTGAACTGATACCCCTGCCAAACTGATTCTCTTGTTGTACTGCAATTAGTAATTTTTAAAATATCTTCATGCTAGCTTAGGTGTTTGAGCAAATGAGCGCTGCTTCGTCAGGAGAGGTCTCTCCTGACTGAGTCCAGATCAGATAGAATTTCTTAGTAAAATATTTCCACGGTCAACCTCCTTTTTTAAAAAATAAACATGAAAAAAATAGAAAAAACATGTTAGTTTTGTGCTGCTAGATGTGACTAAGTAACTGTTCTGTGGCTCACGACCAGTTATTGTGACAAACTGGCTCTTCCTACAGCTAATGCAGCATTTCAAAATGGGACATTATAAGCCTGGAGTTCATGAATGAACTATGTTCAAACAGTGGAAAGCCACATTTAAATGGTTGCATTAGGAACTCCAGCAGACAAACCCAAGACAATTCAGACTATACGGTTTTCTCCAATGGCTGTGAGAACTCGGAAACAGGAACAACAGCATGAGCTTGTACTGGAATGTCATCCTTAACTCCGAATTTCCTGGCAGTCATTCATCTGAGTCACAACTTAACAGTGTTTAGTTTTTTGGTTCCCTCCTCCCCTGCATGTGAATCCCCTCGCTGTGTTTTTCTTTTTTTTCTTTTTTTGGTGGTTGTTTTAGTAACAGTTTCTCTGTCTTATATAAAATTCTAGAAACACGTTCCACCGGTATTTAAAAAATGCATTATTTTCAGGTTTGAAACACAGTCTGGTCTTCATTAATAGGCAAGCCCAACCAATGCCTCTTTGGCCACATATGGGCTCTTGGCTGGCAACCTAATGTTTTCTTGCTTTGGATATGGAGACAAGAAGAAGTACACAGGGTTAATACTTCCAGCAGGGAGCAAAGCCCAGCCTTATGCAAGCTGCATATATAGGAGCAGAAAGGCATTGCAAAAGCGCATGTAGGCCAAGACTGATGTGGGGCTAGATAATCTAATACTGAAAAAACATTTCCACCCTGCCTTTCTCTATGGAGAGATCACAGAATCATACAAAGATAACTTCAGATGCCGATCTTTGGTGTATTCCTGGGAATAAACTTTATCCTCTCCTTTTCCAACAGTGAGTTTGACAGCTCCTAGCCATGGATTCACATTGACACTGTTATGTCGGCTGTTTTTCAAAGCAGTGGGTATCCACAGCTTACTAATTACAGTAAATCAGGCCATTTTTAGTGTAACTCTTTTCTTCCTGTTAGCAGGAAAAGATTCCAGAATTGTATCTGTGCCTTCAGTTAAGTTTTATTTGCTATGAAGACAAAATTCAGGATGTGTTCTTAGGGTTCTTTTTACATTATCACGAAAAAATAATATTTTGGTCAGAACTTCACTGATTGTTTTGCTGTTCAGATAAAACGAAGGTCTGAGACTGAGCATGCTACTTTTATGCAAGCAAACCTCCCACTGAAATAGGAGGCATTATTGCTCACTTGATTTTGAGTACCCGTATTGTAGGTCTTTGCATCTGAGCTGCTAGTTTGACTCCTTTTTATTCAATAGAGGGACATAGACCCCTTCATGGTTCAAGTTATTGAACTTTGCTTAGGTAGCTAACCTTGGATAAGATGAATTGCTGCTCAAATCCCTGTTCTTTACCTATAAAAGACCCCTAGGTGAGTAGCTAAGATGGATCAGTTTACATTGTAGGAGGGATGACTTCTACCCCCAGTGTCAATAAGAGCTTTACCCATAAAAGAGGTCCTGGAAGAGAACAGAGCTGGTAGAGTCACTTTATCATACTGATCACAAAACTTGGACAGAAGTTGGTTGTACTTTTTCCGCAGGATGGGAATTTTATTTTGTGAAGCCAGTGGGAACTGTAGGAATTCAGCCTCCCCAGAGACTAAGTGCAAAGAATACAGTAATTTTTATTCGTGTGCTAAGGCAGGTCCCTGCTTGTCTGTTTCTCCCTTTTCTCCCTGCATTCTAGTTCTTGCTGTTAAGGTTAGGGCATTTTATCCAATGACTCTTTAATACAGAGAGTATAAGGTCTCTGCATCAGGAAATGGAACTTAAGACCCCCTTCTCCTGCCAGGGGAGTGCAACTGTATTAACCACTGGGCAATGCATAAGCTCTCTTTTGTGTTTCTTACCGATCTAGCTTTGCACAGCAGCCCAATATTTAACAGGAGAGTCTTCCCACTGCAGTTCCAGCTTTGCACACAGGCTGGTAGTTAGGCACTCTTTTTGAAAGAAGAAATGAACATCAACAGTCCAGGGCAAACCTGCAGCCTCTCTGTCAGTTTTCTGAAATGGCAGTCCGTGGGATAGCTCTGTGGCTGTGCTTTATTTGGTGCTTTGAGCGTGCTCTAGGTGTGCTCTCTTCCTCTCTCCTCCCTCCTTCTCTCCCTCCAACAAAGGCATTTCAGGAGAGTTAGGCACAGGGGAGCCTCTTTTGCTTGATCCAAACAGCCTGAAGCATGAGTTAGGCACCCAGATCCTTGGTTCGGACACAACGGCAGCATCTCTAAACAAGTACAGTAGCAGAACTTTAGGCGTCTGAGTGTGTAAACACTCCTGCATTGACCCCTGTGGTCAATGACTGTTTAGGCAACTAAGCTAACTGGTGCCCCAAGTCAGTCATGATTTCTCTGCGTAGCTCACTTGCTTAGTTGTTTTTTTGGATTTCATCCCTAGTCATCAAACTAGTGGGGTTTAGCAACTTTTAGCAAAATCCTTTAATGTTTAGGAAACAGACTGCAGTTACTGTTGAGACATGCATAAATGTATCTGGCCTGAAAGGAGCAACATATATTTTACAAATATAAAGGAACAATGCTGCAGCTTCTTTTAAATATAGCTTGTTACTTTAGTCTGACCCATTAAGTTTTCTAAACCAAGGCTTGTGGTATTTGGCATCCATTCCTCTGTTCTTTTGATAAGTACCTAAACAGGATGTCCTTGCAAATTAAATGAAAAACAGCACTGGAAGATTTCCTCCCTCAGGAATAAGTATTAAGATTGGCAGATGGCTTAAGTGGAAATACACAGGAATGCACTTTAGCCAGTACTTGAAAATCATTCCAGCAGATATTACTGAGGTAAATTCATGAAGCTCCATCAGACATCCTTCTGCATTGAATCAATTTTTAATGGCCTCAAGCAAGAGTTTTAATTTATTCTATCCTAATTGTTGCAAATCAGCCTTAATCTAAAAAGAAAAATATATAAATAACCTAAAGTAATAATATTTTCAACTACTTTTATACCACAGAAGTGTCCTTACCATTTCTTGGTATGTCCTAGCTAGTAATCATCTCTGAAAACTTGATGCAAGCTCTCTTAAGTCTTCAGACAACTTGCAGCTGAGTTCAAATGCATATGTGCATGTGCAGTCATTCATGCAAGCCTCAAGTTTAGCATATTAATGTGTGTGGAGAAGGTTTGTGTATAATAAACTGCATAAACCAGATACTTAATATATTTACTTATACAGTTCTGATCCCCTCATGAGAATTGTGCACTTCAAATCTTTGCTTCATAAGAACTCAAACAATTAGATTCTCTGAGCAATGTCCAGTGGCAAACAAGCAAAACAAAGCAATGACAAACTGCCAGAAATAATATTTGCTCTTTACTCGCTCCAGATTCTTCCAGCATTAGCTATATAATGGGCAAGTTAAAGAAATCTAGTATCTACTGGCCCTCTAGTGGTAAAACAAGAGCTTTTGGGAAGGGTGGATTCTTCAGCTTCCAGCAGAAAATACACCAAGTGTCCTAATTGTGGAAGAAAGAAAACTGAGAGATAAAATAATGTGCTTTTGTATAGATGATGTATGTATGTATAGATAGATGGATGGGTAGAAGCTAGTTTAAGTCATTTTTAGAGACTTACGGGATTGGATCTTAGCTGGTTTGAGGGTCACCACATTCCATTACACAGTACTAACATGCCTGATGACAGTACTGCCATTGTTTTCATAAAAAATAAGGCCTGGACTTCCTTGGTTGAAGCATAAAAAGAAAAATGACTGTGTTGAACAATCTAATGGTAAGAAAAATAAATATCTTAACTAATTGTCTTTAATAGATGTATATAAGAGAAGAGATGCATATCTATATCTTTCCAGCAAAGAGAGAAGAGATGACAATAGGGTTTGGAATTTTTGGCCATGTTCTTGCAATACTTCTTTTAATTCACTGTGATTAACTCACAGGGTAGGCAGAGAGGCAGGAACTTTCTCTTTGCCTCTACATTTCTTTAAAGGAAAGGGGTACTCTTTATCTGTTAGTCAGCAATGGTGCTTTTTGATGTTGTAAACTTCATATAGTTGCAGGGATCCCTTTTTTTGCAGAGATCTAGCTGCAGTGTGATGACACATGGTGCTGTGCATACTAAAGCATTTCCCTGTTGTGAACGAGACTTTCTGTGTTGCTCTATCACCTGTTCCATGCCATCTGGAAACCGTGATGTGAAATAAAACAGCATGCACAGGTGCTACAGTTTGCAGTTTAATTGCTACCATACAGCAGAATATATAAAGGAGAGAACATTGACTGTTAAATGGTTTTAAATGTTGCAAAGACAGTTCAAAGGGTAAATTAGATAATAATATGAATGCAGTTACTTATGGAAGCATTTGATTAATTTATTCCATGGTGTCCTTCTTGAAATTTCTAACAGAGGGTAACAGAAAAATGTGTGTAGGTTTTAGAATGCTGAGGTATATTTGAAGTTTTTGCTGCCACCAGTCTTTTGCATCCCAGTTTTTAAGCTTATTTGAAACTCACAAGAAAATTGAGTTCCCATCCTAATTAAAGTTTTCAGAAATATATTCCCAAAACAGCAATTCATGAAGGAAAGTAAGCCGAGCCACGCTGTTGTGATAAAGGTGAAATGAAATGTTATTAAATTCAAAAATCTTTTTCTCAAGAGAGAAAAAAAAAATGGAGAAAACACATTTTGAGGAACATATCTTTGTAAAAGGACAATACTTTCACTTGCTGGAGTACTGAACTGAGAACAGGATGGCTAGCTCTAGGCAGCTGAATTGTTAAGCATGAAGCAGTTGTGTGTGTTTTCCAAAGGAAGCTCAGGTTTATTTTAACTATAAAATCAATTTAACTGTAAGAAAAGAAGCTCTTAATAGCATTTACTTTTAGTATTTTCCTGGTTAATAATATCCTCACTGCTCTGACATCAGGGTGAGCAGCATGTGGGATGGAAAGGAAATTAGCTTGTTTTTGCAGGGGGACATTTGTGGTCGTAGACTAAAATCCTTAGGGAATGCCAGCTGATTTACCACCACTGGAAACAATAGATTCTCTCTCCTCAGCCATATCACACCACAAACTCCGGCTTTTTTATTTCTTGTGCTCCACAAGAGACCTTTTAAAATACTACATGTGATTTTTATGACTGCAACATGTATAATGACATTTCTTTACAGTTCTGTGTCGTCGAAGGAAGATCAAGCTGACATGAATTTATAGTGACCACTATGTGTGAATGAGAAGGTTTTGAAAGTGGAAGAGTAGTATAATAGCGGTACAGAATATTACATCCCTGGACATCTTATATGTTTTTTGATATGCGTTGTAAATTCCCATTAGCAGTTTCTAACATTAGGAAAGTCTTGTTAACAATGTTTAGCATTAATAATATGGCATGGATTTTCTATGAGGTAAACTGATTATATTTCTCTATTAAATTTGTCTCCACTATAGATTTTAAGGTCACAGTTCACAAAATAATAGTGCTCCTTATTTAAAGAGAAAATATATTTTATATCACAATTGAAAATATTTTTGCAAAATTGTATGAAGTGTTAACTCTAGTGAAGTCAGTTCAATTAATTTTTAAAGTAGCAATGAACGGACTTTAAGAACTGCAAAGTTTGGATTAGGATAGTTTGATGTTTAGTGAGTTATCACAGCTATTAAAAATGCTTGGCTTAATTAAACACTGGCAGATTGGCCAACCTTGTGACAAGTGGTTAGCTGTGAAAATTTACTGGATTCTACCTCCTTTGAAGCCATAAATACCTTACAAACACATCAGTACTTCTCTTTTCAGTATCTTTCAGAACTGAAATGACAGAATTCTACTAAACTAATTTAGATAGGTTTAGGTGACACTGCCTATCAGGTTTCAGTGTATAGAGTCCATATCATTTACGACACTTGACAGACAGGTAAGATGATAAGATCCCTGGTTTCCATGTAACTAGTACTTAATCCCAACCTTGGTTAGCTAAATCCTAAATCATCCCATTAAATTTAAGTTACAAGCGAGGTTACTGGGTCTGTTTGTATGCTTGTGGTCAAGTACTTGCTCAAAAACCTTACAAGATCAAGATTAATCAATACTCTGTCATGACTATTAATTTGACACTGACTTAAAGAAATCATCAATATCTTCAAAATTTATAGTTCTCCTCAAAATTTGAAACACTTCTCCCTTAGTTTAGGCGCGTAAGAGTCAAAAGTTTCAACCTGAGCTGGTCATAATAGTTTTCCTTATAGTCAGTGGAGGGAAACAGGCAACTGACTTGAATTGTCTGAGATCTTAGATCCGAAGATGAGACAAGGTGTGCTCCTGAAGATTTCATTTTCCTCTAGTGATGGTACAGTGAGCCCAAGGCAATTGTCATAGATGCTGATGACCAGTTTTAGATGTTTAAAGCTATGTGAGGTGAGTCCTCCCCCTGGAGGCCCAACTTTTAGTGTTTTCTCCTAGCGGTGAAAAAAATGGTATCTCTGTCTATCTCTAGCTCTTTGCAGTAATAGGCTCACACTGCAACAAAGAATGCAAGTCATTCAGCCATCTGTAGAAAGGAATTTCATAAAACCTGTTTCATTTTACTGCTTCCTTGATTTTTTTTTCGTAGTTAAAAATCATGCCTTCATTTGGGTACAGTTGGCATACATACACACATACACACACATATGTATAAAAAAGGTGCTCATATACTCAATCCTCAATTCAATTCATGAACATTTTTGTTCTGTTATTTTTGTATGCTAAAATGTTACATTAGCACCTAATGTCAAAGTTCTTACTTAATTAAACAATTAAAAATACACAATAATTCATATTTTGATTTATTTTAGTGTTTTATTGCCACTAGTACTTTCCAATTAAAACAGCAAATATTCTGAGCTCAGCTGAAATGACTTCCTGTCATTTGGAATGTCATCACTGTTCATATCTGCCAACATACCAAAAATAGCATATGATGGGTAGAATAATGACTAAATTGCCACAGTGTAGTGTAGCGTTTGACCGTGAAGGCCCAGTCCTTGCTGTTAAAACAGTTCCACATAGGAAGAAGCCTGAAGACTTTGTGAAGTCCACAGCGTCCCTCTGGGGTTCAACAGATTGACCAGAACAAGCAATCAGCAGAGCCAAAGCCTCACCACAAAGCACTGAAACACAGAGAAAATTTTGTTAAATGAAGCTGATTTCAGTGAGTCCTGGATGAAGCTCATAATAAGGTGAAGACCTTAGAAGTAGAAATGTATGAATTCGCAGGTAGACCTATTTTTATACTATGAAACCCAAACTGATGATTGTATAAGCAATTTAAATAACTTTCCACTATCATATCTGTAAAATGTGTGTAAACATTCTTCAGAACAAAAGGTGTTTTATGACCTGCACAATAAACCAGCAACCCAGATGAGGACAGGTATGCAAAAGGTGTTTCAGTAATAGAATGCAGCTCTCTGCTTTCCAAACTGAAGGCGCTGCATAAAATTGACCATGATGAAACTGTGTGCAGTATTGAAAGATTTTGGGTTTGAAATATTTGTCCTGTATTGATATGTTAATTCTTCTGCAGCTTGATTCTGATGTTTGCACTTATTTTACAAACTATTCTCTGGAAAGTAACAGAACTACATCTTTGATTCAATAAATAGTGTTTAAAAACACCTTGTATATTAACCTTGTGACATCTCATCATCTCACCAAACAGCAGAAGTAGAAAAAGTACACTGAAGATCAAGTGGCTAATCAGTGGTATGGAATGGCTTCCATATGAAGACTTTGTTGCTGAAGACGAAGAATCTTCAGCAACATACAAGTATGAGTGATATGCAACAGGGGTCTTTAAAATCCTGAAGTGACTGACAGGTGATCATCTGTAATTGACAAACTGAAGAGTAGGCCTAGAGTTCAAAATTATCTTGACTTATTAGTGAAATTGGCTGAGAAGGAAATGAGAGGGATATTTAACAAGGGCCATCATAAAGTAAGAATAATTAACTGAAGAAATACAAGATGAGAAAAGCTGTTTTAGAACAGTTCTTAAGAAAAAGGTCTGAGATTACAGGGAACCAGAATTTCACTATGCCATATTGTTATGAAGAAGATAATCAAATCGAGAGGTTTAAACAGGAATTAAGGCTGCAAGACATGTAAATAATCCATCTGCTCTATTGAGCAACATTAAAATATCAGCTGGAATTCAAGTTTGGGTACCAGAGTCATAATATGTGGCCTAAATGAAGAGAATCTTAATGAGAGCAACAAAAACATCCACAAGTATGGATAATGTGATGTGTGATAAATGAATGAAAGAAATGGTGTTGTTTACCTTAAAGAACAGAAGATTTATAGAGCTCATGATAACACCCTTCAAATATGTAAAATAATTTTCCAAAGAGGAAAAGAATAATCTGTTTTCCATAACTATGGCAGATAAGAGCAGTAATAAGTTACTATTGTTTGGTTGGGGCTCTTTTTAGCAAATTGATCATGTTAGGAAAATTTTGTAAAGGTAAGAGAGGCAAAGAACAGAACATATTAAGCATATATTGTATGGTCTATATCACTGGAACGCTGTCAGAAATAGACATACTTGATCATGCCAGGGCAAAATTAGACAGAGATGATGATTTCTGAAGTCATGGCAATATTATTTTCTTTCTCACAAGAATCTAGTGACATTCAGTAATGTGCATCCAGTAATGTGTTAATTTTAAAAAAATAAAATAATGGAGTTCAGAGCTACAGGATAACATGGAATCTAAAAGTATAAACAGCCTGAAGAAGTGACTAAACAGATTTGCCTATGATAGTCAGTAACTAGAACAAGCAGTGGTCTAATGCTGTAATGTTTATATAGGATTGATGCAGCACTCAAATACACTGGAAAGATTATTTTGAGGCAAGCTGTTATGCTTACAGATTTCTATATATGTTTTTAAAATCTTCTAACCTGAAGATATCTTCCGGAAAAATATCTTGGATTCCTTAGTGTTCATCCTGGTGTTTTTTCCTTTCCTTTTATCATTTACTCATCCTATTTGCCTATTTTAAAAAAAAAAAAAAAGGTGAGTTTTCTATATGTATGATACAATAATACACATTCTGTTAAGTCCTTTAGATAACTGTAATCCATCACTCTTTTTGATCTTGTGCTTAACCATCAGATTTCATAGATTTTTAGTAATATTTATAGTGTACTTGGGCTCTCTTTCTCTTGGTAAAATGTAAGATAAGAGAGAGACTATAATCAGTGTTCTGCAGAAGATCACTTATTGTTTCAGGCATAAATTATTAATGTTAGTTGATGCAGCAAGTCCAGTTCAGTCTCCTTTTCTGGAATGGGCAGAATGTAAAGAACATGGATGAAAATCTGAGAGAAGTAGCTACTCATTCAGTTTTTGATAGAGGTACAGACATTTTATTCCTTTAGGGAGGAAAGAGGAAGAAAAAGGAATAAAAGATATAATAGCATATCTCCTCAGCAGATGATTCAAAGGGACATTGTCCTTCCAAGGGAACAGAAAGAATGATTCTCTGTCAACATGGGAGTTTGGAGATAATGCAGTTGGAAAGGCTCCTCATCGCAGAGGAAGCAGAGGCCTGGGAAAGTTAGTTAAAAGAAAACACACATAATATCAGCAAATTTAAATGTAGGGTGCTGTTACTGGGAAAACAAGAAGAAAAACATATGAGTTTATTAACTAATTTTGCTTGCAAGAAGAATACTGTACAAGAGGGGTTTTTTATTAGACTTCTGAAAAACTTCTGTATTCAGAATTAATAATAATTTTTGTAAAAGGATCAGAAAAATCTGATTGAATATAGGAAAATTTTAAAGTAAATATCAAATTCTCATAAGAAAAGGAGATCTGTAATTTTGAAAAGCATAATCGACAAAAGTTAAAGCTTCGAACAGGGTGCAAACATTGTTAGATATAGATGGAAATTAAAAAGTGGATGTTTCTGAGGTGGCTAAAGATAGGGTGGATGGAAAAATTTAAAGATAAGAATTTCACAGTTTTCATAAATTTGAGACCCAGACAATGTTTACTGTGCTTCCAAATGCTGCAACTGAAAACAGTTCATCTTAGCAATACTCTGAAAAGCAAGACCAGTTCTTTGTTTCCTTCAGCGCCTCAGTCTGAATATAACTAAAAGCTATTGTTTAGATTAGAGGAACTTCCAATTAATGCAAATAATTATAAGAGAAGAAGACACCTTTGCTGTATTAGTATTTTTGTGCATATTCATTTCTGGGCTCTTATGCCAGGGTGGTACTAGGAGATCTCAAGGAGACAATGCTTCTCAGGGTACTCAGAGCCCTGTCAGGAAATGAAAACTCAGGGAATTTCTATATGGGTGGATGAAGATGGGCTTCTGCTCCTCAGGGCTGTGTTTGAAATGGCAGGACAGTAGAAATTCATTCTGGATACCACTGAGCTACATTAGTGTGGCACAATGCCACAACGAATATATCTCATGTTATTGTCATCCAGACAGACATATCTGATCTTTGCTAGGAGTCATGCCCACTTAGAAACAGCACCAGGCAAAAATAGCTACCTAGTTTGTTGACTGGAGTTGCCCATTTTTAGTCCAGGTTGCAGAACAAGCAAAAGACATCATGTCTTTTTTATGCACATAATACTTTGGGTAGACATCAGGCTGTTCTCCAACTATACAGGTGAGGAACATTATGTTTATTATTCACCTGAGCTAATATATATTAATATACTATTCTTATATCTTTATATGGCCATAATGTATAATATATTTATATATATGTGAATATATGTGTGTGTATATAAATATATATTCAGGGATATATCAACAGATACATCTCATCCTAAGGTAAGCATTTAAGAGCAACCACATGAACCACTTTCTGTGATTCCTACAGAATCTGCTTCTGTAGGATGCCCACATAACATGAAATAAATGTGTCTTACACTGTAAGCATGAGTTTTGAGCTTACTCCAACATACAGAACTCCACTGTTTTTCTACAAGTTCTTTTTGAAATTACAAACATTTTCCTATTAATTTGTGGAAGAGGCAGTAGCTTTGGGATACTCAATTTCCTTCTTCATACTAACTGAATTGCTCATAAGCAATTGATACAGAAAGATCATCTGTCACTTCAGAGATAGAGAAGGGCTAGAAAGACTAGCTAGAGAGAATTGGTCTAAGGAGTATCTGTTGCTCAGCAGATGCTCACACACTTTGTCAGCATTAGTAAGTAGTGTGGCACAGTGGATCTGCAGAGGGAACTATCTGGTGCTGAGGAGCTGGTATGTCAACACTACATGTATGTCAGGACATTTCACAAACTCTAGGTTGGTCCCATGGGCTGAACGTCCATTAACAGTTGGAAGAAATTAAGTTTGTTCCTTGAGCAGATCTTCCTTTTTCCTTTCAGCTAAAACAAATCCATTTAGCACTCTCTGAGACTACATTGTGAGGAGAGTGACTCCACAATAATCAGGAGATTTAGTTTTGAAAGTGCATTCCTGATCTGACCTAAAACTCAATTGTAGTTACACCCAGTGTATTTTGCACCAACAGGGACAGGCTTCTTGGCATACGCATTGCGGAATTTGAGTACTAGACTGTTTAAACCTGGCTAAAATTAAACTTCAGCAAGGTTGAATCTCTGGCCAATTGGGTGAAAGAACTGTATTTGTCAGTGCTCTAAGAACTGCTATAAAATTCAATCGAAATGTCAGGAAGACAAACATGAGGGTTTATATGACTATTATGCACAGATGCTTCAACATTTAAGTGCACAAGATGGTGTGTCTGTTTATCTCATCACTCTTCAGTTCCAAATAAATTAAAAAAAAGAAAGGAAATTAGATTTGATCTTTAAGAGTGAGAATATAAGTAATAGATGACTTGTAGTGCTGCCTCAAACAGCTATTCTTTTTGTTCGAGTCACTTTTAAACTTTCTTTTAAACTTCCTATTATGTAATAGCTTTTTGGATTTTTTTTTTCTATTCCTTTTCTACATTAATGCTTGATAGCTGCTCATGCACGCATACTTTATTTTTCTTTTGCACAGGAGATCCAACAATGACCTTCTATGCCAAAAAGAGTTGCTGGACAGGTGGCTGAAGGCGTCTGCTTCTTCCTGCAAATATTTTTTTTCTTAAATCTCCGTGGGGATAGTGGAGGAAGAACAGGAATTAAGGGAGGACTGTTATAAACAAAACTATAGACCTCCTCCATATGGTTGTGAACAGGTTTCCCTAGGCTTGGCCTTGAACAGTCCAATCCCCTGCAGGGCAAGTTCACTGAAGTGCAATGGCCTGCTATTAGAGGGCTGTGTTTTCTGACACCTGGGTGATGAATGGAGTTTCCAGCTAGTAATTAGACACCTCTTGCAGGCAGCAGAAGAGTCCCTTTTTGTACATTGTTTTCAAAGGTGGGGGTGGGGATGGGGCACTTAAAAAGTAGAAAGAAAAAAGCTTCCTGTATGGTGTTTCATGTTAACTTGCACTCCATCAGGAAAAAAACTGGGATTGAAGTTAGTTTCATATTAAATTTCATAAGGGGACATTCCTGCTGGATTCTCAACTGATTTTTTTCACTCTCTTAAAACTCAATATCATATTACAGGTATTGAAAATAAATGTGTTTTGCAAGCTAATGGGTAATGAGGCACTTAAGAGAAATCCCTGGACCCCTACATCTCTCTGGAGCCCAGAGAAGTTAGCATTCATTGACAGCTCCAAGGGGATTTATTTAAGCCTAAAATAAGTATTTCTTTGGACTTAATTATAGGAAGTGCTTAAGCTGCTGAATTCAAATGCCAAAAGGGATTCATTTAGTCCAAAGTGAATCTTTTCCTGTTCTGAAATTAAATCTCTCAGAACAGTTTGAAACAAGCAAGAAAAAAAGACGAGTGAACTTTACCCATTTTTTATTGTGCTTATGCCTATTTTTGAACTCCACTTTATCCCTATATGTTAAAAAAACTCTTCTTTGGGAAGCAGCTCTTGTTCACCTTCCTGATACCTTCTGAAACTGGTATGACAAGTACTTTTGTTGCAACAATAAGCAGTAAACAGCTCAAAGTTCAAAGAATTTAATCATTTGAAAAATAAGGGGTTTATGGCTTCTGTGGGTTTTCATGTGTGTATACTGTCCATGATTAACTCAGGAATGATTGATTATTGGTTGTTAAATTACAGCTCTATTTCAGTCTCTCGTATAATTCTCTTATTAGGACTTGCACGTCAGAAATTCTGACAAAGTGCAGTTTCAGGGAGTGCAGTGAAACTCACTGTCAGCAGGTATCTGGCTGTGATCTCTCAGCAGATAGAAAGTCCTGATAGACTGTAATAGCCTAAAGATTCAGTATCACTTGCAAGCACAAAGATCTGCATTGAAAGTCCACCCAACAGCAGAGGAACATGGGTATGCCTGTTTGGGGTAGTTATCAATATGTGGGGCATGCTTTGTGTTCAGTTGGGCCAATGCAACTCCATTAAAGTATTATTGATATTTACTTACATTTCTCAAACTATTTTGTATAGAAATTAGGGACTTGCTCCTGTGCTTTTTTGTTTGCCCTACCTAAACATATAACTCTGACTGTCCTCTCCTGGTAATATAAATCCAGGTAAAAAATATTACATCTCTGGATTTTTCTCAGCTTGTACCATTAGGAGTTATCTGTATGTTTTGCCCAATGTGCCCAGAGTTTCCCAAACCTCCTGTTCTATACCTCCTTTAATTTCCAAGTCCCTCTCTTCCAGAGCTTCCTAATAGTGTAACAGCTATGAAATTCTGCCCAATAAAGAACTTCAGATACATGCTTTGGTGTGGTAAAATAGGATCATTTGGTATTTTTTGTTGTTGTTTTGTTTTGAAGGAAAGGAAAGGAAAAATGTTTTGTGCTCAGGTCCAGCCCTGATGTAGGGACTGATGTGGCTGACTCTAAGTTCTCTGAAATTCTCTGAATTGTCTGAACCACTTGTATCACATCTCTCTGAAGGCTGTACTAACCTTAGCCAGGTGGAAATAAATGTCTCTCCAATGGCATCAGTTAATTGAGCTATTCTGTTCCTTAAATTCCTCATGATGTCTCAGACAATTGGCCTTTCTGCACTTCAGTTTCTCTGAAACACTGTCACTGCAAAGCATGGATTCAGAGAAGACGGGACAAGAGAAAAATAGGGAAGTTTTGCCCTTTAGTTAAACCCCAGCTCCTTCTCCCCGGCTAAATACTGACATAGTCATCTTGGAGAGATGAGCACTGTGCCACCGAGAATGGAAAAGGCACTCCTCACGTGGTTTTGCACCACACCTGCGTCTCAGGCTGTTATTATCTAGTTTAACAAATGCACATATACATTTTGTTCACTTGACTGGAAATCTAAGGGTTGTGCTGTAGTCACAACAAGCATATGAAATAACATCTGACATAAAGAAGAGTCGCTCCCTTTTTATACTAATATTTATATCTGCTTCATTAGAGCAGAAAACACTTGCTGAACAGGCACATGAAAATTCAGAACTGCTGATGGGACAGAAAAAAACCTCCAGCAAATCAAGCTGCATTAAAATGTATGAAAACATTGATATAGTTGGTCCAGAATTTTTATTGTTAAAAATAATAGTAAGAACATCCTCCTTGCCTGAAGCATTTCTAAGTCACTTTGGACAGCAAAAACCCCAAACAACTAAGATGACTTCATGAATCATATGATTTTAATATGATGTAAAATCATTAATGAATCTGTCCTGTAGTGTTGAGTTTACATAATTGCCGGTTCTTTATACTGCATTTATCAAGTTAGTATGCCTTTGTATAGCAGCTGAGTTTTTTACCACAGGATCTGTTTAGCCATACAGCTTTAAATCCTGTTGACCTTTTTCTTTCGTGGTGATGATTTGTTTCTTTTCTTCTTTATTTTTAACCTTGGCATTCTAACAACGCATTGCTATTATTTCTCCTTCATATTTTTTCAATCAGACATATATGTATGCATGTGTGTACATGTTAATATACATAGTATATAGGCGTGTGTGTTAAATAAAAATATACAGGTATTTTTTCTATATATTTTATGGAATTCAATAGATTCTGCTGTACACAAACCAAACTTCAGTCTAGAAGCCAGAATTTAAGCTGCTAGAAGCTAATGAAGTACTGCTATGGTCAATGGTGAGAGTTTTCAAAAGAAGAAAAGTCTCCATTAAATATCACCATTGTTTACAGTTGCAATATTGAACATTGTATTTAGTATCACAAATGTATTTACACTTATTAACATTATACATTAACTAATTATATAGTAATTATATATTATTGTATATTAATTTGATTAATTAACATCATATATTAATATTAATTAAATTTTTTACAAGCTGAAGCAAAAATACTTGGGCAATAGTTTTCCAAGTCAATTTAATTTATTATTTATAGCATTATTGTTCTTTTTGTTGCTAGTATGACCTTAGCCTGAGTTACAGATTACTTTTTTACTGTATGCCTAAAGAAGGACATTTCTTAAATTTATTATTTGTATACCTGTCTTTAGTACTGATATAGCTTCATGCAAGTACTAAAGATTTCAGAGATCAAAAGCAGGAAAGAAGCACATAAAGGTAGATGGGACTAATCACTGGAGTACGTGTTTGAAAAGATTGCTGTTCTGTTTTGAACTTCAGAAAAGTTATGTTTCAAGTTCTGAAGTGCATTACTCTGTACATTTGTAATATACCAGGAAGATAAATTGTGTCAAACAGCATATATCTGAGTTTGGTTTTGCTTTGTTCTGACAAATCAAAGTATTAGAACTTATTCAGGAAGATTAAAAATAAGTAGAAATCTATGACTTTTAAGATTTTGTTGTCTTTGTTTCCTGGATACTGAGCTGCTGATGTTACTCCCAGACATTCCTGCTCCCCTCTACTGAAGAACTGGTATTTAATAATGATATAATCTGGAATTAGCAATGGAATAATTTCAGCATGCAACACTGGAAGAGGCAGAGGCACAAATAAGGGGAACACCTTGGAAGAATACCACAGCAGCTGCACACTGTGTAAATGCATTTGTAAAATACATAAAAGATTGCTTGGCTGATCTTTGATACTCTTTGTAAAATACAGTATGTCCTGTTTCAGCAACAGGGGCCAGCTCTACGTCTTAAGCAGAATTTGACCCTGTTAGTTCAAGGAAGCTGTAACAAAGCCTTTACAAAATTCATGTTTAAAACTCAGTGTAGCATGCAGATTCTAATGTAGGCAGATGGCTATTTACAGATCTACAATTTTAATTACAGTGATCTCAGCTGGATCAAAACCCCAGATATTCTAAGTAGTATTCTAACAGTATTATAAGCAAACAACTTGAATGAAAAACAAACAAAAATTTTCAAATCCTTCAATTTGTTACATGGGCCACAAAAATGTACAGTTTTCAGTATTCTTAAAATACAAATATAAGTAGACTCTACTCTCATTTTTTTATAGTAAGAGTAAGATTTGTCTAATTCATTGAAATATAATTATTTTTTTCATGCCAACACCTTGAAATCCACCCACAGATTTAATGTCTGTAAACATGCTGATTTGCAAAAGATAAATTATAAACATCTAGATTCTGTTTCTAGAGAGTCTTGTAATGGATTTTATATTTAATATTAAGCTAGAAAAATGTGAGTGTATCAGCAAACCAAAATGTCTTGGTATTACTTTCAGTAACATACAAAGAAGCACTCCCTTTTTCAGAGTAGAGAAACAGGTCAGGATCCAGTACTGAAATACAATGTAATAAATGACCAATGTAATCTCATGGTTGTGGATACGGACAAATCTTGTCAAGCTCTTCCAACTGATTTCATTTCAGGCTTACCTAAATCAAGCAGCTGATATTCAACCCTCCCTCTCCAGTACTCAGTTTAATTCACATTTTAATTATATATACTCTATATACTTTAGTGTTTTAGGAAGGAAGTAATGTTAAACATCATGGTGTTTACAGAAACTTACTTAGCATGTCAGTTATTTTTATATGTCAGAAAGCAATAAAGATGCTCAGCACATTTTAGCTACACTGAAATCAATAACAAAATTGCCCACTGTCTTTAATGTCAGGGTTTCATCCCTTGTTACTTTTGCCTCATAGCTTTATGCATATTTTGAACAGGATTGATTGCACAGTGGAATCTGTTTTCATCTTACAAAAATCCTGAGTTGCAGAAGGGTAAATTATCCACATGATGAGTCATAAAGCTAACTTTAATTAGTACATATCCTTCCAGGTCAAACCTTTCTGAGAAATCTGCATATTCAGATCTGCTTTTACTGAATTCACAGTGAGATCTCTGGCCAGTGTCTTCAGTCTTGTTTCTTTTCAGTCATTAAGTAGGTTTCCAAGGAAAGATGGTTTCAACCATATATTAAAGATCACAGTATCAAAGACAGTTACTTGGGAAAAGCTACAAAATAGTTTTTCAAAAACGCTTTGCCCACGATTCCAAAGACAATTGTTTGATACTTCCACACTAACATTTGCTGATCAGAAATGACATCCTTAGTGCCCTCTGATCCTTAATAATACACTGATTTTAAATTCAAGCTGTATGACGCCCTAACCCTGTATAATAGTTCCATTATATAAATTTACATCAAGGTATTCAAGCCTATTTTCAAATCAGCAGAAACCTGTTTTATCCAGTCCTTACTCATCTTCATTAATCCTCCAAATAAAAAGATAAAAGTGCAAGTACAAGGACTTCTTAACACAAATTTGGAGAAAAAAAATGAAAAAATGCAGTCAATCTTTTTAGCCATGTTTTATCTAGCTGTGATCACATGGCCTGTGTATATTCTAAACAATTTAATCAGGGTTGGGTTTGGGTTTTTTTCCTAATTGCTTTGGAGTTCTTACATTTATTTATTCCTATCCAGAATAATGGCTTCAGGATTTCCCATAAGAAGCCCGAGACACGAAAGATGATATATCAGGAAATGAAAACTTAAATGTCCCCAAGGAAAACACGTTTCATTTGGGGATTTAGAGCAGATGTTTACGTTTTTGCTGTTTTTGAGGAATAACATATGTCTGTTGCATTGATTTGTTTATCGAATACTGATACAGAATAAGATTGTTCCTGTAGTTTGTAATGAGAAACAAAACAGGGGTTTGGGTACCAGAAAGAAGAAATAAGAAGATCCATTACAAACCTCAGAATAAAGAAAAATTTATACTTTTGTTTTTTGAGAATAGTCCCCACTTTGTAAAAAAACCCCATCATATAGTAAATCCTAGAAAAGGAGAAAATCTTCATGACCTTTTCAGTTGTATCATCAGGGATGGAGATTTGCCGCCTTATTGAGCAGACAACTGTGTATGCCTAAAGAGATTCATGAGCACTTATCAGGTGAGCAAGAGGCCCGAGCATGTATGTAGACTGCGTCTGTGTCAGACTACTTTGGTTCAAGGCTCTCTTTTGCTGAAATTCTTGTTAAAACACCTAACGCAGCCTAAGCTTATGCTATTTTTGAGGAACTTTTCCATGTCCTTTGTGAGAACAGCAAACATCACTGAACCCAGTGACACAGGTGGCATACACTTTGATCTTTGTCTCTTTTGTTACTTACGAATCTCAAGCCAGAGACTGCTCTGAAAAGGTCAAGGTACTATATGCTGCACAGGTGTCTAACCCTTCCCTCCCTTCCCTAGAGGAAATTGAGATTTATGCGTTGGGAGTACCCAGATTCTCCCATGGGTTTGTTGGTTTTGGTTTTTTTTTTCCCTCCCCCTGTTATGGACAAGAAAGAGTATAGTGGCTCTTGAAAAGTAAACACATGACTTTTTTGTAGATTTATCCTAAGCATTTATCCCATTTTTCTGTCATTCATAACTAAAGGACCACCAGTAAGCTTAGCGCAACCTCTTGGCCTTCATTAACCACATTGTAGGTTATCCCTCCTGAAAAGTCTTTCCTTCTTGTCTTATTCTGTGTCACTTCATGTGTTAAGTACCTTAGAAAATGGGCAATTTTGAAGAAGTAGATTATCCATTCATGGCTGCTTGTGTGCTTTTTTTCCCGCCCTTCTGTTCCTTTCTTTGCCTTTTTAGTGTAAGATGGAAAAGAACAAAGAGGTTTGAAGGAAAGTCAAGCTAATCAGGTTGAATCCCCTTCACCTCAGATATGCAGGAGTTAAATTCTGCAGTTCAGGCTCTGAAGCTGTTCAATAAATTGAGAAGCGTATGTTGAGGGGGAAAAATGGGGGGAAGCCAAGGAGAACATTCTTTTATGGTGTTTTGTAGCCTCTGGGAAAGGAAAGCATTGCTCTTTCAGAAGAGTCAGATTAGTGCTCTCCTTCAGGCACCTCATCTGGAGAAACTTTTCCATGGCTGACTATAATCACTGTCATATGGAAAAGAAGGGAAATGCTGTTTTTGTAATGAACTATATGATTAATTTGGAGCTGTCCAGCAGGGCGTGGGCTCATTGACAGTTTTTCATATTGATGCAGCCACTCTTCCTTAAGTAATAAACCTATTGAGATAATATGGAAAGGCAATTAGTGCTGTGTGGTTTATGTAAAATATGAATGTGATATCAAGGATAAGATTGCCTGAACAATGAAAACAGAGAAAAGTACATGGGCATTTGTTTCTAGGAGTTTGCACATCATTGTGCTTCTGTTCTTTAGGCATGGAAGGAGGTCCATTGAATTAATCATGACTATTAATTTGTTGTAAAGATAATAATGTACTGGCATTTGGTTTTATTATTATTGTTACTTAGGTATTATCTTTATGAACGACCTAGAGGACACTATTGCCTTATTCTCCTAACATCTCTAATGCTTTGCACCGAGATAATTCTACTCTTCATCACTAGCCTAGTGAGAGAGGGGAACAGTTCAAGTAGATTTGTTATTTAATTCAGTCACAACCAGATATTTTTGCCCGTGCACACAGGGAATAATATCTTACTCCAAAATTTCCCAAATACAACATATCATAAATAGTGTAAGTACAATTCAGCAAAGTTTTGTACTGTAACATTGCTACAGGTTTAATACCTCTCTTCTGAAAATAAAACAGGATCTTGTCTTATGTGTCCAGGATCACTGCAACAGGTCTGGTGTTTCTGTAATAGCAGGAGAGAATTATTCTATGACAATATACTGATACAGTGACACTATCTGCTAAATACACCATTTACCAATTTACTGATTCATATAGTGTTATAAAAAAAGCAACACACTAAAGTTCTACAGGCTAGGTGTTTTTGAAAGAGAAGAATAGAGAGTATACTGTTATACGAAAAGTAAAATGTTCATTTTATAGATGACTGAAGTGTCCCAACTTCTGCTAGAGCAGTGTTGTATAAGATTTCTGGACATTTATTTAATTTGTCAGTCTGAAACAAACAACACCTCAAAGTTCTTTGAACAATGGAAAAAAATGCATACAGTATGTGTCCACTGTATATCATAATCTGGTCTTGCATTTTACTGCACAGTAATAGACAGGCATGCATTTAAAAGAAATGTGACTCCTTTTCTAATGAGCTTTTAGAAATTCAGAGTTAAATGGCATAAGTTTTATGGGCAGATTCTAATTTTTATAAAACTTCCTTTTTTCTCACCTCAGTGCAAAAAGAAATTCTGAAATGTAACAGTTTAATTTAAGTGAAAGCTGTGTTGAGAGGTAGTAAAATGTAGAGTCTGAATATTCAGTGGGCTATGTAGGCACATCCTGCACCCTCCCAGAGCTCTGCTGGAGTTAATACACACATGCACAGCTGGAGGATTAGAGACTCAAATGGTGACAGGGCTAATTCTTAACATCTTAGCCTATATTCCACAACGTGGCTCCACACTTGCTCTTGCATGATTGGTTCTGAGTGGACATTTAAGACTGTAGAAATGTTTCTAACTATATGAATGATTTGGATGCATGGCGAAAGCAGTTTTTGACCTCCACACAGTTTTGCTATATTGATCAAAATTTCCAGAAAAGTTCAAAGCAGAATTTCCATATTTTAACGTCATTATCTAGAGGTGTGGATCACTTTGTCTGTGGACTGAAACAGTAAATAAAAATATGTTTATTTTTAGAGAAACAATGGATAGGTACCACTGAAACTATGATCATTTAAAGACAGTTATGTAGACAATTTTTATTAGAGCTCTGCTGGATGTTTGAATACATCAGAGCTAACTGACATGAACAGAAACTCCAGATTCTTAACTTTTACCCAATGATATGATCCCACAATTTAGCCCTGAGGTTGCCATCCAAAACAGACTAGAAAAAAATACTTTTACTGCTTTCCTAATACTGATGATATTATCAAGGGCTAACATTTTCTGGACAAAAAAAAGAAGAAAAAACTTTATTTTTTAAAGTTAATTAATGTGAAGGCAAATCTTTTTATCTCTTAGGTGAAGACACAGAAGAATGATCTAGATATCATGTTTCGAACTATTTCATCTTTCTAGAGTTACAAATTTAGACAGTATCTTCTATTTTATTTAATTTTTCCCTCATTGAGTCTCCTAACAATAGGGTTGGCTTTCTGTAATATTACCTCTAGGTATGCACAATGTCAGCATCTTAGGCTTCTGAGTAATTTTTGCTGGACAATTTAAACCAGTGATGTAAACTTGGGAGGTGATAGTCAGTCAGATGCTTGATCTCAAGTATGTTTTTCTTTAAGTATAGGAGAGTTATGTTATATTTGAGCAAACTTATTTTAGTCAAGACATGCAAGGGGGCTGATGGGAGTTAATTCAAACTCTTGTAACAGATGGCTTTTACAGTAAAAGTAATTAACAATTTCTCCCTATCACTATCATTGTCTTCCAGGCTTACCACCCCTTTCAGATGAATGATGACATCTTATTCACAAGAACACAATGCAATATCCATAAGCAAAGTTTACAGTAATTATTTTGCAGAAGTAATTTGAGAAGTGTTGAGGGAGAAATACTTCAGGCATGAAGAAACTGTATTAGCTAATGCCTCATTGTTTCTCATAAAATTTAGGCGTCTTTAAGACGATGTCTGTAAACATTAATCCAAAACCAGCAAGGCCTGTGAGTACACATATTATGTATTATTTTGTTTTCTACCTGTCTCGTAGCAGAGCTGACCGCTACTTATTCATAAAGTACTATCTAAACTTCTCAGTAGCTTCATTTCTACATACAGACCGAAGCATTTGGTCTTTAGCTTTATTGTGCTCTGAATGTCCATGAGTCAGGATAGATTTATTTTAAACTGAATTGATGATTTTACAAGATACAGGAAGTTTGGTACTTTATAACAATTATCTCTATAGGAAAGATCAGTACAAAAATTAACATAATACAGTCATGTTCAACACTTAAAATGATGTCATGCTCATAATAGCTCAAGTACTTCTGCATGGAACTGTACTGTCCAGGCTAGTTACATCCTAAAAGCTACCTAACACCAGACTGGTGCCTATTCTACTACTATACAGCTGTTAATATGATTGCAATATTCATCTTTTTATATTTAGTTCTCATTCTCCATTAGAACGAGAAGTCCCTGTTTTGTTGTCTTAAAAGAATTGTGCTTAAAAATGTGTTTGTAACCCTTTTACAATTACTGAATTGGAAGGCATCTGTTGGAGTTAATCTAGGTCATATCTTTACTGACCTTGAAGGATTTGGAGAATCTAAAACTTCAAAGAATCTAAAATATTTTAATTGCTCCCTTATCTTCCTTCTGCTTCATCTGTAATAAAGCTTTCAGTCTAAATCATTTCTCTCCTACCAACTTAACCACAGTATCCAAAGCTTGGTTTACTGTAAGAGTTTACTAGTTGTAATATTGCCTGTAAGTGTCTGGTGATACTTGAGATCTATTTTGTATACTCAGAGAGAAGCAGAGAGTTTACTGTCTAAAAAAAACGACCCCAAAGTCATCACTATTCTAGTTTAAGAGATTGCCAAAGGAGAGCTGAAGGAATAAGGAATTAAATCTATGAAAGGATTTAGATAACTATTAATCATGCTAAGGTAATATTTGACATTCATGGACCTCTGAACTTTTTCAGAACTCTTTTGCACCCTCTAGCTAACCAGGGAAGCATTCAAAGTCCATAGGAAACTACATTTCTCCTAGTGGCAGTGTACACAGCTACTCAGCTCTTGGCATAGCCTTCAAACCCTCTGACCCATACCTGAGCTTGCAGTGGGATTCTCACATTGTTGATTTAATTCTAGGAATAGAGCCAATAGTGCTTTCAAAAGCAGGGCTAGAAAAAAGCAGGGAGATGATGAAGTTATCTACTCCCACATGTCTGAAAGCCTATTGCCTAGACCACCCACCCAGGCAGTGGTAAATGATGGTTCAACTATCTTCTCTGCCCAAGTCAGACTGCTAGTTGGACGGCCTGTCGTCCACCTCCTAGAACAAATGTTTTGTGGGTGAGTTGTGAAGTCTTTAAGGTTGAAATCATTCAATTTACAAAAATTTTTCAGGACACAAAGATGACCCTTCTTAGATAAAGCATACCCTAAGTACCACAAAACATATGTCTTCTGAATGTGTATTAGTTTTTTGGTGATACATAAAGCCTTAAACTTAAACTGCCTTAAACTCTAGGTCCATCTTTCTAACTTATAATCTTCTACCTTTCCCAGCTCATTATTTCTTTTCTCATCTTCCATTTGTTCTTCAGGTTTTCTTGTCTTATTTTCTTTACTTCATGTATACTTTTATCAATTTGCAAAACAACAATTGTTTGTGGTTACAGTCACGTCTGTATATTTACTCTTTGTGTCTCTCACTTAAAATGTTCTTATCATGACAGTAAAAATTTAGCCCTTTAGTAAATGGCTCATGGTGCCAGATTGTTATAAATTCTTCACCTCATTTTAGTCTATATGTAATGGCAACTAAGTTTATGTCAAAATAGTAAGTGTTTTTATACAGTGTATTATAACTGTGTGATGTGAGGCCATGTCCTAGTTCCTGGTAGCTCCTGGAAGGGTACTCTTTTGATTGATGTTGGGATAAGAATTTGGTATGTATCATAGGAGAGGTACCTGGGAGCTGAACTGGGGATACATGAGCTATGATGTGAATAATTTAAGGACAAGGACTGCTTTACAGAACAGAAACTACAATTGTAATTTAAAATTAATCAAAACAAAATGAACGACTTACAGACTCACTTACCTAGTGGGTATGAAGCTGTGTCAATTAAGTTAACAGAAGTGTGACTGTAGCATTGACCTTACTGCCTTGACAGCAAAATTGATGGTGCTTTACCTTTACTAGGATTTGTCTTGTAAAAAAAAATGAAATAATTAAATTCTACCACTTTTTCAATGTTTTTGAAGATGCTTTCAGTTATTCACCAAAAAATAGACTCCCATAAGACAAAATGCAATCACATACTATAGCTGGGCATCTGTTTGTAATAATTACAAGACACAAACTAAACATTGGAGGATATAAACACACAGAAATAGATTATTCAGCAAAAGTATGAACGAAACCATTGATAAGCTGCATGATGAAAAGATAAATACATTAATAAAAATATTGTAATACATTAGAAAATATTACATTTTTACAATCATTTTAAGAATAATTTTTGTTTTTCCATGAAAAAAAAGAAAGTTTGTGTTTTCAAGTTGATGAATTTGATCCTGAGGTGAAGTTTTCTTGTCCTTTCACTACCTAGAGATTAAAACCAAGCACAAGCTGTTGCACAAATATGCAATTGCTTGCTATCTTATGATGTTTCTCGATGGACTGTCTCTTTAATTCACATGCCAGTGTGTCATGTACATTTTATATCAGCTTTTTGGTTAGCAATTGCTGTAATTATCTCCAATGTTTTCTTGCAGCAAATTTATTATCTTCAGTCATTTTTTCCATTTTCAATACTTTCTCTACTGTTTCCTGTTCTTTGTTATTTTTCCTCCTCCTACATTTTTTTTTCTTTATCATTCATATTTACTTTCTTTTTCTTTGACTTTCTTCTTCCCTGTCCTTCTAGTTTTTCTCATACCGCTTTACTGCTCCTGCATTTTTCTACCATGCAAATTTGCTCATTAAATTATTGTGTTTCTTATTTCCTTTCTAATAAGTTTCTTTAGGTATGTCTGATTCTCCTTGCAGAAAAGTTTTATAAACTGTGAACTGTATGTGGTATTTATAATAATGGTGTAATCAAGGAAAGAAGAAAAAATATTCTCTTGGACATTAACTGGACTATATGAGTCACATATCTTGAGTGACAAATCAAAGATCTCTTTTCTCTCTGTTTGCCTTAAAATTCTGAGCTCAAAAAAAGGATTTCAGCAATGACATAGGGGGGGGATGAGCTTGAAACCTCCAGTGGGATGAACAGTCACTTGGGGTAATGCTGGGATTTAAAAATAAAACAACAAAACTTAGACTTACGTAACTTACACCATGGTAATATCTAGCTCACGTGATGGTATTGCCATAAGAATTAAACCAGAAATTTTATAAAAACTAATGACAGTTGCTTGGGGCTCTGGCTTCTCCAACTTCCTCATCTGAATCTCTAAGTTATGGGCTTTCATCCTGTATTGCTTTACAGCAGCATTGACATTGCTTAGGAGAAACAATACCCTTTTTACAATGCGCTCATATTTAAATGTTGCTCCCAAATCTATGTTTCACCAACAGCATAAAACTTTTGCCTTTTCATCCTCCAGCTTCTCATAAAGATCCAATCTTATTGCCAGGACCCTCAGAGCACTATTGGCCCTATTGGCTCTGATGGCCCGACCTGGCATCCCCCACCCAGGGTCCCTGTGCCCCGTTTTGGATTGATCATGCCCCATCCTGGCCCTACCGATGCTGTAGGGGTACCTGTGCTCAGCCCCATCTCTGGCCCTGACTCTGTGGGAAGCTCATCTCCTGGACAGGCCCCTCAACCCAGTCTTATCTCCGGCCCCATCTCCAGCTGCTTGTATGGGACATCCCGGCTGGGCCCCAGCCCTGGCTCGCTGCTCCCCAAAAGTCCTGGGGGCTGTCAGTGGTCCCTGTCACTGGCTCCCATCTCAGCCCAGCCCACTCAGACCTGTGGGATGGTGCCTGTCAGAGAGATTGTGGCTGCACTGTGCACTGGCACGTAAACCTAAAATTGTCAATTGCAGAAAAATACCTCTTCCAAAAATCATATTTTTTAGCAATATTCTCTATCATTCTCATCATAGTTACTCTTTCCAACACCTCTTAACTTTAATCAGGCTACCTTGGTACTAGCTTTGAGAAACGTGGGAAAGAGAAAAGGACAGAACTAGCTCAGGACTTGCTTGGAGAAGATCAGAGGATATATACCATCAGAGGAGCTGCCAATAAGGGGAAATTATCATTGACAAAAATTTTTTGCAACTTGAATGATTTCAGACATCTGGGCTCCCCCCCCCCCAAAAAAAACCCAACCAACCAACCAACCAACCAACTCCAAACCAAAACAACAAAACAAAACAAAAACTAAACCAAAAAATCCCCCAAAGAAAGCATGATAACATTAGTAAGAGGCAGGAGTATATCACATTGGGGGAGCAAATGGGATGGTAACTACCCAGATCTACATATAAAACCGGTACATTCTTGGTCAATGCAGTAAGACTCTGTGAATCTCTGTAAATCTCATTTATAATCCCATCCTGACAAGACAGAAATTTCCTCTAGAATATATAAGACTCCCCAGTTCTTACACAGTCATAATGTGGATGTGTAAAAGAAATAAAGGGTTTCTTCTTAATTTTGAAGATCTCCCCCAGAACTCCAAAAGGAAAATATGAAATTGAATAAAAAGAACAGATATGCCTTTCCATCCTTAGTGTTAAAGCACAGTCCCTCTGTGCTCATTAACATAAAGGACAACTCCAAATAATTGATGGTAAAGAGCAGTGAATTAGTGCATATTTTAGTCAATTAGAATTGTATTAAGCTATTCTGGTTATTTTCACAGAATGTAGGATGGATTTCCTATGTCACCATTAGGGTTGACACTGTAAAGCTGTGGAAGAAGTTTACACCTAAGGAGAAGTAAAAAAATTATACACCAGGATATAAATAAACACAAGATCATGAATGATACAAACGTGCTCTTGTTATCGGTCTCAAGGTATTTAAAAAGTTGTTGCCCCTCAGCTGGAGTTACAGTTCTTTGAACTGTATTACAGTAATTTACTTTATGACTGACAAGCTTTTGTGTAAACAATAGCCACAAGTACTCTGTGGTTTTTGGTTTTGTTTTTTTTTTTTAAAGATACATTTGTAGGTAACCTTCTTCAGGAAATAGTTAACTCCTGATGGTCAGAAGAACCCCCTGGCAGTCCCATTCAGATTCCTAATTTCTAGAGAAGTTCAGGATTTCAGGTTTCCTTCTGCCTAGCTCTGCAGTTCCTTGGCCAGCACTTAGAAGTTTTCTTGATTTCCTCTCTAAAGTGCCTGCACCTAGATTTTGGATTTCCCTCAGAGTGCCAAGTGTCTAGAAATTAGAAGTTACAGGTTTTAACTTTAAGGCATCAGAGGTTTTTCTGTGTGTTTAGCTTTTAAACTTAGTCTTGAAAGCTTTCAGATAAATTTATGTATGTGTGCACTTATATGCAGAACTGGGGTCTTTTTATACATATAGCAAATAATAGAAAGTTGTTTTCAGGTATCAAATGAGAGCATTGAAAGCATTTATCTAGCCTGCCTTTACAACAGGAATGACCACAAGGACAATCATACTCCTGAAGTCAGAGGCAGCTGTTCATTATATAAATAACGTATCTGTTTAAAAAAAGAAAAAAAAGAAAAAAAAAAGAAAAAAAAAAAGTGGGACATATTGTAAAGTTATGCCTTTAGATTTGGAAAAAAATTTCTGGCAAGCTAGGAAATCTGGAAAGCTCCACGAAAAGAAGCAAACTGTGCTGAGATCTCAGGGCTCTTCTGTTATTTATTTACATCTGAATCAAATCCCATTGTAATTCTCCTGAGGGTAATCATTTTCAATGTGCAAATCAGATAATAATAAATCAACCAATACACCATACAGAGGCCCTTAAAATAGCAATGCGGATCACATGAAAATAATTTTATTAAAGCCAGGACCCAATAAAAGAGTTAAGACCAGAGTAGATACTGTACTTACTTTTAATTAGTTAGAACTCTATGTCTTAAATTACCCAAACTACAGAATTTCTCAAAGTTATGAATCATTTATAGCTTCCTCTGTCTTGGGTCACTGAACACTCACTGTTCATCAAAATATATAGTTGCATTCTTCTGTCACTCCCATAACATTTTCTCTCACTGATGCCCCTTTTTTAGATTATCACTTCAGGACAGATTCAGTTTTATCTTATTGAACTTAATGGTAAGTGATGGATGTACAGAATATTTTAAATAAAATAGCAAATAAATATTACGAAGTTCTTTGCAGATATACATTTGTAAATGATCTTTTTTTTTAAACTTTTGTTCTCAGGAATGCTGAGCACAGAAATGAGGTAGAATCCTCATAACAGATGTGTTCTTGGCTCCAGCTAACTAGTCACAAAGGAGAAATATATTTTCATTTTAAATGCAGGATATTGGGTTGTTTCTGCTTAAGGCACGTTTAGAGTTTAAGTATTTGCAGGATCCTCTTAAGCTGCATTTTGCCTCAGCACTTGTTAGTGGCTGTTTTTCTCAGTAGAAGACTGCAATGAAAATTAATGTATTCTACAGATATGTAGTATGAGATACAAAACCAGTTCAGTTTTGGGATTAATTTATGTGTCCAGTGTTTCTTAGTCCATGCATAAGGGTATGTGTTTAATTTTTTTTCAGATGACATCCACAGATAAGACAGACATTTAGAGTTTGATACTGTTAAAAACAATTGCATCCTATTGTATTGAATAGATATCAGACATATGAGTCTTCAGTCCTCTATCACGTTGCAGATCCTTCATACACATTGAAAAATGGTTCTAAAGGTGGTATAGCCAGCAACAGAGAGCTTCCATGCCAGGAGGATCCTGATATTTCATAAAACTGATGCAACATGCTGTCCAATTTATTGCTTGTGAGCACAGGGAATTTTACTGTATAAAAAGAAATATGACTGAATGTTCCTTGCATTTTCAATAAGCACTTAGACGTTGCAAAGGCTAAGGAGACTAAGGACTCCTTTGGTAGTTTTACCCCAAACATCATACTTTAAGATACACTGTGCATTCATCAGCTGCAATGAGTCTGCTACACAACAATGAGTTTCCTTAACTTTTTGAACCAAACCCCAAAAGATGTGTGAGATTCTTCTCTGTGGGGATCAGGGCTCTCTATTAACTTAACTGATGCTGACAATAGTTATGGGAAGTTATATGGGCAGCTCAACAGTAGCTATCATAGGTTCAATATTCCCTCAGTCCTCAAGATTTCATTTCCCTTTTGTAATTGTGAGTACCAGCTGGAGGATGGAGGCCCTGAATACTCTACATTTCAAAGAAGGCAAGAATTCATGTTTCACATACTGTGAATATGGTTTTACTTACTTTCAGCTGCAACAGAGTTCTTGCATACTGGTTAGTAGTGCTTCATAATGTTCTTGCGGAATGTAGAAACTTCCTAAGATTTACATGAGATTTACTCTTTGTAGTCCACTAATATTTTGCAAGTTGCATGTAAGTTTCTTTGAGTCTAAGGGAACAGAATGCATGATTGTGAATTGTACTGCAGTGATTAATCTTCTCTGGCATTTGATATGAATGCAAATAGCCAAAAATTAAAAGTTCAATAGCCTAGCTGTAGGACTGAACTCTAGCCTGTAACTTAAGTCAAGTGTGTGTGACACAGGAACCAACACTCATTCAGATAGATCAGATAGTTGGTGATTAATATTTGATGAAGTACAGAACAGTCATAGAAAGGACAAAGTAGAAAACCATTACCAGTTCCACAAATAATTTACGGATTGCTTTGTATGACTACCCTCATACTCAGAGTCAAACATTCAAATTCATTTGCATTAGAAGATAAGGTATAAAGTGTCTGGCTTGATTTTAATTATAACAGAAGGAACTAGAAGAATACTTACTGTCACAAAATCTAGAAGACTGTACCTACAAATAAGATAACTTCACTTTTACTCTCAAATGACAGTCTAAATACTTATGCCAGGTATGTCAATTATCATATTTAACAGTCATAAAACTATTTTCTGCAGGGTTTGGGTCAGGAACTATGGAATTGAAAAATCTTTTATCTTCCTCTAAAGAAGTTTTTTGCTCACCATAAATAAAATAAATAACCGTGATGTATAAAATAAATAACCCTCATATTGTCTGACAAAAAATAAGTAAAATAAATAAAAATAAAAAAAATAGGAATTAGGATTTACAGCTTTTTTTCTTTCAAATTTATTATGTTGACTTTTTTTATTACTCTTCTGAAAGTTTTATAAAAGCTAGTATATGTGTGTATTCAAATTGTGATCCACCAACTCCCCTTGTGTTTTCCTAACTGTCTCTGAGTTCTGCCTACTTTTTTTTACACTAATAAAGGCCTTTGAGACACAGGAGTAAAATAAAGTATTGTGTCCTATTCTTGGCTATTACAATCAAGCCTATTATATAATTGTGTTAATAAATATACCCAGCTCCATCCAGAAGCAGCTGCAGCTATAGTCCTTGTCTCCACTTATCTTGGTGAAAGGCTGCTCCAGAATCTTGCTCCTCTCAAAATAAAATCTTTGCTCTAATTTCCAGCCAAAGCTTAGTCATGGCCAGTTTATACTCGCTTATTCTTTTTGTATCATTGTCCCTTGTGCTGGTTTTGGCTGGGGTAGAGTTAATTTTCTTCATAGTAGCTTGTATGGTGCTGTTTTGGATTTGTTCTGGAAACAGTGTTGAACACACGGGGATGTTTTAGCTGTTGCTGAGCAGTGCTTACAAAGAAGCCTTTTCTGCTTCTCACCCCACCCCACCAGCGAGTAGGCTGGGGGTGCACAAGATGTTGGGAGGGGACACAGCTGGGACAGCTGACCCCAACTGACCAAAGGGATATCCCATACCATATGGCATTGTGCTCAGCATGTAAAGCTGGGGGAAGAAGGAGGAAGGGGGGACATTCAGACTAATGGTGTTTATCTTCCCAAGTCACTGTTACTTGTGATGGAGCCCTGCTAAACACCTGCCTGCCGATGGGAAGTAGTGAATGAATTCCTTGTTTTGCTTTGCTTGCATGTGTGGCTTTTGCTTTACCTATTAAACTGTCTTTATCTCAGCCAACGAGTTTTCTTATTTTTACTCTTCCACTTCTCTCCCCCATCTCATTGTGGGGGAGTGAGTGAACGGCTGTGTGGTGTTTAGTTGCTGGCTGGCGTTAAACCACGATATCCCTTTACTGTTGATATATCCAAGGAGAATAACAATGTAATCTCTAAGCCAAATTCTCCTCTTTTCTGTTTTTATCTATTCTTCAAGGTAAGCTATTCTGCAAAGTAACAACAGCTCATTTGCAAGGCACACATTGTGCATTATTTTAACAGTGGCACAGATTCATACGATGTCAGTCAACCTACCTTATTTTTTATGACAATCAATGTAACCTGAGTGGGGATGTCAATTCCATCATCACACAATCAAAGTTATAAAGTGATAACTCAGCGGCAGGTTCATCAACAAATGATTTAAGCTGAAGTAAATACAGTTTGGGTTTAGGTTTAGGTTCTATTGAATATTTCATAGAGTGTTTTGTGTGCATGGAAGCAGCCCATAATCTTGGCTACAGAACTGTAGTAGAGCATGATAGCAGTCTAAATTGAGTTGTGATGGCTGATCTCCCTACTGGGAAAGATACCACTTTTACAGGAGTCATCCTGTGGAGCTTCTCCTGTCTCTTTTAACTTGTTTTCTTGAACAGCTGGGTGCTCTTGCAAAATCAGTTTGTTGCTCTTGAAGCCTTGGAGTGATCTGAAAGGCTTTAGCTACTTATATATGGCAAAAATGTTTGCTTTCTAACAGTATTTTTCTGCTTATGTTGTATACAGTGGTGCTTAAAGGAGAAAAGTTATCTTGGACAGTGTCATACAGAAAACAGCACTGAAGTGAGAACACTGGAAAAAGAAGAGAGTTTGCAAGCTCACAGAATGTACTTGAGGAGTGTGTGGAACATATCTTGTGGTGGACAGAAATGATTGATATGGAGTTCCCAGAGTCTTGTGATTTCATTTCTGGCTAGTAGGCATAATTCTACTGTCTCCAGTCTCTACTCAGACAGAGTACCTCCTACAATGGTCTGTGGAGTATTTCATTCATATCTTACTTTTTTTTGCATCAAAGTAATTAACAGATTGGTTTAAAATAATCCTTTCCAGAAAATCTACTGCCTTGTCTGTGACCAGTTCCAAACATGTCAGAAGAAGGGGCCAAAAAGTCTACTTTCTGCCAAAAATGTCAGAGATCAGGTTCGCCTCTGAAGTATAGCATTTATTTATACGTTCCCTATTGTGTATTTAAAGAATGAATTTCGCTATTCCTTGAGTACCCTTGATTCATAAGCATCTCTGATCCTTTTTTCCAAGTCTTGTTAAGTTCTGGATGTCTTGTGTCAATTCTGCAGTATGTGAGAGAGTATCTATTGTTACAAATCTACATATCCTCCCATTTTGCCATTAGCCTATTTTATAAATAGGAAAAAGAATAAACCAAATATCTGCTCTTCTTTTTTCCTGTACTATTTATCACTCTGTATGTATTTATTGTCTATTATTCATTCATATTTGATGAAAAGTATCTCAGTCTTTTTCAGAGCTTCTTTTCATGAACATTTTTCCACAGCCACAATTACTATCATGACCCGATTGTTATTGTGTTTGTAACCTTATCCATATTAAGATAATGAAGAACACAGCACAGTATTTGTAGTGAAGAAAGACCCGTCGTTTAAATAATACATTAAAATATTCTATAATCATAATGTTCTTTGTTTCATTCCTCAGACCTTCTAATATCGTGTTGGCTTTTTAAGCACTATTACACATTGAGAAGACATTTTCAGTAAACTGTCCATTGAACTGAATGTTTAATTTTGTTTTCCTTTTCTGAGACAATAGAGTTAGTTTACAAACCAGAAGTGTCTGTTTTATATTATTTCTGCTAATATGCCTTGTTTGGCATTCACCAGCAGTGAATTTTCCAGATCTTTTTTGCATTAGAATGTCTATCCTGCTGTTCTCCTTTAGTATTTGTGCTTTTGATTTGGCAATTGTACAGGTAATAGTAACTAACAGAGAGCTACTGCAAGTAACAGAGACAGGACTTACCTTTCTCTGAGCCAGCTTTAGAGGTAGGTTCTTTTAAGATGTGAGACATCTTTCCTGTGTTAGACATGTAGGCCTCACAAAATGCTTGCTTTTTTCCAGTGATTATAAAGGGTGTTTAGGGTGACTGGTTCAGGTGAACTCCAAGTCAGATTTGAGATAATACCAATCTTTATTAAAAGTTCCTTCTTCTTATTTTCTGCTCTCTAGTTTAATAAAGAATTTCAAAACAAGTTGAGAAGTTTTAACTGATTTTGTTGATGTCTCCATGTCCAGGTCATTGGCCATCAACACCAATTTCTCTATTGTTCTGCCAATATTTCTCTATTGGTCTTCTTGAGTCTGGTGTTTATGGGCTCAGTACTGGACCTAGATTTGCAGTGAGCACAGAATTCCCCAGCCTATACTATAGGTTAAATCTGTCTGTAGTGGACAAACTTTTAAGACTGTAATATCTTGAGCACCTGAGGTGAAACCAATGGTCCATCTAGCCAGTGCCCTGTTGCTGGAAAAAGCCAGAAATAGATATCAAAGAGAAAAAAAAAAAAAAAATATAGTGATGCTTCCTCAGCTATCTCCCAGGCTTTATGATCAAATTTCCTAGTGTTTTCGGAAATCAGTCTTCTTTCTCCAGAATCAAGGTCTCTTAAAAAATAAGATAGGAAAAACCCCAGCCATTAACAGCTTCAAGCAGGCCACATAAAACAAAAGGAAAACTAAAAATACCTAGTCAGACTGAGGACTTGTACCTTTTTGTCTCCAGCTGGCCAGCCACCATAGACTTTGAGGACATTTTGGGTCTCCTCTGTGTATACTGCTGACAACAGCAACAATGTAACAATTCTGTTACATGTGTAACTATGCAAATTAGTACTGGAATAATCTTTCAATTTAACCTCCAAAACCTGTTTTTCTTGAACACATCCACTGAACCTCAGTGTCTCTAATCTCATTGCCTTTAGTCAACGTGAAACATATACACTGGCGCTTTGTTTTTCAAGCTAATGCATAATTGCAACTCTTTTTAGGTAGTTTGTATGCCCAGTTCCACAAGACTCTTTCTGGTTTGTAAGTAGAGACTACAAGGAATTATAGTTCATGTACCTGATGCACTTCATTCTTAGTGAATATCTCTTTGAGGCCTCCTCAAAGTTCAGATTATATGTTTGAGTATTTAATTTTGGTACAATTTTTTATATCTTAAAAAGCTGCTATGCAGCATCTTATTGATTTATTCACCTAACACTCTGACATTAACTTCTGAGAAATCACAAGTTTCTACAAGCTGCTAGTATATTTTCAGGAATTTAAACAAAGTATGGATTTAAAACATTTCAGGAAATCTAAAGTTTTCTCATGTTTTTGTATCATGACAGCTCCTTTTAGTTGGCTGTTTGGAAAATTCTGTATAAGTGTCCTCAAGAATCTGCACAAGATTTTGCATCCATGTTTCCAGGAACTATCCAATATTTCTTAATATCCAGTTTCTGTGAAGGAGGCTTCCGCCCATCTTCAGGACACGCATATCCTTAGAAGGTAATGTGATCCCTCACAAATTGACATTTGTTTTTCTCAAGTTTAAACCATTACCCCTTAAAAAGCTTTAGAAGCCTTTCCGTTCCTGCCAGATGTTCTTCCGATGTTTTATGGAAACAAATGAAGTCATCTAAATACGTGAGGTTGTCTTAAATTCTCAAAATGTGGCTTAGATCATTTAGTGCCTTCTGAAAAGTCCCTCATGCACTCGCAGTTTGAAAGGCTTTCTAGAGGACTGAAATAATTGACAGGGTGTCATAAATGTGGTTTTTTCCCCCTTAATTTTCACTTACTGTTTTTTTTTTTGGGGGGGGGGGGGGCGGGGTTGGTTTTTTTTTTCTTTTTTTCTTTTTTTCTTTCCTAATTTGATGGTATCCAGATTCTCAGTCAAAACCAGTAAAATATTTTGCTCTTAACATGGAGTCTGGAATGGAAGGAAGATGGTAACTATTCTGCCCTGTCTATGCATTCTGTTTTCTTAGGTCAGTACTTAAGATTGCTGGGCTTTTTTATAATTAGAACTGGCTATTTTAAAGGCAATGAAAATTAGCTAATCAGAACATCCTGTAGCATGTGGTTTAATCTTTTTTCAGGGCTATCTGATATAGCAAAAGAATTAGAATTCCACATCCTGAGTGCAAGTACAGGCACTGTTGCAGTTCTTTGCATTATTTGTTGTAAAGGTTACTGATGGTTAATCTTATGTATAAACAATTTCTAGTTCTTATGTGACATCATCTTGTCTGGAGACCCCATTTTCAGTAGCCTTTGTCCTCACATCAGCTACAAAGGTTATCTGACCAATCATGAAATATCTCATTTATGAAATAATTTACCTCATGGGACCTTTGAGAAGCCTGTGAATATTGTATAATTAAATATCTTTCAGTTAGCATCTTCACTATCAAACAGCCCTGATGTGGTAAATCTAATAGAGAACTACAGCCCACAGGAATTAACAGCTGATATTCTTAAAGTATATGTTTTTGCTTCCACACTTGTAACTGCTTATTAGTCTGGGGAACGATGGTTGTGAACTTACCCCACCAGACTTGACATATGAGGTATTTTCACATGAGGAAGTTCATACCTTGCAGCTGAACACTGATACTCATGACTAGGGAAAACTTACAGCACCTACAAAATGTTAGCAAAGTATTATTTGATTTTCTTATGAGTCTATACCTTCCATAATGCAAAATCTATCAACTGAACACAAAATCTAATAATCTCTGCAACTCGTAGTTTTTGACTCAGGTAAAGGTGTTCTTGCCGTCTTGAAGCTGCTTCTATCTGCCATAACATTGACAAAAATAGTAGGATTTCAGGGCCAGAGGAAGATGTAATCTGTACAATGTTGATCTCAGAACTGCATCTCAGCATGTCTTTTACTGACAAGTAGACTGTTCTATGGCTGGGAAAGTAGTAATAGAAAAAGGGAATTGTCTTAATTTCCACTCAGAAATCTCTTAAGTTTATTGGAAAGCTGAAGGTAACATCTGGCCAAAGACAGAACTTAAATTCATTTCAGTTCTCTGTCCCTTCCTCCCTACTCTTCCAAAGAGAGGCAAAAAAGCATCAGACAAAGCGGTCATGTCACAGACCTATAATAACATAGCACAACTTCTTACCAGAGATATTGTATGAAAATTATTTTTTAAAAAAGTAATATTGTGAAATTGAGCTGAAAGTGGGTGCTCTTACTTGTTGACCAAGATCATTCTGAATTCGTCTTATTTTAGAAATTATTACAACTACTCCTGAGTTTTTATCAAAGGTATTTTTATAGGTGTAGTCTTTGATATGTTGGACGGTGTTAACAAAAACTTTGCATAACACAATACTCTGAAGGGTACCCCTAGGAGATTCCTTGATGTGCCTTCACAATTTGACTGTTAGTTATTATTCATGTGTTTTTTCAAATAGGTGCAAATCCATAATTTTTAAACAAAGTTTTGTTAGATATACCAGGCCTACTGAATCACCTGTGTACAATAGACCTGTTACAGTATCCAGAAAGGAAATGACACACATTAAACATAGTTGTTGATTAGTGTCCATGGTGTCTATTTCTGGTCACCGTATTATTACTGAGGTGTTAGTAAAGTGACTGTTCATTGAGTTATTCTATTCTTTCTGTAGGTTCTAGAATTGGGATGACTTTGTTTACCTTTGATTATCCTTTTAATTTATATTGCTTTCTTTTGTTCCTTTGCTTAATTTATATTGTCTTTTCTTATGTTCTTTTAAATATCATTATTTCTTCCTTAGTATCCAAAGAACACTCATATTTTGGAGGCTGTGTTTAGTGGATTCTTTAGTGCCAGAGGATGGACTTCCTGTCAATAAGCTATTATTTACTGACAAAGAACCAAGTTGTTGAAACATTCTATGAGCCATTCTTTCCTTAATAAGTCACATGTTTGTAACTTACTTTTGGCCATAGCCTTTTTTTAGTTTCATCATTCAGTTCTCATGCTTTTCCTTTACGCTTACCCTTAGATACATATATTTATCATGTTCTTTAATTTTCAGATAATTAAAAGGGTTACTGGTGCAGCTGTATTTGCTTTCTGCTTTGGTTTGTACCTGTTCTCAACATCATGATGGTATTTAGTTGTGCCTTTAGTATTGCCTGCTTTAGAAATTTTTGAAAAATTACATAACAGTAAAATTTCAAAGTTCTGAAGTTCGACAGTACTAACTGGTATCTGGCCTGTTTGAAACAAGCATTCCTCAAGCTTCTGAGGATATGTTTCTACAACACAATATCTGATTACACCTATAATTGGGAGTTTCAGCAGAGATAAGAGTTCATTTTCAGAAGAATGAAGTTTTAGACAAAAGTCCTCCTCTTGTTACCTTATAAGTAATATGAAACAGCATGAATAAAAAAAATGGAAAATGGATATATATCGATCTTTTTTATCTTGCAAACAAATTGAGCCAGCTACCCTCTTCTGCTACTCTGTTGTTAAACCAGAGCTATTTGGTGTAAATGTTTGCCACTTCTAATGGTTTCTTGCCTAGACCTCCTCCTTTGTGTCTGACTAGTTCGATAAGTATATTGTGATGGGTGATCTACATTGAGCTACGTTTGTACCATGGGCACCTGCAGTGAGGCCCTACACTAAAGCTGCGTGCTATTGAGTTTGTGAGGATGCGTATACGTGAGCATTGCTGTGGAAGGAAAAACCGTGGCTTTCAGAAAAGATGGTGAGGAGAGAGCTGCTGGGCCAATGCACTGAACTCACTGAAGGGCCTAACAGTGGAGCACAGGGAGATACTCTTTCTTTCCTGTGAGTCATTCCCAGATCTGCCTTTTCCCTTAGATCTTTGAAATATCTCTTTATTGTATAGATACTTTGATGTAGGGCTTAGAGGGCTTGTTGGACATTGTTTCCCTAGGCCAAAACTTTCTGAATAGTGACTTGCAAAGCTTTTTGAAATATTTAAGATCTGCTACAGTGCTCAAGTCAAATGATACTGTGTGATTGCACATTTGCTTAAGTAAAACTTCATGTGATTCACAAAATTTTAGAAAAGAATTAATTAGATGGAATTCTTTTTATCTAAGATGGGATATTGACAGTGGTGGGCTATAGTGTATAACCTTGCAGTTATATATAAAGTGCTTCTTAAGCCTAAGGAACTGAGAAAATTTTAAATAAAATAATTGAAAGTGACATAACCTCATGCACACCTCTTCAATTACCATAGACTTCTGATGTACGCTGAAGTGTAGGGTGTTTGATTAAAATTTAGGAAGAGACATCAGTAAGGAAAAGTATTTACCATGATCAGTGAAGGGTTCTTGGGGCCAAATGAAGTGCTAACACAATTTATTGTAATAAAATGTATTTCCACATAGTGGGATAAGTCTTCTGGAAATAAAAATCAACATAGCCCCATTGAATTCAATATTTGTCCACTGGCTCCAGTAGAACAATACTGATTTAAACCAGCTGAGAACCTGGATTTTTGTGTTTATAATAGAAACCAATTGTAATGCATGCTAAAAATGTTACAGGTGATTGTCAAATAAAGGATGGGCATACACAAACAGTCAAACACATGATCATATAACACGCATCATAGGCTAAGTTTATGCTGCCTTTTAAAAACTGACTCTTAAAAACATGTTGTAGGGGGCAGGTTGGCTAGCTTTATTGCTTCTAAACTGAAGCACTTTTAAAATATGTGAAGCACCCTAATAATTTTCAGGCACTCTTACTGTTAAACTGTTCATGCTCAGAAACTTGACTTCCAAACGGATTAATTCAGGGCACTTCAGTCTGCATATCAGTAGTATTGAAAGTATGGAGTCTTTTACAGTTAGAAAACCAGGACATGTTCTTTAAGTACATCTTTATAAATTTTGGCATAACAAAAGATTATATAGTTCAAAACTTCACTTTCACACAGGCTAATATTTAAAACATTGAAAAAGTATTCACTGCTGCTAAATATATTTTATAATAGAGATAGTAATGGAATGCAATAATACTATTTTTTTCTTTTCTTCCAATTCTTTCATTCTGTTCAGAGGAATGTATCTCCATGTACAGGGCACAAAATGCTTATTTTATGTGTTTCCTTAAAAAAAAAACTTAATGAAATTTGTAATGAAATCATGCCTGCTATATAAATATGCAATTTTAATGTAACCACACTCCTTCAAGTGTTATGTTTTTAATGGTATTCTGTTTGGTAAATGTCAGGTGGATGTTAGTTGAATGGGAAAAGAATAATGATGAAATAAATCCTTTAATGTAGTGAATTTCATAACCATGGATAGTTGAATGTATACATGAATATTGATGGATTAATTAATGTTAATATGCACACACACACACACACAGACAAACAAATTAATAATATATACTTGAAGTATGAATCTGGATGCAGGGCTATCTGGATGCAGGGCTATCCAGCCTCCAGTGTGTTGATGACCTAAATTCTGACTTGTTAGGTAATGCCTGAATTTTGACACCATCCTGTTTATATTCACAAATGAGAAAATAAGATACTTTTTACTGTGCTATTTTGTTGTCTTTCACATCAAATATGATTCCTCAGGCTTTGATGAGTTTTTTCAGACAAAAATTAAAATCTCTTACAAGCTACTTTGTCAGCAGTGCAATACTATGTATGCAGGGAATCACACTGTCCAGATGATGTCATGATCAGTTCATACCTTGTCTTTTCTTTATTCTTGCTTCAACAAATTACTTGCATATGGCTCTCATTTTTTTAGAAAACATGCTGCTCCATATGACTTACTCATCACCAGTGGGGACATTTATTCCTCAAACCACATTCCCAGAAATATTTCTGTTTATGTCTACAGGGTTTCAGAGTATGTTCAGACTACTTCAGCTGATCAAGTTACTGCTGCTTATCAAATTATCTGTTGTGAATTGAGCCAAGGTAATTAACATATGTGTACCTTCCTTTCTCTAACCTATCATGCCTCTTTGCAAGTGAAATGAGATACCTTTCTTAAGCGGAGTTAAGCACATTAACCATTTTGAAGGTTACAAATCATGATTAAGCTGACCAATTGACAAATGGTAACTTGTTAAATTGCAATAAATGTAGTGATTGCAATCATGTGAACGTACATTTAAAGTAATAAGATAGGAGTTGAGATTAAGAAGTTAGGCAGAAACTGAACTAGCAAAGACACTTTTTAAATGGTAAGGTAGAACTGACAAGCACAAGCATCTGGCATTAGCTTAGCAAATTACTATGCCAATTTAGTTGGAGCAATTGTAAATGCAAAGACAAGTTAATCAGACTTAGCAATAATGGAAAGCTACACTGGGTTGCAGTACCAGTTTTTAGTCTATAATTGCAGATATGAACAATAGCTATGCTCAGCTGTGGCTACATACCATGTTTGTTTAAGAAAACCTGTTTTTACTTGAATGCTTTGTGATTCCATTTGCCATATACTTATACAAACAATAAAGAGAAGTTATGCTTCATAGTTATGATGTCATCAGAATTATTTTGGCTGTGACAACATTACAGTACTCAGGCATGCTTATCAGTTCCCAGGTCTGGAGATAACATTGCTAGAGCCTTTATTAGGATGAAGACTTTGAGGGCAGCAAACTTCTTCCAGTGCATCATGGTTTGTATGCAAAGGGACTTTTTTGGGTTTTCTGAATATCAGGATTTATGTATTCCAGCAGAGGATGGATGAAAGACTCTCTCACTGCAGAGCATGCTGTATCACATCCCAATAAGTAAGTCTAGATGAAGCTACTCCTTGTTTCATTGAAATAAATACATTTTCTTTTAGCACTTACAAGAAACTTTGGGCTTTACTAAGTTGCTTACACTTAGACAACTAGTGTTTTTTGAGATACCTTAGCGTATGGGGTCCAGCTTCCACTTCAGAGGGGCATGAGTCTCTTTGTAGGTCCTATATCATATCTGCAAGATCTGTGCAGAAGTCTTGGATACCTAGAGCTTTGTAAGTGGCACTGGATGTATTATGTGTGAGTAACTGAATTAAGCCCATAATATTATTTCCTATCTGAAATTAGACAGGAAAAGACAACATTTTCTCTTTAAACACTTTAGGAAGATGGTTCAGGTCCTGACTGTATATACATGACTATATGTGCCCATGTAGTCTGGGATGTCTAGCTCCCACTATGGTCAAAATGTAAATCTAATTAAAGAAGCCAATAGAGTCTGGAGAAATATTTGGTTCACCCTAACAAAGACACCTAGATTTTGTCAACTGAAAAGCTGTCTGCATCATCTACTGTTTAGCTAGGTCTCTATTGAGTTGATATTTATACATAGATATCTATTACATGCCTTCAGTCTGTTACTGAGTCCTACTTAGATTACACTAGACTTGGGTGCACGGAAAAAGATGCAGACAGAAACAACTAGAAAGAGGAGTGGGTTCAGTTTAAAGGATCATTAAGCTACAACCTATTTTCCCACTATTCCTGCATGACTATTTCAGGAGTTTTGATTCAGCAGAAGTTTTGAATGGAACTTGCTATGGTTATTACTAGAAGAGTGTAAAATACTGGACAAATGTAGTATGTTTTGAGAGTTTTACCATTTCCCCTGGTCCTTCTCAAAAACATTCCCTTTACTGCCAGATTTGTCCTGAATGTAAGACAGAAACTTCTGAGAGGGTACAGTCAGTCATTGAACAGAAGTTACTCTCAGCCTTAACAGGTGTCTCAGAACCCTGATGACACTATTACCCAACCAACCAAACAACCAGCCAAAATCTCTGCTGTATTGTATAATAAATGTGAATAAATATAATACTATAGCACATATAGTTTGATGGATTAGGTTTCTCATATTTGAAAAAGAAAACACAATGGCACACTGTTTTAAAATTTACATTCAATTGATTTTAATCCATAGAAATATATTAAAAAAGCCCAGGAAAAAACTCTTATTTGCTCTGTCATATGTGTTTATGTATTTTCCTTTATTATAACTTTGTTTTAAGTCTATAATAGTGTCTTTGTGCTTTGGTTTGGGATTTTGTGCAAAAAAAATTAAATCCACAAATAAGTGTATAAAAATATGATTTATTTTAGTAAATATCATTCACATACAGCTCAAGAATTTTGAAACATATTCATATCCGTAAATGAACAGTTTCAAAATACAGGATAATATTACATATCCTTCTATTAGAGACAGGATTATAGTTTAAATCCTTCGTATAGTGAAAGCTTAATGTGCTGAATAAATTCCTCTACCTAAAATAGCAGCAAATCAAAAACACACTTGACTTTTTTTTCCTGCTAGCCTAAATATATATGCTACATTATTTAGGAACTTCTACATAAGAGGAGGGAAAGGGAACCCCCTAGCGCATGAAGTAAGAATTAAACATGGATGTTACCTGAAGCTGTATCTGTCAAAGGTGCACAAGATGGTATTCAAGCTAGATTTTATAAATTAAAGAAATTAAATCACATATGTATGTTTCTTACTTAAAACGTGTTTTGGTTTTGGCACAAGTTCAAAACATCAGGATTAGAAACATTAATTATGATTAATTTGATCTGTTCTTCTGAACCAACAATACATGTATGTATTTGAGTTTTGCTATCTATTAGAAAATGTCATCAAGCTTAAAAACATTAGTTATTGGATCCAACATGAACTTTAAAGTCATAAAAGTTATGTGGAGCGTGATGTCTTTTGTTGTAATTAAATTTTTTTTAAAGGAATCATATCTAGAATGTCACTGTTGTGATATTTTGCTCTGTGTGAGTACTGAAAAAGGCATGAAAATTACCCCTATGGGGAATTTCAAATATTGAGCAAATGCAGTATGAAAGCTTTAGTTGTAAGTTTCTGCTAATGATCATCTCTGTATGTTTCTCATATTTGTTCATTATATGTCTTGAATGACTGTGAGCCCAGTTGTGAACCCTTACCTTTGCATGTTCACCCTAGCATATTCCTATTTATTTCAAATATTTCCTTCATTCCTCATGTTCTTTGATCCTTTTAGTAATACTTTTCTGCTTTTCTCTGGTCTTTCTTCTTTCTGATAAACATTCAGCTATAGGAGAAGTACAGATGTACCAAAACCTTCTAGCTATTCACTTGCTGGAATCATTATCAAAAACAAACATGCCCTCACAAATGAGTGGAGGTTTCTAATTTGGTAGCTGATGTATACTCACTTGGCGTTCAGCATGGACAGCTGTCAAAGACAACACCAGACTCCAGCACTGAAGAATCATGCATCTTCATTAACGCTTTTAGACTACTTTGTATTACCTTTTCACTCCATTTTTATACTGGGACTTTTTTACTGACTTTAATGAAGTTATCCCTGGTTCCAACAAAGTTTGTGAGATCTAAATTAGCTTCTGTGTTTCTATCTGTTTTAGAGACGTAGCAAAACCAAATACAACGCAATCCATTCTGCTTTCCAAGAGTACAGCTGCATTCTGTTTGCCTCTCAGATTGCTAATAGGAATTTCAAAAGCTTTAGTGGTATAGTCCAGTTCACAACCCACCTCATTGTGTTCACTTTTAGATCATTTATAGACTCACATTTTTTATTGTCACTGATCTCAAATTCAGGATCAGTTTTGCCATTTGTGAAGATGAGTTTAACTAAAGTGGAAGCTGTGGCATAAATTAGTGTATATCCTAACAAAAGAAAATATTAAAGGAAATGTATTTCTTCAGAGATTTTTTTTGTTTTCATATATATTAGCTTTTCTTAGATGGGTTCACCTTTAGCTTGCTGCTCTTCATCTATATGTTGATAGACACTATACTGTTTTTGTATGTCTGAGTCTCTTCAGAGATCTTTGTTTTTATTTCACCTCTCCCTCCCTCAGACTTCTGCCAGTTATCCTACCCTCTCTTCAAACTTTTCAAAGCCCAGGAAGACTGAGAGCAAATATTGCTGCTGCCACATTTTCGTGTTGGGTCAGCTGAGAATAGTGCATCCCTCTCCAACATGTTCACTCTGCCCTTTGGCTGCTCCCTGTCAAGGGACATGAAATAAATTATTATGCTCAGTCATCAGTTTGGAAAACAGAACTAGGAGGAAGTTTCAGAAATGGATCTCCTGTCCACTCAGCAGTTAGACAAAAGAACATCGTACAGCAGAGAGCAGAGGTGAAACAGAGAGAAAAAATACTGAGGGCAGATGGCCAAGACAACCCAGTGGTGAAGGAGGCCAGCCAGAGAGCTGGAGAACTTAAGAGGAAAGCCTTAGCATCCAGCCAGAAGCCATGAGTTAAGCAATTCTTGTGGGAAAGCTTGACTGTGGGATCTTAACACTCATTAGGAGCCAAACAAGAAGGAAAGACAGACAGGTGTAGAACACTGAACCTCATAAGTCATTCTGTAACCACAGTCCAAAGAAAATAACAACCTCATTAGTATTGGAAAGTATGACTTTCGCTGTGCTCACTTGACCAAATTAAGTACTCATACCAAAAGTATCAAGCTGTACTGGTCAAATGTATTGCATAACCTCATTCTGTGTCAAGTCTCAATTGGTGTAAACTTTGAAAACTCCATTAACCCCAGTGCAATTATATTTATATAAGCCAGCTGAAATTCTAGCTCTCAAAATGTAAAATTAATTTATTTGTTTTATTACCTTTAAGCTGAGTGTTCATGGGGTAGCAATAGAAAAAAGAATGTCGTAAGAACTCACTAATGTAACCACATAATGAGGAAACATTGCATTTTTAGCATGCGTGAACAATCACTTACAGAGTGCTTGGTTAATGTGCATTACGGATTACTAAAGCTGATTACTAAGGGTGCAAATTACTGGCTATTTCATAGCAACAGATTCTCTGGCCCTGACAGTGGTGAAATACTTGCAACATTGAAAAGTTTTAGATCCTATTGGCATGTATTTTCAATCATCTTAATCAATGTTTAACAACCAGAAAGGGTGGTATTAATATCACATAACTTCAGGGACTTGATTCATTTACCTAGTCATAGGTGTTTAAAGCCGTTTAGGACTCCCTTGCAAATCAGCCTGGCTCCAAGCTGCCACTTCAGAAAGGCCTGGGTCTCCTATGGATCCTATGTTATATCTGCCATCCTCACACAAATGTCTCAAACTAACTGCAACCTCTCAGATTGCAATAGATGCCTACATTTAGCTGACCAAATCAGGCCCCAGATGCCTAGATTGTCAATGCCTGCCTTTGAGCTAGTGATCTTCCACCTTCCTCAGTCAGTAACAACAAATTGGTGCCTTTACTTCCCAACACGGATGGTGAAATGTAAATGTCTTCTTCAAGACGACTGCATCCAAGAAATGCCAGTTCATTCTCCACTAACCAACAGAGCCAAAAGTAATCATCTTAGATTATATATCTACATTTCCTGTGGATATTGTCATCTAGCACCATAATGTTGCTCCTAGAAGAACCTGTGTCTTCCCCCTTCCCCGAGGTCTTGTTTGTCACAGTAAAGATTATGTCACCCATAAAAACACTAGTACCAATACCAGCTACCACAGCCCACCTGGCCTAAGATAAAGTGTCATTTTCTCCTTCAACTGTGGAATGATTGACCCTGTGAGATACCTATTACCTTTGCTTGCATGGTGCTAAGAAAGCCTGGGGGATTGCAGTTGTTTAGTTCCATATAGGATATGGCCTTACAGGAAAAGTATTTTGCTTCGTTTCTCATTGCAGCTGGACAGTGTACTAATTGCAGTAACCTCCTTTTGCAGAGAAACGTAACCATTTTTTCATTACAGGTCTTTTTCACTTCATTGTTTAGTAAATTAGCTTTCTGAGGGACAAACAGAGGGTCACAGCAACTTGAGCTGCTTGCCAGAGAATACATCTGCTGCTTTTCTTAATAATGCCTTTAAATGAACATCTGCAAACCTCCTGAGACTATTGACTGATTGTGTCTTCCAACCTCTTAACACAGAGAAAATAAACAAACAACCCCCCAATATTTTAAACCTTGGAAGCATCAGCTTCATTCACTCAATAAGAAAATAAAGAAAAGATGAAGATGAAAGTGATTATACTTTCCAGCAACTTGTCTGTACACAAAAAAATTAAAACTGTGTCACAATCTTGATATTTAATATAATGAGAATACATAAATATGTATGTACGTGTGCATGTATATGCATGTACTTACACATAAATGTACACCATTGAATTCAGTGAATAATAGCTAGTTGTTGGAGAGCTGTGTAAGGGTGTATGTATATACACAGATGGATATACTTTCATAATAGTAAAGCCAGAAGCTTTTACCCACCTCTGCTTTTTAAAAATAAGTTTAATTCAATTACATATAACACAAATTATGTAAAAGATTACAACAAAAAGAATCTTCACACATTTGTGCAGTGTATGAATTACACAGTAAAAAGTTGTCTTCTACATTTTTACTCGTGCAGATGAAGGCATATCAATAAGACTATTTTCACAGATTAAAATAGATTATGATTTTCTCATTTCCATTTTTTGCTTAGTATAATATTTAATAACATTTTTTGTAATTTTCAAGGCATTTAATTTACCAGTAAATTAAATGCTCACCATTGTTTCTGATAAAAAATACTTGTGGCCAGACTACAAAACATTGAGAGACTCCAAATACCGAGGCTGTAAAGAGAATGAAGACATCTAGTTTTTCCTCTTAGCATCACAGTATACTACCTGTTTACTACTGCACCATACCTATCAAATTACTTACTCAAAGTCCTGAAGTCCTGAACGAGCATACTGGTTTTGGCTGGGATAGAGTTAATTTTCTTCACAGCAGCTTGTGCACGGTGCTGTGTTTTAGATTTGTGACCAAAACCAGTGTTGAACACACGGGGATGTTTTAGTTATTGCTGAGCAGTGCTTACACAGCGTTAAGACCTTTTCTGCTTCTCACCCCACCCCACCAGCGAGTAGGCTGGGGGTGCACAAGATGTTGGGAGGGGACACAGCTGGGACAGCTGACCCCAACTGACCAACGGGATATCCCATACCATATGATGTCATGCTCAGCAATAAAGGCTGGGGGAAGAAGGAGGAAGGGGGGGACGTTTGGAGTTGTGACATTTGTCTTCCCAGGTAACTGTTACATGGGATGAAGCCCTGCCTTCCTGGAAGTGGCTAAACCTCTGCCTGCTGATAAGGAGTGAATGAATTCCTTGCTTTGCTCTGCTTGCGTACGCAGCTTTTGTGTTACCTATTAAACTGTCTTTATCTCAACCCACAAGTTTCCTCACTTTTACCCTTCCAACTCTTTCCCATCCTGCTGTGAGGGAGTGAGTGAGTGGCTGTGTGGGCCTTAGCTGCCTGACAGGGTTAAACCACAACACCTATAAAGAGCAAGCATTATTTGGCTATAAATTAGATTTTCTATGCATTATAAATATAATGTTTTCTTAGTGAAATTAAGTGTTAAAAATTATTTCAAATATTTCTTTTTCTCTCCATTTTGCTACTGATAAAATCTAAGTTACATATTTAGAAATGGAAATAAAATCCTAACCAGTCTGAAAGCCAATGAAGGACTCAAGTTTCTTACAGAGGCATTAAGCCTAGTAGGAAGAGCACTTTGTGGGCACTGTAGGTTGGAACACCCTCAAGTCGAGGAATCTACTGTATTAAAGAAGGCATGCCTCAGATGTGCTTTAAAGTATGCAATTAAAACCACAATGCCTCACTATGCACATTTGAGTCTAGCCAACCTGCCCCTCCAGAGGACGTTCCAGGCTGTTGACACTGAGATGTGAAGCCTGAACATAGGTATAAATATCATGTAGAATTTAATCTTAATGACCTGCTCTGGACAGCCACATACTTGCATTGTTCTGTTTCAGAAAACTAATTTGTTATGTAGCACTACATGAAGACTCCTCGCCTTGGATCAGACACCAAAATGACAGTCATCACAATAAGCTTTAAGGATTTTAGTGCTTTGGCCAATATAATCTGTAACTACTAATTCACAGGATCTGAAAATTAAATATGAATATGGAAAATGGTACAGATAGCAATGGATAGCAATATCTGCCAGCCAGCTGTGACCGTAGCACTTCTTACAAATTAAAGTGTCCAGTGATTATAAAAACCAATGTGCTCTTTCTCATTTTAGCGAATTCCAGGAATATTTGCTATTCCTAAATTAATAGAAGAACACCCCCAGCTTTTTTCATCCTACGAAGGACTAGCTTTTAATTTTTTCATAGTAGAAGAATAATTCTTATGACTCCACCTTCATCCAAGCCTCCAGGTTTTGAAGCAAGAACTTAAAATGCTGAAGTAGATGGACTTTTAAAAAGATGTACCTTTTTGTAATTTATAACGGATGAAAAAAACCCAAAACAACAGCAAAACCATAAATCAGTAAAAATGCTGCTTCTTCTCATTGGAAACATTAAATGTAAGCCTGGAATTCTGTGTATGAATTTGCTTTCCTGGTTGCACAGAAGCTCAGGTTTAATTGGGGGAAGGCTGTCACTCACACAACTATACAGATTAGAGATAAAGGCACTTCGTTGGACTAGGACAGATGTAGGTACAAATGCCCTCAGGCTTAGTAGGGCTTAAAAAGCGCCTTATGCTAAGTACTCCACCTACTAAACTATTAAACAATGTGCACTGCCCTGATATTTTCATTTGAGTCATCTATATTTTTATTTGAGCTCAGTGGAATTTGAATTAGGTTTAGTCAGTCCTTGCCTCGCCAAACAGCCTCCGGTCTCTCAGTGACGCAGGTGCCACAGCTCTGTCTGCTGATTCTCAACAACCTTAGCCACTTCAGAGTAAGCCTAGGTGTTCAACTGAGTGTCCTGGTTTCGGCTGGGATAGAGTTAATTTTCTTCCTAGTAGCTGGTATAATGCTGTGTTTTGGATTTTAGTATTTTAGTATTTTAGTTCAACCAGGGAACCAACCCATGGCAGTATCAGTCACCCCACGTTGGGTGCCAAAAAGGACTGTCATGGTTTAGCCCCAGTCGACAATTAAGCACCACACAGCTGCTCGCTAACTCCCACCCCCCCCCCGCGGTGGGATGGGGGAGAGAATCGAAAGAGCAAAAGTAAGAAAACTTGTGGGTTGAGATGAGAACAGTTTAATAACTGGAACAAAATAATAATAATAATAATAATAATAATAATAATAATAATAATAATAATAATAATAATAATATTGTAATGAGAAGGAAAACAATGAGAGAGAGAGAGGAACGAGACCCAGGAAAAAAAACCAGTGATACAACCACTCACCACCCGCCGACCGACACCTAGCCCGTCCCCGAGCAGCGATCGCTCCCCCCAGCCAACTCCCCCCAGTTTCTATACTGAGCATGACGCCATATGGTATGGAATAGCCCTTTGGCCAGTTTGGATCAGCTGTGCTGGCTGTGCCCCCTCCCAGCTTCTTGTGCACCTGGCAGAGCATGGGAAGCTGAAAAGTCCTTGACCGGTGTAAACACCACTTAGCAACAGCCAAAACATCAGCATGTTATCAATATTCTTCTCATACTAAAATCCAAAACCCAGCACTATACCAGCTACTAAGAAGAAAATTAACTCTATCCCAGCTGAAACCAGGACACTGAGCAAAGGCAGCAGCCTTACTGGCGGTGCAGAACAACAAGCTTCAGGTGCTCTGGGAAGTTTTTGTCTACAATATTATATATTTAGACAACATCTGGCAGGTAGACAAGTTAAGCAACAAATTTCCTGATATCTCTCCTGGATGTAACTACACACATCTAATCTCATAGAAATTCAGACTCCTAAACCTAGTGTTGAATCAGATCCTCAGGTCTAACCTCATTTACAAGATTGGAATAACTGCATGATCTTCGGTTTCCATAGCTATTACAAAAGAAATCCATCAGCTGTTGTAACACAGTCAGATCTTACTCATGTGAAAATTAAAAAATAAGAGTTTCATCAGTGTTAAAGAAATAGGGAGAAACAAAAGTTTTTCCATGCAACTTTCTTTTTCTATTTCAAATATTTTTCTAAACCTGAAACTTTCCCTAGCGTACAAAAGAATTTTGAAAGTGAGAAGAGGGGAAGCAACACAGCCATGTCCGAAAGAATAGAATAAATGAGGAAAAACAAAGCACTAGTTAAGACCAGTGACAGTATTTGGGGATGGAAGGAGGAATTGTCCTGCAGGAAATTTTTAAATGCATCAGTTTTAAGTACAAATAATATTCAAAACTTAAATAGTGTCTAAGGTCAGAAGCTAAACAATGAGAGCTGAATATAATGTTGAGCAGGTGTTTTCTAAATAAACAGCTTCCATTCTAATTTTTAAATGAGGTAGGGATATTCTGGTATACCATACCCAGGAACAATGTTAAAGTCAGGAGCATATAATCATTTAGGGATAAAAGAGAAGGGGAAGGAGAGATTTTGGTTCCTGGTACAATAGAAATATTGATATTGTCATTTTTTTTTTAAATTCTTAGTCTTACTAACATTTTACAAATAAGTTTTCCTTGTGTACTTATGTGAATTAAAGACCCCCACACACATTATTAACTCTTGGTAAAAAAACCATCAACTCATGTGGCTTTGGAATAAAATAGCCCAGATTTCATTAATATTATATTACAATATTGACAGCATTCACAATTCATAAACTAGGGATCCTCAAAACCATAAAATTACCTAATAAATTCTGAAATTTAGACTAAATAAATGTTTATTTCAATTGCCATACACTGATATTTCCTTTAGAGGGGAGGGGGAAAGGAGAATGGATCTGATATTATATTTTATTGCCAACTTAATGAGCTATAACAAAAATATTTAATCGCACCATAAAACTGGCAGAGATAACACCACAGTATTCACAGCAGTCCATGATTGTAATTATTTAGTTATTTATACAGAATTATTTAATGAAATAGAGATCAGTTTCATGAAATCTGCAAAGTCAAAGTACCATGCGAAGAATTTCAAAAGTGGGCCCCTCCTGTCAAACTCATTCATTTTTTGTCCTCACACACTTATAATCTGAATTTCTAACGCTGCCCTGAGTGCAGCTTTTAAAAATCTTGAGTTACTCAAGAGCTTAAGCTTAGACTCCCTATAAACAAATATTACTTGAATTACCGTATCTTTGAATGGGACCCCAGATATCTACCTTTACCATCAGAAATGTATGCCTGAAGTCTGAACTTCTTGTCTGTACTATCTCTACAGTAACTGGAAGGAGACAGGAACCTACACAGAAAGATTAATCTCATCTGTCTTGAACATTTGTCTAAAGATATGAATTTCTCTTGGGAGATGCCTATTTCCATTGATAACTGGGGAATCAAGATGACTAACATAGCCTAGACCTCTAATTTTTAGACACTTGACACTAAGTGAAATGGACCCCACCTCAGGTGACTGCCTGGTTGAAAACTGCTGGATTTATGACATATATATGTCAAAATACTGATCTTGTAAGGCAAAGTTTGTATGTGAATAACTGTTGTTCCTTCCTCTTAGTGAAGAATGAGAAGTAATAATATTGTCATCAAATTGCAATTCTTAAGTCTGAAATTATTTCTCTCTGTACATTTCTGAATTACATAAAAGAACAGAAAACGAGGAACATTTATTAAAATTCTAGTTGTTTAAGTGTTTTAAAAAGTAGGATTAAAAAAGGTTAAGCATAAAGTTAGATTTCTTGGCAAGCAGGATGAATTATTTCAAGTAATAAGCACCCACCTGCTTCCATTGAGATTCAACTCTTTATTCAATACACCTTTACTCATTAATGTATTCTTATAAAGACGAGGCCATTGCATTACGAAAAAATCTACAGGCTCAGGCTATCAAAGATACTAAAGGTGAATTGGCATCTAAGTCCTGCTAGGAGAGTTGGTATACAGAAGTTGGGCATCTCCGTGACAGGTTGGCCTTTGGAAATCTCTTAGTGTTAAATTCATTTCTCAGTCTCTTACAGGTATTACAGAAACAGCAACTGAAATTGTTTGACACAGAAAATTGTTATCTGGAGATTGCATGCTCCTGTGAAATGCCCTAAATTTCCTACATTTACTTAGTTGTGCTGCAGGAATCATCGTTCTTGTTGCATGGTAACCAACTGTTCTGAATGAGGAATTAAGTTATTAAGTAAAATGGAATAAGATGTTAAAAGTATTCTCTTGCTCTCTTTTTTTTTTCCTGTTTTTTTTTCTTTATGCTTTATTTTCCTCTTTTTATCCTTCCATAAGTAAGTGACCAGCTCCTTACAACAAGAAAAGTGAACAGATGAAAAACAGGGGGCAGGTGAATCTAGTAAACTTTAATCTCATCTAACCAAGTCATGTTCACTTTCTCTAAATAAAGGCTTCAGTCACATGAAGAAGCCTGAAGGGAGTCAGAGCATGAGTGATGATTCACAACAATTTTCCATTTGAAAATTCAGTTTAAGAAACTTTCACCTACCCTTTTTATATAATGACAAGAGGGACTGTATTTGGATTAAAGTTTTACTTTGGATTAACATGGAAATAGTGGGTTTGTTTAGTTTATTTGGTACAATTTGCATGATCTTCCTTATTATCTGCTTGTTTGTAGTTTATTTTTTATTTTTTTAGGAAAATCTATCTTTTGGTGCCATTTATTCTAGTTTATCATGTAATTCAAGAGTTTTGTTTTAGGGCTAACTTGTAAACTATTCTGAGCTTCTTGTTTTTATTCCAAACAATACGGTTGCAAATGCAGAATTAGGACTTGTCCAGCCATAGCTCGTTTATTTTCCAGGGACTCTCATAGCCTCCAGGCTAAACATCTGTGGAGACTACACCCTATTCTAAGGAGTTACTTCCTCTTCAGAAGCAGCCATGTAATGTTGAATTGACTTTATACTCTACAGCATTTGAAGCATGCACCATTGCCAGAAGTGAAATCAGAACTCCACCCAACAGAATGTATACTTCAGTGTCTTGCAAGTGTGGTTTACACAGACATTACAGAAGGCTAGTTTGTGTCGATGTAATACATATAAACATCTCTAGAATGTTGATACATGGTTATTGTAGTGGAGATTACAACACATTTCTTGGATATGCTATTCTAAATCATTGAGACTTCTAAAAATCTGTCTATGAATGTAAATGAGATTCTAAATAATGAACACTTCTCAAAAAATCAACATCCCCAATCACCTAGTGACTGTCCATTTCTTAATTTTCACTTTGAAAAACTGAACTGCTTTAGGTTTTTATTTTTACTATTGTACAGATTCTATATACAACCCTTTTGATCAGTGGAATTAATTTATAGTGTTTAAAGTATCCGGCAAAATAATGATCAATCTCTTCATAAACAGCACCACAATGTTATCTCTGAATAAAATGATGTAGACTACATCTTCAAATGACCTTCCAAAAATAGAACAAAAACTGACATGAACAAATATTTAATATATATAAACTCCCATGACTACCAGAAAATTGAATGATTATTTGTATTGTTGCTGAGTGTGGTGAAAAATATAACATCCCAAAGAAAGGACTCCTCTGTTATTCAAAATCTATGATTCAGAGACCTCTAAAAACATGTCGTCTGCCAAGTAATCACAAAGCAGAACAACTGATTTAATGCACAACTTATGGAACTATGTGAAACTGCAAAAGTAGTAAGGATAAATGCAGGAAAAAATAATGAATTAAGTTGTAGGACAAGACAGCTGTTCAATCACATCTATCTATTCCATGTTTTTATCAGTCAACTGACAGTGAGAATCAGAGTTTCTCTGGTACCTTAATCAACTTCAGAAGGTACTAATTAAAGGGTTAGAAAGGGGAGCAGCAGGCAGGAAGAGCTAGCAGTAAATTAATGAAGTAGAGTACAGAGAAGCAGAGTAACTGAGAAAATGATAGGAAACAGGAACAGATTAGAAGAGATCAGTAATTGGAAAGTGTAATAGTGGGGAGGAAACTTGATTTGAGTAGTATGCGCAGACAAAGAGCTGTAAAAGAACTACGGTAACTTTTGGTTTTTTTTCTTTTAACACAGACATTTCCTTACACACAATTAAAGTAGATTTAGGGGATTAAGAAACAAATGTCTCAGAGCCTGTGGGAATAGAGTTGTTAGATCTAGTGTCTTGGCCACATTCCAGTTTGGATATTGCCCCAATTTTTTAAAGCTGCATATGGTAACTCTCTGTACTTCCTGTCCTAAACTGCCAAGTAGCCTTGCTTTATGTTGTCAAACAGCTGCTTATTCTTAAGTAGTTTGTGAGTCTTTGGTGTGAAAGATGGTATATCCAAGCGTCTGGGTCAAATAAATGGCTTGGAGTTGCCAAAAGGAAGTTTTACATGGCAAAAGTTGTGAAAGTAAAACCTTCCCAGAGTTCCTGCTGCAATGGGTGTGTGGAGGGCAGGGAAAGGAGCGTATTCAATGCATTTGAATGAGCTTCTGGCAACAGGACTTCTATTTTGGTTTTCATTGGACTTGATGAACTTCTCTTTGGGACAAGGCAAAGGATTTGGAGTCCTTTTGATGAGTCTAAGAGATGGCATTTGCATATGTTGTGTTGGGAGAGTGGATTTTGATACAGCTACTTTCATCTACTCAACAGCATAAGAATTCTGATTTTACACATCTGAATGAAGAAAAAAAAATTGTGCTGGAGATTGTAATGGAAATACCTTTAAATTGTTGTAACCCATGGTTTGAGTTGCATGCTAGAGGAATTCTATAGCAGGAACCACCTGAACCAACGGAGGACAAGCTTTACAAGAAGCAGTGCAAGTGCAGCAGTGACCCAAACTGAGCTGCCTTTCATGCCCAGTAACTCCACGCAACACACCACCTCTCCTGTCCTGTCCCTCATCATAACAGATGGAGTCCAAAGTCATGGGTGAAATGAACTCAATGGACATTTTGTGGACATTTCTGGATATTTATGGAAATTTCACAGGCATTTCACAGATGCGGTCTATAGACTAAGGGAATGATATCTGTGTATTATATCAAAGGATGGGAAGGGGGTAGTGGTTAATAAGGTTGTATTGGATAGTGTGGTACCTGAGCATGACGTAAATGGAATGGAATAAGGGGTGGAGAATGGGCTGCTTTTGGCTGGGATAGAGTTAATTTTCTTCATAGTAGCTAGTATGGGGCTATGTTTTGGATTTGTGCTGAAAACAGTGTTGATAACACAGGGATGTTTTTGTTACTGTTGAGCACTGCTCACACAGAGTCAAGGCCTTTTCTGCATCTCACACCACCCCACCAGAGAGTAGGCTGGGGGTGCACAAGAAGTTGGGAGGGGACAACAGCTGGGACAGCTGACCGCAAGTCACCAAAGGGATATTCCATACCACATGATGTCATGCTCAGCATATAAATCTGGGGGAAGAAGAAGGAAGGGGGGGACATTTGGAGTGATGGCATTTGTCTTCCCAAGTCACTGTTACACGTGATGGAGCCCTGCTTTCCTGGAGATGGCTGAACACCTGCCTGCCCATGGGAAGTAGCGAATAAATTCCTTGTTTTGCTTTGCTTGCGTGTGTGGCTTTTGCTTTACTTATTAAACTGTCTTTATCTCAGCCAACAAGTTCTCTCATTTTTACTCTTCCAATTCTCTCCCCCATCTCATTGTGGGGGAGAGAGTGAATGGCTGTGTGGTGCTTAGTTGCTTGCTGGGGTTAAACCACAACAAATATATATATTTCAATGCTGAGGCAGAACACTGACCTCCTTAAGTCTTTTCCTGGGCAGGGAACTGGGTAATGAATTGTGATATCATCTTTACAATTGTCATTAATGAGAAATTAATCCTTCCCTTAGGAAAAAAGACCTGCTGGATATCATTAGTCAAAGTTGATAGACTTGCTTGCCAGGACAAATTTCTTCTGGCTATGCTTGCACAAGCACAAACAGACATCTTGACTTCTGTGACTGCTTGGCCAGTGCAATAAAATATAGTTATAATCTCAGTAACAAAAAGGGAGGAAAGGGAGTCATAAAATAATTACCTCCTTTCTGTTTGTGCCCAAGGCCCTTTTATAGTTTATTTCCTATCTGTGTTTAGCACTGTTTCCACGATGATGGTTTTCAGACTCATTCTTTTATTTGCTTTTACTTTTTCAAAGAAGTGAAAAAATATCATCCTACCAAGAATTCTCTTGCAAACTCTTCTTTCTCTGAAACTTTTGTTCTTGCCCAAGAGCTTTCTGTTCTGCTTCATTCCTCCTAAGTCTGATGAGTGTTATAATGGATAGTTTTGAGGGTTACTGGGTGAAGGTAAAGTTCAGGCAGGTTGCCTTCTGAATGACCCTCAATGACAGTTGTAAATGGGGCAAACAGTTCTAATAAGGAGTTCAGCCTTACAATGGCCCACTTCACCATTTGGGGGGTTGGGGAGGGAGGAATGGTCTTTATTAGCTGAAGAGATTGTGCTGCTAAGCAGTTTGCAGTTCACATGCTAACGGTTAATTTTAATGGACGGGTTGTGACATTATTCTGAAAGAAGTTAAAATAACATTTTCACAGCCTGCAGTAATATAAGAAGTCTTGCTGTAATAAAACACCCCATCGATACAATATCAGCAGAAAAAGAACTTTTAACGTGATAGCAACGGATATACAAAAGTAAGAGAATTCATTCTTGTGCTTTGCAGGTTGTGCTTACTAGAGATATTCTAAGACTTTTTGTAATACTAATGGTACATCATTCTATGGACAAGGTTTATTTAATGTTATAGAAGCACTAGTTAGAATACCATTTTCCCTTGATGCATGTGACTGCAGGAAGACATGCAAATGCTAATGCCCTCTAAGACACTGTGTTTTCTTTGTGCTGCTTAAGATGTTTTTCTTGGTCGCAATGAGTGTTTAAGATGAAAGGAAATATTCACACCTGATTTTGTTAAACTGGGTGGAAGAGTGAGATTCTTTGAAAACTGCATGAAAATGTTAAAGCATCAGTGCTGATGTCAACCCCACTGGGATTTTAGCAATTACATGTGTGGATTGTTTCTAGTGATGAATGTAATATATCAGGACCTATGTAATATGAAAAGACATGCAGTGGAAGAGTGGATGGAAATGAAAGTGCACTTTTGTTTAACATTTTAGTAGGAAGAATCCCAGAGGGAAAAATTATTGGGTTTTTTTTCAAATGTAATTCAGTCTTTGAAAATAGACACAAATATAATCTTATAACAATATAATTATTTTATGGCCTTATTTTATGGCAGAGGTAGGATTGTTTGGATGCTCTAAATGATTATTTTAATGCCTACACATACCTGAATTTCTTTTAACTTGTTTTTTAAAAGGTTATTTAATCCTAAACTTGACTCCAACTTAGTCTAGCTTTTGTCTGGAACCAGTGTATAGTTATTGTCTTGACAATGTACACAACCTACTTGCAGAGAGAATCACAAACACATGGAAAGTATCAAAATTGGGTCAGAATAACAATGTTTAGCATATCTTGCTGTATGAATTCATGAGTAATATAAGAATGTTTGTGGGAGTTGTGTAATTACCTGTTCTATTACCAGAAGACTGCACCATTATTATCTGTATTGGTCTGTATTATCTTTATTGATTATTATCTGTAATGATGTATCTGTATTGATGCAGGAGTGCACAGCCAATATAGTTAAGAAACACACACTATTCTTGTGATCTAAATTACTGAGGAGCTGATGCATGCCAGTCATAAAGGAACAATTGCCATGACTTGTTTTCTCAGCCAACTGCATGCTGTTTGGCAAGTTAACAGGGGAGAATTACACGGGTTATATATATTGGAATGTCTGAACAGCTGCTGTAGTGAGAGCAGTCGACAGGTTTGTCAGCTTTTAGAGTCATTAACCAGCAGGAAATTCATTCCCAGGTGGCTACTGGAAAAATCAAGTTTGGTGAGGCATTGACTAGTGAGAAAATGAGTGGAGATGTGTACAAACATCTCCCTCTCTTTATAGAACAACAAACACTTTCCTGAAATTTATGGGGTTGAAACATAAGAACAGAAACACTGGTTCAATCCATTTGTCCGTCTAGACTCAAAGCCTGTCTCCAGCACCAGTCATAAGCAGGTACTCAGGGACAGGCATATGGCTTCCTAAATATGCTCTTAGATTCCAACTGATTTCAGCTCAGGGGATTTCTGGAGTCCCATGTGGCTTCTGTCCTTAATCACCCTCAGTGCATGACTCTTCCAGGTGGCCATCCAAGCTTCTCATGAACCCTGTCAACTCTTTGAAACAGCAATGTGCTTTGGCAAGGAGTTCCACGGCTCTGCTGCCCACTGCATGAAAAAACACTTCCCTTTCTTTGCTCTGAATTTGTACCCTAGTTGTCTCTGCTGATGATCCTTTCTTCTTTTAGTGGACAAGACAAGGAACTGTCAGCTCCTATTCCTTCTCTTCCTCATATTCATGAGTATGTATTCCACTCTTATATCCCCCTTTTCCCAGGCTGTGTCTTTCCCATGCTGAAGTATCCAAGCCTATTTGAATATTCCACACACAGAAGCCATTTCATACTTTTTCATTTGCTTTGCCTTTCTTTGAAGCTAGTTACTGAATGAAATTGCACTTGATTGGATAAGTGGAGTGATCACAATGTAATCTTTGCTCACTTTATGTAAACTAGCTTATATAAGCTATAATAGATGAAGCAAGAAAGATATGCTGGATGATCTCTTTGGTGATTAGTTACAGGGAAACTCAAGAAAATAAATGAGTCCAAATGCCTAAATGTAATCCCTTGCTATTAATTTAGTCCAAACCAATACACTGTAGAGGACCTGCTTTTTCATAGCACCATAGTGATGCAGTAATAATATCTTAATTATTCAGATGGCTAAGTGCAGGAGAGGGACTAAAAAGTGTACAGCAATTTATTTTGCAAGGAAGCTATGAAAAATAGAAGTGAACCAGAGAACCGGAGGCATTGACCTGCAAAATCATGAAAAAGCATGGTTAACCAAAACAATAATTTTATATTATTCTTCAAATAAGTGCCTAATGCAGCTATGCTACCACCCTGTACAGGAAACTGGAAAACAGGAATCCTTAGAGATGATTCAGGAATAGAAGCAGCTTACTGTGAGTAGGAACCAGGGGCCGGAATACAGGGGAAATATGGATTCAACTGTGCATGCAAGTCAGGGACAACTTGGAGGGAATTTAAAAAAATTGTTGTTACCCACATTGTTTAATGAACTATTTAGTAATTGGTCTCAAGATATTTACATCTTTTATTCCCAATAGAACTTATAAAGCAACCTCCACATTTCAAACAAAAGAGAATATAGTATGTTGCATGGTCACACCTATGGAGATGGCAATCATGAAGTGAAAATTAGGCTTTCAAAGGACTATGTATAATGATTTTTAATACAAGGCAAGTTAAAATACTTTCAGAGTTCTTAATAAAAAAATTCTTAATGGAAAAACAAAACCTTGACAGATATAGTAAAATGAACTACCACATTGTTCATTTTCATACTATGTGCATGTGTTCTGCTTATTTAAATAGAAATACATGTACAAATAATATAATAGAATTGTTAATATGTAATTAATGGATATATTCATGCTTCAGACAATGTTATGAGTTAGCCATAAGTAACAGTATTAGTTTGACTAACAGGGTGCATTTACTTTGACCTCTGACTTTTTTTTCAAGATTTCATTGAAACAGAATCTTTAAAGAACAGTTTTCTCCCTTAAATTTTCAATAGGTTCTTACATATTATACCTAGCCCTTTTTTGTAACATAAAATAAAACTTAATAAATATTTCCACTGGAAGTTTTAGATTAAACAACTCCCTTGATTTCAATACTGTTTTATACTGAATTTTAATTTCAGTAAAACCAATGTACCTCTGGGCCAAATAGTAAAATGCAACTGTCATTGTAAATTCATTTTATAGCAGTCATTAAACAGCATTTCTTGAGTGGTTACTATTGGCTCATGCACAAAAAGTATCATGAATGAAGCAAAAGTTCAAGTACCACAACTAGTGACTCTGTATTTTGTGACCCAACATTTAGGCCGCTGTTTATTTATGGGTTGTTGTTGTTATTGTCATTAATTTTTAATACTTCAAGTTTGTGTGGCTATTCTTAGGTACCTGCAAATGTATTTACACCATCAAACATGCATATACATTATTGCAAGAGTAATTTGAGGAAAAATACTGATGTATTTTTACTCCACCTGGAGTACTGAGAATGAAGTACCGCCCAATGTAGGAAAAGATCAGGTTTGAGACCATCTAAGGAACCTGAAGGTGTACAAGCCCATGGGACCTGATGAGATACATCCGAGGGTCCTGGGGAAACTGACAGATGAAGTTGCTAAGTCACTATCCATCATATTTGAAAAATTGTGGCAGACTGGTGAAGTTCCCAGTGACTGGAAAAAGGGAAACATAACTCCCATTTTTAAAAAGGGAAAAAAGGAAGACCTGGGGAACTACAGGTCCATCAGTCTCTCCTTTGTGCCTGGCAAGATCACAGAGCATATCCTCCTGGAAACTATGCTAAGGCACATGGAAAACAGAGAAGTGATTGGTGGCAGCCAACATGGCTTCATTAAGGGCAAATTGTGCCTGACAAATTTGGTGGCCTTCTACGACGGGGTTACAGCATTGGTGGGTAAGGGAAGAATGACTGACATCATCTACCTGGACTTGTGCAAAGCATTTGAGACTGTCCCGCACAACATCCTTGTCTCTAAAATGGAGAGACATGGATTTGACAGGTGGACCTCTTGGTGGATGCCAAGAACCTGTGGATGCCTCCTCCCTGGAAGTGTTCAAGGCCAGGTTGGATGGGGCTTTGAGCAACCCGATCTAGTGGAAGGTGTCCCTGCTGATGTCAGGAGGGTTGGAACCAGGTGATCTTTAAGGTCCCTTCCAACCCAAACCATTCTACGATTCTATGATTTACTATTCAAGAAAATTACTATTAATCATCAAATACTTAAATGATATGACCTTGACAAACAGTCCGGGGTGAATGTTCCATATGCATTTACCAACCATTGTTTATGTTGATCTTTATGAAATGTTATTTCACTTGAAACACATGTATTTTAAGAATGATCAAACTAAGGGAAAAAATACATAAGATCAGTCAAAGGTATGTGTTGTTATACTGAAGAAGGCACACAGGTTAAAGCATACCATTTGGAGGTAAGGACTATTTGCAGTCAGCTCCTAAGCTTCACAGATTTTACATTTGAAATGGGCCTCATGATGCTCTGTTTGTTAAAAAAACCCTCAATTTTTATCAAAGAATGCAGTGGGGCATGCACAGAAGGCTAAAGGCTAGAGACTGGGATAGGTGGAATCACTTTTCTGTAATCATGGTTCAAAATAGATTGATTTCTAAGAAAACTGGTTTCAAGTTCTTAGACAGATTTCCCTTACACATTAGACAAATGTCTAAACCAAGAAAGGATATGGTTACCGCAATACTGAATATTGCAAAATCTAACTTTCTGGTTCCTGTCCCATAGCCACATCCGTATTTTAAATTAGGTGCATAAGCTGCTTTTACAATGTAGAGGGAGAATTAGATGCCTCAGAAACAGATCCAAAACAATCAACATGCTAGAAAAACAGTTTTGGGCCTCAGGCTTCAGCCAGCAGCATTAAACTACATGTTTTACAGACTGTTAGGCAACTTCCTTTCATAAAAATGATTCCTTTATATTTTTGTATTGTGCCATCAGCAATATCATGGTATCTAGATATTTAGCTGCATTATGCCATGTAAATTCACTCTAGGTATCAAATCAGAACTAAATACACTGCTCAGTTTTTAAATATAGAAAAAAATATTCATGACTCTTAGCTAGCTATTTGTAGAAAATGGCATGTCACTACAAGGAGTCTGGAAGTATTTATGAACAGAAAATAGGGATACTGAATGAGAACTCATTATTTTCTTCTGTGTCTGTAGCCTATTTTAATACACATTACTAAATATCCAGTACAGAAATGAAGCAGAAAGGCTTATAAGACTTTATATCATACTACTGGCCTGGCATTCCTGGCAGAAAAGTAGGAAATGAAATGTCATTACGTTCTGTGCATGAAAAGTACTTTAGGATCCTGGAGCCCTGATTTATTATATTTTTTTGGGACCTTTGTTTTCTTACTAATTTTTCCATTAGCAGCTCAGCAGCTTTTGGAGAAACTTTCTCATGTTATGGGTGTATTGATTGCTGCTTTACATGAAAAATATCCTCTTTTCTGTTACCACCATATACTGTTGTGCTAGGCAATCTTTAGCAAGCTGTATTTCATTTCTCTTTTCTGCTTCATGTTGTGTCATATTTTACTTACACTTTATTCTCCTATTACATATCTAATATTTGTTTATTCAATAAGCTTGGAGTTGTCAGTATTATATCAGACACTCATAAACTGAATTCAAAGAATTATTGGACTTCCAGTTTTGTGTTTCAGGGCATAATACCAGAGTCTGCTTCTTTCAAAATAGCTCCACTCCAACTCCCTTGGCGTATTTAATGCTAAGGAATCTGGAAGATGCAATCCCTGAGGGTAAACTGGGTGGAGATGCTTGGTAGAACAGAACAAAAAGAAGAGATACTGATTTGAAATGAAAAAGAGACCAAATAGTGGCCAACAGAAAAAGCTGACAGCTGACTATGAGACAGCTAGAACATTTCTACAAGACTTAAGTTCATTGTTGATTTGCTTGCCTGCTGTTTGACAAGGGTTTAGGTGAGTCTGGGGAGAAAATTACTAGGAAGAATGCCCTGGGCAATAGTGCAATTTGGAAAACTGAGAGTACACAGCCTTCAATAAAAAACCCACGAATACCCAGACAGGGCTTACTGAGTGAGATGTTTTGGGGAAAACCTTTGGCATCCAACTATGAAGAACATTCTGAATTCTGCACAGAAATACAAAATATTATTGAACATTTACCTCAGGGCACAATCTCTCAGGAGAAAATACTGATCCTGGGGAGGTGCTATGGAGCAGAACTAATTGATGATTCAGAGCATAAGAAAGACTAGGATGACCTTTTCCATTTTAGCTAAGCTTCTCTTTTAACTGAAAGGGAAAAAAATTTAAGTCAGACAAAATGACTGGAAAGTAAAATGCACCTGAAGGATATATGAGAAATCACTGAAACAAGCCACTATTAAAGTGGAGGAATTTAAAATAAATCTTGTGTGAGGATACAGTTCTCTACATGATGTCCAGCTGCCTCAGCTAGATGCATCAGTAGTTGTCAGAAGTTTGGTGTCAGCTGGCCCGTGTTACTGATGCTGTGGGATTAGTGAGATTGTTTTAAAGAATAAATGAAAATTATGTATGTATAACATTCTATTTCAAAGTGAATTTCTATTTCAAAGAGAATTTTCAAAAGCTAAAGATTTTCCCTACTTCTGGACATTAAAGGGCTATGTTTTTCTTAGATGCAGTCAGAATTTCAAATTTTTACTTAACCTAGACCCAGATGACCATATTGATGGAACATTTGAATGTTCACTAACTTAAAAACCGCAAAACCCAGTCACTATGGATGCAGCATGTGTGGTCTCAAGTTCAGTGCTATGTGTCAGGACTCCATACATACTTGGGTATCCTCTAAGGACAATACACAAACCCTTCATATTCAGTAGGGAACACTGAAAATTAATCACTTAAAATCTAGGAAAATGCAGTTATTTCTCATCTAGCCATCCTATTGTGCTCTGGCAGCCATGAGGGCAAACCACATTCTGCGGCACATTAAACGCAGCATAAACAGACGGTCGAAAGAGGTGATTTATTCTGCTGTATTCTGCATTCGTGCGGCATCACCTTGAGTACTGTGTGCAGTTCTAGGCCCCACAATTTAAAAAGAATGTTAAGGTACTTGAATGCGTCCAGAGGAGGGCAGCAAAGCTGGTGAAGGGGCTAGAAGGCATGTCCTGTAAGGAGCGGTTGAGGACACCAGGTTTGTCTAGTTTGGAGGGAAGTAGACTGAGGGGTGACCTCAATACTCTCTACAGCTTCCAGAAGAAGGGAAGTGGAGAGGCAGATGCTCTTCTCCTGTTATCCAGTAATGGGGCAGGTGGGTATGGTTCAAAGCTACCTCAAGGAAAGTTCAGACTTGGCATTAGGAAACATTTCTTTACCGAGAGGGTGGTTGAACACAGCAACAAGCTTCCTAGAGAGGTCGTTGATGGCCCGTTCCTGTCAGTGTTTAAGAGGCATTTGGACAATGCCCTTAATAATATGCTTTAACTTTTGGTCAGCTCTGAAAGTGGTCAGGCAGTGGGACTAGATGATTGTTGTAGATCCCTTCCAACTGAAATATTCTATTCTATTCTATTCTATTCTATTCTATTCTATTCTATTCTATTCTATTCTATTCTATTCTATTTATACTGTTTATACTGTTTGAGGATTTGTTTTAAGCTTTCCATTTACTTTGGATCCATAAAGGTGGTCACAAATATCCTTTAAAGAATTAAGCATGCTTCACTCTTTCTTTTATAAAAGACAAAAGATGCATGAGAGACAGTTTATATTTGAGCCTAGTAATTACAGTGTTTTTCGAGAAATAAAGGAACTGCACATCCTGTGCTTTTCCTGGCCTAAGGGGTGTCAAACCTATACTTTTCATGCATGCCCCAGTATACCAGCTGATACGTACACATACAGTTTGTTGACACAGGTGATAACAAACATGAGATTCAAGGCACAGGAATGACATTTTTTGGTACAGCTTAACAAATTGGGCATAATGTTTGGCTTGTGTCTCTATTGACTTCCAGGGTAGAAATGGCTGAGGTCCACTCAACTGAAGCATGGGAAGAATGAAGTAACATCTTTTTAGGTATACTTGTAGATAGGTGCAAAACTATCTTCTCTAATGCTCTGAGACCGCATGGATCTTGAACTCCTTTGTGAACGGTCTACACCTCATATTGAAATCTCAGCAAGAGACCTGTCTTTCTGCCCTTCTCACTTGCAATTGCTGGAGGAAGAAGCGTGTTTAAATTAATGCTGAATATTGTTTTTAACACAATCTCCTGCTTTCTGTATAATGAAGGCTTCCCCCTTTTTCATAGTAGCTTGATCTCATGGTCTTAATTTTCAGGTACATGTCTATGAAAAGAAGCTGTTCTTTCATTTTGTGAGTGAGCCATTCTTCTGTGTTAGAGCAGACTTAACAGGTTGGCCCCGGAAGAGTATCGCATAGTGCTTTGCTCAGTTTCTGTGGCTAGGCATTACTTGCATGGGACAAAGGCTTAGCATGGGTAAGGATGGCATGCATCTGTGTGTGGTGGGAGTTGCATGTCTGAAATGAATTAATTTCAGGTTTCTACTGAGTTTTAGGCATCTGTGAGACAGAAATAAAACACTTTCAGTTTTGGCTTTTAAGCCTTTCTCACTGTAGGATATGAATCTGGTGCACTTGCTTATTCTGCTGTCTTGCCCAGATTTTTCTTCACCTTGATAGTGTCTTCTGCCTGACACATGACCAGTAAACAACATGTATATGTTTTGGATGAAGCAAAGAAAAAACTTTGCACTCCAAAATGAAATTGCTTGGTTATTGTGAACCATAAAGAAGGTCCTCAGAAATGCACAGTAACCTGGTTCTACAAGCACTTATTTAGATTTGTGAACACCCATAGAATTATCTGCACTTGTACACCAGTCCTGGATACGTAAGAGTATAACTTTGCTTAATGTGCAGGAAGGAAGAATTCTGTAAGAATCTTTCTTAAAGTAGAGAACAGGAATAGGAAGAAGATGCAGAAACATCAATCTGTCACAAAAAAACATTCACTCCAGAAAACTGGGAGAGGTAAAGAGCAGTAGAGTCCTACAGCAGGAATTCCCTGACCTCCATAGCAAGTCAACAAGAATTAGGTGCTTCTGACGGGAAGAAACCTACAGAAGCTCAAGTTAAGTGTAAGACAAGGTCTACAGAAAGTTTCACCCCTGCAGCAGAAAGTGCAAGAACCTTGAAAATAGGAAGGCTCTTTTCAACTTCAGTGTCTGCCTTTTAAATTCTTCTAAAAAAATAGACCTAGGTTCCAAATAAATTAGAAGGATTTAATGAGGATTTAGTCTAACTTATTAACTTAACTAATTTAACTATGTGATCTCAGCAGCCTTAAGCAGACCTGATAACTACAGGATTTTTCTATCTTCTTAATCTTGGAGGTGAAGTCTCAGTACTGATTTATACCCCAGAATACAAATGAGAATATTAGAGAAATTTAGTAATGAATAAAGAAAACATGACAAAATTGCAATTACAATAATACTGTCCATTTTTTAAAACAGACATTCCATAGAGTATGGCAACAGTTCCTTGTGCAGAACACCTATTCTCAGGTTTCACAGTTCTAAACACTCTCACTTAAAAGCCCTATGACTTCTAGCACTGAATATTCTCAACCAGTAAATTAAGCCACTTACATGTGATAAAACTGACTCCTATTGGCTGACATGCATCTAAACTGGTTTTATTATCTAAATTACTCTGGAATATTTTTGTGGTGATGAGGTTGTCAGTGTGACCTTCTCTGAAATGTGTCCTTTTATCAAGTCTTCCTGTTTTAGCATGTCTTGTAGTAGCATTGTTTTCAGAACTTTTAAATTTTATTAAATCTTATTTTTTGTTACCAGAAGATGATAAATACTTAGAACTTAAATGCATGTCTTTTTGCTTTAGAAAATGTGAACATTTTTCAAACTCTGATAGATTTTTTTTTTCTAGAAGAAACATGTTTGCTATCATTTAAATGTTTAGTGTTAATTCAAGACAAGACAACCCCTCATAAAGAATCTGGAAGTCTAAGGTTAATGTATGGTAGTCACTTCTGTTCTTAACGTTTTTTTTTTTTTTTCCCCAATAAAATTTGTTCTTTCTGTTTGCGTGTTAAAATGGGAATATCTGACTGTATATTTTTAATGAACGTGAAGGAAAGGAGGGAGAAGATTCTAGAAAGTTTTGTTAAGAAGTTTGTAAAAGTGTGATGTATCCATCATTAAAAAGACAGTCTTGTTTTTAAGTTGCAAATATTTTGCTTATAAAACAGTATGTTAGTTGGTTATCACTAAGTGTAAGAAAATTCAGAGATTAAGTAGCTGAGGTATTAGTGGCAATGTATAATCTTCTCTTAACAACTTCCTCTGTACCAAAAGACAGTGTGTGGGAAGGAAAAATATGATGTCAATCTTTAGAAAGCTTTCCAGGAGGAATGCAGGAAATTACAGGGCATGGAGCCCAACATTGTACAGGGCAAAATAATCAAAACCAGTTAGTACAAGAATTCTATCCATCCAATAAAAGATAGAATTGGTGGACACAGGGGTAAATATGGTCCACTTAGGTGTGAGTCAACAGAGGTTTTGTAAAGGGAGATGTTGTCTTATAACCGCTTGAGTTCTTTAGAAGGATACAGATCAGAATGATCCCACTGATATAATCGGACTTCAGAATGTTTTTGGTAAAATCCCTCACTAAATGACTTTAAGGAAACCTTGCAGTCATGAGATAAAAGCTAAGCTGAATAGTCATTTCAAAAGTATGAAAAGGAGAATATAGGTAAATAATCTTGTCTTTCCACAGATGGAGCTTATAACTGGAGTTCTGCCCAGAGCTATGCTCTGGGATGTAGGTTGTTTAACATACTCATGTATGTACTGGAAAAAAAAAGTGATCAGTGAAATGACAGTTTGCTTATACAAAATTATTCATCGTACTGAGAATGACAACAGACCATGAAGAATTGTGCCAGAATCTTACGAGACAGGTGAATCAATATCTCGGATAAAATTCAAATAGACAAATATAAAGTGGTATAAAAAAAGAAAACCATCCTTGTTTCCTGGTTTCACACATGAAAAGAAGAGCTCTGAGATAATCAGAATCAGGTATGAAAAGTTTAAGTTAAGCTGATTCATGATAGCTTTATCTATGCTTAATAACGGTCAAAAAAGTCAAAACATCCCAACACTGCAGATATGACACAGAAGCAAGGGAGAAATGTGCACTTCAGGAAGGACAAATGGAGTCCACAAGGGATATCTAGAGCATTTCCCATAGATAAGTTTTATAGGCATGTTTTTGGCAACTGAATTTCTTCATGGATCTCCTTTGACTTTGCCCTATTTGATGTTTTGACATCTAGTTCACACATGAACATGTACAGCTAGACATCTTAATTTTAGGGTTTGTAGTCACATTGTATACCTCCCCATGTTGTCCAATTATGATTTTTTTTTGTTTTAATGAATGCAAAGGTGTAGTCTTCTAGGTGTGGTGTGTCATTTGCCTGTGACATCTTTGCATGTGCATCTCAGCCTATTTGGGTCTCAATTAAAAGGAACTACCTTAAATGAAAAAGAAGTGACTCTGCAGTGCTAATGATCCTATTCTGCATGAAATCTATTCAAGACAAAAAAAGAAGGTGAAAGTTGCTGGCTTTTCTAAACTTCATCAGTTAATCTCTAATCTTTAGCTATTGCTGATACCCCCTGTTGTAGTGACAGTGATGGCAGAATGGCAACTAAACCACCAGAAAACACTTATCCTGAATGATCATGGAATCATCAGTTCATTTCAGTAATGACAACAGATTTCTAAGCTGTTCCTGAGACTTTTTCTGAGAGCAGTACCATATGCCATCCCGCAACAGAGAATTTCACTGCAATAGGAACTCCAGTAAGATCTACTAGTATCGCTGGAGCTGATTTAAAGGACTGTAGAGGTATGAAAGAAAAGAAGATAAAAGTGAACTCCTACATGAAATCAAGTAATTAAGATATGTGGCAAAAAATCATGTTGTCAGGACAAGAGCTATGTCTGGAAAGAAAATGGTAATGTTCTTGCAACCAGCAGAATACTGAAAACAGGTAGAAAAAGCAGTTTATAGCAGCCGCTAAGGTAGCTGCAAAGTATTGCATGGAAAGAGAGGAGAAAGGCAGAAAATTACCTTCTCCAGGAAAATTGCCCCATAAAACGAGTTACATGGGACAACATGAGGGGAAAAAGGTGAGTATCTAGTCTCTCTTTATATCTGTAGTTCACACCCCTGGTTAACTGTAGCAGATGAGGAAAGGTAGAGTTATTTTACAGACTGTACTGATGATAAGATATTATGGCCAATAAAGTAAGTGTATGCATCTTTTTCAGGGGTTTATTTTTTATTTGCAAAATAGCCTGATGCTATGTTTTAACAGCTCTGTCATTACTCTTTTGATCAGCTGCAGAATTGGGGGAACTTCCAGTTTGTGGAGAAAGCTGTTTCCTTAAATTTGATTTCAGCTCAAATTTGTCTGGAAGCTTCTAGGCCTCTGCAGCTTCAAGGGATTGGCTAATTCCCCTTTCACTGAACACCTTCAGGAGGACTGCCAGGCTCTGTGGCAGCCGGAGTACCATTCACACTGCCCTGGCACTAAAAGACTTGAAAGATTTTTTCAAGAAACCTAGCCTCTATGCCCTAACTCTTTAAGACACCGTCTCAAAATGGAAAGCCTTAAGAAGGTTACCTAGAGCCATGACATCCAGGGTAATTACTGAGAACTCAAGAGCTGAACTTCATTTAGACCCCAGAGTCTGGCAGTTTCTTTATTCCATCATAGGGAACATGAAAACTGGCATTTTTATTGCTCCTAAATCACAGACTCTGGAATTGCTAGATCTAGGTGGCAGGCATGACCCAGGGTAAAAAGCAGCACATTTCAGTGTTCCCAGCCCTGGGACAGACCAACCAGCAACTCAGGAAATGCTTTCTTTGGAAACTTGGTTTGGATTTGGTGAGACTTTATCAGAAAGCTTGAAAGTAATTCTTTTGGTCCAGTGCACACAGAGAAATTATCTTTAATTTTGTCAAGTTGGCAGTTTAGAACTATATCCTAAAGTAACTGCTTCTACTGCAGTTGCAGTGAATTTATAAAGGGCTTATATTTTACCTAATACATTAAAAGTGGTGCTAGATACTGTATGTTAAACAAGATATGGTAAGCAGAAAACATTAATTGAGAAGCAGAAGCAGCTCATCTTTCTTCTATCAGTGGAAATACGTGGCATATTTTGTGCCACATGCTAATTTTTTGGAATGACCAGACTCTTCAAATTCTTCTTTTTACATAACTTTGTTTGACAAGCAAATCACAAAGCAATTTGTAAACTTCCCTTTCAGCACAATCTTTGTGAGACATAGTGATGTGACGGTTTAACAAAGACCCCATCACAGAGAACTCTTCAGAGAAAACAATGAAGTTCTGTCTGTGCACATTCCTCAGCTCATGAACATGGTTCTGCTTACCTATTTATTCAGGCAAAGGCTATTGGACGTCTTGGCTCAGAAGAATTGGACTGCAAGACAAAAGAAACAGGAGAAGCTGTTAAGAAGCTATCTTTCTTCCGCTATAAAAAAACTCTAGCTGAGTGGAAGTGAACAGACCTCCATCCTGGAAATTATTTTTCGTCCTTTCTAGGTCTGTAATTTCAAGTTTAAATATCACATTCCCTCTATGTTAGAAAGACAGATGTGCGTGCTCTTGTTCACCTTCACCTGAAAATATATCTGTACTCTGAAGCATATGTTCTTTTTTAATTTGCAGCTATCTTTTCAGATACGTCAGGGGCCATCTACCCACCTATATGACTGCACTGTGACAATGTTTCTTTCACCAGAAAAGGTTTACAGGAGCAGAATGCGGAATACTGTAAAAGGTATAGTTTCTGCAGCAAGTTTCCTTCCCTAAGAGGTCACATCTGTAAAGTTTTCTTTTTCTTTTTTTCTTTTTTTTTTACAATGGATAACACCTGTTGAAACTTTTGTGTTGAAAAACAGACACAAACTGGCAGAAAAAAAGCAAAAGCACAGTTTTCTGGCTCTTTTGACCTCCATAAACACCAGATGCATTACAGCTGGAGCCTGGAAAAGTCATCATGTCATCATAAGTTCCATAATAAATGCAGTACAAATGTGCAGCCTGCAGGCAATTCATATGAAGGTGATTTGGTGTCAGAAAAAGATGGCATCTAGGGGAATGAATCTCTAGTCCATATAAATAAATACATGCACTGGTGAATGGCTAGTCCAAATTTATACAAGGGTAAGAAATGTGTATATGGGATGGAAAAGAGGGGAAATTTAATGGGAAATAAAGATAAAAATGAAAAATTTACCTAACTTTGTAATTATTTACAAAAGCTACAACATTTTGTACTTTGATCAGTCTCTTCTCTTTCCTCTTTCAGATGGTCAGTGAATAAAAATACTTACATGCTTGATAAAAAGTGCATATGAATATGTGCCCTGACAAATGTAATCATGATAAATGATAAGATATGTCAAGTTGCTTGTAACAACATAACCTTTGGATGTTGACTTTTTTCCCTGGTTACAGTCACTTCATTCAGAAATTCACAACTGTGCTTATCCCATCAATTTGGGGCCCATCAGGATAATGTGAGTATACGATTTTCAACTATAACATAATGTCAATGATACTGCCAGTTCTACAATTCTCTTACTTCCCTCTCCTTCATCTCCTACCACCTTTTCAAATTATTTAATTACTCTGTAGCTTCTAAAGCTGTCTTTCAATGAAGGGTATATTTAAAGAATTTAAATTAATTAGAGTGAATTTTTTTAAACTATTCCTCCGTTTGGCTCCCATTCAAATACAGGAAGCTATTGCCATCTTTAACCATAGTATCCTTGGAAGACTCATCAAGTGCCAGTTACTTGCATGCTCAGCTGTGATGGCTTGTGGCAATTTGTTTTGTTTGCTAATTTTTTTGTTAGCTCTATCAGCTCAAACACTATCTGCACATGAAAGTTTTTCACAATGACAAAGGTTCTCTGGGAAAGGCAGAGAGCCAGAAGACAAAAATGTGCATTAGCACAAGAGAACCGATGGGCCGTCAGAGAGATGAAAGCAAAAAGGAAATCCTTGGAGCTCATAATGATGCTTCTCTCCAGAATTTGTTCCTCACTCCTGTGCAAATTAATCTCAACCTACTGACCTTCAGAGATGCTAGAAGACTCCTGTGTTTGATGAGTCTGGCCTTTGAGAGAAATTAGAAAAAAAGGAGAGAAACCGTTATCCTGAGGTCATACAGCATTTGGCGAGGTTTGCATAGACTTGTAAGTCCTGCTTGTTTGAATGAAGCTAGTAACTTTTCTCCTATGTACAGTATAGCTAGCTCTGCAGAATAGTCAGATGATAGGACAGCAGAAACAGAATAAACCAGAATGAACTCTTGTGATTCTCTCATTTGTTTGGTGCAAACAATCATAGTTTGCTTAATATTTTATGTTATGAAAGTTTTTACACCCTTTTCCATATGACTTGAATCAATGTGGCATGTGATTTGTATGGGTCTAATTCTAGTATCATTGGCTGAGCAGAACTAGAGTACAGGCCACATCATTTGACCCAAACTTTCTATTCTCTGTATCTGTGTATTCTTCCAAATAAAAGCACAGAAGGCAAGTGTCTTCTCATATCCATATTTATAGTAACAAACTTTTGTGTGGTGGCAATCCTTTGTATGGGAAGGCATCACTTCACAGGAATTCTGTGGTTACACCCATGGCATCAGGAAACAGCCGGAGCACCTCTGTTACCTGCTTCTGAATGTAAAACTGTACCCCCATACTGTGCTGTTTCTACACAGGTGTGATTTTGTAGATACAGCAAATATGACAATCAGTGAACCTCAGCTGGGATAGAGCCTTAAATTGGATACAAACTGACAAAACAAGCTGTGTGAAATTCATACACAGATCTAATTTTAATATGCACTTAATACTAAGGTTGGCTGTAAGGCATAAACATGCAAATTCCTTGCACATAGAGAGCAGAACTATGTGATGTTTTCACAGGGCAAAGCATAAGGGATACTTGTTCTTCACTGTAAAAGTGGAAGGTCCTTCTACTCAGTTGACATTCTTGGTAAAAAGTGAAATGAGAATGAAAGGACTGATCTAGGAATATCTTTCAACATTATAGATGAGGTGAAGCAATAGAAAGTAACTTTTCGCTAATAAAACATGTGTCCTTGAATGCTGCAGCTCATGGTAGGCCTACTGTAACTCTCATCTGGCATGCACATGAAGCTTTTGGATGGTCTTGAGTTAGAGAGGGTTAAAGTTTGAAGAAAGCTGCTTAATTAAACAAACCATTTTTTTGTAGGAGGGACATAATTTAGGGGTTTTTGAGGTTGGGTGGGTTTTTTTTATTTTTGCTACCGCTTGATAAAATCTTTTTCTTTTTTTTTTCATCTTTAATAATGAGATAATGTTCATAATATTCCCTTGAGAATACCTGACAGTCATGATTCCCAGGTCAGCACATCATTAGGAATGCAATATCTAACATTTTCAAGGTCATTTTCAAGGCCCTGCAGGCACCAACAACCCTGGCTGTTCCTGTCCAGCTTTCCCCGGGGCTCTGCCCACCCTGCCCATGGCCCAGGTCCCCATTTCAGCCCCCCGGGGCCATCAGCCCCTGCCCCAGTGACGCCGCAGCAGGACTGGTCTCCAGCTCCCCACAGCCCTGCCCTACTCGCCATGAGCCCAGCCAAGCTGGGCCCACACACAGGCCCACGTTCCAGCCAGGTCCCTATCCTTGTCCCCAAGGAGATGCTGATGCCCCAGGGCTGGGGTGCCCTGGTGCTCCCTGGCTGCTCTGCTCCTGGCCGGGGTGGTGGGACAGGCCCTGGCTGCCAGGCTCTGCCCTGATGGACCCCTTGGGGAGCCCCTGCCGCTCCTGGCCCCCAGCCCACAGGGAGCTGCTGTCCCACACAGCACCCAGACAGTCACTGCTGGGCCATCATATCCGCAGGAAACTAATTAAACCAGAACTTGGTATAACTTTGAGACTGTCATTTTTGTAGGAAAAGTGGTGTGTAATGTCCAGACTCCTGTCATGAAAATATCTACTCAGAAATTATGACATCTTAGTAGCCCTGTCTGAAGTCTTATTTTCTTTTATCTTTCCCAAGTTCCCCTCCTCTTTTTTAAAATGCTTGGTTGTGTCATTCAGTCAGATTCATGTGCTATACTACACATATGGATAAAAGGGGTTGGCATGGGAGAGTAAGGACAAGAAGAGGCAGATTAATTTATTCCAAAACAATAATTTTTAAATTACATTAAAGGTACTCATTGTTCAAAACTTACACTGAGAATTAAAAATATTTATGAGAACATTACAAATGTCCTTAACTTCAAGAAAACTATAAAGAGACAGTCATTATACAATTCAAAGGTTTCCCATTTCTTTTTCCAATATTTCCTCTGAAAAAAGAAAGTATAGAGAGCTTTGATTCTTTCCTTAAATTTCAAACTTATCCAGGGACAGAAATGGCTTTGATTTTTACCAGAGACTTCTGAGAATTTTAGTTCTGGACACAGGCAATATGCTTAATAGTTTGGCCAATATGTCTGTCATCTACAGTCACAGAAATGATAACTGGAATTAACCTTGAGACTCATATAAGTGATTCCTTTACTTTCAAATTAGCTATATCCAAACTATTTGTACCAAATATTTGTCAAATCTGTCCTTAAGAACCTCCTGTAAAGGAAATGCTTTTCTTATTCCCCATGAATAAGAATAAATTATTCCCTTCTTCTTTACAACAACAGCACTTATTCATACAGAGACTATGCTCTTAGTCTTCTACAGACTAAACAGTCCTCATACCTACAGTCATTCTTTGTAGTCATGTTTCCTGTACTTCTGCATGTTCTTGCTACGTGCTCTCTGGACTATGAGCAAAGCAGAAATTTTTTTTTTTTTTTTCCTTTCAGTCTTACAAGCAACAGTCATGTTTATACATCTCAGCACTTGTCTCCCTTTTTGCTGCAACTTGACATTTACTGATTTATGTTAAGATTAGAAAGTGTCAAAGACAGACTGAAGAACCCTGCTCAAAACTGTCTGTCATTTTGATGGTTAACCTCTGATTTAGTCATCCTGTACAGTTTTCCAGCAAGCTCTACTCCCACTCTATCATTTCTTCTTTGCTTTGTACCATGTGTCCTAAGTCTTATTGTAAGGTCATCTGAGCCAATGCTAAAAGTTAGAAAGAAACAGTGACTTACACTTCTCTCTCTACCCATAGGACCTGTTTTTGTTTTTTTTTTTTTTTTAAATTGCATTGCTCTGAAGTGATTTGTTCTTAACACTGTCTTTCATTTTCCAAAGGCTATAAATAGATCGGTTGATGATTTTTTTCCAGTACACTTCTGGGAACTGAGTTAGACTACAAGATCAGGAAGCTTGTTCTCTCTCTCCTCCCCCTGCCCCATTTTTTAAAGCTGCATACTATGTTCTTCCTTTCCTGCTCTGAAAACCCCAGCTGTCCTCCAAGAGTTCTCAAAGTAACACCAAATGGCTCTGCGATTCCTTTGATAAATTATTTCTTCCTCCAGGTGAATTTCATTAGATTTAGTAGTTTGAAATGATCCAGTCATCGGTGTGTGAATACCAGTGTTAAAAATGGGGGGGAATGCCTCCACACCTCATTTGAATATTTTACATAGCTCTTGGATAATCTTGAATCTAACAGCAGCTGGGAACCAAGGTGAGATTTTGCAGCCTCAGAAGATCTTTCCTACTTCAGTGAGCACACAAGAGACATGGGAAACTTGAGGTCCCTGAATTCACAATGCAGTGGGAGTTGTGAGCCAGCACTGAGATGCTGGCTCAGATGCTGGAGTATCTGAGATGAATGGTACTGCTCATCAGCCAGCTTGCCTCTGGGGTGCAGTTTCACAATTAGCTTCAGTCCGTTTAAAACACACTGATGTGAAAAGAGATAATTCAGCCCTGCCCCTGTGTGTCTTTTAGGAGCCAGAGCAGGACTTCTCGTTTAGAAACAGTATGATCTTAGATTGATGTGAACTCACTAAACCAAATGGTAAGAATGTGAGGCGCTCAAACCAGTATTTTCCACTGTACTGGCAGGTGAAATAATTCTTGCTGAGTTCCTCTAGAAATATTGAATGCAGCCATCTCTCCTTCTCCCTTCCTCTTAGGTGCTGGTAAGACAGGCAGCTGCATGTTACCACACCTGGATATGCTTTAATGCTCAGTTGCTAACTCAGCAGTGTGAGGATGGCTGGTGTACTTATGTCAACAGAAAGCTTTCTGAAGATGAAATAACAATAGCTACTAGAGGAGAAGGTCATGACTTAGTTGTCCCACCAAAATCAGAGAATGCCCACTTTGATATGTTCTCCAGATTGAATTTATTATGTGTTTAATCTATGAAGTGATGTACACAATGATGTGTGCATTTGAGGGGTGATGAAACCCATGTCTGGTATGGATTTGTGGGAAGAAAAAGCAAAGATAAATTAATAATTCCTTTAAATATGTAGCAGAATACATGATAACATCAGAATATGTGGTAACAAAGATGATATATTTTTCCTCTTTGAAATGAATGCACCAGTATATACTGGGGCCACTCAGCTGGAAAGCACATTTGCAGAAAAGGATGAGGGAGTCCTGTTGGACACCAAGTCGAAAATGAATCAGCAGTGTACCCTTGTGGCAAAGAAGGCTAGCGGTATCCAGGGCTGCATTATGCAAAGGACTGCCAGCAGGTCGAGGGAGGTGATCCTTCCCCTCTACTCAGCCCTGGTAAGGGCCACACATGGAGTACTATGTCCTGTTCTGGGCTCCCCAGTACAAGAGAGGTATGGACCTAGTGGAAAGAGTCCAACGAAGGGCCACAAAGATGATGGAGTGGAGTGTCTATCCTGTGAGGAAAGGCTGAAAGACCTGGGACTATTTATCCTACAGAGGAGAAGGCTCACAGGGGATCTTCTCAATATATATAAATAGCTGAAGGGAGGGTCTAAAGAAGACAGAGCCAGGCTCTTCTTGGTTGTTCCCAGTGACAGGACAAGAGCTAATGGGCACAAACCAAAATGCAGGAGGTTCCATCTGAACATCAGGAAACACCTTTTTTTTTACTGGGAGGGTGATCAATCACTAGCACAGGTTGCCCAGACAGGTTATGGAGTCTGCATCCTTGCAGATCTTTGTCATCTGGACATGGTCCTGGGCAACTGGCTCTAGGTGGCCCTACCTGAGCAGGGGAAGTGGACCAGATGACCTCCAGAGGTCCCTTCCGACCTCAGCCATTCTGTGATTCTGTGCTGCTGTGATACTATGAAATTTCTCTTTCAAAATTTGCTGTTGTACATCAGTACAAGAACAGGGAGTACTGCCAGTATTTTCTTATATGTCCCAGTAAGAAGAAAAGAAAAACCCAGAAGCCACAGGAATTGTTTGTGGAGGGTGAATTACTCTGCAGTGTCTCAGTGAGCAGTTAATTAAGCTCTTGGGCTTCTGCTGTTGAAAGTTAGCTTTCATTAAAGAGACCCTAATATTTCATGCACAGCTTTCAAAATAGTTCTGATCAACTCCCATTAATTTGAATAATTTATAACAAGTCCTCAAATACCGTCTCAAATATTTGGCTAGAGTTAGTTGGAAACGAAGATTCACAAATATGTCAGGTGTTCATTAATCAAAGCACGAATGAATAGTGGGGCAATGCTGCTCAGCTCAGGAAAGGTGGTGATTAGTATTTTTCACCACCTTTTCTAGTTCTGCTAACTGCTGTGCTGCTTGCAACGTGTTTCCACTAGATGGCACGCTGTGCTTTAAAATAGACATTTTTATACTGTTTCTATAACTAGGCTTGAATGATAATTTTTGTGATATTTTAAATAGTTAGAGTAGCAGAAAGAAGAGAGGCACGCACAATATAACCAACCATTAATGAATCAAATGTAGAACCCATGGAGCTTTCACTGTTGCTTAAATTTACACAAATACACAGATGAGGAATCATTGTAACTCTGTACTACTTTAGCACTGAGACAGTGTTACTGAACCCAGTAAAGTAAGAATTATACCATTCTGTTGCTGCAGTAATTCCGAAGATTTCTTAGTCAAATTATTAGTATTGGACTGTTTAGACCTCATTAGTTTATTGTTATGTAAAAATGACATGTAAACCCCAAACAAACATTAAGTAAATCTAATTAAGCTACGCTGAACATGCATTCTACCATGTTTCTGAAGTCCTTAAATTATGTTCCATTATTTTGTAATTCTATGGTACAAAATTAAGAGCTAGTAAATTGATTTTAATTTTTAAGATGTCAATTAAATCAGGATGATAATTTGCTCTCCTAGCATATCTAAAGGTAAGCGTTTGTTTTCTCCTAAGTCTTGAAGCCCAAATTACTACTGTTTAACATTTTACCATTTAAATTACATAGTTATATCATTGCTGTAAAATGGCTAAGATCACTCCTGAGTCTTTACTATGGAGTCAAATTCAATATGTGATACAGATAACAGCCAGTGGTATTGGAAGCGCTCATCTGAGGCACAATCCACTCATACTGGGAGGATTCTTCAACACAGTTGGGAAGTGACTATATAAACTATAACACAGGATGAAGAGGGCAAGGCTAAATCAAACTCTTGAGGTAGGAAGACCAGGGTCACGACAGACTAAATATGCATCATAGAGGAAAAGAATGTATAACAATCCAAGAAGAAAGAGAAAGGAAGGGAAGAATGTTTAAAGGATAAAAAAGATGGAAATGAAGATTTATGAGGAGCTTGAAAGAAGGAAGCCTAAGGACTGAAAAAATAAAATTTAATTTAGAAACCCCAAAAAAACTCTTTCATAAACAGCTTAGCTTGAGATGGAGTTATGTCTTCTTAAATGTTCCTCTTAACTTACAGGGTTATCTCAGAGAGGGAGCTTCTAATTAATCCTGACCATTCCTACAAGCCAATGCGTTTCCTTTTCTTTTTCCTTTTCTTTGTTATTATGGTGCTACATTTAATGTCTATCTATTTTAGTTCAATTTCACTCATGCATGTAAATTTAAGGGAGATACAAAATATCTAACATACTAGGTCTTCTCTGTTCAGAGGACATTCTTCTTTAAATGAGATTCCTTTTAAAGAGTTTCTTCTTTTTCTTAAAAAAAATCCCAAACATGCCCCCCTCCAAAAAAACCCCACAGCTCAACACATGGATTTCTATATGAAGTGTAGTAGGTCTTCTGGTACAACAACAACAACAAAATCTTACCTTATGAATACAATCAAAACTTAAGCATCTTTGGCTTGTTTTTTCCTTTCTCTGTTTTGCCATAGTCGGTAATGGGTACTTGAAAGTTGGACTGAACCTTGGTATCATTTTATAATTCCACTGGCTTCAGTAACTACATAGATTGTATTGAAATCAACATTCATAGAAATTTGATTCTGAAAGTGAACAGGAATGAAATGATTGTGGTTCTTTACCAGGTCTAGAAAAAAAGTCACTAGTATTTAAAATAATTGGGAAAATCTATAGCGGGCATCCTTAAGCTTGTGTAGAAAAAAATCTAGGTTCTGAATGAGACTCAAGCAAACTGTCTGAGAATGTGAATTACTTGATACTGAGTACGTTTTATGGACACGTAGAACTGTTTTTCTTCTGATCATATCTTGTAACTATTTAGTGGAAATATCTTGGAGGGAAATGTAAAAAACATTTATTTCTGCATAACCAGCTACTTATTCAGATATACATATTCCTGAACATGAGTTTTAATTTTACCAAAAATAGCACCACAACATCTTGATGTTTGTGATACCTATTTGGGGGTGGTGTTTTGTTAGGAGTTGCTGAGTTCAGTAGCCTGATGGAGGCAAGGCTGCCGCAGCTCCCTCTTCCCAGGTCCAGCTAGAAGGGAAGCTGAGCACACCTTCCCAATAGGCATACATGCAAACACACATATAGAATACATAAATACATTTACACAAACCTGGCCACAAGGATTAACACAGAAAACATGGCACTCACATGAACATGAATGACACCAATGGCCTCATCATCTTCCCCTCTCTGGCTGATCAGGATGAAGGCCAGTACTGGCCTTAGAGACTCAGCCTACCCAGTAGCTGACCCCTGAATCCCCTGGTTTTCAGTTACCTCATGCACAGACACAAACGCTCATGCACACACAGACACACACACAAACAGGTTTCTCAGTTGACCCCACCAGATCTCACAGGCTCTGCAGAGCAGTTAGAAAATAGAAATGGAGTTTAATGAGGAGACAGGACACAGTGCAAGTGCAGTGTGCAGGGGGCAGGGCATGGCCACACAAACGCACTGACCAGCAGCTGTTTACATGACTGACCTCTTTTATTCCCTTATTCCTCTATTTTCCTAGGTTTATTTCTCTCCAAACCACCTTGACCCCTCCCTTTCCCACCTTTGATTCCTCCCCTAACATTCCATACTAAGTCTAGTGAAATCCAAAAATGCTGCTGCCTTGCATCCCAACATTAGCCCCATAACACTAGACAGTAATACTACTCAGTCTGCAAGGCGATCTGGAGAGTGGCTCCTGTTGACTCATGGTGATAGGTGTCCCGCCGAGCCCACGAGGCTGAGACTCTCCTGGGACAGCTGGGAGAGGGGTCAGGGCAGGGACTTGTCTCCTTGATTAGATTATTGCTACTTTTCCTCTGCGGTCCTTCTTGTTTGTGGATCCTTCTTGAACCTTTAATCACATAACCTAACAGTTTGTCCTGGTTTCAGCTGAGATAGAGTTAATTTTCTTTATAGTGGCTGGTGTGGGGCTATGTTTTGGATTTGTGCTGAAAACAGTGTTGATAATACAGAGATGTTTTAGTTGTTGCTGCACTAGTCAAGGACTTTTCAGCTTCCCGTGCTCTGCCAGGTGCAGAAGAAGCTGGGAGGGGACACAGCCAGGATAGTTGATCCAAACTGACCAAAGGGATATCTCATACCATATGACGTCATCCTCAGCATATAAAGCTGGGGAAGAAGAAGGAAGGGGAGGACGTTTGGAGTGATGGCGTTTGTCTTCCCAAGTAACCATTACGCGTGATGGAGCCCTGCTTTCCTGGAGATGGCTGAACACCTGCCTGACCCTGGGAAGTAGTGAATGCATTCCTTGTTTTGCTTTGCTTGCGTGCGTGGCTTTTGCTTTCCCTATTAAACTGCCTTTATCTCAAGCCACGAGTTTTCTCACTTTTACCCTTCTGATTCTCTCCCCCATCCCACTGGGAGGGGGAGTGAGCAAGCAGCTGTGTGGTGCTCTGTTGCCGGCTGGGGTTAAACCACAACACAGTTTCAACATGGTTCTTCCTTTAAGGAAGAAATAGAAATATATTAGTCTGTTTAGAACCAAATATCCTGTTTTCAGCAGGATAGTATGTGCAGTGAAATAGTATGCACTGAATGTGTGCATGGGGGGAGAAAAACATCGAACCACAACAATTTATATATTTTAACGTCTCTGTCTGCTCTTCTATTCCAGTCTCTTGAAATCTGTATTCATTCAGCATTCCAGCCAGGATAGACTTTTATTGCAAACACTGACTACAATCTCTTTCAGCTATTTCTTAGGTAAAAAAAATTCCTAAATTTTTTATAGTAATGGGTTCTAATTTAACCATTTAAGAGTAATGCTGCATTTTCTTTAGACTGCTTTATGGAGTCCAGTGTACTTAGCAAGCTCCGGATTTTTATACGCACCACACTCTCCAGAGTATTTTAGACTTTATGAGATCAGCAGACCTTAAATGTTCACCGTCTCCCAGCATTTTATTACACTGGGTCCATTTCCTAAGACGATTTCTCCATTTGCCACTGATCCTGTTGTTCATTGAACAGTAAAGAAGTCTTGTTCCACCTTGAAGTGCCTCAATGTCACTTTAGTGATTATAAAATGGATATCCTTGGTTGAATTGTCAAGGAAATTGAAATCCCACTGGTCAACAGGTCTTTTTCTTAAACCAAGGGCTTTTCTGCTCCTCTGGAATTGCTTTTCACCTTGATCATGGCACTTTGTATATCTTTCCTCTGAACATCCTGTGTGTGCTTCTACATTTCATGATTACTGTTTTTCTGTACAGGATTTTCTGCTTTTGTTTCTCAAACTCTGTTTCTCTTCCCACATGTGTGTGTTATAAGACAGTGACTTACATAACGTATATACATACTGTATGTAGAAACTAACCCTTTAGTCAGATTTCCCAGCTATACTGAATACTTTAATCTCTTTTTAAGGTAACTGAGATGTTAAATGCTTCCTAGTTCTTGATTTTAATACCTTTTTGATAACAACAACAAAAAAGTTTCACAATTGGAAACAAAATCCATTCTACAAGGTCCTATTCCTATTCTTCAGTGACAGGGAAATGATGAACCCATGAACTCATTTTCAGGACACTGGACATCTTATTCTGTCTCATCCTTTGGACAGATAATCATGTAGTCAAAACCAGTTAATTGTTATTGTAAAATTTTGGAAAGAAAGGTATTAATTATGAAAAGTAAATACATTTCAAATCTGTTCTTCAGTTTCCCAAAATTCGGAAATTAATTAGGGATTAATCTGGAAGACTAGGTTTTTAAAATAAATATTTAAATAAATTTAAATATTTTAAATAATTTTAAAATAATTTTTTAAAATAAAAGAAAGAAGCCAGATGCAACTTCATGTTTTTACATAAAGGAATAGATCAGAGGCAGACTGTAGGAAGAGAGCTCTGGCAAACTGAAATTAACTACCCATGGTTAAACTTGGGGTTTGACTTAAAAATGAACATTCAGAACAGTGTATTTCATGGCTGACATTTTTTCTTCCAGTCAGAAAAAAAGTCTCATGTCTCTTCCAAATACAGAAATAACTTTCACTATACAACTGAAGCTTGCTTTACAGATCTTCAAAGGCATCTGCCTCTCTCCATTGATTCCACTGGAAATTTTATCAAGCTAGTTCACTCACATCAAAGTTTCATCATAATGGAGATTTCTAAGTTAAGCAGACTGGATCACAGCTGGCATTGGTATTTTACAGTCTTCAAACCCTATGCTTTCTCCATTATTCTAAATATACCTTCTAAAAGCCTCAGGGAAAATGGTGAATTCCTTTTCTCCTGTGTAAAGTAGTACTTTTCTTTAAATTGAAGGAGAACAATTTGAATAAACATAGTGTGGATCAGTAAAGTAATTTTTAAGTCATCAACTTTCTCCAGTTGAAATATTTTCACAGTAATATTGGTTCTTTTCTTCTGGGTAGAGTGATTTCAATCCTTAATAGTAATGTTGTCTGAAGAGTAATGCTATTTTGATTTTTTTTTTCACAGAATTTTTGCTTGGCTTTCTACCAGTTAAAGACACGGTAGCTTTCTCAAAATCACAGAATCACTGGAGATCATCTAATCTAACACACCTGCTCAGACCAAGATCAACTGGAACAGGTTTTTCAGCATCATGTGCACTCAGCTTTTGAATATCTCCAAGGATGAGGACTCCACAACCTCTCTGATCAACCATTTCAAACATTTCACCGTCATCGGAGTAAAAAGATTTTTTTCTTATATTTAATTAGAATTTTTGCCCATTACATCTTGTCCTGTCACTGGATACCACTTCTTTAGCCCATCTTCTCTCTTCCATCTTCCTTAGTATCCTTCATTAGGTATTTGTATACAATGATAAGTTCCCCCTAACCTTCTCTTCTCCAGGCTGAACAGTCCCAGCTTCCTCAATGTCTCCCTATATAACAGCTGCTCCAGTCCCTTAACCATCTTTGTGGTCCATTGCTGGACTTACTCCACCTCACTTGTCTACTTATCTAGTCTATTTCTTCAGTTTGTCAATGTGGATGTACTAAAGTCAAGATAACCTTCACTGTTCTCCCCTCATCCTCTGAGCCAGACATTTTTTCATAGAAGGCTATCAGGTTAGTCAGGCATGATTTCCCCTTCATTGACTTCTGCCAGTCACCTTCTTGTCCTCCATGTATATGGAAATGGCTTCCAGAAAGATTTCCTCCATCACTTTCCCAGGGACTGAGGTGAGGCTGACTGGTGGGTAGTTCCCTGGGTCCTCCTTCTTGAGTATTGGAGTGACATTTGCTTTCTTCCAGTCCTCAGAAATCTGCCCTAGTCACCATGATCTTTCAAAGATAATAAAGAGTGGCCTTGCAATGACATCAGCCAGCTCTCTCAGCACTTGTGGGTACATGCCATCAGGTCTCATGGACTTGTGTATGTCCAACTTGTTTAAGTGTTTATTAGCTTGATCCTCCTCTGCTGAGGGTCGGTCTTCCTTACTCCAGACTTTCTCATGGGTCTCAGGGGCCTGGGATTCCTGAAGGCCAATATCAGGTGGTTCAAGTTCCCCATGAGAAACTGCAAATATGAAGCTTCTTCCAGTTTTCCGAAGAAGACCTAATTCACTTCTTCCTGATCAGGAAATCTATGGCAGACACCCACCACAACATTGCCAGCATTGGTCTGCTCTCTAATCCTGACCCATAAGATCTGAACTAGCTCATTATCTGACCCAAGACATCCATTGATGCATTTCTGCTGCTCTCTCTCTTCCTGCCCTCATTATCCTAAGGACTTAAGATTTAGATCTTCATTCCTCATTTGGTGGCTAAAGTAACTGAAAGGGGCTTTTTTTGTGGCTATATTTGCTTTCTTCATATATGCCTTACAATAGCTGATTATAAAACAGCATTATGACTTCTGGCTACTTTTTTTTCTAAATTCTCTTTAAAGCACAAATGTCCCATACAACCAGTTTTAACGGAACATGAATTTTAAAACATCTTTTATTTCTACCTCTGGATTACACCCCAGCGGTCTATGCTTTTCATTTGATTGCTAATAGAGAGAGAGGCAAAAATGTCTTTCAGGTAGCCTAAAAGAGAAGCCAAATTCATAAAGACTACTTTTCAGTGTTTTCCCACAACCAATGAATGGATGAATAAATTAAAAAAAATCCTAGCAAATGCTGGCTTGGTATGAAACCACACTCCTTTTTGTGTATATCTTCACTGGTAACATGCTTCCTATTACCATCTGTCTGTGATGAATTGCAGTCCTGCCTCTTTCCCCTCCTGATGGTTTATTGAGCCAAAACTTCCAGTTGTGAAAAAATAGCTTAGCAAACAGGATACATTGTTGTCTGCCAGTATCTCCCACTCTTTATTACTACAGAAAGAGTTCATTCTCAAACAAGTTAATAAAACTTAAGAGGCTCTCTCACTTGACTTATTGGTCTTTTAACCAGGTGGAAATTTATTATAGATTAAACCATTCAGAAAGACAATCTCTTCCATTTTGGCAACTACTTCTGTGACTCTAAATCAGCTGAGGTTCACCTGGAAACTTTTCTATCATTTTCATTCAAATCTGAAACTTCTCTTTTGTGTGCTATTACCAGACAGGATAGTTTTAATAAGGCTTGTTTAATACGTGTAAGATTAAATTTTCAGATTCTGACTGAAAATCAAGGGAAGAGTAACAGTAAAAAACTGAAGGTGTTGGTCTGAAGCTAGAGAGAAATAAGAATGTTGGATAAACATCAGTCAGTATGTTTGAGATCTCTTAGTTCATCCATAACACCACATGAAAAAGCTCATTATCCTGACTCAGTTAGAAACCCCTTTGGGTATGTGTGAAAGAGAAGTCTGTGACAACAATCAAGTGGGTAGACCATTCTATAGGCCTGGAGCAAAGTGGCATGGCATACACAATGTCCATATACATAAATTCTTAAAACAGCATGGTCACTTACTTGCCAGAGGCCTTGGCAAGGAGTGTTTCTCATAAGCTTTTCTACCTACTTACTGGCAAACCTCTTTAACACAGCACCCAAGATACACTCACCACTCATCTGTCTGCCAGATGCCTCCTGTGACTGTGCATCTAAGCAATTTACTGTGAGGTGGCAAACCAGGAAGTACAAGGCCGTGTTATTGTGTCATCAGTGTCAGGTGGACCATCATTGTGTGCTGCCCCTTGAACAGACTCTCCTGGTAAGTCACTCCAATTGTCATGATCCAGAAGGTTTCAGCCGTCCAGCCCTTGCACACCCAGAGGACAAGTGCATAAGATCATCATCTATCTAGAGCAAGTTTCACTACTTTTGTCACAAAATTTTAGCAACTGGTATCTTTTACCTTACCCTAGGAACAGCCAAACTAAAAAAAATGGAATCTCTATGCTCCTCCCGTGAGCATAGAGATGACTTTGCCATTCCTTGTTGAACTGTGCCACTTTTTAAAAAGCTCCTTGCTTGAAGAGGAGGAAGCTGGTCAGGTCATATGCATGCAGAGCTAGGTACAGGATCAATTTTGTGCAGAAGATAATTGCTTCCCTTTGTTTAACACTGCTGTCCCATATACATCCTGATGGTGGCATATTGGTCAGTGAGTTACCTCATTACTATGCAGATATACTCACTGGTGCTGCTGCTTTGTCATCTGTAGCTGCCCTGGGAGAAAGTCTATGGAAAATATGACAGATTCTCTTTTTTCTCCCACAGCACATTTCTTGGCTTTTGACGTGATGAGAAGACATAGGATGGGTTGGCTTACTCGGACAATATTGGAGGACTATGCCAAACAGAGCATGCCAAAGTAGCATGTCTTCATTTTGTTCTGCCAATTAAGTACATGATTTTGCCTACTGCAGTTCCCTAAATTGTGTCCATATGTTGTTTGGGAAAATGATAGTTGAAATGGGCCCAAACCATGCCAAAGAGTGCCATCGTTCAACAGCATTGAGAGTGGTATCCCAGAACCTGAACATATTGCCCAGAATTGTTTAGTGTAGACCTAGCCTCTCTAACCAGAAGAGGCTCAGATCTCTGACCCTTAGAAGTGACTAAGTATTTTTTTAGAGTGGCTGCACTGTGGACCATAGTTTTATCATCACTGTTATTAGATTTTTGTGAAATGAAACACTACAGTGGAAATTGAAAACAGGTTATTTGTTAGTACACTTCCATCAATACACATACACATGCACAAGTGGCAATTACAAACATAAAAATGGTATGTTATTTATTATCTCAGTGATACTATGTGCTGCTTTTCACTCATCCACATTGTGCAATATGAGATGACAGTCCTTTTGCACCATAACGAGTTTTGATTCTCAAGGTCAGCAAAAGCTCCAGAGAAAGGTCTTTGAAATGTCTTGCAGTTCTACTGCAACACTGCTTGCACACCACAGCATCATCTGCAACCTGGTCTGGAGATCAGTAGCATTTTTACTAGTAGCAACACAGAGAACTCCAAATAGTAGCGTTTTTTTCTTGATGAGCATTGGTCATATTCAGCAGGATAAGATATAAAAGGTTGTGGAGGTACTCTGGGTTCAACTGGCTGCCTTATTAGCTATCCTTTTCAATGAAGATGAGGGGGTCATTCATCACTGAGGAGCAAACTTATGCATGCTACTTTTTGGGAGCAATTCTGGAAGTTAACTATCCCTAGAACCATTAGGAGGCTTTTTCTAACAAAGAGCTAGTTAGGGTGACTTCAAACAAACAAACAAACAAAACCTTATAAAAACTAAAACCCAGGAGTGAAGTTATTAAGCATTGTGAGTGACCAAAGTTGCTCAGTCTCATTCATTGTGGGGTTTTTTGGTTATCAGGCATGCACTAGATGACTAAATCATTTACTGTTTTTTAATTTTATTTGGGGGAGGGTAGAAGGAAGTTCCTTTAAAGTAATGTAGACATGCCCTAGGTAGCCACATCACACTAGACATTGAGATCCTGCCCCAAAAGGTATCCTAAAAACATTTACTGTCCTGTGGATACGTGATCTTTCAAAGAAAACAAACAAACATACAAAAAACTAACTAAACAAAAACAAACCTGCGTGGGTTAAGTTAAACCTTTTTCAGAGGAAACATTTTTTAGCTTCAGATCAATACTAGTCATCTAATACCTTTAGATTTTTCTGCTGCATAAAATTGCATAATATGTAAGTTCCAATCTCCTTTTCACCCTCAGTAGCCTGTTGCTTAGATTTCAATTTCCAGTCTGGGTTAAAATATTTTTGGAAACTGGTGTCTATGCACAAGTACAATTAGATTGCTTTTAGGCTACAGGTTCTTAAACGTGCAGCCTGAGTCAGATTCCTTTCCTTGGTTTAGTCACATCAGTGTAAAAGCGTAAAAAAAACATTGTCCTGATTAGTATAGGCAGACCTAAATGACTGCACAATATGCATGTAAAAAAGAGCTCAGTGCACTGTGCAGAAATATATTAGATTGATTTGCAAACTGTATTATATCCACTGTGGTATGTCAGTAATACCAATCAGTGATGTATGACAACATTTGAAATTTGTTACCACTATTTCTGGTATTTTACATTACATTCAGCTCAGGTTTCATAATCCTCTTAAACTTTGTGGACATGTTACCACCGTAATGTTTTGAGGAACAGTCATAAGACCAGAACTCTTTTGTTTCTCTCTAACTACTGCTCCCCCGTTCAACTGCACTCTCAGGATGTTCAGGACCTGACCCTTGAGGGATTTTACCCCTTGGTGGGGACCACAGCATCAGGGAGCTGGACCCATTTGTCTTACAGGAGGTCCTCTCTTCAAGGAAATCTATGGCAATGCCTGGTACTATAAATAGAGCACTGCATCAGGAGAGTGAAGAACGCCGCTGGATGATACAGGCAAAGTGACTCTGCTTCTAGCTCCTGCCACCCTTCTCTGCCCTGCTAGAGCAGGGGGCTGGTGTCCCTGACACCATTTCACCTCTGGAAAGAGGGATGAGGAAGCAAGGATGAGCAGCAGCCAGGGCAGTTGACCGGATTTACGTTGCATCTTCAATGGACCCTGGGGTTTTATGATTTCTTTGATTGTTCTTACTTTACCTGTTTCTTACTATAAAGGGAAATTAGACTGTACATAGATAATATCCCTACTGAAATAAAGAAAAATAGTTGAAAGTATAAACCAGTGATACTTCTGATATTTTCTTTTCTCTTTCTATATAATTGCTTACAAAAACAGCTCCAGCAAAAATGTGAAAAAATATCTCACTCTTATGTGGACTTGGAAACTATCCCCAATTTCTGTGATTTGTCCAACATTTAAAAATGTGGCTTTTTGGATAGTTGAAGATATTTAAGCTTATATATGAATCTTATTTTTCTATTTTTTTAAAAATGTGGCTAGATAAAGTGTTGAAAGAAAATATTTTATAAAAGCCAAAAGTAATCGAAATGGTACATTGCTACAATGCTGAGATTTTTTTAGAGATACTAAAAAAATAAAAATGTAAGTTTCTGGGGACCTCTCTGATTTTTAAGTGTAGGTACTGTCTAAGAAAATAAATGTGAAAAATGCCCTGATCACTCCAGATTTTCCTATTTACCAGAGTCATTCAGAGCTGCAAAAACCACAGGCAATGCCACTATCACTTACTGCATTCTAAGGTAAACTCAACTTGTTTTAAAATACTCACATGAGAGGTAAAGATTATATTAATTTTTGTCTCAACTCAAATGATTCATATGACAATTCAAATGATGATGCTAGACATTAAAAACTTCTGATTTTACCACAACATCTTTACCACAACAATTTCAGATTGATTGTACCTTGTATCTTCTTCCACTACTTAAGAAGTATTTTATTACTACACAATTGCATTCTCATCCTGATGTTACAAGGAATAAAAGTCAGGGGACTTCAGTAAAGAAAGCAAATTATTATTCTGCAAGCATATTTACATCAAGATGACTATGCTTGCTGTCAAGAAAATATTTATAAAATGCAGTGAATGCTTCCTGTAAGTGGAGCTATAGCTGCCAAAATAGAGTACCAGTTCAGTAGTCCTCGCACAGCCTTATCTTTTCTTCTCTTTAAGAAAGATACAGTTGAGGCTGTATTTATTTTGCAATTGATAACATGAGATTACAGTACAGCAGCAATAATGTTACTTTCAACTCTGAGTTCTCCCATTATATATAAACATGAGTTCCCAATGATGTGCCCTTTCAAAGCAGAGGTGAGGAAGTGTGGATGATCTTTCTTTCAAAGGCCATTTAAATGTTTATGTTTTCATACAGAAGAAAAAAACCCTGCCATTTAATTTTAAGTTCCAACTGCAGTATTATCCCCCTTCCATTCTAAACACTTTCTGTTCGTTTCAGTTAATCATCATGCAGTTCTTCCTTCTGAGACAAGAAAAATTAGTATAATCTCTACTTTTCATGAGAATATTTTAAAACAAGTTGAGTGTACCCTAGAATGCAATAAGTGATAGTGACATTGCCTGTGGGTTTTGCAGCTCTGAATGACTCTGGTAAATATGAAAATCTGGAGTGATCAGGGCACTTTTCATATTTGTTTTCTCAGACAGTACCTACATTTAAAAATCAGAGAGGTCCACAGAAAGTTATAATTTTATTTTTTCAGTATCTTTAAAAAAATCTCAGCATTGTAGAAATGTACTATCTTAGTCCAGATTTATCAGTGGTGCAAAGTCTTGTTGGAGGCCAATAACTAGCTGTTGTACCCCAGGGATCAATACTGGGTCCAGTCCTGTTCAACATCTTCATTAATGATCCGGATGATGTGTAGATCTGGCAGAGTGTACCCTCAGCAAGTTTGCAGATGACACCAAACTGGGAGGAGTGGCTGATGCACCAGAGGGTCATACTGCCATCCAGAGGGACCCTGACAGGCTGGAGAAATGGGCTGACATTAAATTCCACAGGGAGAAGTACAAAGTCCTGAACCTGGGGAAGAACAACCCCATGCACCAATATATGCTGAAGGCCACACAGCTGGAAAGCAGACATGCAGAAAAGGGCCAGGAGGTCCTGGTGGACAATGAATTGAACATGAACCAGTAGTGTGCCCTTGCAGCAAAGAAGGCTAATGGTATGGTAGGCTGTCTTAGACAAAGTACTGCCAGCAGGTCAAGGGAGGTGATCCTTCCCATTTATTCAGCACTGGTGAGGCCACACTTGAACAGTTCTGGTCTGCTCATACAAGAGAGCCATGGACCTAGTGGAAAGAATCCAACAAAGGGCCACAAAGATGATGAAGGGAGTGGAGTACCTCTTCTGTGAGGAAAGGCTGTGAGAGCAGGGACTGTTTAGCCTAGGGTGGTGCCCAGTGACCAGAAGCAATGGACACAAACTGAAACATAGGAGCTTCCCTCTGAACATCAGGAAACACTTTTTTACTGTGAGAGTGAGTGAGCACTGATACAGGTTGCCTAGATAGGCTGTGGTGTCTCCCTCCTTGGAGATATTAAAAAATGGTCTGGACATGGTCCTGGGCAGCCGGCTCTAGATGGCTCTGCTCGAGCAGGGAATTTGAACCAGATGACATCCAGAAGTCCCTTCCAACCGCAACTATTCTGTGATTCTGTGAAACTTCAGTAGTTTGTATACTCAGCATTACTATGTGCTTTCATAAACTTATACATTAGTTTGTATATAGTAGTATCTCTAGTTTCACTGAGATTGACTTTTCTTTTGCAGGATCTATTCATTAGTCAGGCTTTGTGTTTTATTCAACTAGATGCGACACTACAACAGGTGAGTGCTTGCAGGGATACTGCCTGTAGAGTTTTTAAGTTATAGAGCCAAATGTAAAGCTATACAACTTGGCTCAAGGCTTCTCAGAAAAACAGGCAATTCTTGCTATAGCTTCCAAGATAGTGGAAGATGCAGAGATAATGGAAGTGGAAGAGCTGGGAACTTGGAGTATCCTTTCCTGCTGCTTCCGGATGAAACGAGATGGGATGCAACTAGGAGTGATGGGGACATGGGCTGTTGCTGTTCAGAGGAACCATCACCCAACAGTAACTACCATATTCCCTTCTCTACTGCTAGTAATAGTAGCTGCCAACTTGGCCTCTCCAGTCTTTAGTACAAAGTAAATGGCAGAACCATTTTCCTGATCTTGGAAAAATAACTAGTTAGCTGATATTTTTATGCCTAGAAGTAGCCATGTATGAAAGAATGGAGCCAACATAAAGACTGAACAAAGCATGGTGTCCCTTACAGTCTCCTTAAAGAATGAATTAAGTTGCAGAAAAATATGTTGGTGAACATTTCACAGGAGACTGTTGTAATTTGAATGTTTGGAGTTCAGAGCATTTGGGTTTACAACCTTAATGGCATTTTAGCTTCGGATTTAAAAGCTGCTTACCTGCTAGAGTGGGAAAAACTGCAGGGTGATCTCATTTGACATACTTCACAGGAGAAAGGAAAAATATTAGTTGAAGATCTCATCTTTTAGGCAATAAAGCCAATCAGTGACATAGTATGTATACAGAGGAGATTAGGCTGTTACTTGACTATTACTTGTTACTTTACAATTACTGTTGTAATTATTTGTCCTTTTGTGCTCTCCTTTACTCCTGTATAAGCACAGTTATTGCCTCCTGAAAGAAACAGATTAGCAGATGACTGTCCTTGTCAGTATATGTTTCATCTGAAATATGAAATATTCCCAGGTCTAATCCTTTTAATGTCTGTGTAACTCCCTTCCCATCTTTTTAGACAGAAATTTCTGTGTCATCCCCTGTCCGTCCATCTGTCGTCCCTGTCCCTGTCCTCTTTCCCCATCCTCTCCCCCCACCCATTAGCTTTTTGATGCTTCCTCATTTTGTCTGCTTGAAGTACAGTACAGCATAAAGAATTCATCCTGATTTTCATTTCAGTTGCAGTGTAATTATGGAGAGATAAATACATCTGCTTCAAGTCAGTATTTTACACTTTGTTCTCTTTATCAAACTACAAAGTGGTAAAGGATAGTCTTTGTCTTAAAGTATATGATTTGTCTTAAAGTTTTTATGACTCCCTCCTTCTCAGATGCTAATAAAAACCCTAAAATAATCCTAACAATTCATTTTCATGTATCTGTTCTAATTCTACCTCTTATTTGCAGCAAGCAAGCAAGCAATTAACAAATCTGTGTTACCTGTTTGCATTTTTCTAATATAGATGTGGACACCTAGTTAAAGAAACTCCAACAAATATAATGATTGTAAGATGCCAGTTATTCTCATCCTATGAGGTTTAGGGTTCAGTTACATTTGTATGATTGAAAACATTAAGTGTTTGCATTACATATTAGTGATGTAGAGACAAAAATAAATGAGAGCTAGCATGGCTGTTACTCAGTTATGGATACAAGAAATACAATTAGCATGCACATTCTTTTTAGCTGACAGGATATAATAAATTGTGAAGTATACAAACAGTGCTTAAAAAAGTTTGATTATCCCTTTACATTAATTTTATTTCCTCTGAAATTGCCTCATAACTTTATGGTACCCTTCCACAAAATGCTATCAGGTTTTTATGTTTTCTGGTGGAAAATTCTGCCTTTTTTTCTCTTTTTAATAAGGTGGCAAAATTTGCAATTTTATTCTGTGATGTCCATATGGAACCCAATGTAAAAGGAATAGCTAGCACAGAGACATAGAATTTATGAGCTTGAAGAAAACACAGGAATGAAATTACAGGATTTAGTACAATACAACAATTTTCACTACCGTATAATAAAGGGATCTTGTTTATGTTGAGATCCAGAATAATCAATGTTGTACCACAGATTTGCAGATGAAAACTAAATGATGAAATTGTATCTCTCACATAAATATTTTCATTCCTCTTATTTTTACTTATTTTTTAGTGTTATATCAGATGAAACCATTACTAAATTACTGAAATTACTTCTTTTAAAGCAGTAATTAGGATTTCCTAGCAGGCAAGGAATTAGTGTGTTCAGCAGACCATCTGGCATGGACTATGTGAGCTACAAATACTACTTCTTGCTTTTTTCCCCTTATGCAGATGCCATTACTCATTAAAAAACATAGAAAAGGTGATTCTTTATTTCATTCCACACTATGTTTCAGACTATACGGATTCCTCTTGGAAGTTGCTTGTAATAAAATATTTCAAATTTATTGAAAGGAATGGCAGTTAAGTATCTAGGAAGTTTTAAAAATAGAGTATTCATCTGTATACAGCCTCCCCGTAACAATGTGACCTTCAGTTGCCTTGAGATTTGATTTTTTTTTTTTTAATTATGGGATTGGCAAAATTAGTACAAAATGGCTATATGACTTTCCTATTTCTCAGTATATTGTGGTAGTAAAGACATTAAAATGGTTGAACAGTGCTCGTATGATATATTAATAGCACTCATCAATAACTAAAGCCTGGAAGTCTATTGTTGAGAATGGCAAAGGTTATGTCTATGGTGATCACGGCAATAGTCTGTTAAGGAGTTTACTGAGCAATAACATCCATGCAGTATTCTGCAGAGACTTTTAGCACTGTGCCTGAGTTTGATTAGCAAAGGCTAGTCCTTGTTCTGTATGTTGCTCACTCAGTTGAGGGATTTCTATTCTGTGGTCTTTTGTAGAGTGTAGGAATTCCCAAATTTGCTTAACCTGTTAGCCTAAATGAAAATTCAAAGACAGAGAAACTCATATTTAATACAGACAAGACCTGTTTTCAAAAGCGTTGAAAGTTTGCAGTCAAAGCAAATGGTCATGGTCAAGGAAAAGAACTAAATAAAAGACTGATAGTATTTAAGACATTTTGAATGGACTTCTTCATAAGTATACTCATACGGTGGTGAACCAGCTAATTTATCTGAAGTCTCAAAGGCCCGATTTGGTTTGGAAAGATAGTCTGCATTGAGATTGACTGTGATTGTTAATTTTCTTGTCACACAGTGTGGTGTTCTGCTTTGTTGTTTTCAGTCTTTGTTATAGTAAAGTACTTGTTTTTTCTTTTTTAAATCACCGAGGACTATTGTTTCTTAGAAAAGATAGAGAATTTGTAAAAGACTTAAAAAACTGATAACATACTCTGCATATTATCTGACATAAAAAATACTAACTAAAGAGGAAGGGTCTGATTATACAATTGATCTTTTTATGGTTCCTAGAACATATATTTTGACTGATCTAAGACAAGAAAATGCATATCCCTGCAATTCCTTCTGTAGGATTAAGAACTGAAGTGAGCTGAAATCAGGCATACAGGAAAGCAAGTTAACTTGCTTGGATAGGCTAATGATCTCATTTACTTTTCATTACAGATATATCCATTTGTTTGTTTGGATGAGTAAGCATAATATGTTGAATATTTCTAAGCTACCCAATATGCTTAAATTTAAGAACAAAGGGAAAACTTTTATTTTTTTCTTTTCAGAGACAGTCCTAAATACTCACAGGTAACACACAATATTATGCTTTTGTGTTTGTCAAGTCCAAATTGTCTGCTTAGAGACTCTCTGTGGGATCTTGCTTATGAATTTTGATCCAGTCTATGAGGAGAAATTGTGAATTTACTACTGTAGTGTAGCTATTTCCTATCATATTAGGTCCTACTGACAGGATAGTTCTGCTGATGAACAAATATACTAGCATATTTAAAATGTAACTTTGAAGATATTGAAAACAAATTGATGGGAAACTGCCAAATAGCTTTCTTAAATTTGGTTTGGTTAAAGTTAAGAGAGTAATAACTTTGGTGATTCTAATACAAGACTTAAAGCTGCAGCAAAGATTTCCAAAGGATTTTGTGAATGTAGAAGAAAGCGTTGTGACTGATTTATGATTATTTACCCAGTTAGGGAAAATCTCTGAATACATGCAAATATTTTGGGCATCAGTTTCACAAAGTCACAATTCACAAATCAAGTCTTTGCCATATTATCCTAAGAAAAATAGAAACTCAGCAATGAGCAATTTAGTGTCAGAAGACACAGATGAAGCTGTGGTACTCAACACCTCCTTTGCCTCAGTCTTCATCAACAAGGTCTCTAGGTCCTCTGTGCTTAGACACAGGGTTTAAGGAGGAGAGGAAGTACCAGCTGTGGATGAGCTTTGGTTCAGGACTCAACCCAAACTAGTCCGTGACACCTGACAGGCTGCATCTGTGGGTGCCGAACGAGCTTGTCAGTGTCCTTCCAAGGCTCCTCTCTGTCATCTTCAAAAGTTCATGGAAATCAAAGAATATCCCCAATGACTGGAGAAAGGCAAATGTTGCACTCATCTTAAAGATAGTCCAAAACATCAACCTGAGAAACTATAGTGTGGTCAATCTTACTGGAGTCCCTGGAAAAATCTCAGAGTGAGTTCTCTGGGAACAGTCAGCACAGATTTTTACCAAGAACACATCATTCCTAACACACCTGATTGCCTTCTGTGATAAAATAACTGGATTTGCGGATGAAAGGGGAGCTGTGGATGCAACTTATCTCTACTTTAGCAAGGCTTTCACACTGTCTCAATAATGTTCCAGTACAGAAGTTGGGATGTTTTTGCCTGGATTGGTGGAAAAATCAATAGGTAAAAAACAGACAGCTGACTGAGCTCAGAGGATGGTGGTAAACAAGTTGGATGTTGGTAACAAGTACCACAGGATTCTGTATGGGAACGTGTCCTGTTTAACTTCTTTATCAATGACATGGAGGACGTGATGCAGTGCATTCTCATTAAATTTGCATATGACACCTAGTTGGGAGGGACCAGTAGATACACTGAAGGTCAGTGCTGACCTTCTCTGTGTGGAGACATGTGTTGACAGAACCTCCTGAAATTCAACAAGGACAAATGCAAAGTCCATCCTCTGGAAAGAAAAATCCCCTGGCAGCAATACAGACTGGTGAGTGATGAGCTAGAGAGTAGCAGCTCTGGGCAGAAGGCTCTGTGGGCCCTGGAGGACAATGAGTTGAATGTGAGCCAGCAAGGCACCCTGACAAAAAAGACAATAAGCAGTGTATGGGGCTGTATGAACAGGAGCACAGTCAGAAGGTCAAGGGGAGTAATTACCCCCTCTACTCAGCTGTTATGAGACCACATCTAGATAATGCACCTGGTTACATTTACATGCACACATACACCACCCCACCCCCACCCTCCACAATAAAAGAAAGATGTGGATAAGTTGGAGGATGTTCTATGGAAGGCCACCAAGATGGTTGGAGATGGACCACTTACCCTGTGAGGAGAGACTGAGGGACCAGGGCTTGTTCATCCTGGAGAAGAGATGGCTGTGGAGGACCTAAGAGCAGCCCCCAGTGCCTAGTGGGGAGGTCAGAAAGGAGATGGAGCTAGGTTCTTCAGAGCAGTGTGTGGCAGAATAATGAGAGGCAAAGGCGGAAATTTGAAACAAAACTGGTTCAGCTAGCATACAAACATTTTTCCATGAGAACATACAGGTAGTGGAGCAGGTTGCCTAGAGAGGTTGTGCCATCTCCATCCTTGGAGGTTTTGAAGACCCAACTGGACAAAGCCCTGGGCAACCCTCTCTGACCTCAGAGTTGATCATGCTTTGAGCAGGACCTTCCAAGGTCCCTTCCAGCCTGAATTATCATTTGATTCAGTGATACAATTATATTAAGTAGTGGGTGTCAGGAATGCGCCATTTACTTCTGGAATTGTTCTTTAATACTGCTTCACAAATGGCAGTCATATAGTATTAAATAGCAAAACAACTGACCAGACTTGATTTTTCAGTGGGTTCCCCTTCTCAAGTTACATCATCAAATGTATTTTGATGTTTAGATAATTATCTAATTATCTAGATACTAACTAATTAAGAGTGAGGAAACACTTGTGAATGTGATTCTGTACATTTCATGGTCTAGATTGTCATACTTCCTACTGCAAGGATATCACAAACCCAAAGCAAGAAAATACCTCTATACAGAAGTACTGTGTCTCACGTAAGAGAAAAGGCATAACAATCAGGAGACGTTAAGCTGATGGGGGGGCAGAATGAGTGACACATTATCTCAGTTCAGACCCTTCCAAAAATATATTGAAATTACACAATCACAGAATCACAGAATCGTATAGGTTGGAAAAGACTTTTAAGATCATCGAGTCCAACTGTAAACCTAACACTACCAAGACCACCACTATACCATGTCCCTAAGCACCTCATCCAAATGTCTTTTAAATACTTCCAGGGATGGTAACTCAACTACTTCCCTGGGGAGCCTGTTCCAATGCTTGATAACCCTTTCAGTGAAGAAAAATTTCCTAATATCCAGTCTAAACCTCCCCTGGTGCAACTTGAGGCCATTTCCTCTCATCCTATCACTTATTACATGGGAGAAGAGACCGACCCCCACCTGTCTACAACCTCCTTTCAGGTAGTTGGAGAGAGCAATAAGGTCTCCCCTCAGCCTCCTTTTCTCCAGGCTAAACAACCCCAGCTCCCTCAGCTGCTCCTCATAAGAGACATCCTCTAGACCCTTCACCAGCTTCGTTGCCCTTCTCTGGTCTCACTCCAGCACCTCAATGTCTCTCTTGTAGTGGGGGGCCCAAAACTGAACACTGGATTCGAGGTGCGGCCTCACCAGTGCCGAGTACAGGGGCACAATCACTTCCCTAGTCCTGCTGGTCACGCTATTTTTGATACAAGCCAGGATGCCATTGGCTTTCTTGGCCACCTGGGCACACTGCTGACTCATATTCGGGTGGCTGTCAACCAGCACTCCCAGGTCCTTCTCTGCCTGGCAGCTTTCCAGCCACTCTTCCCCAAGCCTGTAGCGTTGCATGGGGTTGCTGTGCCCCAAGTGCAGGACCTTGCACTTGGCCTTGTTGAACCCCATACAATTGACCTCGGCCCATCCATCCAGCCTGTCCAGATCCCTCTGCAGAGCCTTCCTACCCTCAAGCAGATCAACACTCCCGCACAACTTGGTGTCATCTGCAAACTTACTGAGAGTGCACTCAATCCCTTCGTCCAGATCATTGATAAACGTATGAAACAGAACTGGCCCCAACACAGAGCCCTGGGGAACACCGCTTGTGACTGGCCGCCAACTGGAGTAAACTCCATTCACCACCACTCTTTGGGCCCGGCCATCCAGCCAGTTCTTTACCCAGAGAAGAGTACACCCATCCAAGCCATGAGCAGCCAGTTTCTCCAGGAGAATGCTGTGGGAAACGATGTCAAAGGCTTTACTGAAGTCTAGATAGACAACATCCACAGCCTTTCCCTCATCCACTAGGTGGGTCACCTTGGTGTAGAAGGAGATCAGGTTGGTCAAGCAGGACCTGCCTTTCCTGAACCCATGCTGGCTGGCCTTGATCCCTTGGTTATCCTCTACATGTCCTATGATGGCACTCAGGATGATCTGCTCCATCAGCTTCCTCAGTACCGAGGACAGGCTGACAGGCCTGTAGTTCCCAGGGTCCTCCTTCCGGCCCTTCTTGAAGATGGGCGTCACATTAGCTAATCTCCAGTCAGCAGGGACCTCCCCAGTTGGCCAGGACTGCTGGTAAATGATGGAAAGGGGCTTGGTGAGCACTTCTGCCAGTTCCTTCAGTACTCTTGGGTGGATCTCATCAGGCCCCATAGAGTTGTGAGTGTCTAAGTGGTGCAGCAGGTCACTAACCATTTCCCCCTGGATTGTGGGGGCTCCATTTTGGTCCCTGTCCCTATCTTCCAACTCTGGGGGCTGGGTACCCAGAGAACAATTGGTCCTGCTATTAAAGACTGAGGCAAAGAAGGCATTAAGTACCTCAGCCTTTTCCTCATCCTTGGTCACTGTGTTCCCTCCCCCATCACTAGGGGCTGGAGATTCTCCTTAGCTCTCCTTTTGCTGCTAATGTATTTGAAGAAGTATTTTTTGTTGTCTTTTACAGCAGCAGCCAGATTGCGCTCTAGCTCAGCTTTGGCCCTTCTCATTTTCTCCCTGCACAACCTCGCTACACCTTTGTAGTCCTCTTGACTTGCCTGCCCCTTCTTCCAGACGTTGTAGACTCTCCTCTTTTTCCTGAGTTCTAGCCAGAGCTCTCTAGTCAGCCAGGCCGGTCTTCTTCCCTGCCGGCTCGTCTTTCGGCACCTGGGGACAGCCTGCTCTTGTGCCTTTAGGACTTCCTCCTTAAAGAATGTCCAGCCTTCCTGCACTCCTTTGCCCATTAGGGCTGCCTCCCAGGGGACTCTGTCAACCAGTCTCCTAAACAGGCCGAAGTCTGCCCTCCTTAAGTCTAAGGTGGCAGTTTTGCTGATCCCCCTCGCCGCTTCTCCATGTATCAAAAACTCTATCATTTCGTGATCACTCTGCCCAAGGTGGCCTCCAACCATCACACGGCTCACAAGTCTTTCTCTGTTCGTGAACAACAGGTCCAGTGGGGCACCTTCCCTAGTTGGCTCACTCACCAGCTGTGTCAGGAAGTTATCTGCCACACGCTCCAGGAACCTCCAAGAATGTTTCCTCTCTGCTGCATTGTATTTCCAGCAGACATCCGGTAGGTTGAAGTCCCCCACAAGAACAAGGGCTAGCGATTGTGAGGCTTCTCCCAGCTGCTTATAGAATAGTTCATCTGTCTCCTCATCCTGGTTGGGTGGTCTGTAACAGACTCCCACCACAATATCTGCCTTGTTGGCCTTCCCCCTGATTCTTACCCATAGACACTCCACCCTATCGTCACCATCATCGAGCTCTAAACTATCCAGACACTCCCTAACGTATAGGGCTACCCTACCACCTCTCCTGCCTCGCCTATCCCTCCTGACGAGTTTATAGCCATCCATTGCCACTCTCCAGTTGTGCGAGTCATCCCACCATGTTTTCGTGATGGCAACCATATCATAGTTTTCCTTGTGTACAATGGCTCCTCCTGCTTGTTGCCCTTTGCTGTTCATCGGTGTAGAGGCACTTCAGCTGGGCTGTCATCCATGTCTCTTTCATAGAGGAATACCCCTTGTGTGCTTTGAGGCATTTCACTGGCATTTCCCTCTTGGCTCCTATTGCCTCAGTATCCCCTAGCTCAACTCCGTTTGACTTCAGCTGTGCCCCAGTGTACCCCGCACATCTCAGAGACACAGGCTGAGTGCCCTCGCTGGCACCCGCTCCCTCTAACTGTGGCACGTCGTCCCTCAGCTTCCCTCGGGCAAGCCTGATATTATCCCCCTCCCCTTTCGAGTCTAGTTTAAAGCTCTGTCAATGAGCCCCGCAAGTTCCTGAGCAAAGATTCTCTTTCCCCTTTGAGAAAGGTCAATCCCATCAGACTCCAGCAAACCTGGTGCTGTGTAGGCCATCCCGTTGTCAAAAAAAACAAAACCATGGTTATGACACCAGCCACGGAGCCAGGAGTTAATAGTTTGGGTAACTCTGTTCCTTCTAGTGTCGCTTCCCACAACTGGAAGGAGAGAAGAGAAAATAACCTGTGCCCCGGAGTCCCTTATTAGCCATCCCAAAGCCCTGAAGTCTCTTTTGATTGCCCTAGGACTTCATGTTGCAGCTTCATCGCCCCTCACACGGAAGAGCAGTAGGGGGTAATAGTCCTAGGGCCGTACCAGGCTAGGGAGTATCCTCGTGACATCCTTCACGCGGACCCCAGGGAGGCAGCAGACTTCCCTAAGAGGAGGGTCCATCCGGCATATCAGACCCTTGGTTCCCCTCAGAAGGGAGTCGCCCACAGCTATAACCCGTCTTCTCTTCCTTGTGGAGGTGGTGTTGATAAGAGAGGTACGCTTTTCTGACCTAGGTGACACCTCTGGTGTAGACAGACTGTCATCATAAGATTACCTTATGACGTAAAACAGGTATTGCTATTTTTCAGGAAAGAGAAGTTGCTTAGCTTTGGTTTTATTTCTAAATTCACAAGGTCAGAATTTTCCTCTGGAGCTTTGCATTGGTCATCCAATCTCTCCTGAAATACAGAGGTGTTTCTACTGCATAGAAATCCCTGAGACATTTACTTTTTAATCTGTCTGCTAAATGAGTTTTACAAGTCAAGGTAGAGGAGGACAACCTCTGTGTTTCCTTAGAGTTAGTTAGTGCTATGTGTTAGTGTTCAATTAATTAATGTAAATAAAAATATTGGTATATATTTTGTTTATATTTTTAGGTAAAACTAGGCTTCTGATATTTTCAGACTTTAAGATTTTGCCACGTGTCTCACCTCCTTAGTGATACCGACTTTTAAAATGTTTTTGCTGCCTTCTTTAACACAACTCTTCTACAATATAAAGAAAATATCCACGAAAGCATTGAAAACAGCATATCCTTTGAAATAGCGGTTAGAAGTGAATCTGTAAAAGTTAACTTCAGACTCTTTACACTGTGCACTGTTGACTTTTGCAAGTTTAAAGAATACACATGTAGCTTTGTTTTGGAATATTTTCTGTAATGAGAAGCAAATGGGTTTTCATATTAATTTAATCACATAATATTTCCTTAGTAGCTATAAATGCCAGGAAATCTATAATCTTGAAATGCACTCCTATTTTTCTCTTTTCTTTATTATCTAGAGAATAATTTGTTTTCATTCCATTTCTACTGTAGTGCTAATTCCCTTGTGTTGTTCCTTTATTATTTAACACAAATATGCTGATTCTGATGCTGAGAAGACTTGCTCTTAAAAGGTATTTATGCTCATAATGGTGTATCCAAATATAGGAAAATGTTTTAGTTTTTTTCCATTTTTATTTTGTTTTAAAGAGCATCCATATGAAGCCAGTTGAAATTTAGCTTCTACTTTCATAAAGGAAAAATGCCAATTAATGTCCTCTTTACCTGTGTAATTTTTTTTCTTAGCGGAATTTTTTTTTCTTTTAAAGAATGTTTCCGTAAGTGTTTCCATTTGGGAATAAATTTTCCTTTTCACTCCTTGCCTGCATGCAAATTCTGACCATGCATACTGCTGACTGCTAGCATTGCTGTGAAGGTGCCGCATGCGGCTCCCTTTGGGCATCAGGGGCTGCCCAGGGGCCGTCAGGTCAGGGCCTGGCAGCCAGGACCTGTTCCACTGCCCCAGCCAGGGAACAGGGCAGCTGGGGAACCCTGGCACAGCCCCAGCCCCAGGCATCTTGAACTTCCCTGGGGATGGGGCCAGGCTGAGGACATTATCCTGTAGATCAGAGCCTGGCTGTGACACAGGAGAGGCTGGAGCTCAGGCCAGTCCCAGCAGGACAGCCCCATTTGCGAGGGAAGGGAGTCAGCCCCTACCAAGACCACTTCCTTCACAATGATTTTTCCCAAGGTCACCAGCTGGGCTCCTTCCCCGCTGGCCCTGAGTCCAGGCCAGCAAACACCCAGGAGTGAGGAGATGTGCTCAGGGCCCTTGCAGTAGCTTCTCAGTCCTCCCAGCTTTACTCAGATACCAAAATTTACATATCCATGTCTGAGCTAGGTTTCTATGTTCCCACCATGGTCAATGGCGAGCTAGCCAAATCAACCAGTGAAACCTGGAGATGAGAGTCAGCTCTTAACTGTAGCCGTGGATACTATATCTGGTGTGTTAAGATACCTGAAATATCCACATGGGTCTGACAGATACATATTCACACAAGACTGGGGGTAGTCATCCCTTTTGGATGAACAGCTGAGGGCTGGGAATAATATAATTATTTAAGTTTTCCAGGTTGGCTGTATGAGCCTCTGTTTAGGCAACTGAGTTGTACCATGGAGAGCTGTACAGCTGTCCAAATACAAGAATAAATCAAAGCTAGCTAAATAGATTTACATTTGCAGACTCTTGGACACCTACTTTTACACACTTCAATTTAGGAATATGAATCTGGAGCTGAATCCTCTCCCAGCAGTATGAAGAAAGAATAAACAGAGCCCTTTGAGAGAAATTGGATGATTTAATTTTCTTTGAAGAGGGCTGCACTGTGTGTTTGATGTTTCATCATCCTTCAGGAGTACTTAGCTTGCTGGAGTATCAGTGTGGATACAGTCAGTGTTATTCAGTGAAAAAATTAACAACTTTACTATGTGGAGTACATATCCAGTTGTTTTATCTTTGGTGATACAGGAATCTTTGTGATTCCTGAAATTTGAGATGATCTGGCTTAATCTGTTCTATCTGTTGAGAAAGTATGTTGTGATTTACATCTAAATTCTGAAACTGGAAATCACATGGAAAGGAACTATTTTCACCCAGTTGGATAAGTCTCAATGTAGGGCCTAAAATAAATTAATAAAGGCTCAGACTCTTTACTTACTGATAAGTATGTCTTTACTTATGAGTAAATTCTATTCTATTCTATTCTATTCTATTCTATTCTATTCTATTCTATTCTATTCTATTCTATTTTGTATTAAATATAAAATTTATATTCTTTCATTTTCCTCTCTTCAATTCAGTCATGATTTGGAAGTACCATAGGTAGTACTCTTTTGAGAACTTGGACTTAAACAGTCCTTGATTCAAAGATACCTTTTTATAGTATTCAAATCAACTCGCTGCAGCTCTTAAAATTAGATTTTGCTTCATTTTGCTTTTGGTTTTTAATGAGATGGGGTCCTAGGATTCTTGTGTAAAATATGAGTAAATAAGCAGGTTTGGAAATATATACATGAAAAGTCACAGAGATCAGGAGATATCCCTGCAGACTAGAAGACGGCAAATGTCATATCCATCTACATGAAGGGCCCAAAAGAGGATTCAGGAAGCTACACGCCCATTAGTCTTCAATCCCTGGGAAAGTAATGGAATGAGTTCTCCTAGAAACTATTACAAACCAAATGAAGCAAGTGACTGGGAAAAGCCAGCACAGATTTACCAAAGGCAAATCATGACAGACTAACCTGATAATCTTCTACAACAAAAAAATATTTTCTGTCAACATGGGGACAGCACTGGATGTTGTTTACCTGGATGATGGGACTGAAAGCACCCTCACCAAGTTTGCTGATGACACCAAACTGAGTGGTGAGATGGACATGTCAGAAGGGAAGAGCCACCTTACAGAGAGACCAGGACAGGCTAGAAGAGTGGGCTAGCAAGAAGTGTATGAAGTTTCAGAAAGGCAAGTGCAAGGTCCTGCACCTGGGATGACATAACCAAAAAGCCCAGTACAGGCTAGGATCTGTGTGGCTGGGGAGCAGCCTTGCTGAAAGAGACCTGGGGGTCCTGGTGGACAGCAAGCTGAACATGAGTCAGCAGTGTGCCATAGCAGCAACAAAGGCAAATTGGATCCTGGATCACTGGAACAACCTCTCCAGGGATGTGGTGGTATCCTAGTCACTGAAAGTTTTCAAGATGTGATTGGATAGGGTGCTAAATAATCTCATGTAGGCTCCTTTTGCCACGACAGGTTGAACCAGATGATATTCTGAGGGCCCTTCCAACTATTTTATGACTCTATGATTCTCTGAAAATGTGATTTAATTTCCATAGAGGAAATTAAAGGTGTTCCTTGAAATTATTGAAGGTTTTACTTGAAAATCATCCCAAATACTCATTTTCATTTGAGATTGAATTTAAAAAAACCCCAAACAACTATTGTGCTTAATTTAACCAAATTGTAGAACTGCATCTATTAAAAAAAAAAAAGTCCTTGTATGTGGCCATAGTTTATGATGCATTTGAAGAAATAAAAGACTTGGATCTTACTAATTCATAATTGATTTTTTTTTTTTTAATTTATAGTTGTAGCTTTTGTGTTCTGGAATTTTTTTTTTTTGGTGTACTTTTTAAATTTATTTAAAGCTTATTGAATTAACAAACTCCAGGTTCTGAAACTCATATAATGTTGCTAGACATAGTTGGTAAGCTTAGTATCTGGACTTTAATGCACAAAATATCTGCAGCTATTTATGCAGAAATGGAAAAATGTGATATAGCTATTATTTCACAAGTGCTGATATGCAGTCACTTCTGTTTAATAAACCTATGTTATGACTGATTATTTTGTTTTCTGATTTTGTAATTCTGCCTCATCTGATTATATATCACTGGTTCTCAAGTTTGCAGTTTATCGTAAGTTCACATTGTAAAATGTCATCATGTAAGATGACATTCAATTAAAATAAAAGGTGCTTTATCAGTACCAAACTAATGAAGTACGAAATATTTTTTAAACACTGTGTAATGATGCTGGAGATTGCTTAAGAAAATTCTCTCCATAACTATTAGGCTGAATGTGCTCCTAGTGGGATTACCATATTTCAGACTGGGGACTTTTTTTGCTTTCTATCAATTTTGCGAACTGGGCAAAAAGGAAGGAACTAGAGAAAACCTCTCCAAAATTATTTAGAGCAATTAAGAAAAGAGTGAAGACTGCCTATATAAGTTAATGTACAGTAACAATTCCCAATGATTATTTCTTTATTATTTAAACCTTACACATGGCCTTAAGCCTATTTTTCTAAATAGCTATTATGAGAAGATTGATATTTAACAGTAGAAGGCTAATTGTCTAGTGTATTAAAGAACCTTTTGCTCTCAGGTATGTATTCATGGTTATTTAAAAGTCTAGCTCTTTTGAATGAATGACAGAAAGTTTTTTATGTAGATATAGGGGCAAGTTTCTATAGAAGTAATTAAAATTGTTTCCACGTTTTTTAAAATATTTTGTAATAGAGTCAGAAAACTGCATAAATGATAATCAGCAACTGCTGTTTAGCATTTCACTGCAAGAGCATCATGGGGTAAATAAATGGTCCTTTTTTAAAATTTTGTCTCTTTGCAGTGATGGGCTTGGTGGAAAATACATGTCTACTATCACCTTTCCAAGTTAATACAATGAAGTGAAGCAAGAAGAAAGCTTTCTAAGAGACTTTTTTTTCTTTCCAAGCATACAAAAATTGGTGAAAATTCAAGGACTGGGGGAGACTGATAAAGTTCTAGTTTGCCATTAAAAAATAAAGTAAGAAATCTTCATTTCTCAGGGCTTTTTTTGATTGTTTGGGTTTTTTCACTTTTTTTTGTAAATTCTGAGGGAAAATAAGTTGTCCATAAGTATGTGTATACATATCTGGCCTGATCCTTATTAGTCCCAGGCTAGTAAGTAGAACTATTACAAAGGCTGTGCACATGAAAAGGGTTTTATTCCTTAAAAAATCAGCTTTGTGAAACATTAGATAGCAGGCTGAAAACATTATTAAGTAGAAATTATTCTTTAATATTCTTTGCCTTTATACCTTAAATATCTTCATCATTTGTGCTATGTATGTCCATGGACAGGAATGTATGCTGTATGAATTGTAAAAAAACCCCTTACTTTTATTCTTCAAGATTTTTTTCTTTCATGATTTGAACAAAATCCAGGCAAACTCTCCGCTTCCATTTGAAAAACATTGATAGTAAATGGATGAATGTACTCAACAGGCTTAACTATGTTGTTATTCTGGTTCCTTTACGTAAATATCAGGTATGGTATATAGTCTATATGCTATATAGTTTGCCTCCACAATAGTAATCTGTGGGTGTTGGAAAGGTCATTTGATATCTTGACAGAAAAGGAGATTTATTAAAGGCATTACTAGAAAACTAGATAACTAATTGGAATCTATTTGTTTGTGCCTCACATGAAGCTATAGATAAACTAGAAATAAGTTTAAAAAAAAAAAAAAAAGCAAGAACCTTCTCTCTCTTACCCTTCTATCAATGTAAATGACATTTTATTTTTAAGGACCAACATCTTTTGCAGTGTGTGATGGTGAATAACTAATGCAATACATGAATTCCATTTTAAGGAAAGAGCTGAGAGAAAGTCACCCCTCAAGACTTCTACATATCAAAATGGTCTGTAAAAAAATGCTAGTTCTAAGATTACATGTGTATGTTAAAGAATTTGCTAAGGATAAACTTAACATTTTGTCTGAAATGAAAAAACAGTAGTGTGTCAGTTCTCACTAATCATTGGCATTGTTCATTGCCTCCATGCCAACATGTTTTTCTTTAGGCAGAGCATAAAATATTGTTCTATCTTTGACTCTGTCCATTGCCATAATGCCCAGTAATAGGGTCCGACTCAAAATGAAAATAATGATTCCCTTCCCTTATAAACTGTACCATAATAATAGGACTATTCACCAGTCACGTATCTTCAGTAGCTTCAAATTAGTTTTAGCCTGTTCTTTCTTCCCTTAGAAAACCTGTAGTCAATATGAAAATGCCAAACTACCTTTTCAAGACAATATCTCTTAATCTGTACCATCAATTAAGTCTTTCTATTGCATGTTATCTTACTTACATCTTTGCTTTCTCTTGTAAGTTACTGTAAGTGATTTCACTGTAAAAGTCAAACTGATACCATGGCTAACAGGTCTCCCAAATTCAGTCTGCTATCCATGTAAACTTTTGTACTCTGTTCCAGAGTCACCTTCTCTTTTTAGAATGTCAGTATTAATGGCAAGGACAGATCTCTAGCTATGCATTAATATTAGTTTTCTATTAAAAACTGCAATTAAGTTGTCATTTAGATGCTCTCTAGTAAAGCCCTTTACTCATCTCTTTTCTTCTACGAAGCTAAAGTCAGACTCTTTCTGATTTCTTTTTCCTTGTCTAAAATGGCTGCTGAAATTACTATCTTTCTACACTTCTCATCTTTTTTTGCAGACCTGTTGACCCCCAATGTACCCCTTTCTCTAGTCACATCAGATGATCAGTGTCATCTCCAAGTCACTTAGGCTAAGTTATAACAGGATCCAGTTAACCTTTCCAGTTCCAGATCTTCCTCAGAACCCAGATTAAATGGATGTCTGACCCTTCTCCTCTCAGTGCTTCCTTCCTCACATAAACTCAGACAAGGCAGCTGGTCTCACTGGAAATTGCAGCACTTTCCATGGATACCTGATGTGAATACTACTGTGAGCAGGATCCTGATGCACCTTAGGCTAGCAGCTAAATGCAGGAACGGGTTGCATTACTTCTTTAATTCTGTTAGTTTGCTTTGATTTTTATTAACTCTTTCTTCCCCTTTTCCCTCTGAAATGATACTTCAAAACTGGGAGGCTTACTGAGGTTTAAGAATTCTCCATGTTTAATCAAATGTTATCAGTTACTGAATTTTAGCTATTTTACCATTTCACCTGTGGTGTACAAGGAATAAAAAGGGCAAAAAAGGCTGGTATACAAAATGGAGCTTGCCGGCTTAAAAAATGGTGGTATGAGAAAGGTCTGATGTCAAAAGTGTGTGTGTGCATGTGTATATTTGTACTTGCGTATATTCTCTCAACTGTCTGAGAATAATAAAGCTTCTAATATTCTTCACATCTATTTTAGATAGTATCTTACAATAACATTAGTTAATAATTTGGAATTTTCTAGAGTTCATTCTAGCTCATGAAGAACAATTTACAAAACTAATTACACTATACTATTATAAGACAGACTGCTAACTATTACCTGTCAAATACAGTAATGCTTGCGCTTACTGACTATGCTTGTGTAGACTGTTATGCATGGCATGAGCTTCTATGAGAGTGAAACTGATTAAAATTGACAGTGAAGTCTTCAATAGTTTCCATAAAACTGAAATAAATCTCAACTGTAACTGAAATCTGTAAAATTACAGGTTACAACAAAAAATAAAAATACAGGATACAACAAAAAAAACTTAGTTCAGAACTCAGACTTGTTGAACATTTTCAGTTCTAAATTCATATTACATGGAGAGCAAGTACCATTAAAATCTTGACATTTACTGCTGATGGTAGTTAAACTTCATATGGTATTTGCAGTACTCCCCATTCCAAGCATAGGGGAACTGCAAATGCCTCACTAATGGTAAATACTACAGTGTGATAAATGTCAAGACTTTAATGGTTCACTGTAATTATTATGGGATAGATTCTGATAACTTAGCCCAAAATGGGTAGCATCTTGCTCCATGAAGAATCTCACTGACTTTAGCAGAACTGTTTGTGATAATGTTTGGTAGAAGAGCAAGCTCATCTTTGTAGGCATCTACTGCAAATGTAAAGTTGAATAACTGTACATATTATGTCCTAATATGCCCTCCAGCTTTTCCTTAAGCTGTTAGTTTTGTAAACCCATTTCCAAAATAGGAAAATCCACTAAAGCATAGTCTAAGGTAATGCCTGCTTGATATAGCATAGGAAGATACGAAAATGTATGAAATAATACATTAACACAGCACTGAACTTGAGCTAAAAAACTCTCATGGTGGAAGCATGTATTTGTTTGGCCTTGGATATTGGCTTATACAACCCATGTAGATTTTGACTAGTGTATGAGCTGTAAATGGCAAGAGATTTGGGGGGGGGAGAGGGCGGGGAGCTGCAAGGTTGGCATCTGTGGGAGAAGGTCAGGGCCACAGCCAGTTACAGCCAGTTCCAGTCAGCTCAGCAACAGACCCACCACAGGCCAAAGGTGAGCCAGTTGGAGGACTTTGTGGCACCTCTGTGAAAAGATATTTGAGAAAGGGGAGAAAATTCTGGAGAGAGGGAGGAGGAGGAAACAAGGTCAGAGGAGTAGGAGGTGCTCCATGGGAGAGCAATCACAGCCCCCAAGGGGCTGCAACCTGTAGAGGACCCATGCCAGAGTAAGTACACACCCTAGAAACCGTGGCGCATGGATCAGCCCACATCAGAGCAGGCACACCTCCAAAAAAGGACTGTGTCATGTATAAGAAGGAAGGAGCATCAGAAAAAAAAGAGTGAGAAATAAGGAGTGGCAGAAAGAAACAGCTATGCACTGACACCAATATCCAGTGCCACTTGTTGCTTCACTGAAGGGACAGAGTAGACCTGAAGTGATAACAGGAGGGGAGAAGAGGTGTCTGGAGTGGACTGAAGTGGAGACCAGGAAGCAGGGAGGAAAGGTGTTTGAAGAGAAGTGAGACTGGGAGTGAAGTTGAGCCTGGGAAAGCAACAGGAAATTTATTTTTCCATGAGTGTTTAAATGTTTGTCTCCTGTTCTGGGTTAACCCTGGTAGGCAGCTAAGCTCCACAAGCCACTTGCTCACTTCTCTTCAGTAAGATAAGGAAGAGAATCAGATGGGTAAAAGTAAGAAAACTCATGGTTTGAGATAAAGACAGCTTAATAGATAAAGCAAAGTTGTATGTGCAAGCAAAGCAAAAATAGGAATTCATTCACTATGTCCCATTGGCAGGCAGACATTTAGCCATTTCCAGGAAAGCAGGGCTTCATCATGTGTAATGCTTACTTTGAGAAGACAGACACCATAAATCCGAACGTCCCCCCTTTCCTCCTTCTTTTCCCCAGCTTTTATTACTGAGAACAGTGTCATATGGTATGAGATATCCCTTTGGTTAGCTGGGGTCAGCTGTCCCAGCTGTGTCCCCTCCCAACCTCTTGCCCAGCCCCAGCCTACTCGCTGACAGAGTGGCATGAGAAACAAAGAAGGCCTTGACACTGTGTAAGCACTGTTCAGCAACAGCTAAAACATCAATGTGTTATTAAAACTGTTTTGGTCACAAATCCAAAACACAGTGCCATGCGAGCTACTATGAAGAAAATTATCCCAACTAAAACCAGCACAAAACCTTTGTTTACCAATACTGGAACCAGTAATTAAATGTTTAGGTTATGTTAATTAGCAATACATGAAAATAAATTTCCCAAGTTAAGTTTGGTTTGCTCACGACAGTAATTGGTGCATGATTTTCCTGTTTTCTTTTCAATCCACAAGTTTTCTCATTCCTGTTCTTCCCATCCTCTCCCAGTTCCTGCTAAGGAAAGGGGCAGTGAGTGAGCAAGTGGTTGTGTGGGAGCTTGGCTGCTAACTGGGGCCAGTTCACCACAACTAGGAATTGGCTAGTGTTTTCCTAGTCTACGCTTGCTCCCAATACAGCATGAATGCATAACTTTAGTAAGGCAAAGAAAGGAGCGTTGAATTCTGGTCTTTCCATCTGCCCCCATAGGTTCTTGGGGTTGGATCTAAACTGATAGCTCACCTGGGCGGTGGTGGGCCTATCAATTTAGATTTAGCAGAAGTGCTTCTGAAATCCAGGGTGAGCATATTAACAATTTTCCAACTCCAGGCTGCAAAAAGATGTAGAAATATAGTTGCTTCTTTTGTTCGCTAATACTTTGAGTTCCATGCTAAGAAAGTACCTAATTTCCATGGTGGGATTATTGGCTTGACACTTAGTCCAGTCACAAACTTTTGTATTAGAAACTGTTTCTGTAGAAGGAATGGCACTCAGTAGATCTTTGTGCATTTGCAAAAAGGGGTTACAGTACCCCTTAGAAGCCACAGGCTAATCTGTCCACCACATTAAGTTTAAACATGGTATAAACATGTATGGGGAAAACAAAATAGATTTTTATCTGCACTTCTGTCCTCCAAAATAAATAAATAAAAACAGCATAGGTCCTTATCCTGAAATCTTGTAATGAAATATGTTTCAGTCATCTGAAGCAATTTGAAAGGCAATTTTTTTCCTTTTTATTGTTTTGACATCTTTCTACTGCTTTGCTTTATAAAACAACTAAACCTGCAAGGTAAATTTCTGATGTATTTTTAGACTGCCTCTATAGTGAAGAGAAAGACTACTTGCTAAATATACAGGCCTTGTAGATCTTGTTTAGCTGTTGTGATGTAATATGAGTTTTATGTAAATTTGAAGTTATCCATTTTCTGACAAAAAAAGCTAAACTCTCACTAGTTTAAGAACATTGGACAAGTTCCTTTCTAGCCTTCTGCATCTCTAACTTCTTCTATTTATATTGAAGATGAAAACTAACAGTGTAATGCTCCAAGGTAGATTCTGTTGTGTAATGTTTTTACTAGTGAAATTCCCTAAAGCAAAGTGATCATGGCTCTGCAGTTGTGCAGATCTGTAAGTAGAAATGATCTTTCAACTCCAAGCTTGTCAACTGAAAGAAAAACTTCATGAGTGGAAACTTGAAATTTAGGCTCTCATTGCCACCTTATGTCTTATCTTCTGCATGAAAATATTACAAAATATCCTTTCATTATACAAGCATGCAGTCTGCTATTCAGCAAATACAATGCAATAAAGAAAGTACAAGACGTATTAATGCAAAATAATGGTTGACATTTAGCACACACAAAAGTCAGTAAAGTCAAAGTTATGGTTCTCAAAGAAACCATATCTCATCTCCCTTGCATAAACATATTCTTTAATATATGTGCACGAAGTGGCTGAATTATGGTTTCCATGGGAACAATATCTCTGGATACACACATTTGTCATTTCTCTATGTAGAGCACTCAATAAGAAATTGCCTTTATTAATAACCTCAGTTTCTTGGACCCCAGTAAAACATTCATAAAAGTGGCATAAGCACCGTGAACACAGAGCTGAGAAATTGTTTCCTTTACACTTCTATTTAAGATTTCTGTGACTGTTAGTCTAAACTTCTCCCTTTGGTCTTAATTGATGAGCTTTTTGTTTAGTTGGTGGAGTCTGCCTATGATTCTTATCAGACCATGGAGTTTTTATTGCTCAAATATTCAAAGACTCCATTGTTAGATGTATGGTATCCTTCATGGATGCAGTAAGATAGACAGCAGAGGTATTCAGAGGCTTCATAACTTTTGAAATTTAAACAGTGGCACTAAAATAGTTAATGCATGGTTTGAAAACCACAAAAATTCCTAGTTTCAAACATTTTGATTTTGCAGATTAAAGAGGACATGGGTTAACTATTTGCTTGAAATAGACCAAGTAATGAAGCACAGGATGCTAATTTCCTGCTGACAAGGAACAGGTAATAGTACACTTTCAACAATAACAAGCAATTATAGTTTCAGGCTTGTATAATACATCAGAAAAGGCAAATGTTCAATCAGTATTCATACCAAAACTTCATAATTAAAATCTTTGATTCAGGTTTTTGTTTTGGTTTTTTTTTTTTTTTTTTAGGGAGAGGTAGTTCTCAGAGTGTCATTGAAAGACTGAAAATTCCTTTTTGCTCATGCTTGGGTTTTTTTATCATTTTTATCTATTTTTATATACAAGTGTATTTTTAAGACAGCTGTATGCAACCTATTTCAACATTCTGTTTTCAAAATTATTTTTTCAAGTATGGAAATATCAGTAGAGCATATAATAATAAACAAAATTGTCTTACTCTGCTTACATCTGCATTACTAATACAGCTATGAAAATTCTAATGTAGATTTTTCTATTTTTTTGTAGTGTCGGGTTTTCTTTTAGAAGTTAGTGTGTTAGGAGTGATGAGAAGGAGGTAAAAGTTTTGTATTTCATTCTCATATATTCATCCTATCTGATGCAGTATTGATTGTGATGGATTAATTAAAAGTTTCTTTTGAAATGCTTTTTGTGCAAGAAGACAGAATAAACTATTGAGGGGGGTATCCTACTTTGAATTTTCATCCAAAGTTTTGCTTTTAGTTTTGCTTACACAATGGACTCATCCCATTTCAATGAAAGATTTGTAAAATCTCAGGAAACTTGTCTGATACTGAGATTTTTCACAGATTTTTTTTTCTTAGAATTCTGGTCCTGAGCCATATTTATATCTTTTTTACGGTCACCAAAAATAATATGCTCAACACAGAAAGAAGCATTCTTAATCTAGGAAAACTCAAAGTAATGTATTTTCTGTTTCTGTGTGATGAACTTGCAAGGGCTCTGTCAAAGGACTGAGCACAAAAGGATCAAAATCTTAGAGATTTAGTCTGACAAACAAAACTGAAGGCTCCTCTTTGGATTCCATGCTCAGTACCTTCGACAGGAATGTGGAGATACATAATGCTTTTTGACTAACCTGCATATACCTGTTGTTTGATATAAGAATTTTGTAAGTGAGATTAATATAACCATATGTAGATTTCTACATATGCCCTATTGGATTTTAATTTTTGAATAAGAACAGGAATTTGTAGGACAGAATTTATCTCACCCTAAATAAGATATTAAAAATTTCGGGCCAAATGTTTCTTAGAGGTGCTTATTTGTTTCCATTGACCATAAAGAGAATTTACGGTGACTAGCTTAGATCCAGGTGTACAGCTGTAAACCTCTATAACCAGGTGAGACTAATTCCATTCTGGATATTTGTTCTTTTTTCCTTTGTAATTACATTACCAATGTTAGTAATCAAGAAGGTTTTTCTTTTTTCTTCTCTCTTACTTTACTTAAAATCTCTTCATTCTTAACAAAATGGTGTTGCTGCCCTTGACAAAGTAAGAGAAATGTTATTAGGCAAGAAGTTATGTATTTAGTATATACTGTGTCTTGAATTAATCTGCTGAGTATATTAAGGTTTTAGTAAAGCAGCAATGTAAACAGAAGGGAAAGAGATACCAGAGGGGTCTAATAAATTAGCAGGCTTAACATTTACTGTAAAGAAGTGCAGTATGGGTAAATGATAAATATAGTAGTTTGCTTTTATACAGAAAGACTGATGTAAATTTGCGATAACTAGAAACAGAGGGTGACCTTGTATTAACTAAACAATAATCTATTCAGATATCATTATTTCAATGGTATGTACATAAACTAATTTACAGGTTAGATGTGATACAGGATTTAGTGATAAGAAACGTGCAACATTGGGTTTGAAGAGGCAAAATATCAATGTTGATGTAATGATAGTTCTATAATAAAGTAAAGCAGTATCAGTGTAGATAGCATTTGACAGTTGTATAAACATAGATCATATCTGAAAATAGACATATAAAGCTAATGAGTTAGGATATAAAATACAATATTTAAAGAGAAGTTCTGCAAAGCTGCTTTTTCAAAGGTATTGTCAACATTTCTGAATCATCTTACTCTTTCCAGCTCACAAACTCTTGGTGTAGATACATTTTTGTTTAGAGTGCTTCTTTTTATTTTAGCAAGAGAAAGAATGACTTGCATCTTGTTCAATTTCTACCTGGCAGATATGACTTTCCCAGAAAGGGCTTTCATATAACTGGTCAGAGGATTGAATGTGACAGATGAGTACAAAAGAGAGGAGAAGTGACATGTGAGAAGCAGTAATCTGAATGAAAGAAACAAAGATAATACAAGTAAAACTCTGATAAAGTCCCAAAATTTAAATAGTTTCCTGAATTGTAGGAATGATACTTGTTCTATTTCCTTTCTTTAGAGTTGTCAGCATTTTCAAGACTATACCTTAAATACAGTGAATACTGAAATGCCATTGTCAGGGTACCGAACATAAAATGCTAGTCATGTGCCCATCTTACAAGAAAGAAAATACTCAATTTAGGAAGCAAGATAGAGCTAAGCTTCATTGTTGGCATTGCCAGAGTTAAAGAATACTAACTAGGGGTGAGAGGCTGAAATGTAAGATCTGCAACTATAAATGGTAGTAGACCTTTCCAGGACTGTGATCTGTATATGGTACCACATCCAGTAACAACAGCACCAAGATCTAATGCAGGCTATAGACATTGAGTGAGATGCATCATATGATACTCACCTTGTTATGCACCATCAGTAGAAGACATGAAAAACAGAGAAGCAGCTCCTCTCTCACATTCACATACATAGATGGTTTATATACATACAAATAATATGATTTTTTTTCTTTACATTCTCTAACCTCAGCCACTGTCAGAACCTTTAATATCTTCTAAAGTCCCACAATGTATTTGGATTACACTAGTGCTATGATTACAATGTAGATTAACTTAATTTAGGTGAAAGAATTTGGTTTATATCCTTCAGATGTTTGTGCAATTCTCAGAGGGAATCCACATACTAGTAGTGGATGGAGGAAGCACCTTTTATTCAGAACCACCTACACTCACAACAAAAAAAACAGTAAAAAATCAATACCTTGCTGTGAAATTCTTCACATTATGTTTTTTTCCTTATGGAGGATATGAAAGTGCAACACATAAGTGCATGCCACCTGAAGCCTCTTATAGCATAACCTTATCTTATAAATAAAACCATACAGTTATACTTCATAATTTTCTTGCCAATACCATTTTCAGGATAATGTTTTTTATTATGGAATAGTAAAGTGCTTAAGGTGCAGAAGGTGTATGTCCTTCAGTTACTGATTATGTAGCTGAGCCGACATAAATATATAAAAAAGCATAATTACATAAGTAAATGTTCCGGAGTGGCCAGCTCTGCCAATTTTATGCAAGTTCTTAGTCATGGAAAATGCCTTTTTATCATAATCAAATGAAATGATAAAACACATCCTGGAAAATCAGCATAAATGCTATTTGCTCTTGCACAATTATTTACATAATTTATGGAGATGGCAGACAGGTTGACAGCAAATTGATACTTAGACAAATCTGTTTCACACAACTGCAGTAATCAAGTTGCTCTCTGGATGTGTTGAATGGAATGTTAGTTGTTGTAATCCCTAAAGAAATTAAGGAACCAAAGTCATTTGAAAAAGTGTCTGTCCAAAACATGCAACCTCTTCCAAATGTTGTTTGTCTAAATACTAAAAATGAACAATCTTTCCTGTAAATATCATGTAACAATAACAGTCTGTCTTTCACTCCCTTTGGAGGAAAATACATCTCATTTATCTATCTGTGCTAGCTCTTCATCCTAATTTTGTCATCCTTTGGAGAAATCAGTCTTAAAAATATCTATTAAAGTCCCAGGCTCTTTCTTATTTAAATAAAATAAGAAGTTCACAGAAAGTTTTAGAGCAAATAAAAAACTTCCTTGGTGTTATTCTGAGTTAATAAACTCCTGGTTATATTCTGTGAATAGTACTACAGCATAGTTATTAGAGGATTCTTTTTTTTTAGATATCTGTATCTCTAAACACAAAAATCATAGAATCATAGAATCATTTAGGTTGGAAAAGACCTTTAAGATCACCAAGTCGTTAACCTAACACTGCCAAGTCCACCACTAAACCATGTCCCTAAATGCCACACCTACACATCTTTTAAATACCTCCAGGGCTGGTGACTCAACCACTTCCCTGGACAGTCTGTTCCAGTGCTTGATAACCCTTTCAGTGAAGAAATTTTTCCTAATATCCAGTCTAAACCTCCCCTGGCACAACTTGAGGCTATTTCCTCTCGTCCTAATGTCATAATACACATCTTGCACTGTCTTTTTCAGTTAGAATGAGTATTTAAGAAAGCACATACAAATCTTAGAATGTCATCTAAGAATCCAGATACAAAAAATGGGTCCTCCTTTTTAAAAATGGGTGCAATATTCCCTTTTCTCCAGTCACTAGGGACTTTTTCTGACTGCCATGACTTTTCAAATATGGTGGAGAGTGGCTTAGTGACTACATCAGCCAATTCCCTCAGTACCCTAATAAATTTAAATAACTTAAGGCAAAGCAAACCTTTTTTTCAGATGCCAGTAAGCCTTAAGCATGAACCTAATTACAAGACAGTGAATGATCTGGGAATTTGAATGTAAAATTTATTGCTAAACAAACAGCATAATAATGAAGTCGGACAATCTATGAACACATACCTTTTGGTCCCCAAATCTCCTACAGAAATAACTCTGGCTTTAACCACATTTCTTTTGACAGTTCTGGGCAAGAGAGATATTTAGACTAGCTACCGTGCATCAGTAAGTGCTATGTTCATGCAGACAGGCCAGTCTGTTGCTGCTAAAAGGTTTGTATAAAAATTAATTTCTGCTTCCTTTTCCTTCTGTGAAGGCACAGACTGGGATTTCTCTATATACCATGGTGCCATTTGTCACAAAACTATTAGGAACTTAATTACATTTAAGACTTCTAGCTCTTTCCCAAACGTGGTTGAATCTATGCCAGAGATCAACAATAACTTGAAGATGTAGAGCAATACAGCAAATTGTATTACTAAATTGTCTTATTAAAAAGTGACACTCGCACAGGTAAGTGTCAGATAAACAGATTTTTTAGATTAGAACTCAAAAAGACATGACAAAAATGAAAGTCATATAAGGAACCTAAATAAATATATACATTAGTATATTATCTAAACCTTCCTTGCCAGAATCAGAAGAAAAAAATATGTTAATTATTAAAAAGAAAACAGATAAGCTACTCAAAATCAGCTGAGAAAAATACTGTGTACCACATATTTGATTTGGGATGTAAGAAGCAGTATTGCCTTGACTCATAGTAATACTTTCATTGATATAAGCAGCTCAGTTGTGGTCTCCATTATGTGTTCTACTGCTTTTTGAAGTTGTCTATAATTTCACACTCAGCTTCCTAAATTGGATCAGCTGAAAGACTTCTTTAGCCAGAAAAGCTTGTTCATCTCTGTTTACTTCCTTGTTTTCCAAAATGCACCCCCGTAGAACCTGACTAAAACAAAAGGATTAACTGAAATGGAGCCAACTCAGCAGATGAAAACTGCGAGAATGCTGGCAGAAATGGCATGCAGCTTCCTGGGTTTGACAATATAAATAATGTTAACTGCTATGCAAATTTTGTCATGAAATTGCTGTTTATTCTAGAAAAATTTGTACAATTCGTGAAGGTAGCAGCTGGTAACCATTGTTAAAGCTCTTGAAAACCTAACTGGGAATATTAAAAGAAACTGGACTTAATGCATGCACTGATTGGTGGGTTTGTTTATTTGTTTGTTTCCCTTAAACACTTATTGAATAACCACATTTCTTAGTGAATAAAGTGATGCTGATGAGTTTCTGGAAAAGCACCACAAATATGTGAAAGGATGACAATTTACAAATGGCACACATAAAACCTTAATGTATCTTGGAATAACAGAGGTCGTATCACATATTTACTCTAACTAATGACTGGTACACTAAAGTATTTTAGGAAAAAAACAGAACAAATGGTGACCTACCTCAGACAATTATCTGACATTTGAGAAAGGCTTATTCTCTCATCTACATATTTTGTCAATGGCCCGTTTCATAATACAAATTCACTTCTCTGTCTTGCTGTTCCACTCATTTACAACATTTTATGGAGCTATTAGATGTGTAGTTTCTAAGCAAGTTACTTGGGAGGAGGACTGGAGGTTGGTGTTGTTCGATAAGTGCAAGTAGCTGGTGTATAAATTGCATGAGTCTCATGGATGTGTAAATGTCTGTTTACGATTTTCCTCCAAATACTTTTACCATCACAGAGCATAGTGCCGTAAATACTACGTGTATCTCCTATGCACAACAGTCAGTGAACTTGTGACAGTGACATGTCTTTTTAGAAACACTAAAACTAGAAATATCGTACATACCTAACAGCAAGAAAAAGAGAAGATAATTTTTACTGCTCCTGCAGGAGTCAGGATCAGAGAAGAGACTAGTAGGAGTGAAAGTGTGGTGGGAGTTTGTTGCAGACTACCTAATCAGGGCAAAGAAGTGGTTGAAGCTTTAAACAATTTCAAGAAGTTTCTGTACCGCTGACCCTGGCTCTCATGGGGAACTTTTCCCTCTCTGATATCTGCTGGAAGGGCAAAAACAGTGAATGCAAGCAGTCACAAAGATTTCTTGAGGGTATCAGAATCACAGAATCACAGAATGGCTGAGGTTGGAAGGGACGTCTAGAGACCATCTGGTCCACTCCACCTTGCTTAAGCAGAGTTACCTAGAACAGGTTGCCCAGGGCTATGTCCAGATGGCTTTTGAATATCTCCAAGGATAGAGATTCCTTTTCATTCTGATAAAAAGCTATCATCAGGCTTAACTTTTTGGCACAGGTACTGGATTGTCAAACCAAAGGTGACACATAGCTGGATCTGCTATCCAGTAACAAGGAAGAACTGGTCAGTGACTATCTTGGCAGTAGCAACCATGAAATACTGGCTTTCAAGATCATAAGAGAGTGAGGAAGGCAAATACAGACTTACATACCAGGAGAGCAGACTTCAGCTTCCTCAGCAAAGTGGTAAGTGGGATCCCAGGAGAGGCAGCTCTGCAGAGGCAGAATCCTCCAAGTGCAAAAACAATCCATTCCAGTACCCAGGAAAACAAGTAGATGTTTTCATGTTTGAAAACATGTTTCAGAGTTTGAAACAAGTTTGAAAACTTGTTTCAGACTGTCCTGACTGAACAAGGAACTCATAGCAGAACTCCAATGCAAAAAGACAGCAAAGACAGAATCCAGAGGATGAATATAGAAACTGGAACCTGGAGATGGTGTCAGGAAAGCCAAAGCTTGGCAAGAGACTTCATGGGCAATAGGAAGACCTATAGTTGCAACAGTACTAAAGGTCTGAAATATGAAAATGTAGGGATATTAATGAATGGGGCTGGTGATTTAGTGACAGTGGACAGAGATAAGGCTGAGGTACTGTATTGGGTCTGGCTGGGATGGAGTTAATTTTCCCCATAGCAGCCCTCATAGCACTGTACTTTGTGTTTGTAGCTAGAAAGGTGTTGATAACACACCAATGTTTTGGCTACTGCTGAGCAGTGCTCACACAGCATCAAAGCTGTCTCTCCACCCCATCCCTCCCACCCCCCCAAAGGCAAATAGGCTGGGGATGGGCAAGGGGTTGGGAGGGGACATAGCCAGAAGAGCTGACCCAAACACAAAGAGATATCCCAGACCATATGACGTTGTGCTCAGCAATAAAACCTAAGAGAAAGGAGGAGGAGGGGGAGCATTCATTATTAAAGTGTTTGTCTTCCGAAACAACTGCTACACATACTGAGACCCTACTTCCCAGGAAGTGGATGGAGATTGCCTGCTGATGGGAAGTAGAGAATTTGTTTGTTTCCTTTGCTTCTGCGCACAGCCTTTTCTTTATTAAACTGCCTTTATCTAGACCCATGAGTTTTTTCATCTTATTTTCTCCCCCCATCCTGCTGAGGAGGGGAAGTGATACAATGGCTTAGTGGACACCTGGAAGCCAGCCAAGGTCAACCCACCACAGGTTGTCAATGCCTTCTTTGCCTTATTCTTCATCAACAGGGTCTCCCAGGCCTTTGCAGTTAACAGGAAATCTCGAGAACTACTAATAGTGGATGAGGACCAAGTCAGGAATTACTTGTGAGAGCTTAATCCTTCTGCTTGTTTAATGCAGCAACTAAAAACCTATTTAATGGGGAAAAAAATCTAGTGATGGGAAGTGTGAAAGACAGAAATTCTGGGAGGCAGCTGGTATAAGCTGTTACAGGTCCCTAGAATAAAATGTATATCAACTCCGCATTATGAAAGGTTGATAATCTAATCTATGAAAGGTGGATAATCTACACTTAAATGGGTTTTGAATGTTTTCTGTAATATCTGAAAGATTTTCATTGACTTTTGTTTTCACCATTGATACTCTTAATGATGATGTGTCACAAGAATTGGAAAAATTATTTATACTGAATCATGTGCATAAAGGACAGAAGGAAATTTAAATTTAAAAGTGCTATTTAGAAGTTTACCTGGTTGTGAATATTTAATTGTAGAAGAGTAATAAGGAGTTATTAAATATCTAAATAATCAATGAGATTTCAAAGTAAACTATTAAATGTTTAGTCTTTATTGTAGAAGTTTTCAAAATCTTTTCAGATGTTCTGTGGGGAAAAAGTAACTACTTGGATTTTTTTTATATTTGACCATAAGATTTACTTTTTAAAAATTAAAATATTTTGCTCAATGGGATGCAATTTTATACTAAATTATTTTACAATTGCCATATATTATTAGTTTTGTTATAAAAGAAGAGAATAAGCACGTTTGTTTAGAAAACATCAATTGTGGGTTTTAGTATTTTTTTTCTTGCCTTATCGGTCTTCTTAATGAAAAGACAATTAAAATCCCGAGATAAGATTTGCATTTCATGTATTTTTGTCACTGACTTTAAAGCAAGTTTGTTCTTTCTTACATCAAGTTCTTTTTGTGATTTTTTTTTAATGAATAACATTTATTGACTTAAATTTTGAAATCACTGTTAACAAAAGCCAAATTATACTGTGTCCTTTAACTAATCAGGTAAAGTTAACAGTTCAGTTTTTGCACAAATAAATTAAATAGGTATGAGTCATTTTATTATTATACTCTCGTGTCCAAATTTATTGTGTAGAGATGACTACTAAGCTAAAACTAGCCTGACTAGCACTGACAGCCTAGTTGTCCTCTTCACGTTCCTTATTCCAAAATAAGACTAGGTCTGGATCCATTGATCCTTACAAAGGTTATTCATTCTTCAGCGTAAAAGGTAGCTTAAGCTCATAGTCTTGGTTTTCAAATTTTGCTTTTCTGCAATCCGTGACGGAGGATAATGTAATTATATTTACAGAGAAAATTCCCAGTTTAGAGGAAGTGCTCATTCATTTTCGATGTTCAATTCATTTCCAAATACACACAAAAAATAAAAACAAACAAACAAACAAATATTGTAAGGAATGCAGTCTTACATGCAATTTTATAAAATTATCTGACACTTTAAAGAAGTTAGGCTGCATCTCATTTGAATAAAAGAGTGATAAAGAGGATACTCTTTAATATCAAAGCATGCAGCTTGTTTTATCGTATTCATTCCATAACATTTGCTGACTGCATTAATAAAGTTTTTTTCCCATTGATTTTGGTTTTCTATAGATAAATTTGAATAGATTTAATAATAATATATGTCAGTCTGAGTCACAGGAGCCCAGGTGTTTGTGGCACCAACGACTGGAACAAGTGTAGGTGTGCGAGTGAGTGTGTGATTGCTAGCAAAGATCAAGCCGGACTAGCCGGTGAATGGACCAAGAGGCCTGGGAGCAAGGCGGGGAGTGGGTCTCCAAGGGTGTGAGAGCACCTGTGTGTTCCTATGGGTGAGAGCATAGGAGGGCAGCTATGGTACCAAGGGAGCCCTGGCCAGCTCTGTGCGTGTGTCTGCGTGCATGAGCGAAGGTCTGTACCAGCATGTGGAGCGGATCTGCAGCCTCTGGGGCTTATATGTCCCGGTTCCAGCAAGTGGGGAGAGTGGGACCAGGTGGGAGCTACTGGGCAAACAGAGTGTTTGAACCCAGCTGCTGGAGGCACCCGCTTGTACATATGTACATACGTATATATTCTCACTATTGGACCTCCATCCCGCTCAGCAAGAGAGGGGAGCAAGGTGAAGCCGTTGGTGCTGTCTGTGTTCATGTGAGTGCTCTGTCTGTCTGTGGTGTATGTGGCTGGTGATGTGTGTATGTGTATACGTGTATAATGTGTATATGATGTGCCTATGTGTGGTGTACATGTACTGTGTGCCTGTGCCTGCTGGGAATACATCTTCAGCCTCACTACTGGTTGGACTTGGGGCCATGGAGCTGTGGCAGCCTCGTCTCTCTTGACTTGTTGGATTCAGCATGATATACTTTCCTCTACCATTGAAGTATTTTCTATATTTCTATTTCTTGATTATCAGACTTTTTAAAGTAGCTAATCCCCTTGGTTGGATCATGATGAATGTTTTATGTGGAATTAAACAGTATCCTGGTCTGGATTTCCCCATGTGGGAAGATGGCTAGATGGCACGGTGATCACCCTACAGTCTCTATAACAGGATTTTCTTACACTGAAAACATTCTGTGCATAATGAGGGGAGAAGAAAAGCTGGGAAGCTTTCCCTTTAGCTTTCTACTTGAAATGAACCCAGGCTTCAGCTAGGGAATGTATTTTGACCCAATGCTTCAAGGTTCCCCAGTTTAGATTATACGTCTCAAAAAAAAGTACTTCTTTATTTTTTTTTGTCGCATTATATTACCCCAATATAACAGCTTTCCTAGAAAGTCTCAATTTCATGTACAGATAATAAGGGAAAAAAAGGTTCCTTCTTGGACATATTAAAAATAAATGAGTATGTATACCAGTAAGGAAAAACTGACATTAAAAAAAATTCATATTTTGTTATTACTGCATTTTCTCTCTCTGCGTTGACTCATGGCACAGTACCTAGCACAATGGAGAATCAATGATGTGAGCCATTGTATGGTACTGTAATGAAAACACTAAACCTAACATTAATAACAACAACATTGATTTAAAGGTACCTTACTCAGCAGTACCTTAAGGAGTGCAATGTAATTCAAATTTCCTTAATAGAGATACAGATATGCTATATTTTATCTGTATGTGATTATTGCTTAGACTATTTTTTAAGAGTTACAGATACTAAGAAGTGTACTATTAAAGATTAATAGCTAGATCCAATGTTAACATCACATGGTTTTCACCAGGGAACTATAAAACTTTGAGGAGGAGATTATAATGAGGCAGAGGGCTGTTATGGGAATTATTTAGTGTATGCTATATGGTGATACTACCAACCTTGTACATAAACAAAGATGCACTTATTCTTTTATTGTCTAGAACAAACGAAATGTGTGTTTGTTAAAGATTTTGCTGTGTTGATTTTATAAATTCAGAAATAGCTGTCCAAGAAATTCAAATAATACTAAAAGTTCAAACAATTTTTTTTTAATTTATTTTTTTAAGTTGATGTGAGACAACATAGCATTTTCAGATATTATGGTTATTTCAACTGAAAATGAGTGAATCAACTTGGATAAATCAAGAGCTAACCTAGCCTTTGTCCATTCCTTGAAGTAAGCTCCTGTTGACATTTGGAAATGTCATAACATTTTCATGTTTTCAAACCTGTTTTTTCTGGTCTTGACTACTGCTTTGGGATGGTTGGACCAAGATATTGTAAAAGAATCTGACTTTAAAAAGCTCTGTGTTCCTATACCCTGAAATAAACCTGTTGTCTCAAAAAGACACAAGCAGAATTGAGCAAGAAAAAGTTTTTTTCACCCTGCAACAATTCCCTGCTGTGCATCAAGATGGATGTCACAACTTTCAAGATTTTATTTGAAAAAACACAGCCATCAGGCAGGTCAAGGGACCCGCTGGGGAAAAAGGAAAAGTTTGCTTCATGCCCCTTGGTCTCAGCCAAGCAGGCGTGTATTTGAAGTTGTCTTTTTTTAATCCTATACAATCTATTCCAAATGCTGACGATACTCTTTCCTCTCTTTTTGAACAGAAATATTGTCCATATTGTACATGAAGAAGTGTCAAATATTAGTTACTTAAAACCCTTTCAATCTGATAAATTTGTATTTTAGATTAAAAACTATTTCATTGAAAAAATTCTAACACTTTCTTATCTCAAGACCAATTTCCATATATAAGGCACCTAAACCATTAGTTTTAGTCAGAACTTTTCATCATTTTAAATGAAAACCAAAAGAATGTTGAATATTTTTTCTTCAAGAAGGAGAAGAAACCATATAATTAAAAAAAACCAAACCAAAACACAAAAACAAAACCAGCCCCCCCCCCCCCAAGTTATTAGGAAAGGACACATTCTGATCAAGTCTGTTCAACGTCTCCCTGTACATATACGTATAAGTGTAGATGCAGTATGAGCTCCACCAACACTCTTCCAAGTCTTGGCTACAGTATAGATGAAAGGTATGGTGGACTCCTCGTAAACCCTGTATCTAAAGCCAGTGTGGTGCCTTAATCATGTGTCAGTCACCTTTTCATCAAGTTAAATGCCAACCTGTTTCTCCTGGGATAGCCAGAAAACTGGTTCCTACTTTATATAAAGTTTGAATACTAAGTAAGCTTTGAATTGAGGCTGTTTTTCATATATCCAGTTTTTGGGGTTGTTTGTTGGTTTGTTTGTTTGTTTTGGAAGCAAGAAGAGACCTGTATGCTGTGCTCTAAAATAAACTCTTATTTGATCTAGAGTAAGATTTTTTCCCCTTATATTTCCACTTGATTTTTTTTTTTTTTTTAACTAAACTGTAACCAATTAGAATTATCTTCTTCTCACTAGTAGCCCAAAGGGATGGACATTTGGATCTTTACAGTTAGGATTTATCATCAGGCTTCCATGGCTGTAAGCTTTATTTTCATGGGAAATAAATGGCTTGTGGTAGGGAACTCTCAATTTGTTTATCATACTGAGCCAAGAATAAATATAAGGAAGATAAAGAAGCCAAATTCCTTGGCTTTTTGCCATAATTTCTTAAATACGAGCAAGTGTAATTGCTTACTGCCAAGTTTAAAGGAAGAGAAAGAGAGAACATACTTACCAGCCTCAAGCAGAAATAGGCTGGGGAGTTTTCCATCATTATTTTAACTTCTGGTTGAAAATTATTGATAATAAAATTTGAAAACACAATATAGCATACATATATTGCATCTGAAATATTTATTTTTCAACACATGGAATATAAAGGCTACTAAAAAGACATAGTGAATTAATGCATTGTTTCTGTCACCAACTCAAAGAAAGGGATTTTTCAATGCAAGTTTTTTTGTCTTAAATAGGCATGGTTCTGAATTTTATTTTTATCCCTAATTCTGTACAGATGACATTGCTTTTGTCAGGTCTCCCAAAGAAACTGTGCTGCAAGAGATGGAAGGAAAAGGATAAAAAAAAGTATGAATAATTTATTTTTATGTAAAAGAGAAGTTATACTTGCCTGCTCATTATGAAGATTCTGAAGAAGGTTCACTTTCTCACAGCCTCACATGTGCTTTTGAAAGGAGACAGGAGTTTCCCCTGGTATTCAGGGGCCATTTGATGCTGAAGACATCTATGAGAATGTAAGTTGGCTGTCTCCTACCTATAAAAGGGAAAAGGCTGTCCACATCCATCAATACTACCTGTATTTTAGTCTACTTCATCAGCTTCAATACCTGACTCTGGAAGGATTGAAAGTGATAAGTACAGTGCACCTAACTTAAACTCCAAAAAATTAAACATCTAGTCCACAGTAGTTCTAGGCTGCCATATAGGAACCTTTTACAGTCAACATATTAATATCGCACTGGAAAGTTGATAAGTTGATGAGATCTCTCTGAAGAGGTGTTCAATTAACGCAGCTTGAGATGGAATCTAGGTAATTAGCTGATAGGAGACTAAAATGAATTGCAAATGTTTTTAGGAAGAGTTCTTTACTAATATATACGTATACTTTTTTTTTTTTTTTAATTTCAGAAGAGGGAATTTTACACCACTTACAGTGTCTACATTCAGTCATGGTGTCCTGAGACCACAATCAACCTTCAGGTTCCTAAGGTTCTAAGAGAAGTAAGCCAGCAACAGTCCAATGGCTTCCTAAGAATCTTTCATCACCTTGAACCTATGAAATGACAAGGGTTCTTTTGTTTTGTTTTGTTTTGTTTTTTAAATGATTCTGAAGTGTCTTGCTCTGGAACGATGTTAGATTTAATGAAATGGTTCATTTGTCTTGTGTGTGTAATGTGCTAATTACTATTCATGGCTAAGGATGCAAGTGAACCACAATGCAGGTGAAGATGATGCTATAATCCAATCAAAAAAACCCCTGACCTGCTTCTTACAAGATTTACCTGCTGAAGAGAGGGGAAATAAAAGAAAAATCTCTTTGGGCATTTCCATTATAATGTCACTAGATTTTAATTGTATCTGTATGTATTTCTGTAATAGGATCTCTAACCCTTTCTTACTTTTATTTTCAAAACTTATCAGTCCTTAGTGATTTCTGCAGTACAAAAAATCTCGTAACCAGGACTGAAAAGCATACTTGGTTAGATATTGGTAAAAGAAGGTGAACTTCCAGTTTGATTGTCTGATTGGACAGGAATTAACCATTCAGAGACTGATGTAAATGATCAGTCCAGGACAACAGCAAGCTGGGTTAAAGAGTTTGGAGGCTTTCACTGCAGTGGCATTCCTACCTGCTCCTGTCTTGTTCATACAACAACCAGCTCAACAAGAGAGGGGCAGAGCTTTTCCCAGGCAATTCTCCATATGAACAAGATTGTAAATGGAATAAAGTGATTAAAAAAAAAGTTTTAGTAATTTTTCCTCTCTTTAACTTGCTTAGAATAAGATTTTTACTGAATTTCTACTTTCTTTATCAGGAATGTGTTCACACTTTTTTTTTTTCAGTGGTATATCTATCACCATTTCTTGTATTTGGGTTCAAATTTGAGCTTTGTGCTATACAAGACTCTCCCATAACTTCAGTGGTGTTGTTTCAGTGGTTTAATATGGATTATGCAGATGTTTTATGAAGCAAGCTTTGAGGTGTTCAGACTCCTGTTGTTTAGCCTCCCTTTTGTATTCCTCAGTTGTGGAAAAAAAAAAAAACCAACCCAACCCGCAAGCAAACAAACAACCTGAATATCTTTTTTGGCTTAAATTTAGACTGCAATCAGTTCTATTGCTCTGGCTTCTGCTGTGCCAGAATAAAATAGTATTGACCTCTGCTTGCACCCAGTTATTAATCACTGTCTTCTGAAATCTGCTATGTTAACTGTATACCTCAAATTTTTCATTACCAAGATGATCTGGTTTAAACAGAATACTTTCAATAGCAAAGTTTTTGGCAGAACCAGGTATAAAATAGGTACACAGTAGAAGATTTTAGTGTATATGAGTATAATCTTTTGCAAAAAAGGGATGAAAAGCAGGTGTCATGGGGCAGCAAGAGCAACTTTCTACCTTGGTTCAGTTGCAACGACAGAAATGTGACTTGTTAAAGCCTTTATTCTATTAGGAATGGCTGTTAGGTAAATAAAGAGCCTCTAAAAACTGATTGTGAGTGACAGCTTGATGGTGTACAGGAAGACCTGAGACCTTTGCTACTGTTGAGAACAGCTGTAGGTTCCTGCAGGTGCTTATAGTAGTTATTATACAAAATTTCATGACAACCAGCAGAAGCATTGCTAGCAGAGTGAAAACTAAGGCTACTTTTGGGGGGAAGTTTGACATTTCCTTCTGTGGAACAGAACGGATACTTTGAATGCTGGGGGTTTGGTTTGTTTTTTTTTTTAAATTCTACTGAATTTTAATAATCAAATTATCATAGAAATCAGGGAATGATAGATTTAAAAAATCCAATCAAATTTTATAATGATAAACTGTAAAGAAAAAAAAGAAAATCATAAAAAACTGAGCCCTTGAGAGAACAGATTAATGGAAATAGCATTTATTTATCTGTGAAGTGGTAGTTTTCCCATGTGTGTTTTATCATAACCAGTTTTCATGAACATTCTATAATATCCTTCATTTCCTCTTTAAATACAAAGGATGTCAGTATTCTTTATATGGTACCATTTTTGCAATAACTCATTAGAAAATTTTCTTACACTTTTAAGACAATGTACTGAATTATTTAATGTCAATCAATACTTAAACCCCAATATGTAATAATATAATATATATTTCAGTGTATGGAGTCACTAAAGTTGAAGAATTAGAACATAAGATTGAAATGTTTTTTTAATTTGAAATAAGAATATACAATCTTTTAAAATCAGTTTTAGTAAAGGAAAATTACATTTCATTGCCATCTGTACAAAACAAGCAACATAATAAAGATAGCCTACTAAATTGTTCCTGAAAAAGTTCATTTTATTACAATAAAAATATTTTTAACCAACGGCACTTTTTTTTTTTTTTTAAATCTGATGAGGAAACAATGAAGTCGGGAGCCAGAGTATTTTAACATGCAATTAATGCAATTGCAAATGCAATATCTTTTTCATTAAAACTATGTGGTAAGACAATATGTCTATTATTCTTTATATTTGCTGTTAGATTTGTTTCCTAGAAAAACATAAGAAATAAATTTGTTATGAATAGCCTTTCCTTAAGAGTCTAACAAAAACAACATCTTAGTAGAAACTCTGTAAGACTGCAGATTTTGGCTCTGGTGAAGATAAGCTAATTCAGAGGAAATGGTTTCTTATGACAGAGACAATTTAAAAAATTAAAATCTGTGATTTGTCCCATGCAGTTTTGCAATTCAGAGGGTGACTGTTTCAGTCTATGCCAATCATTGAGGCTACAGGTATGGTTAACAGAGGAAAATGTAAGCACATGCAGAAGGTGATTCACTCCAGTAATCTAGGGGAAGTGTTATTGATGGGAGGTACCTTCTTCCTAGGTATCTCAAAGGGAATCTAGCTGAATTTCTAGAGCTTAACGAACATTTTATAGGTTAAGGTTGAAAACGTGTTGCCAGCCACAACTTTCCTAACACAGACTGGACACGGAACAAAGACTGTGTGATATTAACAGTAAGGGCAACGGATATTATGAATGAGTGATCTGTTTTGCTTCAAAAATAAACAATCAAAAAAGAAATGTCAGTAGATACATGTGCAGAATCGCGCACGAGTGTTAAAGGTTTCATAACATGCAGGTGGAATGGATCAATGGTAGCACTGAGACTTGGTTTGCGTTATAGCAAGATGAACAGGTCTTCTAGGTGATGTGTGGAGGCCTGAGGTTACTGAAATCCTTGAAAGCTCATTGAAGAAGAAAATATCAGGTGATTCTCAGGAGGGATGAGGATGAAGCAAAAGCAGGGGAATAAGCTACTGCTAGAATGTGAAACAAAGCAATTAAGTAGAGGCAGTCAGACTAGATGTTAACAGCAATCTCTTTCGCCTTGAAAGTGATGAATTAGGTGAAGGCTGGGTCAGACATTCACTCAGTGATCAACATACTTATGAGATTAAATGGGGTTGTGTTTATTTAAGGAGAGAAAATGTATTCAAAAAGACAAAAGCTCAAAGACATCACTGTACAGTGGCTCAACATTAAAAAAATATTCAAGTTTTGTGCTTTTGAATACATCTCACAGAACAATATGACAAACATACCTGTAAATTATTAATATTTGGACAATTATCCACTATATTACACAAAGTAATAAATACTAAATTTTAAAAAAAATCATAATTAAAAGCATCTATTCTCTGCATAGTAAGGAGAAAATAATTAGCTCTATAGCCACTTTTTTCCCCTTGTTTTTAATGCAACATATATAGACACAAACAAAACTTAAAAGAACAGTAAGATGATATGAGTGAGGAAAACATCACTGATGTTTTCACTGATTGCTGCTTCCAGACCTTGTTCTGGCAGGTAAGTACATCAGCTGGTCTCTTGCTCATTTCCCCAGTTTGTGATATGATATGGCTGATCTTCCTGGGTCTAAGTAAAAACTGGTTGGGTCATTTAATTTCATTTTTCAGCAGAGTCTCACAAGCTGGTGAAAAGGAGCTAGAAGAAAAGTGGCATTGGTAGATGGGGAGGAACACATACATATAAGGGAACACAACAGTGGAACTTGAGGAGGAATTAGGCATAGCGGGAGTGAAAGGGTTAAGAAGATCGAAGTGCTAAGGGCCCAGGTTCAAGTAATGAAAAGCACTGATAATTATAATCAACTGAGTTTCAGCTGAGGTGAATTAGCTCCATGCTTTAACCAGGCACAGTGTGTGCCCTGGTTGCAGTGGAGCATCTTCTGCCTTATTGCTGCTTGGGGTGTGGCTGGCTGGCTTTGGAGTGTGGCTGGCTGGCTTTGGAGTGTGACAGAGCAGGAGCTCTTGGTGGTGAGTTCCCAGAGACCTGAGGGTGACCAGGAAAGGTTAGTGAGAGGCTAAGCAGAGTCTGGGAAGCACACATACTCCATTAGAAAGAGTGTCTTTGATTTGCCCCTCAATTGGAGTCTGTGCATCAATCTGCCACAAATGGTGCCTGAACAGAAACTTGAAGTCTGGGGACAGAAACTTGAAGTCTGTGGGACAGAATTGTGGGAAAGAGTGACCAGTAGCGGAGTCTGGCTGAATGTATAATCAGTAGTTGGAGAGCTGAAAAGTCTGGACAAAATAATCACCTAGATTAGGTGAGCAGCCAGGGACAAGCCTGGTTGAATGTATAATCAGTGGTTGGAGAGCTGAAAAGTCTGGACAAAGTAATCACCTAGATCAGGTGAGCAGCAAGGGACAATGGGGGCAACAATGTCTGCAGAAGAAAAATTGGTGGTAACTATGTTTAAGAAAATATTAAAGTGGGGCATTAAGTATAATGAGATGCAACTGTGCATGCTGCTTGCCTGGCTTAAAGGCTGAGGTGTAACTCCAGAATTGACTGAGATTTTTGAAATATGTACATGGGAAATGGCTGGACAGGTTTTATGGGATGCGGCTACTGGGGGGATTCCAGTGCTACAGGCTTGTTAACCATGTGGTGCTTAGTTACAGACTTGTTAAAGCAACTGAAGGCAGATCGCACTGTAACAGCTGCCGCTGCAGCAGCCACTGTAAGAGAAAGATAAAAAGAAGCGGCGGCTGCCACAGCTAACGGACTAGCGCCCACTGCACCTCCCTCGCCTGATTTTTCACCATCACCTAGGAATATGGATTCGTTGTTTGCAGAGGACCTGTACAAGGAGAAAAATAGAGGGGACTTCGAATATGTTGAAACAGATTATGATCCAAGGAAACATTGGCAGAAGTTGCAGCAACAAGCAGAAAAAAGTGGCGATCAGGATATTGCTCTTCTCGTAGCGTGTCCTGTAATTCGAGATGCTCAGGGGAGGGCAAAATGGTAGGGGTTGCCGTTTGAACCAGTGAAAGAACTGTGAAAAAATGTTATGGATTATGGTCTTAGGTCACCATATGTACAGAGTTTATTGAATATTGTGTTTTATGAACTGACCTTGTATGATATTAAATAGATATCCATGTTAATATGTACACCTACACAAAAAGTAATGTTAGGTGCAAAAAATATATGTTGCTGAAAAACCTAAAGGGGGAATTGAGGAGGAATTAGGCATAGCGGGAGTGAAAGGGTTAACAAGATTGAAGTGCTAAGGGCCCAGGTTCAAGTAATGAAAAGCACTGATAATTATAATCAACTGAGTTACAGCTGAGGTGAATTAGCTCGGTGCTTTAACCAGGCACAGTGTGTGCCCTGGTTGCAGTGGAGCATCTCCTGCCTTACTGCCGCCTGGGGTGTGGCTGGGCCGCCTGGGGTGTGGCTGGGCCGCCTGGGGTGTGGCTGGGCCGCCTGGGGTGTGGCTGGGCCGCCTGGGGTGTGGCTGGGCCGCCTGGGGTGTGGCTGGCTGGCTTTGGAGTGCGACAGAGCAGGAGCTCTTGGTGGTGAGTTCCCAGAGACCTGAGGGTGACCAGGAAAGGTTAGTGAGAGGCTGAGCAGAGTCTGGGAAGCACATATACTCCATCAGAAAGAGGGTCTTTGATTTGCCCCTTGATTGGAGTCCATGCATCAATCTGCTGCAGGAACTCAATATTTCTTAGTTTGATTTTTATGGTTAGTTGAGCAGTTTCTCATTGTTCCCATTCATCAACTAAGGTCAAGACAACACAATAAGCCTAATAGTGCACAAATGAAGAAGAGACTTCCAAGGAAGCTAAGCCATCCTCTTTTCACTTCTACTGGAATTTTCAATCCTCCAGCTTCCATTTTTCCTTTCCTGAGAATCCCCAAATGCAAGAAAAAGAGAGTAAGTCTCATTATTTTTTCCAAAGAAGACCTAATTTTTGGTACAATGACTTTCAGAGTTATGCTCTTTGTACTTATTAAGAGCAATCTAGATATAGAAACTGGAGATAGAATCATTGGATGTTATGATTTTGAATCAATATCCTTGATTACTTCTAGCTCTGCCTGAGACATTCAGAAGCACTGTCAATTCTGCTGTCCCTGTTGCCTTTCTTTTACAGCTTTCTCATCAGCCTATGTCATTATATGTAACTGTAACATTTTAAAAGCTTCCCTTTATTTTTACACAGTCCTCTTATGTACACTCAGTCTTCATTAATACAACACAGTAAATTACATCCTTCATCCCTCTTTGAAAACAAGGCACTAACAAAGTTTCACATTCTGTTCCCCCACACATAAAAGAAAATCTAGTTAATTGCTCAGCCAGTTTTGACTGATTTCTAAATATTTTAGACCTCTTCCTAAATTAATCCAGTATGTAGTTAAACAATAAATTACAGGAATTAGCAAGCTAAACTGCTACTGTGTAAGTACCGAGGCTATGCACATTCTTTGAGATGTTTTGTAGTTAAAGTAAGCCCAAATTATATCATAGATGCATCAGTAGTGTTCAGATGAACAAAAACATTCTAGCTCTTCCTCTCACCATTTCAAATACTGAGTTACGTTTAGTTGTCATCTCATTTTGTACAGAATGTAATAAATGTCTCCTACTGACCTGTGCTCTTGGCAAAACTTACACATTGCTACATCTTTTCATGGAGTATACTGCTCAGGATTGCAATCTCACAGTTATGTTTAGATATGATATTGGGATTCAGTTGCAGCCTTATGTAAGTCTTGTAGCAGAGGCCTAAAGGAAGAGTAAATCACATGGTATCATCTCCTTCGCAAGAAAAGTAGGAAGCCTGAAAAAACGATGATTCCACTTTTGACATTCGGTAGTGAAAAGCAAGATAATGACATGTGGCAATTGGTAGGTTCACATTTGGTTTTACTATGTTTGAGAAGCATTTCTCTCATAAAAATATGTGTATTTTATAAAGATTAGAGTGCATAGCAGTCTGTTCCAACTAACTGTTCCTATCTGTGCCTTGGGTGAGCAGTGTCTCCAATCCTAGGCAATAGCTTCTCGAGCTAGACTGTAAAAGTTTTAATCTGAAGAAACCCAGGAGACTTTGCCAAAAAGTCATGAATATACTGTGAAGTATGAGAAGGTATTTCAGAATTTCTGTTATGCAGGACTGCCAGTGCTCTGTGCTACATGTACTCTGCCTGAGAGCTGGAGTTAACAAAAGCTGCTGGCGGAGCTGTAGCGTGGGAACGGGTAGCAAAGGGAGAGCAGTGCACAACACAAAATCCATGGCTACTGTAACAAAACTTGACAACCACAATAAGTAAGTCAAGTGTCAGTGCAGGAGAAAGCAAACAACCAGATGGTCTCAGAGTTGCCTCACTGAAGGAGAAGACTGTTAATCATAGTTATATTTTAGGAATTAAATATGTTCTGTTACCTTGTCTGCCTACCTTTTAATCTTTTTATTTCTCTCCTCTGTTAAATATTATTTGCTTATTGTCATGGTATGGTCATATGGTATGGAATATCCCTTTGGTTACCTGGGGTCAGCCTTAAGGAAAAAAGGAACATACTATTGATAATCTATATTCATAAAAATTCCCTTAGCAACATTCCTAAAGTTCCTTTTATTATTAATCCATAGGAAAAAAAAATCTGTGGTGTAAGCAACAGATTGCCAGAGATGTGAGAAGAATAGACCAAGGTATAAATGTTAAATAATTAAAAAATCCAAATATTTTGCTAATTACATGAGAAACAGAATACTATCAGGCCAACTGCTTGCTCCTTATTGTTGTAGGAAATGGTAGTAGTGATTGGAACTGAAAGGAGGAAGGTGCTGTAAATGAGAAGACATACAGGTGGTGAAATGATTAATGTTGGATCTAAACAGTACAGGTGTCTGGCACTTCTTGAAATGCTCAGGAAATAAATGGGATATTTATTCCCCCTGACAGAAAGAGGAAAAGTGTGTGCTTGATTCTCCTTCTCAACAAATGAAGTGTTGAGTAAACTGTTCTGTTGATTTATTACAGTAGTATCAGCTAACACTCCTATTGAAAAATTTCCCTTGGTATTTTCTGTATGAGCCACTATTTCAAGTATCTCCTCTCTAACCGTGAACATTGAAATTTTAAATATGCTGCAGTGGTTTTTGCAAAGCAGATGGACATGAGAGACTTCTGATACAACTAATACTGCTCTCTCTCTCTCCCTCCAGCAAAATAATCTTCCAAAACCTGCACATTTTCTTATAATTTGTTTTTGTAATAATTTGATTTAGTCAATCTTGACCTTATCCCTCTGCTGTATTTGTTTGTTGTACCAACATATAATTGTTTTTAGTTCAGACCATATTCATCCTCTAATGACTTATCCCTGTGAATAGTTTTGTTTCTGGAATTGTTTCACCATAAATGGTCTGGAACTCAGCCACTTCGAAGTTCCACTGTGGGAAGTTAATCTCCACCTCACTTTCCAAGTGAATTATCTCTGTTTTATCACAAGAGAAGGCAAATAAAACATAGTTTGTTTTGAGACTGAGAAGCTTTTGCCAATGAAGTGGGGTGCCAACAGAAATAGTGTTTTTGTGTACTATTGAAAAAATATTTTAATCTTACAGATGGAGTATTTCATTCTGGTGCATTATTTTGAAAGTTCTAATTTTGTCATCTTTACAGTAAAACTTTAGTACAAACAGGAAGTACAAAAAGTACTTTAGTACAAAACAAAACAGGAAGACATAATCACTATTCTACTCTATTTGGTAATTATTTTGAAATACTGAACCCTTTGGGTAAGAAAACCACAGGAGAATTAGAAAGTAGCAGGGGAGGGGTGAGTTGTTCATCATCTTGGGGAGAGGAAAGAAGACAACACTGCATCATAGACTATACAGAACCCAAGACATTACCTGGACTGATATTTTTCTAACAGTAGATTATAGGTTAAACTTTTCAACATAAAGCTGATATGTAACTAACTGTTTAATAAATACCTTTCAATGTTTAATCATTAGTTAACTTGGGTTGCTATTTTTATAACTTATTGGGTGACATTCATTCTTGCTAAATTTCATGCATCTCAATATTTTCAATAAGAAATGATTTAGCATATCGTGAACTGTGCTGTTAACTTTGTGTGAGTGCAGATGTAGTTCTTCAAGCAGAGTTAGGTACAACTTGCATTGTTAGTGTCTTCTGTTTGATGACATTGCTTACATTTGTCATGGTTAACCAATACAGTAGCAAGACAATCGCAGATGGGAATATAGTTGCTCCTAGAGCAAAATTTGTTGGCATATATCCATAAAGGTTTTACATTTGCAAACTTTTCTTTAATTAATTCATTCCATTTCCCTTACAGTCTGTATTTTCACCATCTAGTGGCCAAAAAAAAGTTTAAAGTTAACTTGTTCTTCTGAACTTTTTTATAAATAAGCAATAGAGCAGATAATGTGAATGCACTTTATAATGACACTGCAGGATAGATGAAGAGAATATGCAAAGAAAAAAGTTTATAATTAAGATGAAATGTGTTACTGTTATATTATTCCATTCTTTATGGTAAATTATTCCTAAAAAGATTAACGTTCCGCTTTGCAGAACCAAATGTAGCATTAGCCTGAGTTACAATTTTTGAAATTCTATTTTTTTTTTTTTTAAGAATTAACTACGTTAGAGGTAGATTCTTTATGCATTCAAAACCAATATTTTTCCAGGAAATCAGTTTTCATGATGAAACTGCAGTCCATATTTTCTAAATGAGAATAAATTAGAGCTAAACCACAAATTAATCTGTTTATTGAAATTCTTCTGAAAACAGGCCTTTTTGGAAAACTGTAGACAGCAATACTAAGGGACAGGCTTCTGAGGAAAAGGCATGATTTCCCCAAACTTTTTGAAAGCATCTGACATTGCATACATCAAAAAATTCCCATGCTTGGGGAAAATTGGTTCAGTTCTTGATTTTAGTATTCCATTTTTGAAAAACAAACAAGCAAACAACCCCCATAACATCCTTATGTGATGTACAGCTGCTTAAAATTTAAATTCCTGAGAATAAGATGTTTTGCAGATGTAGATCTGTTTTAAACCTGTCATCCATTCATAGTGTGTAGACTCACAAAAGGTGCGCGTTTCCTTTTTTGTATTCAACAAAATAGAAAAGAAATTTTTGTTAGGAATACTATTGCTTAAAAATAAATGGAATTTTTTGGAATAGTTAATGAACTAGCCCTGATATTTCTGCTAGCTTATTTATTTGCATGTTTAGTAGACAAATATTTCAGGCTATTAGTATTTCAAACAAAAGCTAACAGTATTTAGTTATTTTTTTATAAAGCATCTGCTCTCTTTTCGGATAACCTTTACAATGGAGGGTAATACAGGCAGTTAAGAGCTCATTTATGTGTTCCTGGAGATTTGCTTTCTATTCATGTTCTGTTAATTTTGGTAAAGAAGAAAATAAATAAAGAATAATCAGGATTCTGCTAAGCAATCTATATTCTGAAAACTTTTTGTTCTGAACCCATCCGAATTTTGTAGTATAAAATTGTTAAATACTTCATTTTGACAGTTTGATATAAAAAAAGACATTAAAAAAAAGTTGATTTTTATTCAGCAAAGTAGTTGAGTGATTCATTATAAACACATTGGATGAAATAGGTATGTTCTTGCAAAACAGTGTTTTAATCCAATCAACATTTTCCAAGGACAAATCTTTCCACTCAGATCTTCTAAATCAGTTCTTTTTCTAACGTTTAATGCCATTTGTGAACTATTTTTGAGTGTGTAATGATTTCTATATTTGCCAATACAGCAACTACAGTGTCTAGATATTACCTTTTTCTCTAACATGCATTGGAATAAGAGTATAATTGATAATGCTAATTCATTTTAATGAAATGATAATTCCTTTCTATTTAAAAGGGATCTCTACCACTGCTAAATTTTTGAAGCACCATGTCACATACTCCTTGTTTAGAGCAGCCCTGTGAAATACCTATTAGTGTCATTTATTCATAAGGATGATGAAACTGTCATCCTCTTATACAATTATATAATCTATAAGTAGGAAGCTCTTCACAATGTTGCTGTTGCTAGTCTGATTAAGTCTTGTCATTAAAGACCTTTAAATATAATGATTGACAAAGGAAACCTGTTGTGAGAAAATCACAGATGCCAACAGGGCTTTCAATTAATACCATTGAAAAAGTTTAGCGCACCATCCTTTCTAGAATTGTCTATTCCTGGCTTTGATATTTGATATCACTCCCCTTTCTTTATTCCCCACCAGCAACAACACACACCTCGATACTCTTATGCCCCACTTTTTTGTTGCCACTTATCCTAGTTGCTTGCTGTTTGTGACAAAGTGAACTGAATAGTCTACCTCCCTACAGCAACGTTCTCCCAACCCACTGGGCAGATGGTCTCACTATAGCTTTGTCTAACATTTTCAGCTTTAAACCCAAACATTTCAGAAAACAAAAGGGTCTATTTTTTTTAGATTTTCCCTCTCTTTTTTTTTTTCTTTTTTTTCTTTTTCTTCACTGATTGCATGATGCAAAACTAGCACAAAACAGGGAAATTTACTTCTGTGGATACTTCACAGACCTTTGGTTTAAATCCTTATACTTTTAGCTCTAGATCTCCTTCTGTACAGAGGGAGGAGGCAATGCTTACCTAGTGACACAAAAAACAAGTGCAGTTTCAAGTGATGCTCAGCTGTCAACAGTAATTCCATACTCTGTAGGAATATGACTTAATTATAGTTGCATTACCTAAACCAAATCCAAGTTCAGCCACAGGCTTTCTGAGAGATTTGAGAAAAGTCATGTAGTCATAGATTCATCCCACCCAGCTTTACACACTCATTACCTTTATTATCGTGATCACAGTCTCCCTTCACAGTCCACACAGAGAGACCAGTTCTTCAAAGAGGGATCAAGCTGGCTTAGGAAGTTTCTGCAGGTTTGTCTAGACTACAGAATTTCCCAGCCTATATTCAAACCTTATTTTGACCTGCAAGATATGCTCTTAGACTGTATATGGTACTCTTTATTTAAGTAATAAATTCACACTTTGTATCTACTAGCTATATGACACAAATTATATGAATATTTAGGTGTCGACAAGGTACTAATAAGACAACTACTTAAAAGTGTTATGGTAAATTTTCACAATGAGACTTCTGGAAAGCTGCAGAGAATTTTTGAGACAATATTTTCTTTGTATGGAATAATTAGATGTCCATTAGCTTTTAAATCATTGTTGCAAGATAGTCACTGTAAAATAACCTAAACAAATATGAACAAGTCTTATCCCTGCTATTACCCACACAGCAGGGATAACACAATGGGAGGTATAATCCCTCCATCATACATTTCAGTTCAAAGGATGTTGTGTAGAATTAACTCCATCAGCTACTACCACAAACCTAGAGCATGACCTGATGGGACTGAGGCGCATGCTCACATAACTTTTTTATTATCCCTCCATCAGAAATAGTAACGTGAGGAAATTGTGTAGGGCTGACAGCCAGGGACAATAACTTATTTAATCACGCTCACAATAGTCAGCAGAGCTTGTCTGCTGGATCATAAAAAAAAAAGTTATCCAAACAACAGTTAGGAGCCTGAACATTAGATAACAAAGACACGATCTGTAACGTTAAATCTTTTCAATTTTTTTTTTAGGTTTCTGAGAGATGACACATTGTTTTATGTGCTGGAATGAAAGGTTTCGGCATAAGCAGAAAATAGATTTGAGTGAGGTATGGTGTCATTCACATCTTTACTAATTTAAATAACTAAATAGTTATTAACTATTTGTATTGGGTGTACATGGGAAAGCTTTGGTCTGCAGAGGTGGCAGAAGGAACACCAAGGTCAGAGGGGAAGAAGGAGGAGGTACTCCATGGCACAGGACATACTCACTGCAGCCCATGGAGAGCCCACACTAGAGCAGATTTCTCCTGATAGGACCTGCAGCCTGTGTGAGAACCCACGATGGAGCAGATTTTTTTCTGAAGGACTGCAGCTTGTGGAGAACTCACGTTGCAGAAGGGGAAAAGTGTGAAGAGGAAGGAGTGACAGAGAGGAGCTGTTAGGGAATGGGTGTCGCGGTCAGTCCATATCTCCCATGCCATGCTCAGGGCAAGGACAGAGGAATCAGGAGCAAAAGAATAAAGTTGAGGTTAGGAAAGGGAGGAGGAAAGGTGTTTTTGTAATTTTATCTTTTTTTTCCACTACCCAAATTAGTAATTACATTTTTATTTTAATTGGCAATAAATTAAATTAATTTTCCCCAAGTTGAGTCTATTTTGCCTGCAACAGTGATTGGTAAGCAATCTCCCTGTCTTTATCTCAACCCATGAGTTTTTCCTTTTTGTTTGTCCTATTTTCTGCCCCTGGCCTGCTAAAGAAGGGTAGGAGCAAGCAGCTGGGTGGGCATCTGGCTATTAGCTAAGGCTAACACACCACAGTATTCTAAGTATTCCTAACACATTCTTGCCTCCCAAGCATTTAGCCATGATATAACTATTAACATTAAAAAAAAAAAAAGAAAGAAAAAGGCTAACCAAACCTAGAAACAATATACCCATTTGGAAATATGTAGCTATATAGTAATATATCATAAAAGCTCCAGTTTTCCCTTGGACATATAAAATGTCCTGCAAAGTACAACCAGTATTGTAAATAAACTTAAATATGTTCTAGGCAATTTTGAAAACTTTAAACTCAAAGAGACTTTATATAGTGTAGATAGTGTGGATAATTGTCCCTCAGAAGGTTTTGTCTACATTTAGAAACTGTAGAGACGCTTCTACCCATTTTTTCCTCTTCCCTTTGTGTCCCCCTTTCAGTTTTCAACATGTATAAGTAAGATGGTGAATAAAAATATGACCAACAGTACCAAAAGGAATATTTTTCTAAGAATTGCCAGTTCTAATGCAGTTGAAGTGATACATGCAAAATGTATTTTCTTTTGGTCTCTCAGATACATGCATCTGATTTGGAATGTTTCATCTTACTACTTGTGCATACAAAATGCAAATAACTTGCCTATGACCTGTAAGAATAATAATACCTCATTAATATCATTACCTGTGTGGTGGAAAACTAAAGTAGTTTACAACCTAGGCAAATGTATTGAGTTTAACAAGTTAACAGGATCATAATTTTTATAGCAGCATGTTCATGCCACTGTATTTGAGATGGTGTCAGCATTTCCATTATAAATAATTTAAGGGTTTGTAACTCAGTAAGAGAAAAGCAGTAGTCCTGCCACATTTTAAATTAATTATTTGCTCAATGCATTTTCAAGGCTCAAGGGAGCATATGATAAAAGTTAACATTTTCCTCTAGGGGCTTTAGTAAAGAAGCTAGACATACAGCTTTAACCAGACAATTTAAAAAGGTTCCTCAGTGCTACTTTGAATGTAAATGTAATGTAGTTACATGCCAGGATAGGATGATTTTGGGATGTATTCCAAGAACAGACACATCAGTGACTACCACTATTTGTCAAATAATAGATGATGAGAATGATACTACTTACTGCAGAGGACAAGTGAGAGGTCACAGGAAGGAGAAGATATTTTTTGTACCAGATTATCCAGGAATCCTGGGTGTGCATTAGGAAGGAGAAAATGTATGGTTTCATTCCAGGCCCCTTTCCAAAAAAACCACTTAAACATTCATTTATTTGTATACTAGTGAAGAGTCTTGCTGATTTCGTAGGAACTACTCACATGGCTAAACTAAAGCAGACATTTAAAGATTTGCTGGATTGTTGCTGAGATGGGGGCATACTTAGGAAGCAAAAGAGCAGTAATGAGGTCGAAGCCAGGTAATGATGTCTATTAATGCAGTCATGTCACTACCATCATGCCCTATGTTTTTCAGCATTCACTTCCGTCTTTCTTAAACACTGGAACCAAAATGGAAATCAAAATCAGAAGAAAGTGGAGAATGAGTGATCATCTGGCAAGCAGGGTTCACGCTGGTCTATTTTTTAATAAAATTAGTTAGGAACTAGAAGTTCTTTCTCTTTAACTACTGTGGAAACTTTCTTAAATATAGAAGACTGCTGTGGTCATCTGAAGTTCAGTAATCTGAATCCTGTATTTAATCCTGGAGCACAATTTTTTCATTCTTGCTTTCTTTCATCAAAGTGTAGGTGCTGCAGTAGGATTAATGGAGTTAAGATTAACATGAGGACTTGATAACTGTTGTAAAACAAAGGAGGAATGCTTTGCAGCGGATGAGTTATTGCTGGCCAAATGCTACATGTGTCATTTAAAAACAAAAAATCACTGACTACATCACACCATTTCTGATCTTTGTCTTGCCTTTTTTCTTTCCTTGCAATCTCGAGGACAATGATTACACAAAAATTACGTACATAGTGTTCTAAAAGAGCAGCAAACACTTTAAGTAACCTTGCCGTGAGGTAAATAGTAAGCAAAAAAGAAATAAAGGAAGACTCATAGCGGGGATATCTGATCATTCACAAAACTTGAGTGATTACTACACTGTTCTACATTTTTAATGAGATGTTTAATTTCAGGAAATAGCAGAGGCTGGGGTTTTTGTTTGTTTGATTTGAGGGTTTTCCCCTCTCCTAAAGAGGCACTGCAAAAATAATTTTTAAATCATCCTTCATTTTGTGTTAAAACACAGTCATTTTTGTCTACTTGGTATGTACCTGTCACTTGAAGTGCTATTGTATCTAAACATTCAAATCATTCCAATCCCTTGAAATCAGCATGAACAGATAGAAGGCTTTAATTTGCAAACTTGGTGGAGAGCTCATTAGGTATCCTCAGACAAGCTTTTGAAGGGCTTAACTATTTGAAAAGACCCTGTCAGGTTTAAAGTGATAAGTTCTCTTGCACATGGGGCAGGTGAATCGCCTGAGGAGCTAAAGAGGCTGATACCCCTTGAAGAAGAGAAAGCCTTTAAGATTTTATTTCGCTCTACTGCAACTAGTAGAAAAGGACTTTTGAAACTGTGGCTGGTAGAGCAGCTTTCAGCATTTTGTGGAGACTGCCTGATGAGGTTCTGCAGGGCTGCCAGTATGGTATATTGTGACGGTGTCCCATAACACCCTATCAAGCCTTCAGAAATAGCTGCTGAAGCTGCTTGACTTTTTGTTGTTGTATTCTGTCCCACTGTAGTGTTCAGCCTCTGAAATCATGTCCTCCACGGATTTTGAAAAATCTCTAACCATATTTCTTGTTTGTGAACTAATCATGCAGGTCAAGGTTTTAATTCAACAATTTGCTCTGGTACATTAAAAACATTCCTTTGATTGAAATGTATGTAATTTCTAATCATAGTACATAGAGCTGTGATTTAAATATCTATTCCCTATATAGGGAAATTACATTACTAGAATGTTGTTAATTTGCCCAGTGCACAGATTGCTTTAAAACATGAAATGTGGATTTTAATACCATTCCATTTAACCTGACAGATATTTCAGAAGAAACTTTACCTATTGGGCTCAAACTCATGGGGGACAGCTTTCTCCATCCCAGGAAGAATGTTCCCATATGTTCCTGACTTTAGGAGCATGGCAGCTAATTTGTAACAGTGCTCTTTGCTTCTAACCTGACCTTGATCGTTACTGTTGAGCCTTAAACCTCTAGAGAAGGTTAGAAGAACATTCTCATGAGACAGGACTGTAGCTATAAAACCGATAGCATGGAGCTGTCTGGCAGGTGCGCCCCCCGGGAACAACCAACCAACCAACCAACACCACCCCCCCAAAGAAAAAACAAAACCAAAAAAAAAAAGGAAAAAGATAGCTTTAACCTGTAGATGGCAGTAAGAGCTAGCAAGAAGCCTGAAGGCTATACTCAGACCTTTTGCACATTAATCATACATACAGCAAATTCCACAAAGTACAAGCTGACAAAGACCTTGCTTTGCCACAATCAATCTTTATTCACCACTAGATTACAGTGGTTAGATATACTTGATTGCTTCAGGTCCAGGATAAAGCTTATAAATAACTATATATATAATCAGCTTAAATTTTTGCCATTATATTTTTTATTTTATTTTTATTTTAAACTGAGATTGGGGTGCAATTCTTAGCTTTGTGATACGACCACCCAGTCCATCTGTCACCTTGACTGTGAAGCTGTAATTTTAATGTTTGGCTCTGTAAATGTTTAAAGCATCGTTCTATTATTTGCAAAGGGAAGTATACAGCTAATAGACTGCAGTTGAAAGAGGACTGTCTCAGCTCACTTGTCTTTACTCCAAGATTTTTACTGCTGTGTGTCTGTGTTTTAAACTGAAATGGCACCAGAATGCTGGAGTAAAAGCTGCATTGTACTGCAGGATCCATTTTGGACAGCTCTATTCTCTAGCCCCCTTTTCTTTTTCAAAAAGTCACAATGTACAAAGGATGTTCTCTTTCTTCACTTTGGAAAGTTAGCAATGCAAATATTTTCCTAACATGCACTCAGCAACAGGGAATGTATAAGTATACTGAAAATAAAAAGAAAAAAATGCAATAATGATGTGGATTTATTTTCCATTTCATTATATATTGAAATAACTTATTTAGAAATGCATATTTAGGTTTGTGTAATTTTGCAGATTTTTTTAAGTGTTTGGTTTATATAAAATATGAACTCCATGCTATATTTCTCGATTTGGCTCTATTTGTGCAATCTGTGTATTGGTGTATCAGTCAGTCCCATGATGTTTTATCATTTAATTTAACAGCCCTTTCTCCATAGAAGAAAATTCTGCTATTTTTCTACTTCTCATTCAATAGTGCAAATGTGCAAAAAATTTGTAATAAACCTAAAATTTATTGCCAAATAAAAGTATTTTCACAGCATAACACTTAAATAACATTATATAAGATTAGAAAAAAAAAAAGACTAAAAATGCCCAATGAAAGAGAAATTAATTGTGGCTTTTAGTTATAAATACAGAGGTTGATATGGAGGACAAGACAGAAAAGAATCAGCTCAGAAAGGTCTATCATGGCAAAACATGGTTTTTGTAGGAAGTGAGTAGGGTCAGAGGCATACACACACACATATATATATGAATGTAATTAAAGGTATTGACAGGATAATTACTTTCTAGTACTTCTTCAATAATAGCAACCACTACAGAGCTTCTGAGTAGCTGCATTTGCTGTTGGATGCTTGCTTTAAGAAATTTAGCTGCTACAGTTCAAATGCAGATACCACATTTCAAGTAGGTTGCTTAACAGAAATGAGTGCAACGCAGTAAGCGTCCCCCCCAGGGTACACTGATGTTTTATATTCTGCTGAAATCAGTTGATGTGTGTCACACTGGCATGGAAAGAAAACAACAGGTGGTGATTTCAGATTTCCCAGGTGAGGACTGCAATCAGTTGATCAAACTGCAATTGCTTTTTACTCTGGGGTAAATACAAATATGCATGGATTGTTCTTTGTGGTCATGCTTCATTGCTGTCCGGTTAGCTTCTGACATCACCAGCTTAAACTACATCTCCTTTACAGGCAGATGATTTTATCCTTTTGCCAAGGACATTCACATAAATCACAGCGTTCTGTGTCTGCCTTGGCTGTAGGAGAGTCATCTGTTTTAACTCTTTGGGAAATAAACATATTTTACTGAGAACTTCTCCATTCTAACATTTTTGCATTGTTTGTTTTTCTTTATTCTTTTATGTATCCCCTTCTCAGTAAAGCCAAACAGAGCATTCCTTAAAAAAAAAATAAAAAAAATCCTTTGCTAATCAAGTGCCAAAGAACGCACAATAGACTTTACTAAAGCCGAGATTTATTCACTGCAAGTATAAAACATTTGAGCAGCTTGTAATTTAATCTTCTTTTTTTTTCCCTTTTTTTTTGTTTTTCTTTATCAAGTGATTGGTAGGCTGTAGAAAGCTCTATCCATTTTCTTGATTAATACAGTACAATATTACCTTTTGTTCCCTGTCATCATGAAGGTTATGAAAACATAGTAGCACTCATGACATAGACAATATCTCAAAAAGACAAGAATGCTAAATATGTATAGTGTTTTTGGACAAAACTGTTGATACAGAGCCGAAAAGGAGGCATGAGATACCATCATGATATTAACATTTTGTGGAGAACATTGTCATTTTTGTACTTTAATTTTTTTTATTTCATTTACACTGGCAGAATGTCTGGACCCCTGATCTCTTAAAAAAAGTCCAATTTTCATTAGTTTCTCTCTTTAATTCATGTTCACAGCTTGAAACTGGTTGCAATTGTGGAGAAGGTCAGCAGGACAGAGTGCACTTTGTTAAGTCTACATGAATAAAAATAACCACTGAGATCAAAGTCTATTCCACCTTATTCATTCAGAATGTAATCAGATAAATGTGATACAGCTAAAGATACAGATCAGATAAATCAGATACAAATTCAGAAGGCTGATGCGAGTTCTGCTAGTACCTTATTAGTATGGAGATATTTAGAAGCACCTTCCTCTCCACTGCAGGTTTCATACAGGAATATTATAATACAGTAATATCTGTCTTGGGAAACAGGTGTTTATAATGTTAATTCACTTCTCATTAGTATCATAACTTTGGAGCTAATGGAAAAATGATGTAACAGGATAATGGTGTCTGAAAATGAACAATATAAATACTGATCTGCAGTGAGGGCAATATTAATACTTTTAAAAATTAGAAAAAGAAGATACAGGTAATGCAAATCTGACAAGCCACCTTGAGGAAAAGAGAGAACTGGAGATACAAAAAGTGGAGTGGAAGGACACACAGCACTGACTATATAGAGGTGACTTTCATGTAGCACTCTGAATTAAGGAATTAACCTCAATGCTACTCTTTATTTCAAAATATTGATATTTAAAATAATCACTCCACTATGAAGAAAACAGGATTTATTTACAAAGGTTCCAGTATCAGCACTATTAAATTACACAGTTATTTTATTAAACAGAAAAGATTTGAAGCTTTGTTAGTCCTTCAGAGAGAAATATAAACCCCTTTTATTAAACAGATTCATACAAGACAGTGATCTTATACTTACTGGCCTGCAATACTGTCATGTGATCTAACAGTCCTTTATATATACAGTTCTTTGTATTAACTGCCATTCAAAAGGCAGTTAGCTGAAAACACCTTCCTCCAGCTGTCTGCCAGTGTACTCATCCATCATTTGCAAAATAGTGTCTTCACTTTAAGCAGCATAATTCAGTGTAAAAGTATATTGAAACTGCTGTGACTCACTAGATTGTAACAAGACTTAGAGGGACAAGATACAGCATTTTGAGACTAATTATTTTTACTTGTGTATATCGTAGTATCCTGTGCATCAACAAGCTGCCTGTTTGCAAAACAGTTCACTTTTAAATGGTGTGCTCTGTCATCCAAGACATTATGGGCTCAGTATTGGACATAAGTGAATTATAAAGTGGGTAGAAAACTGAATTCAGAGGATCCCCAGTGCAACGTACAACTGGTGGTCAACCTCTAGTGGTATCTTTCAGGGTTCAATATCAGGATCAGTACCATTCAGCAGCTTTGTTAACAGCTTTAATGAAGAGACAGCGTGCACCCTCAATGAGCTTGCAGAAGGTACCAAGATGGGAGGAGCTGCTCATACACTGGAGTAGAGGGCTGCTACCCAGGGTGACCTGAACAAGCTGGAGAAATGAACCAATAGAAAGGTCCTGAAGATCACAAAAAATAAATGCAAAGTCGTGCACCAGGTTAGGAAGAACCCCATGTGACAGTGCACGCTGGGGACTGACTGGTTGGAAAGCTGCTTGTCTGTTAAAGACCTGAGCTCAACAACAAATTGAATGAGTCAGGAATGTGCCCTTGCAGTAAAGAAGCCCAACCCTACCATTGGCAGCATTAGCAAGAATGGATCTAGCAGGGCAAGGGATGTCATTATTCCCTTCTAGCACTTGTGAGATTGCATCTGGAGTGAAGAGTCTGCTTTTGGGCTTCCCATCTCAAAAAGACGTTGACATACCGGAGGGAGTACAGTAGGAGGCCAAGATCAGGAACTGGATCACACGTTGTACAAGAAGATCAAGATACTTGGTTTGTTCAGGCTTAAGAAGAGAAAGCTAAGAGGGGAATCTTATTATTGTCTTCAAACACTTACTGAAAGAGTGTGAAGAACAGGCTTAAATTTTTCTCAGAGACTCAAGCAGAAGGACGAGAGGCAACAGACACAGGTCGGAGCATGGAAAATTCTCAGTATTAAAAAAAAAAAGTTTTTTTTTACTATAACAGTAATCAAACACTGGCCTGGGTTGTCTAGAGAGACTGTTGAATATCCATCCTTGGAGACACTCAGAATTTTACTAGAAAAGGTCCTAAACAACATGCTTTAAGTGTATGTGCTTTGAGCAGGAGTTTAAACTAGATGTCTTCTGGAGGTCTGAGTTTTAGAGAGTGAAACTTTACATTTGCTGGTTGTGTATATGAAAACTTGGGATGACAGGAAAAGAGAGATATTTCGTCTTCTCAAAACATGAGAGATCATTGTAAAGATGGTGAGAAGTTGTCTTCAGAGCTGGGGTTTTAGAAAAGGCAGGACAATGAAGCTCATTTTACCAAAAAAGTGCTAACTGTTGCTGTGAACAGGAATCAGTTTCTGCTGTGTTGAAACAATATATTTATGAGCTGTAAGTGACCCAGTGGGGCATAGGATATTTTGATTTTGCTTTAAGTTTCATTTAAAGAGTTGCCTGTGAAATTTACATTTTTTCTACATATGACGGAACTGCATTCTTACAACTATTTCAGTGAGATGCTCTTGGCATCTATAATTACTGCAAATAGTCCAAGGGCATGTCTGTATTACATAAAGCAGTACCACGCCTACACAACTGACCTGCTTTGATGTGTTAGTTTCAATAATAACTACTCCAAACATAATTCCATATTCGCAAGCCAGTTCTGTTTCAAGACAGTTGTACAACAAACACTTCATTGAACAGTGAGATATATTCTAAGGAAGGTAACCTAGCCTAGTTGGTGTGTGAAGATAGGAAACGTGCTATCTGAACTGACTCCTTGGGATATGTACCCATCAAATCTTTCTTTTTTTTTTTTTTTTCTTTTTTTTTTCTGATATCATGATCCTTCAAAAATGTATAAATTGCCTAAATTTGGGTGACATTTCATACAACAGTGAAGGCTTCAGTCAGTTTCTTTTGGAAACAAAGGTGAGGAGAGTCAGAAAAGCTTATAACTAGTGATAAAATACTCCTACCTAGAATATAAATTGAGCAAACAGGTGCAAAATTTAAGAGTGAAATGTTTTACTCATTGTTTTTGAAAGTCCAGTCCACATAGAAGTCAATAAGTTTTTACTTTGAAGAACTTTTCACTCATTTATTAAGAGTTTGGAACAATGAAGATTCACCCAGTGCAATTGATTATCTATTTTTTATTTTATTTATTTAAAAAGGAAAAAAATGGGTTTACATTTAAAAAAATTAAAATAGAAAAATCAATTTATGGTTTCAAAATTTATACTTAGAAATTTAGACTATACCGTGATGGAGGGCATTCCTTCATGCATGTTCAACATGTGTCTTTAATTGTACATTAATATTTTTATTTCCTGGAACATATTAGTTTTCCCCTTGAAGTTCTTTCCTGATGGAGTTCAAAAAGTGGGTTTAGCTTATCCACTATATAATTCAGACATTGCAATTTTAATCATATTTGAACCTTTATTTGACATAAGCTTACAGGGAAAATGTTTAGTAGTATGGATCATTTTGTCTTAAAACACACAGGATGCATTTTTAAGTGGCTTTGTTTCTATGCCAATGTACTGGCAGATTACCAGTGAAATCAATGGCAAAGTATAATAAAACAAATAAAAATAACCTTCCCATAGGCAACCTTTTTAATTTTTTCTTGCTACTTTGATCTTCATTTTATAAATTATTTTCTTAAGTAGAACAAGTTTTTGCATTATTTTTAGTAGGTTGGTTTATAAACACAAACTGTTTTAATTAAAGATAATTCCAAAAAAAACTGTCATAACTGCCTTTGCACCACCAAAATTGGGTCATGCCTTCAGTGGCATGGAGTCTTGGATGGTGTAGGTATTGAACTGAGATCACTTGGAACCAGTTTTAATACTTATATTAGAACTGGCAAGAAAGGTAAAGCCTTTGGCCGTTGAGTTTGGAAGACATCACCAATTTAGAAAGGATTTCTGGTGTGTTTGAAAAGAAAGTTTTAAACCATCCTTTCATATCATAGAGAAAACATTTACTTGCTCATCTCCATTTGATATCATTTTATGGTTTCTAAGTTTAACTGTGATTATTTCATTGCTTGCCATTCGGTTCTGTAAGGTCTTTGATACAGTCCCCCACAACTTTCTTAGCTCTAAAGAGGAGAGATATGGGTTTGACAGGTGGACTGTTACATGGATAAGCAATTGACTGGATGTCTGTGTCTATAGAGCTGTAGTCAAACGCTCAGTGTCAAAGCAGAAACCAGTAATGAGTGGTGTCCCTCAAGGGTCTACACTGGGACCAGGACTATTTAATATCTTCATCAGTGACATAAGCACTGGGACTGAGTGCACCCTCAGCAAGTTTGCAGAATATACCAAGTGATTGGCTTGGGTGGTGGGTCCATGCAAACCTCATGAAGTTCAACAAGGCCAAGTGCAAGGTCCAGCACCTGGGTCATCGCAATCACCAGTATCAATACAGACTAGGGGATGAACAGAAGATTCTTTTCTGTTTTTTTGGAAAAGGAACACTTAAGTAAAACTTGTTACTTCATTAGAAAGGACAATTTTTGTATTATTTTTTTTTAACCATCTTTTGAGTAGTATTAATTATATATGAGATACTGAAAAATTTCAAGTTAGAATTGCAGAACTTTGGAAAGGTACATACTCAACTTTCTTGTTCTTTTAGCATTTTGTTACCATTGTTCATGTTTTTGAGCACTATTCATTTGCCTAAAATAGGCACCTAATGCCGTATGACATCCCTTAGGTACGTAAGATATTCACATGGGGCTCATAGGTATGAGAGAAGACTTACAGAAGACTTGTATCTTTCTGACCAGAAACTAGAAGTCTAGAAAACTACTACCTAGTGTCTAAAGCTACTCCAGATAACTAAGCTCAGGCAGCTGACTTTCATCTTCCTTCTTCTATACCTTGTATCTTATTTTAGATGTAAGTTTCTTAGAGGTTTTCGCTAGGTTTTTCAACTATTACCATTAGTCAGCACAGTGTGAATACCTGAGCTAAGGGATACAGTTGCACAGCTTCCTGATCAGATCTAACCTGCTTTTGCCCATATTAGTTTGAAAAATCTCTAAGGCAAGATAATGTCTTTCTATAAAACACCCTATAGCCTGTTGTTGCTGCCAGAGCAAACATTTCTAACACAATGGTGGGAGACGAGACATTAAATTTGGTGTTTAACTGAAAGATAAAATCAAGATAATTTGGAGTGTGAATACAAACTACAAGATAAATTTGGAGCAGCAGCTTACATTGCGGGGAATAGGTTCTCCATTTAATGCAATATATGCTGGTACCATAAGGAAATAAATTCTATCATTTGTTACAACAGAAAAAGAACTGCACTCCAAATAAACCATATACAAGGCTGAGAGATACACACTTGTAATCAACTGGATCTTAATTTGACTCTCAAGCTCTCAAGGCTCTCAAGGGCAGGATAACATTCATCACTTGCAGCAAAGGAAAAAAATATTGAGGAGAAGACAAATGTAAATGCAAGTTAATTGCCTCTTTCACTAAACACTTGGGGATTCTATGTATTACTTACATATTTTCTTTTAATAACCTTTGGATAAAACACAGAAAACATGCCAGCAGAAGAAACCTAGCATTCCCTATTACAGAGCTACATCACTTGTCTTTCCCCTGCTTCCCTTCTTCTGTCTTCTTCCCCCTTAAAGTCCCTTGCTATAGGATATTATCCTTGCTAGTATTCTGGTTTTATCCTCTCAGTTTTAGAAATGTTTTCAACCTGAAATTCCTACTTTCTGGGCAAGCAATGTCAGCTAGCTGTAAGCCTTGTGTAAATATTAGTTAACAGTCTATGAGTAAGTATGTTTATCACTGCTGCGTATCATACGGAACTCAGTGTTAGTGTGTGTTGGCATACTCTTTACATGTCTGTTGTATCCATTTGCTAAGGGAAAGTGGTCAGGAGCACAAAATCTTGAATGGATGTTGTTGTGGGTTGACCTTAGCTGGCTGCCAGGCATTCATCCAGCTGCCCTCTCACTCCCCCTCTTCAAGAGGACAACAGGGAGAAAATAAGATGGAAAAGCTTTAGGGCTGAGATAAAGACAGGGAGATCACTTACTCAGAATCACAGAATCACAGAATTGTATAGGTTGGAAAAGACCTTTAAGATCATCGAGTCCAACCGTAAACCTAACACTACCAAGACCACCACTATACCATGTCCCTAAGACCCTCATCCAAACGTCTTTTAAATACTTCCAGGGATGGCGACTCAACCACTTCCCTGGGCAGCCTCTTCCAATGCTTGATAACTCTTTCAGTGAAGAAAAATTTCCTAATATCCAGTCTAAACCTCCCCTGGTGCAACTTGAGGCCATTTCCTCTTGTCCTATCACTTGTTATCTGGGAGAAGAGACCAACCCCCACCTCTCTACAACCTCCTTTCAGGCAGTTGTAGAGAGCAATAAGGTCTCCCCTCAGCCTCCTCTTCTCCAGGCTAAACAACCCCAGTTCCCTCAGCCGCTCCTCATAAGACACATGCTCTAGACCCTTCACCAGCTTCATTGCCCTTCTCTGGACACGCTCCAGCACCTCAATGTCTCTCTTGGAGTGAGGGGCCCAAAAATGAACAGAGTATTCGAGGTGCGGCCTCACCAGTGCCGAGTACAGGGGCACAATCACTTCCCTAGTCCTCCTGGCCATGCTATTTTTGACACAAGCCAGGATGCCATTGGCCACCTGGGCACACTGCTGGCTCATATTCAGGCGGCTGTCAACCAACATTCCCAGGTCCTTTTCCAGCCACTCTTCCCCAAGCCTGTAGGGTTGCATGGGGTTGCTGTGGCCCAAGTGCAGGACCTTGCACTTAGCCTTGTTGAACCCCATACAATTGACCTCGGCCCATCGATCCAGCCTGTCCAGATCCCTCTGCAGAGCCTTCCTACCCTCAAGCAGATCAACACTCCCGCACAACTTGGTGTCATCTGCAAACTTACTGAGGGTGCACTCGATCCCTTCGTCCAGACCATTGATAAACATATGAAACAGAACTGGCCCCAACACAGAGCCCTGGGGAACACCGCTTGTGACCGGCCGCCAACCGGACTAAACTCCATTCACCACCACTCTTTGGGCCCGGCCATCCAGCCAGTTCTTTACCCAGAGAAGAGTACACCCGTCCAAGCCATGAGCAGCCAGTTTCTCCAGGAGAATGCTGTGGGAAACCGTGTCAAAGGCTTTACTGAAGTCTAGATAGACAACATCCACAGCCTTTCCCTCATCCACTAGGTGGGTCACCTTGGCGTAGAAGGAGATCAGGTTGGTCAAGCAGGACCTGCCTTTCCTGAACCCATGCTGGCTGGGCTTGATCCCTTGGTTATCCTCTACATGCCCTATGATGGCACTCAGGATGATCTGCTCCATCAGCTTCCCCGGCACCGAGGTCAGGCTGACAGGCCTGTAGTTCCCAGGGTCCTCCTTCCGGCCCTTCTTGAAGATGGGTGTCACATTAGCTAATCTCCAGTCAGCAGGGACCTCCCCAGTTAGCCAGGACTGCTGGTAAATGATGGAAAGGGGCTTGGTGAGCACTTCTGCCAGTTCCTTCAGTACTCTCGGGTGGATCTCATCAGGCCCCATAGACTTGTAAGCGTCTAAGTGGTGCAGCAGGTCACTCACCATTTCCCCCTGGATTATGGGGGCTCCATTCTGGTCCCCGTCCCTATCTTCCAACTCCGGGGGCTGGGTAACCAGAGAACAATTGGTCCTGCTATTAAAGACTGAGGCAAAGAAGGCATTAAGTACCTCAGCCTTTTCCTCATCCTTGGTCACTGTGTTCCCTCCCCTGTCTACTAGGGGCTGGAGATTCTCCTTAGCTCTCCTTTTGCTGCTAATGTATTTGAAGAAGTATTTTTTGTTGTCTTTTACAGCAGCAGCCAGATTGCGCTCTAGCTCAGCTTTGGCCCTTCTAATTTTCTCCCTGCCCAGCCTTGCTACACCTTTGTAGTCCTCCTGAGTTGCCTGCCCCTTCTTCCAGACGTTGTAGACTCTCCTCTTTTTCCTGAGTTCGAGCCAGAGCTCTCTAGTCAGCCAGGCCGGTCTTCTTCCCTGCCGGCTCGTCTTTTGGCACCTGGGGACAGCCTGCTCTTGCGCCTTTAGGACTTCCTCCTTAAAGAATGTCCAGCCTTCCTGGACTCCTTTGCCCATTAGGGCTGCCTCCCAGGGGACTCTGTCAACCAGTGTCCTAAACAGGCTGAAGTCTGCCCTCCGGAAGTCTAAGGTGGCAGTTTTGCTGACCCCCCTCGCCGCTTCTCCATGTATCAAAAACTCTATCATTTCGTGATCACTCTGCCCAAGGTGGCCTCCAACCATCACACGGCTCACAAGTCTTTCTCTGTTCGTGAACAACAGGTCCAGTGGGGCACCTTCCCTAGTTGGCTCCCTCACCAGCTGTGTCAGGAAGTTATCTGCCACACACTCCAGGAACCTCCTAGACTGTTTCGTCTCTGCTGTATTGTATTTCCAGCAGACATCTTGTATTTCCAGCAGATATCTTGTATTTCCAGCAGACATCATCTCCAGCAGACACTTTCCCCTTTGAGAAAGATCAATCCCATCAGACTCCAGCAAACCTGGTGCTGTGTAGGCCATCCTGTTAACAAAAAAACCAAATCCGTGGTGATGACACCAGCCACGGAGCCATGAGTTGATAGATTGGGTGCCTCTGTTCCTTCTAGTGTCTCTGCCCACAACTGGAAGGAGAGAGGAGAAAATAACCTGTGCTCCAAAGTCCCTTATTAGCCGTCCCAAAGCCCTGAAGTCTCTTTTGATTGCCCTAGGATTTCGTGTTGCAGCCTCATCGCCCCCCACATGGAAGAGCAGTAGGGGGTAATAGTCCTAGGGCCGTACCAGGCTAGGGAGTACCCTCGTGACATCCTTCACCTGGGCCCCAGGGAGGCGGCAGACTTCCCTAAGAGGAGGGTCCGTCCGGCATATCGGACCCTCGGTTCCCCTCGGTTCCCCTCACTCATTACCACCAGGGACAAAGCAGACTTGACTTGGGGAAATTTATTTATTTTATTGCCAAATAAAATTGATTTGGATAGTGAGAAACAAAGGCAAAAGTTAAAACACCACTTTTCCTCCCCACACACTTTTTTCAGGCTCTGCTAGACTCCTTCGTTCCTCACCCCTTTACCTCTTCCCCCCTCCCGACTGAATAGCACAAGGGGGATGGGGAATCGAGGGTTGCGGTCAGTTTATAATGGTTCATCTCTGCTGCTCGTTTTTCCTCACACTTTTTCCCTGTTCCAGTGTGGGTCCTCTCCATGGGCTACGGTCCTTCAAGAACTGCTCCAGGGTGTGTCTTATGGAAAGACAGTCCTTCAGAATAAACCTATTCCAACATGAGCTCTCCATAGGCTGCAACTCCTTCAGGAAATCTCCGCCTGCTCTGATGTGGGGTCCTCCACAGGATGCAGTGTGGATATCTGCTCTGGTCTGGTCCTCTCTATGGGCTGCAGGGAAATATTTGCTCCCTTATGGTCACTTCCATAGGCTGCAGGGGAATCTCTGCTGTGATGCTTGGAGACCTCCTCCTCCTCCTTTTCTGAGCTTGCTGTTTCTCACACTTTCTTCCTCGCTCCTAAGTGCTGTGTGGCATTTTTCCTTTTCTTAACTACACTTTCCCAGAAATGCCACTATTTTGGCTAAGGGGCTCAGCTGTGCCGTGTGGTGGGTCCGTTGGAGCTATCTGGACATGGCTGTGTCTGGCATGGTGTGGTCCCTGGCAACTCCTCACAGAGGTCACCCCTGCAGCCTCCCCCACTGGGAGCACCTGGACACCTGCACCCAGTACAGGTGTACTTGCAGATAACTGTCAGCCTCTTCAGTTCTTGGGCACACACAGCTGCAGGTTTTTAAGAAACTTTAGAAGTAACACATAAGGCAGCAATGGCTCCTCAGGCACCTAAAAAGTTAGTCTTAGTATGCGGATTTTACTCTTAAGTGCAGGTGCGAAGTGTTTCTTGTGGATTTGAGGTTTAGTTCATAAATCTCCATACTCTTAACAATTGCTAGCTCACTTTGGGGATGAGATGAAGGTAAAGAAATTTGAAACACCAGCAGAATCCTAAGTTCATCCCTGACAATTATGTCTGCTCCTTGGATCTCAGTCTTTGGGTTCCCCAGTGTACAGAAAATAAAGTGATGGACATTTCAGAAATCCTAACTGACAGACATACAGTGGCTTGGGAAATAAGATTTTCAGTTTGCACTGCTCCAAATGTGTGAAGTAATCAGCTTATTCCTTCTGAAAAAAACAAATGTATCGCATATGCAACTCATTTATCCTCTGGACCAAAGGCCTGATGCTGGTTTCAACAGCAATAGTTTTACAACAATGCAATTCTGAATTCACAACTTAGTTTGATTTGCCCCAACGTGTGAAGACTGTAAGTCTCTAGACCTTCTATAGAATATATAATTCTGCTTAGCATTCTCTAAATATCACAGAGAAGTATGAAGATTTTTTTTGCTTTGCCTTAGAGGTTCATTGTGAAGTGTATGAAATGTTTGTTTCAATGCAATAAGTACCTTTTCTAAAGGCTAAAGTAAAACTCAGTCTGTCATTGCCTCTTTTGACATTTAGAGTATATTGAGACACTTCCTAGGGGCTCTTCTGTACAGACACATACAGACATCATCATGCAGTCTTTCTAGATGCTTAAGGAACTTATTTTCTGTGAAACAGATTCCTACCTACTTTGTCCTTCCCTCTGCCCTCCCAGTGTTCAGATTTAGACTTCTTTTTACGCTATCTACTTTTTGCCAGGCGACAGAGCTTAACTTGCAAAACAAGCTGTTCACCCCAAAATGACAGCCCAATAACTCCTAAAACTGGAGCTGATAAAAAGATGGGTAGTTCTGGATGTGAATGTGTTTTCTCCACAATGCTTTTTTTATGAACAACTTAAATTTAAAGTCTACACTTTCTGCAAGTATCAGCTATAACTTTTTCTTCTGAAAAATAGCTGACAAATTAGCAGTTAAAGTGTCATATACTTCAGAGCACACATGGCAGTTATTAAAATTCATAAGAACTTCACAGTGGTCACAGATCATGTGTCTTTCATCTATGCCGTGCTCTGCACAATTTTCATCAGACATTAAGAGAAGCATTTCTTCACTCCTTTCCACTCACAGCATATGCTTTCTACCTAAATTCTGGAAAGTGATCCTGTATAGGCTGCTGTGACACACTGTAAAGTTCATTGGGGACGTGAGGCATGAATTGCACTTGTAACATGCTCTGAGTTCCTAATGAACTAGCAGGAACAGCCTGCATGCTCATCAAAGTGTGATGTTTTCTCTTCCTGGCTTAATCAATTTGCGTGTTAATGTTCCTTGCTGACCTGTCAACCTAGCATCTGCCTGGTGCTCTCACCTTCCATTGCAATAATCTAATCTAAAAGTACAAAAGCATAAAAGGCTGGTGAAAACCTTACACAAAGGGAATCTGTAATAGATTTTTACACAATGCAAAAGTAAAATAGAAGTAGATGAGAGAGCAGGCCACAAAATACTGCAACAAGTAAAAAGCTACCATATTTAGTATTCTGCAGTATTATACCGTTGTTGATACCTCCTTTGGTGATTTATAAATCTGCTAACATTGGCTCTGTCTGGTGTCATGTGGGTAGTAAATTAATCATTTTTTAGTTTCACAGAACATTTTCTAACATCATAAATTTATCTCCGGAAGGAATACTTTATTGCCTAGTTTCAACTAAGGCAAGGTAAATTTCGATACAGGGTCCACAGTACTGCATGTGTTGTAGTCAGCCAAACCTTTACTTCTGAAAATATTAATTTCTCTTTTGAAAGTTGTAGGAAAAGCAGATACCAGTATTTCTCTTAGCAATCTTTTTTCCATTGTTTGTAGCATATGACTGATGATGCTGTCACGCTTTTGCCTGCCTGGAAATATTTAGGTGAGCGTATCTTTTCAGCAAGGATACCAACACTTCAAAATCACCAGTGAATCTTCTAAAAATGAAGTTTTCTATTGATTTCTGCAGACTGCATTTCTTATTCTGTATGGTTTCATTATTTTTTTTTATTTTCCCTAACAACTTTCTCAATTATTACCTATTTCAGAATGATTTGATATGACATGAATACATCCAGCCTATTTCCAAATACTGAAGAAAAATACTTATAGAATTTTTTCTTCCTGCCTTTTTCTTGCCTTGCATTGCCTTGCCTTGCTTTCCCCTTCCTCCTCCTCTCCAGCTTCCTCTTCAATTTCACTTCTTTCTTCCTTTCCTTCTTTTCAGTTAAATTTCAGTGTCTGTCTAGTAATGGTCTTGTTCTGTTTGGGGGCATTAAGATATTTTTACTCATAAAATATATTTTTAAAAGTCTTATATATAGTTCTGCCAACCCTGGTTTCCACTTCATAAACTATTTTTTTTTTTCCATACATAATCCATTGCCATAATTCTTAATTGATATTTAATTTGCCTCCTAGCATCTCATTTTCTTCTATTGTATTTGTATTTTGAATTGTTCCTTCCACTTTACAATTGACACAGGATTGGATTTTAGTGAAATTAGGTTTATTTTCTATTAAAATTAATCCGTATTCCTTTTTCTTACAAAAGAGAAGAGGTAAGGCCTGTTTAAAGAGGGTTCACAGCCATTGTCCTTTAGACATCATTTTAATATTCATTTGTGAACCAACTTACAAAAATAATTCTTGGGTGAATTAATAAAGCCACTTTAGGAAAAAAAAAAACCACCACAAAATGAATACCTATATTGGAGTACCCTGTTGCACACTGTGGGATAAATAAGTGATGTTGTGGTTTTAACTTATTTAATGAAAAAGAAACTATGACAGGGAAATTAGTCAATTGTCAACAAGGAAACTTTTTTTTCCCCCCATAATGTTTATATATTTTTCCTAAATATGAATGCTAATTAACAAATTATAAGGGGTAAAATCTGTCTTTGCAGAACTTCACAAATAAATACAGGGAAATTATGCTACATGCATAATGTCTATTAACTGTTCTCTGAACCCTTACTGGACATTCACAAAGAGCAGTTAAGGCTGGGTTAGTGGGAATAAAATGTGAGAGAAGTTGTGGCTAAAAAGATTTGACCCTCTTCTATACAAATACAAAAGCTAGCAGAGGACAAAAAGTTATTGAGCAACCGAGAAAAAAGGATTTATGGTTATCTAAAGATAAAGACTTAAGGAATCCCACAGCAGTTATTTTTTAAGCAAACTGAAGCACTGTATTGTCAAAGAGGTCAATACTGCTAAAGCCCAGCATTAGTTGTGCATAATTTTATTGATGTTGGCAGCCACTATCAAAGGAAATTGTCCTATTAGTATAAGTTTTATATTATATATCTGTGAGTATATCATTCATGTAGCCTAAATGTCCCCTTTTTAGATACCCTTATAGCTACAACTATTAGGTAGATAATACATAAATATTTATAGATTAGACATTTCAGATTAAGAAACAGTTATAAAATTATATTCCTCCTAGAAACAGTGAACTGTTCCATGCTCTAATACCAGCCATAAAGTAAACAAAATAAGCACAGAAACGTCACCAAGAGAAAATGTATTTATCATCTACCAAGACTCACAGAAAAACTAATATTGGAAGGGACCTCTGTAAGCCATCTAGAGCAACCTCCTGCTTGGAGCATGGCTATATTGAAGTTACTCAAGGTTGCTCAAAGCCATGCCTTGTTCAGTTCTGTCTGAATCCTAACCTGCACTTAGTGATTTTTTTTTTCTTTTGTTTTACTTACATGCATGTCACAATTATTTCCCTTGTCGCAACTATGACCATTGTCTCTTGCCCTTTTATTGTGTACCTCTGAGAAGAATATGGCTTTGTATCTTTCTTTCTGAAATGAACATCTGCAGTGAGATCTTCTGTTTTCTTCCCAGTCTGTGTACCTGTGTGTCCAGGTACTTGAGACAGGCCCCTGTCACCCTGTTTTCTCATAGTTAGTGAGAGATTCTTTCTTGTAGTCCTCTCCCTGATGTATTTTCCCCTAATTCCTGTTTCTTTGCTTAACCATGGGGTAACCTAATGTCATCATCTGCCATTCCAAAGCATAAAGTAGAATCTCACAGTAATCCAAAAAAAGCCCTACTAGTCTATGGCCAATTGACCATCTATTAAATCTTCTGTTAAGGTTCGAAATACTATTTTAAGTAGCCTATATGTGTCTATGTATTTAACTAAAACATAGAAAACACACTGTTGCCTGAATGTTGACTAAGACAAGATAGGGGAAATGAGAAGATCTATCCCTTTTAGAGTAAGAACTCAGAGAAAACAAGCCATTCATAGAGAAAAAAAGGAAAAAAAAAAAAAGCAAGACAGATTTTGCAGATCAGTTGCCTTTTTTGAGGAGGACAGAAATGTTTGAGCAAAGGTTCAGTTGTTCTCATATTTATTCACATATAAAATGTAATGTAATGGAAGAAAAGCTGAGTAATATTATTCATTTGGTAAGCACCTTGACCTAAAGAAGGTATCAAGTGGTACCAGAACAATAGAAACTATACCTTAGACTCAATCTAAATGACGCTTAGACACCCTCTCACAGGGAAATATTCTAAAAGTCTGTGCTATTGGTAACACTGTATTTACCTCTTGAGTATTTCCTAAACATGAAGAATAGTGAATGATTCTTGCTTCCTAAAATCAACCTAAAAACCTTTTTAAAATGCAATCTCCTGTGCAGTGAAATGAACAGTACATTAACAGGTAGAGGAGTTTGAAATATAGTCCATGAATTTCATTTCAGCAGTAACAACCTTTTTGAATTTATTGCAAGTAATATTCGTCTTAAATCACGTAACCACTTGTTAGGAATGCAGTTTGTGGGTAACATTAATAATAGAAATAACCAAACCAGTCTTTGATATACAGGCATTCAAACTTCTTGCTTCATTGCACCCAATTCAACAAGAATATTATTTGTAAAGCAGATCTTTAGCAATTGGAGATTCATTTCCTATTTTAAAGCACAAAAATTAGATATCTCTCAACTGTGTAGTTACTATCTATTAGTCTTTAGACTTCTTTAAATTATGACAAAGATAAATAGTGATATTTTTGCTCTTTATTTTTGGAAGAACAGTAAAATAACCACTTTTGGTATTGAAAGACAAAAAATATTTACATCTAGCATGGAAGAATTCAATAATTCCAGTTATCAAAATACAAGGTTTTTTTCTTGTATTTTAAATGGGAAATAGCTGCATAAAGGAAGGAAAAAAAAATTAAAAAAATTACAATTACTTTATTTCTGGTTCCTAATGCAAAGAAAGTTCCCCAGTTTGCCCCAATTTAATTTAATTTAGATCAGAATATTATTTTGTTGACATCAGCAGAGTGAACAGTGATTTATGAAACACAAATATTGCAAAACATTGTACATATTTATCTAAATTTTCATTATTATCTGAACACAATCTTGATGTTTTTCTTCTTTAAATTGCTACTAAAGTTGATGAAATTGTAACTGTCAGTTGATTTTTAGAATCAGACACAATTCATGGTGAAACGCATCCCTGTCTTTCTTCCAGTCAAAATCTTTGGCTTGCCTTACTAGCAGATCTTGTCCACCTGTGAAGGAGAAGAGACATAAAACAATTTATTAGGTGAAATATGACTAAAACCGAAGAAACAGTCTTCATCTTAGAGACATGTAGAGTACCACACTATCCACATGCTTTCACCATATTTTATTTTGAAGAAGAAGTAGCACAAAAATGTCCCCAGTAGCATCTATCAACTTTCCCTGATGTCTGTTTAGGTATCAGGCAGGAGGCTGATACAAGAAGAGCATCTATTGTTTTTTTGAACCACCATCTCTCATACCTATTTCTATAAAGGTTAGTCTCCTTGTGACCCCATTCTGAAAAACAAGTACAATATCTGGGAACTGGCTTCCTCTCAGATCATACTGTGAACTTGACGTTGTCAGATTTATTTCTCTTGTAAAGTCTTCACACACATACTGAGTTTATCTGCATGTGTGAGAAAGTTCCATACTATCCAGAGGTAACATAGCCAGTATTTTCACCAAGTTACAGAAGAAGATTTCTCAGTTCTTCTAAAGTCTACTTGAAAATAGAATAAAAAAATATTTAATCCCATTATTACATTAGCCCAAAAAAAACCCAACCCAACTTTTTTTTTAAGATTTTTAACCATAAAAAATGTAATTTAGATGGGGAGGAAAAAACCAACTCTTAACCTAATAACAAAGGAAGCTTAGAAGTCTTACTGCCTATTTTTCATTACTTTAAGAGGGGTGGAATGGGTTAAAACACATGAGAACAAGGAATTGATCTTTTATGGCAACAGACAAATTGTAGTCTTACCCCTGGGGAGAATGTTCTCCCTTAATCCTATTTTCAGTTCTGACTTAATCAGGGAGACATATCAACAGTTTCTGAAATGAAAAAATGTCAGCTTTCAATATCACAATCACATCATGACCTAATACTGTCTCACGAGACCTTCCCTTAGATGTGCAGGATCCTACGTGGTTACTTCACATCCTGCTATTCCTACATGGAGTCACCATCCTTCCATTTTGAAATCTTCTCAGTTCAAGGCTGAATTCAAAAGAGGGCTAGACAAGAAATAGAAATGAGATGCAAGCCTAACAAGTTTTCAGAAAAATATCTTTTCTGTGACTAGCTAGATAAAAGCTTGCCTACCTGTAATGTCATGAAATATATAGAGTATATAATAGTTATTAGATCTTTTAGACCCCGTGATACTGACCCCATGGTATTCTTGCCCCTAAACTCTGCTCATAAACCAAACAAGGCTCCAGTTATCTGTTATGGACGTCAATAGTGCAAGGGTGAGATCTTGTTCCATTTTCCATACCAGCAATACAAACTTCTAGTTTTTCTTTTAAATTTATGGTTTAAATAACAATTTGTGTATCGCAAAGAAGGAGTGTTTTAGCTTTTCAAATGCTACGTGCCTACTGAGAACTTGAAAAGTTTTGTAAAAGGCAGTCAAAAAAATAAACCTTTAATGTTGCTAAATCAATGCTTTGTTTAAGTCACTTTCAATATTTTTAAAGGCTTACACTCACAAATCTCCTCCCCTCCCAAAACAAAGGCATTAAAGAAACAATATTTAGAGGGAGTAGGATGTCTGCCTTCAATATTTTTTAATAACTTCTCCTGGAAAAAGATGTTTCAGAGTGAAGCTATTCAATTAGGGCTGCATCTGAATCTGAGACTTTGAGTAAAATGCTATATGTGCAAAGTTTATGTATTTTTAATAGACTGATGATTAATATTTCAAGCCCGTTTTGTTATTGTACTGCATAAGTACAGCTATCGCATTTGATAAACACTGAGTCTTGCTTAATTGATGATTTTCCAGTAACTGGACCAAATAAGTCTGGTTTCCTTGGCTTTGTTATTTGCCTTGCCACTGGAAAGGAAAAGATTATTCACAAGGCTGAAATTGAGGCCCTTGCAAATGCCTTCCTCTTTCCATTAACTGTATGGCATTTTACTGTAAACATTTTTCTTTATATCCACTTAGATGTTTAAATGTGCTCTAATGCAGACTGTATGAATATATCTCCCCAAAATGGATGCAGCCCTGCCAAAGATTAGTTAATGTCACTCCCATTTTGGGATAATTGCACAGACTGCTTACAGGCTCAACAGCATCTTGAGGGGGGGAGGGGAAAATAAATCAAATTTATTTGAAAGTTCTGACTTCATTTCTTTGCAAGTGTGTAAGCCTGCGGCTATTTCCAGAATAAACTTATTCTTTGTAGACTCAATTGCATACATTTCTACTGTGGCAATGTAAGAGCAAACTTTAATTCTGGCTGTTGTAGCATTAAGTGTGACTAAGCAAAATGCACCCTGGAATTCCTGCTCCGTTATGATTGATGACTATCATAAAACTAATTTGAACAGTTAGAATAAGTGTTTTCAGGATGTGCACATTAGCCTATCTCTTGCTTTTTCTGGGTTTTGGTTGAGGCTTTTGCCACAGCACCTAACACCAACAAATCTATAATCTCATTTGGGACCTCTGTTAATGGTCGCTATTTCCTCATACAAATCATAAGAGATTAACATTTTGACTTAGCGAATATCTCTCTAAATCCTTATACATTACTTAATGCACTACAGCCAGGATTCCAATTTCTGCTTCTGAGTCACTGTAATAGAATGAATAAATAATAGCAATTCAAGGCACAAAGCCCTGACTTTCAGTTTTAACTGCTTCTACATTTCCTAACCCTGGTTATCTACAGTAGTGATAGTGCTCAAATTTTCTCCTGATGTTAGCAGCCTGACCAGAAAAGAATGTGTCATAACTACCATAGAGCCTGCTTTCATTACACTATGACTTTTTTCTTGCATAACCAGGAAACCTGGATAACTCATAAAATGTTTAGATGAACACTGAATTTTTGGAACTCTATGGTAATTCAACTACCAAACTCTTTGAAGTTCACCCATCACTGTTGGGGCTTAAGTAGTTTGGTTCACAGTCTGTTGACTGCCTGTATTAATAAAGCCAAGTCATTAGTCACACTGTCTATATGAGGCGTTTCCAGTTTAATCCATACTATATTTTCTGCATGAATGGCATTGACTTTGAAAACTGACTATTCACTAGGGGTTGGGGACCTGGGGGTATTCTTCTGAATGAGATAATAGAAGCCCAACTGACTAGATTTAACCTATTGCAGACAGATTTATACATTCCTATCTTCACATTTTTCATGTCAACTTTCTTTTGAAGTGTCTAATACATATCTGAAGTGACTTTGGTGCTGGGGGTAGAAAACCTGATTGGGTTGAGTACTTTGATCCTAGATGTAGGGATCAAATGATCAAACTGACAACTATTCAATATATATTTCTCCAACTTACTTAAATTATTGTACAATATTTCAAAAACTCTCTTTGAGAATATGAACACCTGAGTTTCATTTGCCTTCTATAGCCTTCAGAACTCTTCAGAAATGTCTAGAGTTAGCTGTATCTCTAAACTTCAGAGTAACTGTAGTGGGATACGGTTCCCCCAACTTATTTATGAAGTCTTATAAATGCAGTCTAATGGCTTAAAAGAGAGCAGCAGTAATTGTGCAAAATAATTTCCAAACAAGGAAAGGTCTTTAACTCCTTTCTTTTAGAATAACCCTGTCCCAGTTCTAGAAGTTGCAAACATTGGGTGTAAAAGCAATCCTATCTTTATTCTTGTATGGGATGTGAACTTCTACAGCTAGCCCATCAAAAAGTATTTTCTAGCTGTATGAATAAAAATGGCAATATAATCACTGCAGCAAATAAAGATCCTAGAAATAAAGGAACTGAAAAGTAGAAATAGGTAATCTTAGAGAATAGAGAATTTACAAAGGAAGAAGGAGAGGGAGGGTATTTGCTAATCAACCCAAAATTTTTGAATAATTGGTGAGTCTAGATTGTGGTTTGGATTGCACTCAGTCTCCACTGAAAACATTTTATATCATTAACAATAATAGTGTTGGTCTATGACATATAACTGTATGAATGCAATGTAAACAGCTTTGTTACTGGTTAAACTTTTTTTTTAATTAGGCTATTGAGGTTTTTTTGTTTTGTTTTGTTGGGTTTTTTTCTCCTTTTTTTGAGGGAAAGGGTGACAGCCTTGCAAATACTTTTGGACTCTCTTAGATTCCCAAGTACGAGGAAGGATACAAGGCACAGAGCCAAACTATTTGAATCCTCAGCTTTTAAAATGCCTGTTCAGTCTGTAGGGTAGATTACATTAAATAATAACAAACATTTACATAGATGAGAGCACATACCTGAGGCCACTGGAATCCAGGTGGCTGAATTTGATCTTCTCTTTCATATTTTTCCTGTTCTTCTATATCTTGTATATATGAATGGAAATAAATGGCTGAAATGGAGGTGATATCTAGAATCTTAAACAAGACACATGTATCTCATTCTCTCTTTTAACTCCTGCAACACTGTACAGTCTATTACCATGCTAAAGCTTACAGTAATATTTGCAAATGGCTAAGCTGCTGTCTCAACTGTTTTTGCCAGTTAAACAACCAGACAAATAGTATGAAGCTTTTGATCCATTGACATTTCTCTTCTGGCTGTCTAAGAGCTTTGGATAAAAGTATATCTTTTCACTTTCACAAAAATGCCAGAAACTCACATTGTGCTTATAGATAACATACACTAATATTGCTAAAGCAGTACATGAGGAATTACCTTTCTGCAGTTTCTGTTTCAGCCAGTGCATTATAATGAGTTTCAGACCCCACCTTACAGTAAATGTACTGCAGATCAAGTCTCTAGTTTCAAAAATGTAAAAACACCCCAAAACCCAAACATTCCTTCTTTAGCTATCAAAAAATTAAGAATGGTAACAGCTTCTGTGGTGATCCCATGTAAACATCATAAATGCAATATAATTACATAGAGACAGATAGACCAATATTAATCTTGAATGACTGTGAAGCCAGACACTTTATAACAGATTAAGTCCAATGTAACTAAGGATCGCAATCTGACTTTAAAAAATAAGGCAATAAAACGAGAACTTAGACTGTATGTCTTACTCAAAGAAGTCCTGCCTGTAAACATCATGTATTGCTGACTTTTCTTTACACAGTTAGTTGCTAGCTACAAGAATTTTGTTCTTATAATACAACCTTTTTCTGAATGAAATTAAGTATGTCACAAAAGTAGCAGGGCTTTTGTCTTTCTTTATAGGATCAGTTGAAATTGGGATGCTCTCAGTTGAGGTATTGTCCGATTTTCAAATAAATCTTCCCTTCCTTCTTATCCCCCAAAATGTTGTCATTTGTTTACCCTTGCTCTTGTTTTCACCTCTCAGAGTTTTCCAGGGATTTTCAAAGTAATTTTTGTACTTACTGCAGAAGCAATGCATGCCTAGGAATCACGAAACTCAATGAAATATGAACAAGGAAAACTGGACACTCCTCAACTTTTCTTCTCTGTACCCTAAAAAAATGCACCTTGTATTCTTTTATCTTTTTTAAATTCTTTTTCACCCATACAACTGAGAAGATTTTTTTTTTTAAGTTTGAAGAGAAAGCATGAGAAAATAGACAAGGGCAATAGGACCTGAGCATTCTCTCCCAGCTTTGCCTTAATTTCTTGGACCTAAACAAGTCTGCTGCCTTAGAGCATGTCTACATGAATAGATGTAGGCAGAATCAGGATCCCCTGCCCACAACTTCATTCTGAGCTGAGCTGTTTGTAGATGGGAAATATATTAGTGCAGCTAACACATGTTGTATCTTCCTGACTGATCAGTAGCTCTGCCCCGACTGCCCCGACTAGCTCTGCCCCAGGCATAGCTTGGTACATATGCAGAGTTCATGTGTGTGTGCACCTATCCATCTCCTTCCATTCAACAGGCTTTGGTTTTCCCCTGTTACTCCAGTAGAAATTATCTGCACCACTTCAAGACTAACTTCATTTTTTCATGAACATGAATTACCAGCCTTGTGCATGTTTAGATGTTTAAAAACTCCTTTTGAAAAGCCATCATACAAACATTGGAAATGATTTTCACAGGAACCAGGGGGAAAAAATTAAACCAGATCTTTCAACCATCATACTGATCTCATATTTTATGTCAGTGAAATTTTTTTGTTTGTTTATTTAATTGGGATTGCCTGTGTTTGACACTGCAATAAGGAAAATTAGAATCAAGTCTTCTATTAAAGGAAGCTCAAGCAGAAATTGATTTTTTTTTTTTCAATTAACCTATTCCTTATGAAAATGTGACCTTTGCAGAGCAAACACAACAGGATTTGAAGAAGTACAGCAAAACTTGCTTATTCATGGGTATAATTTTAGATTCATTTTCCAAACAGTTGGTGCAATCTTGAACTTGCCCGGGAAGGAGGAGAGTAGACCAGTTTGCTGTCTGTTTCTTTACACAGTATTTAGCTTTATACTGTTCACTAAACAGGGTAATTACAGCACCAATTTTTGCAATATGCACATTCTGTAGGTGTATTTTGGAAAATGATTGTTTTAACATTAATATTTTAAATAAATATTAATGTGTCCAGTTAATAGAAAAAATTGTTCTCTTTTTTCTTCTTTTAAATCTAGCCAACATTTTTCAACATGCATATCAAGAGGGCTTCCATGCACCTGTGATATTTCAAGCCCAGAAGACGTTGCAAAACTCACTTATTTTTGTTTTAAATAACTACCTGTTAGGCATAATAAATTAAATGCAGAAATTGAACATTAAGTTGATAGTTTTATTCATCTAGGTATAAAAGCAGAGCAAACAGTTTGCTGCAATGCTTGTATGTGTGCATGTATTTCTTCTATATGATACATCCCCTGAAGGGCCCCTCGGAAATTCCATCTTGCTGTGCTACAAATGAAATGTCCTCTTGTAGTATACTGCACCATACTGCAGCAGCAGGCATCTTCCCAATGTCCTTCAACATATAAAGAACTGCAGCAATGATGTGCCTGAGGGGAAACCTGGGAAGCTCTTGTTAAAAACCCATCACCAAATTAAGTGGAAGCTTGGAGTGATTCTGCATCCTCAGGTTCACACAGAATGTGAAACCATCTCTTCCAGCGATTAATTAGTTCTAGAGCTTTAATACAATTACCTTTGAAGAACAAATATTTTGCCTGTTGGATAGGGCCAATATACCTATCTCCAGGCTTTCTTACATTGCCTTCATTTTCTTGATACTGTAGCTATTGGATGTTATATATTTCATGTGATATGATTGAAATCTGTCTAATTTTTGTCAGCTCTTCAATAATTTTGGTGAATAAAATATTGATAAATTGATAAACTGGCTTGTGCATTCTTGTAATACCTTTGAACTTCTAGCACACTCATTTTATCTTAAAAAAAAAAAAAAGAATTAATTATTTTGTAACATAAGATGGCCCAGTTTTTACAGGTAAATGAAAAGGAGTTCATAGCTCTCATTATGTCTTTTATATGAAAAATACAGTGCCTAATGGTTTTAGGGTTGGAGGGATTCTTTTGAGAGAAGGGTAGCAATGGTGATTATTTTTTCTATTATTTACTGCACTTAAATTTAAATTTAAATTTAAATTTAACAAATTTAATTTAAATTTAAATTAAATTTAATGTCATATATTCTCTCAGGTTAATACAGACAGCAGATTGATCTTTATAAAATATGCTTATTGAAATACCTTTTGCTTATTTTGGGGGAAAGAAAGAAAGAAAGAGAGAAAGAGAGAAAGAGAGAAAGAAAGAAAGAAAGAAAGATCCAATTAATTCCCAGAATTATAAGGAAAAGGAAACATTATTTTTTAAGAGTTTTGGATAGTAATAAACATAAGGAAAAAAAGCTTTTACATAATAATGGCAAGCTTACACCTACTCTATTTCATAGAATTATTGTGGTCAGAAGCAATCTCTGGAGCTTATCTAATATAAACTCACTGCTCAGAGAAGGGTCAACCCATGTGCAGTTGGGTCTTGAATATCTCCAAGGATAGAGACTCCACAGCCTGTCTGGGCAACCTGTGCCAGTGCTCAATCACCTACACAGTAAAACCAGAGTTTCTCGTATTTAGGTGGAATTTTCTGTGTTTCAGTTTGTGCCCATTGCCGCTTGTGCTGTGACTGCACACCACTGAGAAGAGTTTGGCTCCATCATGTTTCCAGCACCTTCCCCCATCAGATATTTAAATACATAATATCCATCACCCCCTCTCCCTCCCAGAGCCTTCTTTAGGCTGAACAGTCCCAGCTTTCTCAGCCTCGCCTCATATAAAAGACATTCCAAGCTCTTAATTGTCTTTGTGGCTCTTCCCTGGACCCACCATAGTATATCCATGTCTCCCTTCTACTGGTGAGGCCAGAATTGGACCCCACATTCCAATTGTGTTCCACCAGTGCTGGGTAGAGAGGAAGGATCACCTCCCTGACCCTGCTGGCAATGCTTTTCATAATGCAGCCCAGAAGGCTGTTGGCACTCTTTTCTGCAGGGGTACATTGGTCCCTCATGAGCATCTTAGTGTTCACCTGGAGCCCAGGGCCTTCTCTGCAAAGCTGCTTCCCACCCAGTTTGTCCCCAGCTTGTACTGGTGCTGGTACTGGTGCTTGTACTGTCCTGGTTTCAGCTGAGACAGAGTTAATTTTCTTCGTAGTGGCTGGTATGGGGCTATGTTTTGGATTTGTGCTGAAGACAATGTTTATAATACAGAGATGTTTTAGTTGTTGCTGTACTAGTCAAGGACTTTTCAGCTTCCCGTGCTCTGCCAGGTGCAGAAGAAGCTGGGAGGGGACACAGCCAGGATAGTTGATCCAGACTGACCAAAGGGCTATTCCATACCACATGACGTCATGCTCAGTATATAAAGCTGGGGAAGAAGAAGGAAGGGGGGACATTTGGAGTGATGGCGTTTGTCTTCCCAAGCAACCATTACGCGTGATGGAGCCCTGCTTTCCTGGAGATGGCTGAACACCTGCCTGCCCATGGGAAGTAGTGAATTAATTCCTTGCTTTGCTTTGCTTGCGTGCGTGGCTTTTGCTTTACCTATTAAACTGTTTTTATCTCAACCCTCAAGTTTTCTTACTTTTGTTCTTCCGATTCTCTCCCCCATCCCACCAAGGGGGAGTGAGCGAGCGGCTGCGTGGTGCTTAGTTGCCGGCTGGGGCTAAACCACGACAACCTGGAGCCCAGGGCCTTCTCTGCAAAGCTGCTTCCCACCCAGTTTGTCCCCAGCTTGTACTGGTGCATGTGGTTATTTTTTTCCAAGGGTAGGACTGGGTTATTCCCATTGTTGAACTTAATGAGGTTCCTGTTGGACCATTTCTGCACTCTCTCCAGATCCCTCTGAATGGCAACTTGCCTGTTTGGTGTATCAGTCACTACTCCAAGTTTTGTAGTGCACTTTGGTGTCCTGTCATCTAGGTCATTAATGACCAGTGCTGGACACGGTATTGGCCCCAGGGACACATCACTAATTATTGGCCTCCAGCTGGAGTTCATGCTGCTGATCACAACTGTCTGAGCAAAGAAGCTCAGATAGTTTTCAGTCCACCTCACAGTCCATTTATCTACCCATACTTTATCAATTTTTCTATGAGGATTTTATGTGAGACAATGTCAAAAGTCTTGCTCATGTTGAGAAAAACAAGCGATGCTCCCCCCATACTGGTTTTGGCTGGGATCGAGTTAATTTTCTTCACAACAGCCTGCATGGTGCTATGTTTTGGATTTGTAACCAAAACATAATGATGCTTTAGCTATTGCTGAACAGTTCTTGCACAGTGTCAAGGCCTTCTCTGTTTCTCATTCTGCCTCTGCAGCAAGGAGGCTGGGGGTGCACAAGAAGCTGGGAGGAGACACAGTCAGGACAGCTGACCCCAACTGACCAAATTGATATTTCATACCATAAGATGTCAGGGACTGGCTGGGCATTGGTCTGCTGGTTGTGAGCAATAGCTTTTGCATCACTTATTGAAGGTTTTTTCATTTTGTTTTTCTTTGACCCATGAGTTTTCTCTGTTTTATCCTTCCAATTCTCTCCACCATCCCACTGCAGGGCAGGGGTGTATGTGTGAGAGAGGGCTGTGTGGTGCTTAGCTGCCTACAGGGGTTAACCCACCACATGTCCTCATCCACTGAGCAAGTCATTCTGTTGTAGAAAGCCATCAGTTTGGTCAGATATGATTTCCCCTTTGTCAATCCCTGCTGGCTACTCCCAATTGTTGTCTTGTTCTTAATGTGTTTGGAAACTTTCTCAGGATTATTTGCCCCATCATCTTCACACAGATTCAGATGGGGCTGATAGTCCGTAATTCCCTGGATTCTCTTTAGCTTAGATCTCCAGATGCAGCTGCTGATTTCTCACCAATATTAAAGAAAGAATAATGAAGGAAATCAATAATTCAGGTTTGATCCCAGTAACAAACTGATCCCAACTTACTCTTTCCTTAGTCCCTTTGAACATCTTAGCGTTGGAACATCTCTTGGTCCTTTTTGCTATAAGGAAAGTGTTTGGGTTAAAAGGATAAGGAGAAAAACAACCCCCCACCCCCCTCCAACCCAAGAATAAGAGAGACAGATATTTGCTTTTTAAAAATTTCCTAATCAGCTGAGGACTCCTTGCTGGCTGCAGCAGAGAACTCCACAGAAATATGGGATGTGTTGTCATGCCATCACAGAAGGTTTCAGACTACATTTGACTAGATACTGAGGGGACAGCTAGAAGTGAGAAGTGGTGATTCTGTGATATGGAGAATTGAGCACTTCAATACCATTGTGGGAGTGTTTAAATGCAAGTGAGAGTGGAGGTTACAATTGGTGTAATGAGGTTTAAGAGACAATTACTTTACTGTATTATCATGGCACAAAGAATCACAGAAAGATAGGGTTGGAAGAATTCTAATGAGACTACTTATTCCAATAATGCACAAGGCAGGATAAAATATAGTTATGTTACTCCTGCTGGTTTTGCCTTACATATTTTAAAAGACTTCTACTGATGCATATGCCACAGAAATAAACAAATCTTCAGCAGAGCCTTTAACAGATATAGTTAGAGTGGGGGTATATTAGTTTGACTGGAATAAAATAGTAGTCCTTAATAGTAGGAATAGTAGGAATGTTGTGATAAATAACTAGCTCTTTGACTAAAAACACTGTCCAAATATCTTTTATATATACCATTTAAAGAACTACAAAGAATCCATCTGATATCAGTCAATACACTCCCATTGACTTCAGTAAAACTAAGTCAATTTACAGCAGCTGAGACTCTGGCTCCAAATTTCATAGTTCAAACTCACCATAAAACAGAGAGGAGAAATTTAAGGAGGCAAACAACCCACAAAATTAAATTGATCTGCAAATGTTGAGTATTTCTCACCATAAATTAATTTGCCAACAGATACTGTCTTTTATCAAATAATGTCAAGAATCTCAGTTAACAGTGAAGGAACTGAAGTGTCAGTCAATTGTAGTTTGTATATTTTACCCTTCAGCATCCCCCATATAAATGACTGAAAATAGGTTTTCTAATGGAAAGCCTGCAAAATCCCCATAACTATAGCAGAACAAAAAAATTCAACTGCAGTAAAACAGCATAAAGCAAATTTACTAGAATAATATGTAGGCAGTTCATCATCACAACTGTAGCAACATTTTAAGTAACGGGATGTCTGCTCCCTGGGCACACTGCAATTAGAGTGAGTTCACAACAAATGTGTTCATTAAGCTGAATCTGCTCACAACAAGGATGTAAAAAGAGCCATCAGACAGATGACTTCAATGTAGTTAGTTTCCTTTGTTTATCTTTCCCTCTTCTTCCCCTCTCTTTTCTTCTGTATTTGAAGGGAAGATAGTTTTCATTTATAGACAACCGCTTTAGATGCTAAGTTACGGTCATATTATTGCTTTTTCCTACATAAGCTTCATATGGGAATTTGTGTTTCTCCTATTAAAGTTCATATTGCTTATTCATTGGACTAGATTATGGAAACAGCATATGAGTTAACTGTAAGTGTCTCGTGTTTGGTTTTTATGCTAGCTGCCTTTTTCAGACATGTGAGTAATGTTTTCTGCTAGTTGCATGATAGAATTTTATTACTCTGAGAATGAAAAACGTGTCACAGGCATTTAAAATCTGTTTAGAGGATCAGATTAATCTAATAGGGGGGAGCAGATGAGCTATCCTTTCTTTCTCTTTTTCTCCCGTCCTCTGCTATATTTCCTCACTCACTAGTGGCTTTTATTATGGCAATTTATCTAGATCTAGCAGAGCTGAAGGGGAATATGGAGGAAGAAGTGCCTCTCTGTGTAGTTAATAGTTATGCTATGACATGAATGGTTGTTTCAGGTTACAGAAAGAGTGATGAAGCTGATACAGCTTCTAGTAATTGAACTCATTTGAACCGATTCTATTCGCACTGATAAATGACGTAAATCAGGAGTAGCTCTGTTTGCACATGTAAAACTTGTGAAGATTTGCTGAAGATCCAGACAGCTGCTATCTAAATAATAAACCATAAAATTGAGTGGTTTTTTCACACTTGCAAAGGAATCTGGCTATTTGTTATAAGCCTGTGGAAGCTGTAATTATTTAATGTTATTAATAGTCAAATCTTTGACTGGACTAACTGTAAATGATTATTGTACTTTCAAAATGATGCAGCCGCGATCTAACAAGAAATATGAAGTACTAAGTTTTTGAAAAATAATGCTGGAAACTATGTTCCTACATCAAAAGTTTCAAAAGTGACTGATATTGTACTCATTCTTGGATATCTAAATTGAGACACATGTACACAGACATTAGAATTTCCTGACATTTTGACAGAATGTATCTGGATATCTTCATTTGACCTTCCAAGAAAGTCTTGGGTGCATATCTTTATAAATGACCTTTACTTCCAAAATTCTAAATATGTCATAATTCTCATTGTCAGGAAAGGCGGGGGGGGGGGGAAGGGAGGAATCAAAGTGGGGATGGATCTGACAAAGACTAGCGCATTTTGCGGAAATATTAAGTGGAGCTGATGTTCTGAAATCCCAAATTTCTGTCTCCAAGAAAAAAAGAGATTTTGCTCAGCAGCTCCATAACACATAAAATTTTTGCTTAACTTGAACATTCACTGAGCCATTGCAGTTCAGTCACTGCCTGTACCCAGGAAGCTTCACGGTCAGCATAAAAGTCAGTGTACAGCCAGAAACTTAATATCTCCAGAACACACACAATAAAAGGTCACCTACTCACACAATGCAGACATTGCTTATGGGTTTGCATTTTTCCTGCACAGTGGGTGACCTTGAGCAGATAACAAAATACTGGGAGATAGGTTAATGTGAATTTAAATAGACCTAAGGAAGACAGCCTTTGAAATTGCACCTGTACTTTTTACCTGTGTTTTAGCTTCTAGGACATCCAAATCAGGCAGGAATCGCCTCTGAGTATGCTCCTAGCATTTGTTTACAACAGTTTAGTGGTCCTTGATCACACCTTTGAGATGTGACTAACTGTGGATTATCCTTAAGATAGGATTTCCTCTCTTCATCCCAGGTAGATGGAAACTATTGCTTACAGCCTTGAGTATATTCTTTTACACATCTTTGTGTTTACTGCTTTCTGATGACTCTAGGCTGGCTTCTTTCCCAGCAACTCAGGTTTTTTGAATCATTGCTCTAACGAAGCAATCCTACATGCACTGTAGAAAGACTCAGAAACTACATGTGGTTCTGGATTCCACTTCAGGGACAACTTTCTTTAAAGTGAGAATTTGGTACACCTAACTTATGGGAATCCTGTTCCTTTATGGGATACAGATAGGTATAATTGATCTTTGGATAGTACAGCATGGAATCTGGAGTCCACAGTCAGGCTTACAGAGTCTTACTATTAGTGAGTGCAAAAAGCTAACATCTTTGAGTAGTGTCCAAGTCAAAGAGTGCACTGGACATATGGAAATAAGACTTCAGTCAGGGATCAGTATTTCTTAAATCCTGTCCCTAGCTATGCTGTGAGCTTATGTGAAGAATCACTAGCCATTTGTGATTTATGTGAGAGACCCTTTACTTGAAGGCAGGTAACGATGTTTGGTTTTGGGCTTTTTCCTCCCAAAGAATTGGCTAGAACTTAGGCTAAAATTTTGATTTCTTCTCTGACTGCAAGGCTCAACTACAGCTCCTGCTGTGCTAAAGCAGGCACAAACCTCTGACTGCAGGCTGCTTTTTATGGGAGGACATTCCTCTCCTGTTGTGGAAGTTATCTCAGTTGGAAGAAAGAAACCTACAGTTTCCCATCTCTAGTGATCACAATACCTGTCCAGCAAGGCTGATTTCTGAATTTTGATCTCTGCTTCAAGCCCTGTTTCCCTATGTATGTAATGCAGTATATTGTATGTTAGTCACCTAGCCATTAATGGAAAAAGCCCTTCAGCTTGTAACATACACTTACCTAAAACTCTCAACCTTACTTTCATTCTTCTGAGTACACTGAAGAGGAACTTTAGGTTCAGAAAAAGTTTATATGGTTTGCTAAGCTATAAACAGAACATTAAAAACCAAAAAAGTTTAGCACTCAGCAGATGCATGGTATAGAGAGCAGGTAGGTAAAGCATATGTGCACGTGTGTATATATATATGGGGGGTGTATGTGTACATCTTAATAAAAAAATGTTGGTTTTACATAAAAATGCTTAGAATTTTGTGAAGAGCTGCAATAAAAATTAAAGAACACTTCTAAAATTCTCTTTAGCTATCCTATGCCTTTATAGACTTTCTCCATCAATAGCTTTGGTACTACTAAATAGAAAATGAAATAATCTAAAATCTGCCCACTCCATCTTATAAGGAACAAAAGCAGCCATACAGCCAATTACACCTCTCATTATTTAATATGTCATTATACAATTTTATCTTCTAGTGTTCAGTTCTCTAATAAAGTTGTGTGACTTTTCCTGTGTGGCTTTGCATAATTAAATGTTTCTAATTATGGGCCAGATATCTGCCCCTTCATATCTGATCAAAATAAGATAGATAAGTATTATCTAGCCCTGAGTAATCATTGTTTGGAATAAAATTGTAAAGTGGCCCTCTGCCCATTTGGAATGGAACAGCTATTTTCCTAACTTTTCATGCTGTCTTGACAATCTGGAGATGACTGCAAAAAATAACAAGTATAATAGTAACCTTGACCAAATTTCTGTATTCCAGTGCATTTTCTTTCACTGTGGTAGCCAGTCCACCTACCATAGACATCTATTGCATTTAAGTTTTTTGCAGTCTTTTTAAACAATCTTTTCTGAAGTGAATGCAGGACTTTAGCTGCCAACACCTAGGCATATGCATCTCGAGTATCCAAGGCATCCATCCACAGAAGGCAGGCAGATACATCACTCCTGCAGTCTCCTGTCCTCCTACACACTCTGGGAGACCTATGCTTTTCTGAAGCAGTAACTGAAGATCAGGTGTGGTATCATACAGCATCTAAAACATCACAAAGGATACATGTGTCAGTGTATTAGCAACTGAATCCTGCCATAAGTGTCTCAAATGATTGTCAAAAGTCAATAAAGAAGGCTTTCAGAGGGTGATAAAACCCATCAAAATGTAAGTGTTTATAACACACTATTGGGACTAGATAAAAAACATATTTACATGTGAGAAGATCAGAGTAGGAAAAAAAAGACAATAAAAAAGTTAGAAGGGATAGAGAAGAATTACTTAAAATCTGAATAAACAGAAAGAACTGTCTTTGCTAATATAGGTTATATTCCTTGCATATTTGGGAATGGAACAAAAGATCTGTGATTCTTGCAAATCCTCTGTTGTCAGAACAAATCTATGTGTGTCCTTGCTCCTGCTAGTGCAAGAGAACTACTCCCTATTAGTCCTGTCTCTCTCAGGTCAAATGTTAGGGGTCTGTGGAAGAGATCTAACAGTTCCAGCTGTGAATGAGTCACAGATGACAACACAAACGAATGTAATGAAACTTCCAAGAGACTAAAGTATTCAACCAATAAAAATCCACTAGAAAAAATACTAATATTATCTTCCAATGCATTGTTTGAACCAGATGCACTAAAGCAGGCTTTTCACTACACACTTAGTAATAATAAGAAAATAAGATATCAAACTATTGGTTATTAGAAGAAATCCTCGGTATCATGCAATAATATAAATTTACAGAAAAGTGATACAATATTGTACAATTAAAGAATGAACCATAATGACTACGCACAAGGGGACTAAATTAAACTTGCATGGATTCCTTTACTTCACTCCTGACTTTTTCAATCAACGTATGGATTGACTTGTTCCTTTTTATAGCTGCTTATTCCACATACAACTATTTCCTTCTGGTTTTAACTTGTTTCTTAAGAAGTGTATGAAATAAATATAGAGTCTTAGGGTAACTAAGCCCTGAATCTCGGCTTCAGTGAAGAATTATTGGATCAGTTTGGCTGCCCACAGATAGGGATCTAAGGCTGTGTAAATTTTACTACGGTACCCTACCTTGCCTTCAGCTACCAGTCCAGAATGGCATGGATCTGCTGTAAAGCTATCATCTTATATGAGATTACCTTGTTTTGTCCTTGGGTATCTTAGAGCTTCTCAGGTTACTTTTTCAGTAACTTATCTGAACACCTTGAATCTGACTGGTTGCTGTGTTATATCCCGTATGTGTATGGAAGGCACCTCTCTAATCGTATTTGACATGACTACTCCCACCCTTCTCAAACTCTCTTGGTATGTTCCCTCGGGAAATGTCCTGTGAAGAGAGGGGGGAAGAGAGGAGGAGAAGGTATGTTTCCAGGTAGCCACCAAAAGCAGAGAACACAGCAAAAGAGAGGTGACAGGGCCTCGTGATAAGGGTGAAAGAGAGAAAACACTGTCCAAGCAACACAGTGGGAATAAAAGCTCCCATATCTGACAGAAGCCAAACTTACTCCTTTCGGTCACCTTTCATTGATAGCCATAGTGACAGTTATCAATGGCTAGAAGAAAATGATACAGCTCCAAGCAGCCCCTGGTGCCCCCTTATGCAGGTCTTTGGCTTGCCTGGCCAGATCCTTCTCACTCATAGCTTCATTTCTTAGCCATGACCTGTCCTAGTCTACATCCTCCAGCTCTTTCCAGTTTCTGAGGACTCCTGATCATAGGCTACATGCCACCCTACAGGAGTCAATCCCACTGTACATCTGGCAAGCGTTCTCCCTAGCTAAAGCATGCTGGGCACACAATATGCAGTGAGCAGGGGTGCTTCAGCCCCACTCTGTGTTTAATACAAAGAGCATTTTTTTGTAGACACTATAGAGATCTCTGGTCTCTCTCAGATTTTTTTTGTTTCCTAAATAATCTTCAGGTATCCTTATTTTTACTTTTTTTGAGGGTAATAACTTCATAATTTATTTCCTGTACCTGACACCACCTAACCAAAACTTCTTAGGAGCATCAAACATAGAAATAAGTGTTATAGGAAACTGTGATTCCATCTTACTGTTTTTAGGGGGTTTGTTGTTTCGGTTTTTTTTGGGGGGGGGGGTTAAACTGTAATTTGTAGATTGAGAATAATTTTTTTAAAAAAATTTGCATCTCCTGTGTATTTCCATTTTTGGTGGGGTTTTTAAGTGCTCCGTTCTTCCACTCATCAATGTTTTCTTCATTCAACTTTGCTGAAGTATAATGCTCAATAGTCTCTCACCATCAAGAAATCTGAAAGGTTTCCTTAAATGATTAAAGGTGTAAAGGGATGAACTCCACATGACAACTGGTTTCAGCCAGCTTTTGTGGGAATTTTCTTAACAGCAGCACAGTTTTACATCTTATATACTTACAAGTTACACAGACACCTTCTAGGTATTTAAGCAAGAAGTGCTGTTGGGATGGTAAACTCTATATGACAGAAATGAACAGAAATGAACACTTGAAATGACAAGTTATGTAGATGAGAATCAAAAGACTTTGTTAAGTACCCAGCTTTAAAGAACTGCTTAGATGAAAAGAAAATGTTGATCTAAGTCAAGATGGCTGTAAAGTGGTCACAAATAAATTCACAAATGGAAAGATTCTTCACACAATGGGGTGAAGTTTTGGAACAATGTTTCAAAAGGAGCAATAAATTCTTCCAAGAGGCAAACTACAACTCCTGTCTTCCTACGGAGTCGTATGTTATTTCCCTAGAAACCTCTTTGGTGCATAACTTTACAGAAAAACAAAAAGCAAAATTGGATAATACTTCCAGTTTCTTTCCAATACCACATTACTCACCAAAATCCTCATTTCCCTTCCTTGTCCCCTAATTACTGGATTGTGTGGAGCAGTGCTGCAGCTGTATCCAAATTGTACATGTGCTGACTGATTTCCAGTACTGTGCTGATCAGCTAACATGCACTCTAAAAGAAAGATAACTGTCACGATCATATGTCAGCTTTTCTGTCACTGAGGGAGCTTAAAGGACCACTGTCCGCTTTCAAGACAATTTTTCTTGAAACTTGGTGGAATTTTGTATCTTTCAAGCCTTCAATATTAGTTACAATTTGTCAGGGGACTTGAAGGTATCAGATGAGTGACTGACAGGCACACAGTTAAACATAGTGTACCAGAATGTCCTATTTCCTTAGGAAACCAAGCTAAAAATCTGTCAGTGTGAAGATGATCTTAATTGGTTTGGGGAAGACATATTTTTTTCTAGCCCTATGCTTCTGCTTGGCTATGCATCCTCAAAAGTGAACCTGTGTGTCAGACAGCAAAACAGAGAAATCTGTTGAACAGCTAACAAACTAAGCTCCAATAGTAACAACCTGAACAGCTGTTAAAATATCTCTTTTAGTACATAATTGCACGTAACATTTTTTTTATCTCCCATCATTCAATATAAAAGTGTTACCACTCTGCAGTTCTGTATCTGAAAAGAAGAATATAAAGTTACTTTCATGGCATAAAAGCAATTGTGATATCGAAGTCTGTGCTGGTTTTAGCTGGGATAGATTTAATTTTCTTCATAGTAGCTAGTATGGGGCTATATCTTGGATTTGTGCTGAAAACAGTGTTGATAATACAGGGATGTTTTAGTTATTGCAGAGCAGTGCTTACACACAGTCAGGGCCTTTTCTGCTTCTCACCCCACCCCCCCAGTGAGTAGGCTGGGGGGGCACAAGAAGCTGTGAGGGGACACAGCTGGGACAACTGACCCCAGCTGACCAAAGCGATATCCCATACCATATGACGTCATGCTCAGCATATAAAGCTGGGGGAAGAAGAAGGAAGCGGGGGATGCTCAGGGTTATGGTGTTTTGTCTCCCCAAGTAACCATTCTGCATGATGGAGCCCTGTTTTCCTGGAGATGGCTGCACACCTGCCTGCTGATGGGAAGTAGTGAATGAATTCCTTGCTTTGCTTTGCTTGCAAGCACAGCTTTTGCTTTACCTATTAAACTGTCTTTATCTCAACCCACGAGTTTTCTCACTTCTACTCTTCTGATTCTCTCCCCCACCCCACTGTGGGGGAGTAAGTGAGTGGCTGTGTAGTGCTTAGTTGCTGTCTGGTGTTAAACTACGACACACAGCCTCACAAATCAAACTCTGTAAAAAAGTCCCATTTAAAAGAGAAAGATAAACAAAAATTGCCCAAAAAAGGCAATTGGGAGACTTACTTCTCCCATATATCTGCAGAAAAAAAGAAAAGAAAGAGAAAAGAACACACCCTAACTTGAATTTTGATTGAATTAGATCAAAGGCTGTCAAAGCTGAACTTTGTATTTGGAACACATGTATTTTAACCCTTCCCGGGCAAAAACTTAGTGTCATGCTGGGATGTTCAGAATAGATCCCCTTGTATTGGGCTCTATCTAGCATTAGCATATAGACACACCAATTAGCCCATTGCAGTTGAGTACATACATGAAGGGATTATTTAACTGTCTCTCTCCACCCATTTCCAGTGATCAAGGTATAAAATACATTGTAATGAGTCTAAGCAAAATTTTGTGAAGAACAAAATGTCTTTAGAGTGGATTTTAATGTGCATGAGATATATTACTTCAATAAATAAGAGCTACAGTGGACATAGTTCAATTATTGAGAAAGAATCAAAGATTGATGTGATTTACAGAGCATGGAAATGGGAGTCAATAGGGCTAACTGTGGAGGGAGTGTCAGAGGAAAAACTATACTAGTTTTCAAAGAAAACATGATTCTGTAGAAAATGGCTAGGTTTGACTGTAGAAGTGAAGCTGGATTAGGTTTTGTGTGCACAAAATTTTCAGGATTAACCCAAAGGAGACACATGGCACATGACAAAACTGGGCAATGTAAGCAACTTTGTCACCAGAAGTGAGATGAAACAGGATTTGTACTGTAGACAGCAGAGGAGAAGGAATTGGGAAGTTGATACATGTTTGTCAGAAAATGAAATCAAAGGAGGCTGCATTTTCCTCTCAAGGTCCCTCAGTAACATCAAAAGCTTTCAGCTACTTCTCTAAATACTATAGATCAGACCTCAGTGAAAGGGGTCTGGATTATTGAAGGAACTGGGCCAGAGAACACTCACACCCTTATGCAGCTGTCAGAAGCATTTGCTATCAACCACCATTTGTCCTGAGGGTGTTTAAAGTCAACAAAGCAAAAACCAAGGCATTTGTGTTGAGTTACATATAAAACTCGTAGAAGTTCTGCTGCTTGACCCTAACGTTTAACCAAAAAGAAGTATCATTTTCATGTATTTTCTCTTTGGTAGTCTTTCTTGGTTTCAATGATTGTATTTACTTTCTCAGGAATAAATTATGATAGTGGTGTAAACTGGATTTCTCACTGTCTTCACTATGTTTTAACTTTATCAAGAAGGACCTGGACAAAGTCTCTGGTTCTTATTGCTTCTGTCTCTTATTTCCTTCTCCTTTCTTAGATAAGTTAACATGGGCTATAGCTATCCTTTACTGAAGTAGAGAAATCATTGTAAAAAAACAAACAAAAATCCTCGTATTTTCAGTACTTTTACATAGGTTAACCTTTGAAAAGATGTAACTGAGAGCAAGGGGATGTACGAGACCATCCTGGAGGGAGCATCTGGAAGTGCTGTCTTGCTGTAGAACAGGACAGCCTTGAAAATCTTTTCATATAAAGAATGCCACATCCTTTTGCTACACAGTGCTGCTTATTCTCCCAGCTACATTGTTCTTGCCTAATAGGTATAATGCAGAAAGAAGTCTTACCCATTTCCCAAGTTTTCCTTTTACTTCTATGAAGTGACTTCCTGGAATCCCTCAACATGGAAGAATTATTGTATTGTTTAGTTCTTACACGGTGCAATTTGAAAGAAGTCTTGGAAAGCCTAAGTTTTACCAACTCCAGCAATTAAAAAATCTTTTATTTAGCTTTTTTTGTTTGATTTTTATTTAAGGAGAATTTTTATTTACTTTGAGTTTAAAAAAGAGTTCAAACCTGATGGGGATGCAAAACTGTCATTTCATCTAGAAAAATCGAAGATTAGAAAAAGACCAATGATTGGAAACTCAGTTTTATTATGGACATTGTAAGCGTCTTGGCACCTTGGTATTAATTTTATCTCTGTCAAGAGAAAATGTTACAGTGTCTCTATTAAAATTCAAACCTCTGACGCTGTAAGCTTTCCAGAGTCGGGATTTTTTTTTTTTTTTTGTAGTACATTATGTGTTTTATAAAGCTCTATGGCTATTAGTGAAGGTAGAAACATATACCTAAGCATTAATGTTGTGAATTAATGTTACGGTTCACAGTATATAACAGAATTCTCTGTGTGAATATATGTTTAATATTTGGTGGTTCCTATACTTTGAAAATAACTCCTGTTGCAGTAATTAACTTCCAGTCTCACCTACATGACATACTTACATTTTTAAGATCATTGAGAATCCAATATGTTTTTTTTTTAAGATGAGCTAATGATTTCTACCAACATACATAGTTTGATTTCTACCAACATATGTGGTCTGATGTCAGTCTCCTTATTTATGATATCATTAATACTAACATTTCTAGATGAAGACTACCAGAGATCATGTCAAAGATACGGAGATACTAAAAGTACTACTTTAAACCTTTAACAATTATGAACTTAGGAGCAATTTGTAAGTCTTGTTCTCATTTTTATTACATTTTTTAAAGTATCACTTTTTTTGGATCAGAGAGAATCACAACAGGAGTTAACTTCTACATTGGATTGTTATGAGTTGGAATAAAAAAAGAGGCTGAGAAAACAACAATAAAACTAGTTTGTATTTAATGGGAACAAATAATGAGAAATAAATATTTTTTTCATAAGCAAACAAAAGCATAAAACAATTCAATAGTTCTCTGTGATCAGTAAGTAACTGCTGCTTCCAGTACTAATATTGAATGTTATCTCAGAATGTACAGTTAAGTATTTCTAACAAAATGTTTTCGAATTTTGCTGCTGTTTGTTCATTTTAAATAGCGTTATGCTCTATATGGGTCAATGTGATTGTGTCAAACTTACACATGAGTGAACCTCCTTCAGGTAGACACAAACTGTTCTGTAATGCTAAATCACAGACAGAGGGGATGAATATGAGCACTGGATCACTGTCCACACTGCTTAACTGCTTAGCCTACTCCCTTACTCTGCTTTGAACCCTTCCAACTATGTAATTTCAAAAAAAAAATCTGCTTTAAAGGGTGCTTTATCTAAGCTTTATCTAAGGGGCTCTGTCACTTTGCTATATGACTTAAAACATACCTGTGGATGCTGAAAGTTCAAGCACTTTCCATGCTTGAAAGTGAGTACTAGTAAAATCTAAGAGCTTCCCCAGACACAAATGGTGGTCTGCACCAATTAGTGTCCTAGACAATTCCTGGGCAATTCCTTGGAGAATTATAGCATTTCAGGGACCATTTATGAATAATGGTCTGCAGTGTGCATACTAACAGAAGTCTGAGACATCTTATGCCAGGTGACTTTGGTCCCTAGAACTGTTTTCAGGGATATTTAATTTAGTAGCATAAGGATAGCCACTGAGTCACAATCAGGTTGAATCTGGCAGCTCTCTCAAAAACATTCTGCAAATGAAAGCTTTCAATGCGATAACTTTAGTATTAAATTACCTTAGAGGTAGAATAATTCGTCAAGAGTGCACCTCCCCCCCCCCCCCCCCCTTACATGTCCTAAAATTAAATGAGTAAGAATTTAATTGTAAAAAGTGTCTACAACTTAAATTAGCAAATCTTTCCAGTTGTGCTTGTTGTTGTTCTCTGAACATATAGTACTCTCAGCATTTCCCTCCATACTCAGAAAACTATATTCCAGAGAATAACATAGGGTAACATGGATAATTGCATGTAATTTTAGGATCAAATCATATCAAGCTTTTAACATAGTTCGTAAATCTTTGGAAAAGTTTTACATAGAACTCAAAAATCTGTCAGAAAATCATAAAACAGTATGCTGAAATGCTATGTGCTGGAATTCTTTTTGAGCTACAATCATAATTTTTCAAAATCAGTAAAAAATAGCTCGTCAATTTTGCTATGCAGCCAAGTGAATTTAGAAAATAAATACATCTAGGTATTAGGGTGACTTGTTCTGAATAAAAGTAGATCTCAGAGTAAGAGTACTTCTCTGAGTAAGAAAAAAGATATAGGAATGCAGTAGAAGCTTTCATAAAATCAGCATAACTTTGCCACCCAGTTAGGTTTAAAAAAATGAGAAGGTAGCTGATGATTGTTTCTGAAGTGTCAGCTCATCTGAAGGAAACATACAAGAGCAATACAAGTGATAATAATAATAATAAGTGGAAAATTAACTTTTTTTTACTGTATGTGGTTACACTGAGCTCAGATTTACGCTGCAAATTAGGGGTGAACAATCTTTAGAGAGTATAGTAAATCCTCCACACTTCAGACTACAAGTAGAACATGCAAGAGACTAGAGAAATTGTGAGGCTGGACAAAAAGAAGCACACAGGTACATGAAACATTGATCAACCTTATTGTTGTTTTTGAGGTTATTTTAGCCTGCTTTTTCGCTCTCAGGTATAAGCAGAAATCCTGACACATAAGAAACTGATTATGAATGGGTATAAGAAGCAAATGACTGGTTCCAGCTAAGCTTCTTGTCATAGGTATATATATTAGAATATATGTAATAATACTGCTATCACAGGAAATATTTCCCTTGATAGAGAAATATAAAAGAGGGACAATGTTTGTGAATTAATTAAATACATCATGAAATATATACAAGTTGTATTTGAATGGGGCTTAATTATACTATAAAATCTCAATTTTCTCACCTAAGTGAGACACGGAACTTTAATGCAATGTGAAAAAAATTCATTTGATGAAACTCATAAGAAAGATAGTATTTCCCTTTCTAGAATTTCCTTTGCTGAAATTGCTTTGAGCTCTTTGTATATTGGCCTTAATATGGAGAGGACAATTCACCTGAGAACAGTAAGTGCTTTAATTCATAATTTGTTAAGTTTTGTTTTGATTTTATAGTTTTCTTGCTGGAGTATACCTAAAGCAATACCTATATCTGGTGTCAGGGGCACTTTTCCCATTCTGTTCTCTCCTGACATCAATGGACTTGTCCCTTTTTTGCAAGGAATTTGGAACATAATTGCCTCTATCAAACAAAAGAAAGAAAAAGATATATTCCCTTCTTTGCATTCATGTGCTATTACTACTTTCATGAAAACCTGAAAGGTACAGTTGTGATATATTGTACCAATTATGCAATGCTGCAATAGTGTACTGCACAATAAAAAAGACTTGAAACAAAAGCCAGAAAACTAAGTCAACCATTCTGTTGTTCCTCTGCTCCCAAATAATCTGCAATCACAAGGAGAATGTTGCATCCAAAGGTTCAGTACATCACTAGGACATTTCCACTGTGTGGAAAGGCACCTTGAATAGTTTGCAAGTACCCATTTTATTAGATTTTATTTATAGTTCTTGACATTGTCTATGCAAATTTTAATTTCACTTTAAATTGTCCAGTTGCTCAAAATAAGACAAAATTTAAAAGTACAATATAACCCTGAGGCCCTTCAAATTCCCAGTATTTTCATATTAGAGACTTTCTTATTACAAAGAAAGTACAACTGTTGGACCTCTGCTGACAACAGTCAGAGTTAGCTCCCCAAAAAGTGGAAGTAATTTCAAGTGAGTTAGTAATTGTCCGGTACTCTTTAGGAAAAGCTTCACTCATTTGTTAAAGATTCAAGATTTGAAAAACTACACCTCAGTTCTCTTTGCAACAACTCTTTGAGAGAATTTTTGTTTTGCTTTGTTACTTTGATAGAGTATCAAGCTCAAAGTGATAATTAATAGTCAGATATTCCTCTCAAAATAAATTAGCAATGAGTGTATGAAGTCAATGAATTACAGTGAAATAAACCTGTAGGATGTGAATAAGACACAATAGTGCTTCTGGAAGTACTGCTCACTACAGTACGAATAAGGAAACAGTGAAAACGGTGAAGAACATAGGGAACACTTTATCCTTCCAAAATACATTTTACTTGTCAGAACAGCTAGGTGACACTTAAGGAAAATAAAGCTTACTTTTTGCATTTGGGAACAGGGAATGAGAGTCTGTATTTGTTTAGTTCTCTTGATTTTTATCCCTTACTGCAGATAGTCCTCTCAGTGCAGAAGTTGTTGGTTTGCGTTCATACACGTGCCCATAAAGATCCCAATAAAAAGCAAAGCAAACCAAACCAACAAAAAACCCAACCCTGAATCTATTCTGTTCACAGTTTATACATACTAACCAAAGTTAAGCCTACCCTTCCAAAATTTCATAGCAGAAAGATATTACTCTTCATTTGGATTTCATTTAATTATTAATGGTGACCCATTACACATCACCATTCCCTTTCTTAAACATTTATCTCTGATTTTTGAAATTTTATCTTGATTTCTCCCTATTCATACAGCTCTATAAATTCCATAATGCCTTTGCAGAAGACAAAGAGGGAAAGTAAGCATAAAAATTCAGAAATTTTTCAAAATACCCAAGTTGAGGAAAGAATAAGCTCTTGTGCCTTTAGGTAGCTAGCTAAAGTTCACACCTGTGAATACATTTCACAGTATAATTTCTATAGGTTATCTGCCTCCCTGCAGAGTCTGAAAAGGAAGTCAGAGTGACCAAACTTCACTTGAAATGTATTTTCTCCACAAAGAAAAGGAATAGAAGCTTTATGAACAAAAAACCCCAAACAAACAAAAACCAACAGAACTGTGACTCTAATAATCTCTTGACTACAGAGAGAAGGGCTTAAAGGAAAGCCTGACTAGACAGTTACAGTCAGCACAGAGACACAGGGCTACAGCTGCTAGGCTCCTTGAGACCCTCCTGGATATTCCAGCCTGGCCTGCCACTGACACTGCATCAGGACATGGGTCTCCCCTAAAGCCCATCTGTCATATCTGTCAGCTCTGCACCGTGTCCCAAAAGCCTCTGGAAGCCTATATGTGGACAACTGATCTTTGGTCAGGTGTAAAACCCCTTGGTGTCCCTGACTGTGGTGATTAATGTTCAATTTTGTAATCTAAGAGAAAGGTATACAATGTCATCTTGATGCCGCAGAGTATCCTGCCTGGCCTCCAATTGTCCCTCTACAAGATCAAGCGTGTCCGGTAGGTTCTTGTTTGCCAGGCTCACATGGCTGTCTTAGGTACCTAGGTCATCTCAAATGGTACTAGACACTTAAATGTAGCAAATTAATTGAGTCCTAGAACTTACTTTATTATTACAGGTTCTTAGGCCTCGATCTTGTATGTGGACACCTACTGTAAAGACACCTGAAAGTACATCTCTCAGTCTGAAGATGAACTGTAACCCAGGACAGTGTTCAAATATGATGTTTCTGATGGGAGAGTTGTACCTTTCTGGAGACAAAACTGAAGTCCAAGCAGAATACTTCTAAATGGCTTCCATGCATGACCAGGCAGGAAAAAAAATGGGAACATAGGTGACAATATATTGAAGTTTTGTTATTTTTACTGAATCTTTTATGAAAATTTGTTTCTAAATCAGCTCTTCTCTAAAAGAAAATCCCTTTCTATTCCACTAAGAAACAGCTAGTCATGAAAGGAAGGAAAGAGCTAACCCGTGCCTTGAAGTTGAGCTATTTGTACATCTGAAAAAAGAGAGGGAATGTTTAGAACTGTACAAGCCAATCAAACAGATCAACGGTTCACTTCCACAGAATGAAAACCTTGCAATGAGTGTGACATAATATAATCTGTCTTGTGTATAATGTATCATATTTATGTGGTATAATTTAAAAATATTTCAGCATATCTTGTTTTGAATAATAAAACTTAATGTGATTATCTTTCCAGTACTTAGAACCTTCCTACCATAAATAAATATTTTTTAAGATATATTTGCAAAATTAAAAAGCTAGAAGCTGAATTTTACTCTTGAGTTTTGTGTAGGAACTACAAGCAAGGTATATATTATTGGATTAACATTTTTACAGATCTTATTAGCATAAAATTGAATGTTTCATTCATGACTGCACGTGCGGGACTGTAAAAACCCAATATGACCTCATTGATTTTTGGAATGGAGGTAGCAGAGCCTTTCTGCAGGTTGCATTTATAACATAAATGATTCATATGTCATTTTTCCAGCATAACTGTGAAAAGGTGCTACACTTCAGTGCCTTTATTGGAACCTTAGAGAAATTTATCTTCCCTTATGAATACCACTTGTACATTTATCTGATTTACTCCCTATTCTGCTGTAGTTTCTTTAAGACTTTTAAAAATAAGTTGGTTCTGATGGATAGAATTAAGTAAAATTTAAACAACACTTGTACAACAGAGATTTTTCATAATCAAATTCAGTGCCAGAATCCTTCACTATGTGAGTTAATTATACAGCTTTATATACATATATAAATTTATCTACAGCTGTCAGTAATATCAAAGAAAATAAAATTAAAATATTTCAGACAGATGGAAAAGGGGTGGTGTTTAAAAATTGTTATTACTTGTATTTGTAATCTATATGTATTCTTAAAAGTTTTAAATCAAATTAAATATAATCCTGTTAAATTAGTCACTTCAAGTTGTCTGTCAGTATTCTGACAAAGTTAGTAAACCTTCAGTGACATTTGTTATGTTACATTTTGTTCATTGTTATTCTGCCTCTTTTGTGAGGACCACAAGATTGCCAAATTTTCATCTTACCAGATTTGTAGATTCTGTTTTATGTACATACACATAAACTACAAAAAGATAATTTTTTTTTGGTCTGAAGTTGTGTTCATAGTATAAAAATGAATACAGAAAGCTAAATTTTAACTGGGAGGTGGTGGTTATTTCATTTTCTAGTGTGGAATGGTAAATGTCTTGTAAATATTTTAGAATTCCTCTGCTAGAATAATACACATACCCTTGAACCAGATAAGTCTTGGTTGTAATTTGGATGTCTTGAAAATTTTGGACAAGTATTAGAAACCTTGTAGGTTCTCTTCAGATTTTTTGAGCAAATAGTCATTTCACAGAATCACAGAATAGATGAGATGGGAAGGGACCTCTGGAGGTCATTTGGTACAACCCCCATGCTCAAGCAGGGCCACCTAGAGCCAGTTGCCCAGGACTGTGTCTAGATGTTTTTTGAAGATCTCCAAGGATGGACACTCCACAATTTTCCTGGGCAACCTTTTCTAGTGCTCAGTCACCCTCACAGTAAAAAAGTGTTTCCTGATATTCAGAAGGAACCTCCTGTGTTTTTGTTTGTGCCCACTGCCTCTGGTCCTGTCACTGAGCACAACTGAAAAGAGCCTGGCTCCATCTTCTTGCCACCCTCGCTTCAGGTATGTATCTACTTTAATAAAATCCCCCTGAGCCTTCTCTTCTCGAGGCTAAACAGTCCCAGCTCTCTCAGCCTTTCCTCATAGGAGAGATACTCCACATGCTTAATCATCCTTTTTGTTGAACTCTCTCTAGTACGTCCATGTATCTGTTGTACTGAGGAGTGGCATTTGAAGATACTGAAGATACTTTGGAGTGGCATTTGCTTTCCTCCAGTCTTCAGACACTTCTTGCAGTTGCCATGATAAATCAAAAATTGTCAAGGATAGCTTCGCAAGGACATCTCAGCACTCATGGGTGCATCCTATCAGGGCCCATGGACTTATGTATGTCCAGTTCGCTCAAGTATTCCCTGACCTGATCCTGTTTCCCCAAGGGTACACCTTCCTTGCTCTAAACTTTCCCCTGGTCTCTGGGACCTGGGATTCCTGAAGGTCAGTCTTGCTAGTAAAGTCTGAGGCAAAGTCGGCATTTGGTACTTCTGCCTTTTCCATGTCCTGTGTAACCAGGTCCCCTGTCTTGTTGAGCAATGGGCATACATTTTCCCTAGTCTTCCTTTTATTGCCTATGCACTTACAGAAACCCTTCTTGTTGTCTTTGACATCCCTGGCCAGACTCAACTCCAATTGAGCTTTAGCTTTCCTGACTCCATCCCTCGATGATTGTGCAATGTTTCTGTATTCCTCCCAGGTTACCTGTCTTTGTTTGCATCTTCTGTATGCTTCCTTTTTGTGTTTGAGTTTGGCCAGGAGATCTTTGTTCATCCACGCAGGCCTCCTGGCATTTTTGCCTGACTTCCTGTTTATTGGTTGGACTGCTCTTGAGCTTAGAGGAGGTGATCCTTTAACATTAACCAGCTTTCTTGGGCCTCTCTTCCCTTCAGGGCTTATCCCATGGAACTCTTATGAGCACATCTTTGAAGAGGCCAAAATCTGCTTTCCTGAAGTTCAGGGTTGTGGGCTTGCTTTTCGCTGTCTTTCCTGACCAGTATCCTGAACTCCACCATCTCCTGGGCAATGCAGCCAAGGCTGCCTTTGAGCTTCATATCCCCAATGAGCCCCCCTACCTGTTAGTGAGCATGAGGTCCTGCAGAGCACCTCTCCTCATTGGCTCCTGTATCACCTGGAGGTGGAATTTATCATCAGTGCATTCCAGGAACCTCCTGGATTGTTTTTGCCCTGCTGTGTTGTCCCTCCAACAGATATCGGGGTGGTTGAAGTCTGCCAATGAGGACCAGGGTCTGCAAACATAAGACTGTCCCTATCTGCCTGTAGAGGGCCTCATCCACTTGTTCTTCATGGTCAGGTGGCCTATAGCAGACTATAATGGCACTTTTGCCTGTCCTCTCTTTAATCCTAACCCATAAATTCTCTGTCAGCTCCTCTTCCATCCCCAGGTAGAGCTCCATATACTCCAGCTGCTCTCTCACATAAAGGGCAACTCCCCCTCCTCATCTTCCCTTCCTGTCCTTCCTAAAGAGCCTGTATCCCTCCATTGCAACACTCCAGTCACGGGAACGATCCCACCACATGTCCTTGATACCACCAAGATCATAGTTCTGCAACTGCACTCAGATATCTGACTCATCATGTTTATTGCCCATACTGTGTACATTAGTACACAGACATTTAAGACGGCCACCCCATCATGTTCCTAGAGAGAATTTGGGGGATTTGTCCACAATGGTGCCTTGTAGGCACCTCCTTGCCCACATGCAGGTGCTGGAGGTGACCCCACCCAAGCTTCATTTTGTTGACTTTGTGATCCCTTCCCTTCACGCCACTCCATGCCCTTTGATCAGCAAACTTGCCCATCGCTCCCTCACAGCCCTGCTGGTTGCCATCTTCCTCCCCAGTGACTGCTAGTTTAAAGCCCTCCTAATGAAGTCAACCATGCTTTCTGAAAGGACAAGAAAAAATAAATAAAGAAAAGTTGATTTTTTTTCTGGTTTTCCCTGTAACAGTAGTTTTTATTTAGTTGCAGATGCTGAAAAAGAAGTCTGATCATTTATTCTACCCCCATAACTGCATAGAGTTCATTACTGAATCATATTCTAAATGACCTCTTTCTCTGAATGTATCCTTCACTTGTACTGGTTCTGGCTGGGACAGAGTTAAATTTCTTCACAGTAGAAATTTGCATGGTGCAAATGTGCATGGTGCTGTTTTGTATTTGTGCTGAAAACAGTGTTGATAACACAGGAATGTTTTAACTGTTGCTGAGCAGTGCTTACACGGCATCAAGGACTTTTCTGCCTCTCATGCTGACTCACCAGTGAGTAGGCTGGGGGCGCACAAGAATTTGGGAGGGGACACAGCTGGGACAGCTGACCCCAACTGACCAAAGCGATATTCCACACCATGTAATGTCGAGCTCAGCAATAAAAGCTGTGGAAAGAAGGAGGAAGGGAGGACGTTCGCAGTTCGTCTTCCCAGGTAACCGTTATGTGTGATGGAGCCCTGCTTTCCTGGAGATGGCTGAACACCTACCTGTTGATGGGAAGTAGTGAATGAATTCCTTGTTTTGCTTTGCTTGTGTGCGTGCTTTTACTTTACCTATTAAACTGCCTTTATCTCAAGCCATGAGTTTTCTCACTTTCACGCTTCCAATTCTCTCTCCCATCTCACTGTGGGAGAGTGAGCGAGCAGCTGTGTGGGGCTGAGCTGCCTACTGGGAGTAAGCCACGACAACACTCCTTCAACTGTCTTGGGCAAGTTCCCTCCCTTCCTCACTCCCTATTTCTGTTCCTTGAGAAAAGTTCAAGAGAATCTGTGCAAGAAATGGTAGGATCATTGGTGACAATAAAGAGGGGGAAAATAAAAAATTATGTAGAGTTGCTTATTTTACCCTATTATTTATTCTGTTCAAAGACTTCAGGTTCCATTTTCCTCTAGTTATGAATACTGGCTGATCATTTTGTTGGAGGTTCGTTGAATAATTAATTTTCATTTATTTACTATGTAATTATTTGTTAATTTATTGGGGGGGGTGTGAATTTTTGACAAACTAAATTTTTCTTAGGATTTACAAATAACAAAAAAAGATCATGTTTTCACAAAATATAATATCCACAAAAGATAAGTTTAGTTTTTAATTAAGGAAAAACATATCAAGTTCTTTATTCCACACACTGTTCATGTTTTGTGCTTCTGAGCTTTCCTGACTGAACCTGTCCACCTCTGCAATTCACAAACGTTTGTTTCCCAAACGTGCATATTTCACATCCATTTATCAAGGTTCTAAGAAACCATATATCTAAAGGACGGAGAATTCACTTTGATTGCTTGGCATTTCTCAGTTCTTTGATCTGTCTCCTTCCTTTCAGAGATCAAGTACATATAAAATGTCATCTGTATTCCTGCAGGTGATGATATATCTAGCCATGTTTTTTTAAGTCTGCATTAGCAATACAAAAATTCTGCCATACATACCATATATGTAAATTACTAGACATTATCATAATGTGTTTTTGCATTTCTGCTTGCATTTTGCATATGTAGAAAATAAATTGTGGAATATAAGTGGAAAGCAAAGCTTCTTATCTGTTTGTAGTTAGTGTGACTGTTTAGAATGATAAAGTCTTTGCTTTTGACGGGTACCAAAAACTCTGATGCAAAGACTATTGAAGTTAATGAATATCAGCATCAAGGGAGTCTGTAGTCTGTTCTAATAACATAGGCTTGTCAACAAACTGCAAATGCAACCATTAACAGTGCAACATTACATGACTATATTAGACAATATTGGTTCCATCTATATTATTTTTAATCCGCTCCAAAAATCCTGTATCTGTACCCTTACCATATGGCCCAGACCCTTACCTTCGTGAGGGTGATAGAAAATGTTTGCTGTTACGGGACAGTGGCTTAGAGGTGGCTGCTGTCTTGATGGCCTTGTTTACTGGCCGTCTTGATCTATGCTTTCAGAAGGACCATTGTGGAGCATTAACTTAAGTCTGGAGTAAGTCTTCATACAGCTACATTTCAGAGGCAGGAAAAAACTGCAATATGCTCAGCGAAATTAGCAACTTGATGTTGGGCAGTCTTTTGATATTAGAAGCTAGACATTTTAAGGCTTTAGAATCCAGAAGCAAAGTAAATCTTTCAGAATCACCTGTTCAATATCTCCTGCTATGCAGCACCCATATACCAGGAAAATAATCGCCTGTTTGGATGGATTTTATTCTCTGTTTGTGTGTGTGTGTGAGTAGTAATTTTTACTGGTTACATTTTGTATATGCATACTGGTGAAGAACTAAATCTTTCCAGTCCAGTTGGTTCCTCTACAGGTTGCAGGCTTCTCCCAGTGTCTGTTTCCTTCCACTTCTGACTGAAATGAAGTATAGCAGAAATACACCACAGGACTGCTTCCTATTTCTTCTGAAGAACTGGCACATCATGCAGATGCATTTCACATGTTTTTGGGAAAGAAATGTGATGGGGTTTTAATAATTTTTGTATTTTCTACTTTGTGAGGATATTTTGGGTGGATTTCTGATAAAATAGTATATCCTAACTAGAATCAAGCAGAAATCAGTTTTTCCATTCTATGGATAAACTGAAACAGAATACTGAACTAATACTATTTCAATTAATTACACCTCTTTTAAACATCTTCTATGATGCTGAACTTCTGTAATTGAAATTTGAGTTTCACCTTGCTGTTTAAGCTGACAATCCAAGTTATTTCAACCCGATACTCATTTTCTTGTAGAGCTGCACTATGTCTGAATAACTAGAGATAAAATGTGAAAGTTTTAATGTTACAGAATGCCCCAAATCAAGAGCTTATAACCCAGAAGCTTCAGAATCTGAAACTTACAGATCAAGAAACAAATTAAAGAAAACTTAAAACACCCATTTATTTATTGAATTATGTTAATGAAATTTAATTAAATACATAATCCAAAATATTTTAAATTTCACTTCATTTTATATCTGTATATAAATAAGTATACATACATCTCACATACTGTGCAAATGATAAGTATCATACAGTATAAATGTTCAAGTATGATAAAGCAGTTGGAAATATTTTATTCTTGAGAAAGGGATTGTAAAATAAATCAAATTAATTATATATCTTATATCTTCAATGTCAAGACACAAACTGCAGATATTATCATGCAGCATCCTGTAACTATTAAGTATTGTAGTATCGAGATAATTATCACAGTCCTCTAGTGTGCTAAACAGCAAAATATACCCATTTGGAAATATAAAGAGTTATTTTAATCAACCCACAAAATTTTGGCTTTGAGTTCAATGACATTTCAATTCAATGATTTTTAGAACTTGAAGTTGTGATGATTGGTAAATAAAATATCACAGGTTAAGTTTTCTTTTACAGTAATTGTATCTAAATTGCTAGTATCTGTATTACCCCTTTGTAAACAAGACCAGAGGCTGGGTGTTAATGTGCATGCTGCAGTGAGGGATAGGGGACAGTAGCTCAACATACATCTTTACTCAAAGATTATGTGGAAAGAGGTATTTTCCTTAGTTTCACAAGCTCTTTGTATATCGGCCCTGAATACAATTTGTGTATTCTTTCTTCCAGGAGGATGAGGATGTGTGGAGATCTCTTATCTCTCACATGTTTTCTTTCATTCCATATTATAGCTGTTTTAAAAAGACTAGATGTGAAGTATAGAGATTGGCTAGGAACATCCCTAATGTATTGCCTCTCAGGAATTCATGATACTTGAAAATAGATAGAAAATTTAAGATTCATTGGGAAGTGTGACTCTCCTATTTCCTAGTACAATGTTTCCACAGGTCAAAATGAAGTATGCTATTGGCAAAATTGACTGCCAGAGTAGAGCCAGGAGGGTGCTCAGGGTCTCTCTTGGGGGCAGACTTACCAGGGCAACAAGCAATACCACTCATCCCTTCCATAGTGAGAGGAGAGTGCAGACCAGATTTCTGGTTTCAGAACATAGAAGATATTGCAGTGCATAATAACAAACATGAGTCACAAAGCCTCTGCAGTGACTTATTCCATATTCCCATTTCCTTATATCCATTTTCCTTAGCACATATACTGACTTTTTTTTTAAATAATTGCATTGTGCATTCCTGATAAAATTGTGAAAATAACTGGATTTCATAGAACTGAAATAGGAGTTTATAGTAATTATATGAAAGCATGTGGCTTTTAAGAAGAAGTTGATGCTGGTTCTTTGACTAAATCTATTTTGAAACATGTACAAGGTTTTATATTAAGCAGCACAGGGCTTTCCTGGGGAAGAGAGTATGGGAAGGGATCTAAGTTGTTTTCATATTCAAACCAAACATTGAAATTGATACTTTCCATATGTTTATAGATTTCATGTATATAGATTTCAGATGATAAGCAAATACAGTAACAGACTGAGAAATACAGATGCAAAAAATGCTTGATATGAGTATAATAAGAGATAATGAGCCCATGTTGCTTCAGATGTGTCTGTTCATGCTGTGCGTTTGTGCTGACTGAAGTGAAATATAAAAACTAAGCTCTGGATAGCTCATTGTCTTCCCCAAGGCTAGAAACTGCTAAGTTTTTACTAAAAGAAATATGCCACCTGGGTAATAATTTAAATATATGGACACAAAGTTTCCATCTTCTATGAGGTGATATCAAAGTCAAATCCATAGTTTTGACAGTACATCATGTATGGTAGCTATAAATCTCAGTCCTTTTGTAATTAGCAAGTTTATGAGGAAGTAATGGTCCATTATTCTCTACTGAATTGTTTGAAATTTGTCCTGTCTTTAGAAAGGGTGACTTTCAAATTCACAAGTATATTAGCTGTTACGTGTTGAATTGAGCTGTTCTGAAATCAATCAAGGTAATGGTAACAGCAGAACAAAACACAACTAAACCCAATCTACAATTTTTACAATAATTCAGGTTTTTAAATTTTGTTTTAAATTATGAAACTTTCCACTCAACATAGCTCCTTAAAGTAAATTAACTTTTTCTTTCTCTCTTTCAAGGTTTCTTTTTCTCTTTTGTTTTCTATTGCAGAAACTGAAAAAAGAAACACGTTTAATTGCAATGTTTTTACTGTATCTACAAATTACCCTTGAAAACATATACTAACATAAAACTACAAGTTTTTTTAACATGTGGTGAAGAAATATCTGATGATTTGACATGAAAACAGGTAAACTGAAACTGGAAATAGGGGGTACGTTTTAAAGAGAGTATGTGATTAAAATTCAGAATTAACACACCCAAAGACTGATTGTAGTCTGTAAACAGAAATTGTGGGGTTCAATTGACAAAGTTGAATACAGCTTCACTGACTTAAATAAATTATTAGTATCACTTGGTTATCTACCCATAGGTATGTTATTCAGCTACATATGTTGCAGTGCATCCAATTTTTTCTGATATCATAGAGCAAGCTTTCACTGCCTTTGTCATCTTCGTGATCATATTCTCATAACTGTTTTTCCAGTGTCCACAGATGCTAAAATGCCTAATATGTTTCTATTATGTCATTCATATTGCCTTCAGGCCAGATCCAATTGTTTTTAAACTATTATTGAAAAAGAATGCTGAAATAGACATGAAGTTTGCCTATGTGTTAATTAAAAGCACAGAAATGTTATGTGTATCGCATTCTGTTACAATGTTATTTTATTTTCAATATATTATAAAAATCAGACAGAAAAGAGCATTCAACTAAATCTTTTATTTATGCTTTGCTTAGTGCTTTTCCCAATGGACAGTAGCTAGCATTTTTGCTGCTTTTGAAATTATGTTTAATTACTTTTTATTAGAATTCATGTTTGTTTACTCAATTCAAGCAGATTATTTCCTCCTAAAAAGCTACTGTGATTACTAGAAACAATATATATATACAGTATGTACAGTACATTTCATTTGTTCAGCCTGCAGAAGAGAAGGCTCTGGGGAGACCTTGTTGCAGCCTTCCAATACTTAAAGGGGGCTTAAAAGAAAGATGGAGAAAGACCTTTTTATCAGGGTCTGTACTGACAGCACAAGGGGCAGTGGTTTTAAACTGAAAGAGGGTAGATTTAGATTGGATATAAGGAAGAAATTTTTTATGATGAGGGTGGTGAGACACCGGAACGGGTTGCTCAGAGAAGTAGTGGATGCCCCATCATTGGAAGTGTTTAGGTCAGGCTGGATGGGGCTTTGAGTAAACTGATTTAGTGGAAGATGTTACTGCAGGGAGGGTGATCTTTAAAGGTCCCTTCCAACCCAAACCATCCTACAATTCTGTTTCTAAGATTGCAGTCTCACTTTTTCACATTCTTCAGCTGTGTAGTTTCACCAGATTATTCCAACAGATTGCTTCATGAGTTAAATAAACCAGGTGTTTTTATATACATAAAATTCTGTGACTGGCTTTGACTGAGTAATATACGTGCATATACATTATTCTTCTCCGAGGGCAGGATTTGGCATTTCCTGTTGTTGAACTTCATGAGATTCCCATTGGCCCATTTTTCCAGCCTGTCCAGGTCCCTCTAAATGGCAACACACGCGTCTGGCATATCTACATTGTGTTTTGTAGTGCCTGCAAACTTGCTGAGGGTGCACTTTGCCCAGTCATCCAGGTAATTAATGAAGATGTTAAACAGTGCCAGACATGGTATGGGTCCCATATGGACATATGATAGGTCCCTGGGACACATCACTAGTGACTGGCATCCAGCTGGACTTGATGCTGCTGATCACAGCCATCTGAGCCTAGCAGTTCTGACAGTTTTCAATCTACTTCACTGTCCATTTTTCTACTGTTAAATCACTTTTGGATGCCAACAGTATGAAACTTCATATTGATCTCCTAGCTTGAGCCATTTGACACTGGTTAGGGACAACAATGTAGTTGCTGGAAACTGGTCTTGGCTTATTGGCAATATAGTTCAGTTAAACCACATTTGCCTGATGAAAATAGAAACACAATGGAAGCAAGATTTATATTGATCAGAAACATTTAAATTATTTTTATTTTTTATTCCTTTGCAAAGATGTTTTCCTCAAGACTTAATTTTTTTTTCAGTTATTTAATTAGTAGTTAGTTTAGGTCACCTGATGAAGATTTTCTATAGATATGACTTTATAAATAAGCAGTGTGTTTTCTGACTTGTCTTTTGGATGATAGAAAAAAACTAAACCAAGTAAAAGTGCCTAACAGTAATTGCATTTAATTTTAAAATATTTGTGCATCAGCTTGTGTATGTGGCTCTGTGCACATTTTGTTCTCATTAAAATGCCCCAGGGAATCTGTTTTGAATAAAACTAACTAAATAACAAAGCTATACTTGAGATTAATCTTCTTTTTTGAAGAAACACTTAATAGCGATACACATGAAATCTATTCAGTCTGCCCACAATAATAATTATGATCCTTGTTAAGAATATGAAAAAAGAAAGGTATGAAATCTAGTTTGCATTTTACATTCCATAAATTAGCACAAAGTATAATGAGCTATGAAACTATCTCAAAGTTTTAATCAGTTTAAAAAACAAGTTTGAGTAAGTTGAGTTTCACTGCTAACAGTAAAACAAGCTGAAAATTCATACAGAAGAAATTCTGCACTTTTTTATTATGGTGAATTAGATTTCAGTCTCAGAGACATTTATTTACCTACTTAACTTTATTCATAATTTTAAATCAATATGATTATAATACCTGAGAGTTCTGACACTAATTTAAAAACATTTTTTAAATGTAGAGGGTTTTATTTGAAAGTTGTCTCTCTATACAAAAGTATATACATACGCACATAAAAACACGCACACTGTCCTGATGCACCTTGACTTCATAGCAATTATGGTGTTTTCACTGCATAGCCATGCTGCTGATGTCTATTCTGCTGCTTGCCCTGGACTAGTGCCAATGGCCCAGTGCCTTATCAGAGTAAGCCCTGACCATGGAAGAAAATTAGGTGTATGGCTGGAATTGCAGTCTGGATGATTAGTGAAATCTGGGGTGTACTGTGGTACGTTTTAAGAAAAATGAGCACAAATGTACTAAAACCAGTGAGGTACCCTCACTGAATCTCCTGCTCTTCTAAAAGTGTAGGGCACACCTCATAGGACACTGGTGGTCTGAGCAAACTGGCTTCTCATAATTCAGTATCAAACGTGGAGGTAGCAAGCAAATAAAGTACCAATATTACCTCCAATGTTAAAATCCACAGGACACTTTGAAGGAGTCTTAACTTAGCATCAAGGTAACAAAGAGAGTTTGAGAAGGGCGGTTTCCTTGCCCTAGGATGAGATAGTGATTACATCACCATTCCTCCTGGTTCTTTTGATGAGAGAGAACACCTGTATGAGAACATGTATCTAGGTTGAACATGTATCTAGAACATGTATCTCAGAACATCTGAGAACATGCATCTAGGTTGTATTGAACCCTTAGTGATTATATTTTCCTAGACAAGATAGGCACCTAGTTCTTGGACAAGTATTACTGTAGTTTGAAGAATAAATTCCTTTAGATTACAACCACTCTCACCCTGACTCCTGTTAAAGAACAGTGATACTTTACAATTCATGGCTCTTTACAGATAGCCAAAAAGTTCAAAACTGGGTTCAGTGTTCATGCAGAACAATTTTAAGAGATGTGATAAATCAAGTTAGGTTCTTTACTTCAAATTCCAAGTGAATCTTTTTCATTAACAAGAAACATTTAGGAACATCTTTAAAAAAGGAGAAAAAAAAAGAAAAATAATATGCCATGACTTTACCTCCTTTATATACACAAGAATCCCGATTGCAGGGTGATATTTAAGTACCTTTTTTGGACTTTAGGAGCCTTACACTTAGGTAAAGTTGATTCTCAATACCCCACTTTGTATCCCAGTTAGGAAAGATACAACATGATTATACAGATAACATGGAAAGACTGAGGATACCCTGACATTCACAGAAAACTCATTCAGTGTGTTTTTTTGGTTGTTGGGGGCGGGGGGGGACGGGGACAGAGGATTCCTAGCAAGTTATTTTTAAAAATTAAACTGATGTTTAATTAATAGGTTATCTGAAAGATACTGTAGATGATGTGAAAGTTCTGCAGACCAAGGTCAAAGAAGAAGAAGGAGCCAGTGCTGCAGCTGCTGGAGCAGAGATTCCCCTGCAGCCCCTGCAGAAGACCACAGAGCAGATATTTTCCTGCTGCCCATGGAGAGACCACGCTGGAGCAGATATCCACACTACGGCCAGTCGAGGATTCCACACTGGAACAGATGGATATGCCCTGAAGGAACTGCAGCCTGTGGAAAGCCCATGCTAGAGCAGATTTATCCTGAAGGACTGCAGCCCATGGAGAGGACCCATGCTGGAGCAAAGGAAAAGTGTGAGGAGGAAGGAGCAGCAGAGAGGAGGTGTTATGGACTGACCACAACCTCCATTCCCCATCTCCTCTTAGGTGTGGGAGGTAGAGGAGTGAGGAATGAAAGTATGAAGTTCAGCCTGGGAAAAGAAGGGATGGGGTGGGGAAGAAGATGCTTTGCGGGGAGAAGGGGTGTGTATCTTTGTTTCTCACCATCCTACTCTATTTTAATTGGCAATAAATTAAATTAATTTTCCCCAAGTTGAATCTCTTTTGCCCACGATGGTAACTGGTAAGTGATCTCCCTGTCTATCTTGACCTATAAATGTTTTCATTGTCTTTTCTCACCTTTGTCCTGTTGAGGAGAGGGAGTGAAAGAGCAGCTGGGTGGGTGTCCAGCAGCTGGGTGGGTATCTAGCAGCTGGCCAAGGTCAATCCATCACAGACCTTTATTATAAAAAGCTACTCAGTCTGTTAAATATATTGCCAGACAAATTATTGTCTAAGAAGTAGGAAATTCTGACTGAATTTACTTATTTACTTACATATTTATTTATTTATTTGCATTGCTGTTTAACAGTCTGGATGTTATACAAAATTAAAATCCTATGGTCTCAGTGAATTCCTGTTATAAGCAGAAGGATTTATATAGTAAACTCTGTGAATGAGTTTACTCTAGGTAAATGATAAGCAGTTTCAAATATAAAATTAAATGCTATCTGTTCCCCCTGGTCAAAGAGTTTTGGGGGTGTAGACGATTTCAGAAGTTATTATTGAACCAAAACTACTTAATGCTCATTTAGTTCTAACAAGAAATATTTTGAAAGACACTTTTCATGAGAGCATATTGAGCAAGATCACTAGGAACAGAAAAAGAAAATAATTTGCAAAGTCAGCTGAAATCTGTAAAATAACATGCAATAGAGAACAATATGTAATCTTGCAATTTTGGATCAGTCCTTAAGAAATGAAGAGCCATCAGCCAAAAGTCCTTTACAGTTTCACTTTCTCCTGTCTTTTTGCTCAAACCCTTGTACAACAATGAACAGCTAATGTAATGTGAGAACTGCCTGAGCTGGAGAGTACACAGTGAATCAAGATCATGACATTCCTCAGTGAATCAAAGAGAAAATGTCCTTTGTAAAACCCAGACAGACTGTTCAGTGAAAAGAAAGCAAAAAGAAATAAACCAGGCAGCTTAGTCTACATTCATCCTGCCTTAATTGAGCACCAGTTGATGTACTTAATTTAAGAGCCTAGCTCATTTACACTTCCCTATGCTCACAAAAGAGTGTTAGGTATCTCCAGAGAACAATTCAGATTTTAAATTTAAATAACTTTCTGTAAAAAATAAGCCTAGAGTGACCCTATTCCTTAGTTAGCCTTTTTGGATATGCGCCTAAAACTTTTTCAAAAAAAATTTTTTTTCCAATATCTTTAAATGTCTTAATGATTGTCTTAAAAATGTATTGGAATTATCATTTCCTTACATTAAAAGATGTAGACAAGTAACTTCCCTTTAGTATACCTTAAATTGGCTCCCACTTCCTATGAAAACAATATGTAAATGGAAATATAAAACTCACTTATTTTTTCCACTTTCAGAATGTATACACGTATGCTCTGTTCCCATTCTTGATCATACAGATGGATTTACATGTCTTTGTGCAAATGGAAAATTAATTTCTGGAGTTTAAAAAGCAGTTGGTTGAAGTATAAACAACTGATAAGAAAATAATACTTCTGTCAGTTGCCAGCCTAATAGCAAGCAGGTAGTGGATAAGTTGCAGGAATTCCTTTGATTAAATGACGCTTTTAGGAAGTCTTGGTCCTATATTTACCAGTACTGAGCAATGATTTGCATGTTAACATGTAACTTTAAAAAGTTACCATCGGGTCCTTCTAGATTAAGTGCTTGCAGACATTGACCATGAAATATATTGTTATTAGTCTGCCTGAATCACTTATTATGTCAATGCACTTATTAATTATTCACATTTGAGAATACGTCTTACCTGTTTTACTGAAATCATATATTGCTATGCTTCATTTGTGACCAAGAGTTATGCATGAAGCAGCTATCCAGCAGCAGCAGACAACCTGAGATGGAGCATAGGCAGCTACACCTTGTGTTCTCATCTCACTTTGTGTTCTCCTCTCACTTTGCAGACTAGAATAGGGCAATAATGTCTCCAGCTCTCCCACTATCTCCTCAGGACACTATTTGCTCCGGGCAATATAAGCCAATGAGGGATTGCGAGTGCAACCCAAATACTCTTCTAAATACAGTATCTACAATTGCCCCCTTGATTGTGTAAATACTCTTCCTGTAAGTAAGGTCTACGAAAGACCCAGAAGGAAGCTGATATTGGTACGGCTTGCTGTGGAACCGAGTCCAGATTTATTTTTCCCCATTGTCCACAATGCTATATATTTAAATTGTGAGGCATGAAAATATGATTTATGGTTGGGAAGAGACATTTCCATAAAAAATACACTTGCATAAGATATGGACCACTGATAAAGGGGAAAAGAAAAAAAAAAGTAAAAGAAAACCAATCAGTCTAAATATCCAGGAGGTCAATTTCCCATAGCATTTCTTGATGAAACAATGATTATTGCTGCACTTTGTTTCCTGTTTCAAATGTTTTGATAGTATAGTTATGCAACATACAAACTCTTTGCTTTTTGTTTTAAATTAGCGTTCCATTAGTTCTTTCAGAACTGACAATCTTCAGACCAAGTCTTTGTTTTGAAAATAGCTGATGTAGTAAACCTTGAAAGGTAGCATTTATAGTAGAAATTATGACAGAATTATAGGAAGACATAAGGACACTTTGAAGATTAAAATATCCAGCAGCCCATGTTTTTTCTCATCTTAGCTACTAACCCTTTGAAAGCTTAAACAAGAAATCTGAATGCAAACCAAATTCAACTTTCTCCTTAGAAAAAGAAGAGTTTGTCAGCAGAAAGGTTTCTAACACTGACATTCTGAGTTTATTACAAAGGAGAACTATGATCAGTGGATTATTTATTCTGCATAAAGACGTCTTCCTCTATTTAAAATAAAATCTTTCTGCCTCTGAATGACAAATACAAAATTATATGCAGGTTGGTGTATTATATTTTATATATACCATGCAATAATTATATATGTATCCTGTTCACTGAAAAAATACAGACTAGTTGATCTCTTTATAGATTTTAGGGAATCTTCAAAGCCCAGATGAACTCTTCTCAAACACATTTTTAGCACCTGAAATTGAATATTAATGTCTTAAGAACTGGTCTTAGGTAAATGGGATCTTTCTTTGGATACCTTCAAAGACTACTTTCACTTCATCTGCTTCTCAAGTGGTTCCTCAGTTATGGATATGGTTCCTCAAATAACAATTATAAGCTACTTTCTTCTAATTCTTTAACAACAGAAAGCAATGCAGAGGCTTTGTAAGATTCAACACGACTCTGAGGAGTGTAAATCCCCCACATAACCTTCTTTCTAGTGCAGAGGAAGGGAGAAAAAACAGGGTGAGAGGGGACAGTGGCACAGAGAGAGGTTGTGTTTTGTTTTTTTCTTTCCCTTGCAAATCATCGTATTTATGCTACTAGACTGATACACCATAACACAAAATACTTTTCACACAATGGATTGCTCCCTGAATATCTCTGAATATCGTAAGATGAAAAGTAATTTTGTAGAGTGTTGGAATTTTGTAGTAATTTTGTAGAGTGTTGGAAAAAGACATTGGAATTGTCTTTTCTAGATTGAACCAAGCTTCTTTTAAGCATCTGTCATTCCTTCCTTTACTTTCTCTACCTCTACCTTCTGGACTGAGAAGACTGTGCAAAGGTGTTCATTTCCTTGTTACCAGATCAAAAAGCCTTGCTCTGGTTCCCCTGCAGGATATAGCGTTCCTGTCATATTCTGCACACATCTCCTGGTTCTTACATACTGGTGTAATTTGAGACTAACTCCTCTCAAATTAGTGATACGAAACTATCATGTAGGAGAAGGGAAAAAGGACTCAGTTTTTGCAATTTCATTTAAATCAGCTTCTTTACTTTTTTACTTTAAATGTGATTAGTTTTGTAGAGTAGCACTTGATAAAATGTTTCAGACTATGTTTCTTTTGTGTTATTAATAGGATTCTCTATTTATATAGGCAGTAAATATAAAAAGTGTCATGCAAATTAACAATACTTTACTACTAGTGCCTAAGTGAAACAGACACCTAGCACTTCTGCTAAACTAAAGCTTTCAAACAGGGTTCATTAATCAGGAAGGAAGACTTATTTTATTCTGTAGCAACTTACAACTATTAATATTAAATAAAAATATCTGGAAGCAGTGTTTTAAAGGAGATTTAACCAGAGTATTTGCCTGGACATTTACAAGGGGCAGTTCAGCTATACTGTCTGTCATGATCCTCCAGATCTTGTAACTCTATTTCAGACTTCCCAGGCTACAGTTTACAGCAGAGAGTATGAAATCTTCCATAACTCACCTTAATCAAGCCTGAGACAGAGAAAGGTTTCCCAGACCCTTGGGCTTCAAGTTCTCGATGATCATAGGTCCTGAAGCTTGGGACACTTCATCAACCTCCATAAGTGACTTCTTGAGAGTTGAATCTTTGTATTCAGATAGTTTTAAGCTAACTAGCTAGTCTCTGTATGTATGTGAATTTTATATACTATCAGGTTTAGCAGTTGCTCTCATTCTACATGACTACAGAATAGATGCACTTTTTTGTTATATTAAGTTCCAACCAGCTCTTCCTAAGAACATTTACCTATTCATATTTCAAATGCCACAGCTTTGAAAGAAGCATAAAAATAGTACCACTGAAGAAGGGATTCAGAGTATAAACTTGGTCTTGCCCTTGTCTCCTCTTCACCATGCTATTCACTTCCTCCTAGTTAGAAAAGTGTTATATAGTTTGCAAAATCAACGACTTAAAGGATTGGAAACGCTGAAATTGAGGCTCACTGTGCATATTCATTACGATACTCTCTGTTGCTGCATAATTTCCTGACATTTTTCCAATGAGATCTGCCATTAAATGTGCATAGTTAATGTAAAATTTATCAATGCTGTACAGTATTTCACATTTTAATCTGCATGTCATGCAGTATAAAATTGCAGATTTTAAAAAACTTTATGTATACTGCACCTGCACAGTTTTTTCAATCAAACATAGTTGTAATCTCATTAAAGAATGAAATCATGTTTGCATGGCATATCCTGGTATTTAAAAAACCTAGGTGACCATCACTGACTAAACTATAAAATCTTCCAGCTTCAGCTGGAACCTGAATCTTTCTTCACTAGCTATTGAAATTGCACATAGTGCTCAGCATATCTTTTTCGACGAGACTGAAGCTACCATGAGATTCAGGAATTTTTTAGGTTATGTGAAATTCTTCCACCTAGAAGCCTTCTACATCCTGCTTAGGAATGCTGTCCTGAAATAGCTTGAACTGGTAAACATCTTTTTCTAGAAAGAGAAATCATCTGCTTGTGCTACAAAAAGCAAAAGGAATTGAAGGGCTCCATGCATGTCTCCTTGACTTAGGCAAGTGTCTGGGAAAACAACAAAACATTCTTGTTGTTTTCATCAGTAATGGAATACAAAATAGAAAATACATGAGTAAAAGAATAAAATGGAAATTAACTCTGCAAGATAAAAAAAAAGACTATATTACAACTAAAAGTAGAGACTGAATAAGTTAGCTCAGAGAGAGATACAAGAATGATATCATTTAAAAAATTAAGACATAAACATTAAGATGACACTCAATGGAAGTGTTACAGTAACATTAGAATTCAGGGAAAATGCAAACACTTTAACAAGCTAGGAAATGACAAGGTCAAAAAGACAAGGTCAAATATGTTTGTGACAAGACAGAGTAAAAAGAACAAGAGATATAATATAGCTTATTTTATTTTTCTATTAATTTTAGAATTAGATTGTGAATTAATAGAAAACTCTTCCCCTAATTGTCTCCCAGTTTACATCTGCATATTGTGTGTGAGTGTGCATGTGTCTGCGTGTCTGTGTGTCTGTGATGAGCATAGGTAAGGTAGTTCACATATTATTTTTCTGAATTCTCAGAGTTTTTTATTCACTTTAAGAATTTTTGCTAGTAATTGTCTTTTTTGGTATATTTTAACTGAGAAAAGAGTTACTGCTGTCGCTTATTGATAGGATTGATTTGAAAATTCTTCAGTTTACTTTTTCTGCTAAGAAAAAGAATTGTTATTTCTGTCTTCATTTTGTGGTGTGTTTTAGGGAGCTATTAAGAACTACAGACTGACAAAAAAATCCCGATGAAAAACATCCACAATCTTCAAGAAACAAACAATAATCTCTCCCTCAAAAAAATGGAATTTGAAAAAAAAAAACCAAACAAAAACCCCACACCAAACAAAAAGCCCTATAGTCCATTCTGAATGAAAACTGACACAGAAGTAGGAATTTATGTCTGTTATTGGCAAACAGGGACTGTGAATGCTCACTTATTTTAGGACATAAAAAGGTCAGACAATATAGTATTCAGATATAGTGAAATTCAGAAGCATCAAAATTTGCCAATGCACTGTAAAATATTGCTAAACAAGCACAAAAGAAGACAAAACAATGAAAAGTAAAACTGCATTAAGCAGAGATTAATGCATCGATCAACTGCAACTAGCTGCTAATTAGATAATAGTATTCAGTATGGGAGGAAGTTTTTAACAGTATATGTGAAATACATGTATTTTTGGTTCACTTATAATATCCCATAATTCGTCTTTGCAGGGAACAGAAGTCTCATTGCAACCTGTGGTATCTGCTGCATTAACTGAACGGTGCATTCTGGGATATCACAAGTGAACAAGGAAATAACAACAAGATTTTGCAGAACGAAAGATAGTTAATGAAAAGCTAGTCACATATTGGTTTCTTTCTGAGTCCTCCTAGAGACTGGTTGTTCAGGCTTTTCAACACAAAAGCCTCAAAATAATTAAGGTGTTTATTTTCTTTAGGGTTTTAAGGTACTTTTAAGATCAATGAACTGTGTTCTTCAAACACTCGAATCTTCTTTTGTCTCCTGGATGTTTGCTTAAGTCTAAATACCTATATGGGACACACTAACTAGCTAAAAGCCTACATATTCCATTTATTTGTGCTAAGCAGCAATCTTTGAAAAATTGTAGTAGAAAAAGCAGACCTGTTTTAAGTTGCACGGAAATCAAAAATGTAAAAATGCATAACTACAAAATTACAATTTTAGTTCTGTTCTTAAATATTTTAGCAACTAGTACATGTCACAGAAATGTCCATTCAGAAAGGAATGTTTTATGCTTGTTTTGATATAAGAAATAAAACCAAGTCGAGTAATGCAGTCCTTGACTGAAGTAAACTGTACTCATAAGAATTAGATCCACTAATTCTTGGGTAAAATTACTGTTTTTCAGCTGTGCTTTCAGTAATGGTGGAATATTGTCACTCTTAACAGAAGCACACACTTGTCTATTTCATATATATAGCGATTGTGTGGCACATTTGAATGTACAAGATTCCCTGTGAATAACTTTTGAGCAGAACAGAATTCAAATTGTAAAATATCTGTGTTTTGTTGTATAATATTTCAGCTACTCCAGGCAACAAAATTAGGCTGTCTGCCCAAAGACACATATAAGTGAATATTGTTGATTAAATTTAATTGACTATTTTTTCTTTGCAGTAGAGATCATGAACTTTTTCTTTATGTAACTTTTTCTTTATGTGACCAATAAAATTATATATAAATCTCTAATCATTAAAAATATCTTGTACTTCTCAAAACTTCAGTGTGGATAAAATATTCTTAAATTGTGATATTCATGGAGAAAATTGTAATGTATAAGGAGTTGTTTCCTTGTTTTGTTCACACAAACACCACTGTTGATTTCCATGGAACTATCTGGATGAATAGTAGGTCAAGATTAAACTTTTATTTTACTTTCTTTATGTTTTATCAAGCTACAGTATTGCTGTGTGCAGAAAAGCCATAAATCCAGTTCAGGTGGACATGGAAACCTTAGCGTCGAGTACACTAGAGCAACGTCTGAAATGCAAAAGAAATCCATGCGGTGTTTTCATCATTGCCCTTCAGCAGCTCAGTGACGTGCAAAGATGCATAATGAGGGTCCACAGCAGAAGTCAGATTATGTGGTACTTTTGCAAACTACCTTTTTCCTGTTACTCTCCAGATTGCCTAGGGGTGACCTAAAATGAAGAAAGCCAAAATGAGCAGCCTCTTCAGCAGCCCCCTCTTACCCAGGAAAGCATATGTTGTGAAACAGAAGCTATTTGCACAGTGGTGTCTTGAATTCTGGCAATTGCACTCCACTGACTTTCATCAGGGTGCTGAAACTTCTAATACAACTTGGACTATGCCTGGCATTATGTATGTATTAGCTGGTTTCTGGGTCCTGAAAGTCACAGAATGTTGTTATGTTTAATCCAGTGCTACATGTTGGTCTGGTTTGGAATACAAAACTGGAGGATACATTTTTAAATAAACACAGCAGCTGTTTCAGAAGGTTAAATCTGTCAGAAAATCAAAGGAAAACAGCTTAATTTGTAAGTTTCCATTAACTGCCAAAACAATTCCTAAATCCCAGGAAATGCTTTCAAAGGGCCAGACTTTTTCTTTTTTTTTTTTTTTTTTTTTTTTCTTTATGTCCCAAATGTATATACACAAAATTATTTAAAGGCTTTTTTTCTGGACTAGGAAATGCATAAAAAACTTAGAGCTTTTATAACTACTTCTGGTTTCAGTATTCAATCTAGCACAACAAGAAAATATCCTGAAATCATTGATCCTCTATGTAAGGATGAAGGAAGCAAAGTATCTGACTTCCAAAAACCCTTTTGCAAGCCATTTTTGTATACTCAGAGAGCGTACAATAATATTGTAGGGATAGGTGAAGAGTGGGTTTGTAGCAGTAAAACAGAGAAGAGATCCTCAGCAGTCCTACTTGCTGAAGCTTCCAAAGGGAAATAATATAAAAAGACAAAAAATGCAAACCAGAAATAAAGGCAAAAAATGTACAAATAATCTTTAGGTCCTATCTGTCCCGTCTACAGCAGAAAAATATATGTCACATTACTTCAGCGCTGATGTTGTGGCTGGGGGGGAGAAGGGTGGACAAAGAAACAAAAAGAAAAGTTTGTGTTGTTTCCAGTCTCCTAAGAAAAACAACAACAAAAAAAACAATAGGAAGTTGTTGCATCGCTGCAGACTGGTAAATCTGGATTACCATTACTAGTAGCAGGCCACAGGTCTGCATTCAGCTGCAGGTTCGCAGAAGGATTTATCAGCTGTGATTTACATAATTTGTGAAAGAGCCTGGAGCTCTTTTTACCATTTTTAGCAATAACAGCAATTGTCTAACAGCCAGAAGACTGACGATTTTTGCCTAATTCATTTTAGTTTTTTTAGCTTTGAATGACTATGTGGTGTAACACATTGTTATATTACTTTTGATATAGTTCTGTAATTAATTGATAGTGAAACAGTACTCTTCTATGTAGTGCAAGCAGTGGCCCCAGGATAATGATGCAGTGTAGAGGACTACAATCACAGAATGACTGCAGAGGCTTCAAAAGCGTGGGCAGGATGAAAACAGAGGCTTCAGGGCTATAAACTAATCACCAACACTCAATTACTGTTTTTAAAGGAATACAACCTTGGGGGCTGGGTAAAATTGGTTTTATGAAGGACAAAGGGAAAATAAACAGGCAACATGAGTAAAACACATCATGTAGATTCAGGTATAACAGAACTGCAGACCAGTGAATAAAAACCAAGGTGTAGTGCATGTTGTAAAATGTGAAGGATTATCCCAAGAGGACCATAGGATGATGAGGAAGAAACCATCACCATCACTATCACCATGATACTCCTCCTGGTGAAGATCTCTAAAAGCTGATGACTCACCATAACCTTCCTTCCCTTCTTTTTGAGGAAGAGTACCACCATCAGTCAGATGCACTGAAACTGGAGAGGCACTGAAAGGGTGAGCATAAAAGCAGAAAAGGGGCTACATACAATTTTTCCCACCCTGATCAGAAATTCCATCCAAAATTGGCTTTTGCATTTCCACAGAACATTCCATTTTTGCTGAATCAACATTTAGAGAAATGAGTAGCCTTCCAAAGCTCTGTATAAAAAGCAAACAAACATATTTGCGTTAGAAACTCTCCTGGTAATCTTTAGCTTTGGGGTCTACCCTATGCCCTCAGAATAACTAGAAAGAACTTCATAAACGCATAGGCATTTTCCCCTTGCTGTATCTTCAGTGTAGATATTTACATCTAAGATTTTCATGTGAACTCTTTTTATAGTCAATAGGAAGAAACGGGCACATCTAAACTGTGATCCATCTCATGTTTTAGATAAGTCAATTGAATTGTACCTGAAAAATGCCTAGTGTTTATTAACGGAAATTGTATCAAAAGAAATGCGTTTCTGCATTGCAGACATTTACAATGATGAGAGATGACTCTTAATGAGTATATGTGCGCTGTGGACATGTGCAAGGAACAATGGTCAGAAACATTGTATCCTGACAGAGAACCAGTTGCAGTTTGCATGTAGTGTCTTATTTTGAAGGCTTGACAGTTTTATAAGTGTAGAGAGAAGATTTCTTTTTATTTATTTAGCCTAAATATGTGCACTAAATAGTCTCTGAGCGTTAAATTTATTGGCGTATACATATCCTAACTGGGTAACTGGATTCTCAAAGGAGCTCCTTTTTGATCAGGTTTAGTCACTCTATAAGCTCAAATATCCAGTGTACAGATTGGTGAGGTGTCAGGGGAAAGCACATAAAAGAATCAGTAAGAAAAACTTTTCACATAGATTTTTATAGTGGGGACACCTACAGCTGAATTAGTCATTCTAGGTGCTCTTCAGAGACAATGGAAAGAAATAGGTACTTTAAGGCTTCTTCTTCTCCTAAAGTATATGTTTAAAATAGGTTAATCGAATCTGAGCCCAGAAGACACATTTCTTTCCTCTTTAAACTACAAAGGATATCTAAAGTAACCACTGAGAAGTGCTAACTTACATTATAGATGGCTGAAGTTATTCAAGATGAATCCTGTTACTCTTGACTGCTAATCTTTTCCCAAATCTTCTCTACGCTTTCTGCAGTGAACAGACAAATAACATCTTGCTAGGCTGTGCCAGCAGATGATAGGATTTTCCACTTTCTGCCTCCGTCTGTGTGCCTTTTTCAAAGGCTAGGGTTAGAACTCAGCCCTTCCTATGAACATGTTTTATTATAAAATTAATTTAATTCAGAAAATTTTAAGCTAACACATTCTTGAGGAGGAAAAAAAGCATAAAAATACTCTTCATTGTTTTTATAAAAAAGAAAAGATTGGGAAAACAGAATTGCAGTAAACAAAGAATGCAGTTGTAACCAGAGTATTAAAAATTATCCGACTTAAAAAGGTGAAGAGAAAATACATTAACTCATGCCTATAAAACATTTAGAATATAAAAATAAAAAATTATGAACATAGCATTAGAGAAAAAAATTCATATGTTCAAGAAAGCAACCAATACAAAAAATTGGCATTGTCCTTTTTAACAGTTTTTATAACTGTGCAGCCATAACAACAACAACAACAGCAAAAACAACAACAACAACAACAATAATAATAATAATAATAATAATAAGTATTATTATAATGTAAAAGCACTGGGGTAGAAAGCTACAGTACAATAAGTAAGACCATGAGAATGGACGTACCCTTTCACATGCATGAACTGCCTGAATTAGTATCCTATTTCCAGCAGTGACTATAAATGGATGCCAGGAAAGAGGAAGAGCGAGGCAAATACCTCTCCTAGCAATACATCTCCTAGGAACATTCCAGACTTCATCTAGTTTCAGCTCAGGCCATTTCTACAGATATACTACCTACCCAGTAGGTCAGTAAAAGTGCGTAACCATCTCTTTTTATTTGTTCTGAAACTGGTTTGTACTACCTTCATCTGATGACCCATAGTTCTATATTTTGTCTCTTGAGATGGCTTCTGGCTTCTCTCAGATACTCAGGTTACCAAAACTGTTATGGCAAGAAGGGGCAGGCATGTTAAAAATATAACCATAGTTATTTTGCAACTGCTGATCTGAAAAGGCTGCCCAACATGAGTGATGTGAGGACAGACAGCAGAAGTGCGGAGCAGGTAGGAGCAAAAATGTGTGGTATTGTAGGTGTTTGGATGAGGTGTTTTAATTCCATAAAATGCCTGTATGTCATACTCAGTGCCTGTCAACTTACTTGAAGGACTGTGTATTTTTTATTCAGTAAGACAGCAGTTATGTAAGGATCAGAGTTTTTATAAACTAAAATTTTATGTCTGCAATAGCTGCATCTTTCAGGTACAGAATAAATTAACAAAGATATATCATCTGGTAGGTTTCGATAATATCTCCATATGTATCTTAACAAACTAAATTTCTCTTCTGTGCTTGTCCCAAAAGCTACTGATACTTTGAGGCTCTGCAGTAGTTTCAGACTACACCTTTACTTTGCTAGATTGTTACCTGAGGGAAAGTGGAAAGATCCAGAAAAAGCGAGATCTGAGGAGATGAGGAGAGAAAGAACAGAAGAGAGGAAAGTTGACAGTAGCCCTTATTAATTTAAAGCTAAAATCTAAGAAAGGATTTAGGTTCAGAACTGCTGCTTTATGGTACCTAAGCCCACCATTTAGTCAACGGTCACCTATGAAAATCAGGAGCTTGCCTAACCTTGGAGGTTCCTATGTTTCTGCCAGGATACTTTAAGTGTCTGTGTTTCCACTAGGCATATGGGCTACACTGTACAAAACTTAATAGCCAATGTCCAACTCATCCCTGACATAATTCAAATATTGCTTCTCAAACTGGATATTGACCTTTACTGATCACACCTGCAGGATCGCAACTGACATATTCTAGCTTAATGTCTGCTAAACAAGTTTCACATAAAAGACCCTGAAAAAACTGTAAAAAGGTACTATATTGTGCTTCACATTCAGAAGTTACCTATCTCCTTGGAAACTTGCTGTTCACCTAACTCTTCCCAAATTCCCACAGTAAAGCAATGTGATCATAGAGGTCTGGATTTCCCTACCCATAAGATTACAAAGCACCCGTTCTCCTTTGCCTATCTAAAGGATATGGTGGAAATGAGAAGTGAGGAGAGTGAAACTAATAAGGAATTGTTTGTGATTTTCCAGCTTGGAGGAGGAAACTGTGACTATGCAAACAAGAAGTTAAATTTGGGGTGAATATTAGAAGAAAATCTCACCCAAACTCAAAATTAAATCTATTGCACTGTGGAACTGTTTTGTTAAGAAAATGTCGTTATCCTCTCCAGACACTGAGACTCAAGATGTACTCAAGAGTGCATTGGAGATCCCCTGAATGGAGTGGTTCTACAGCAACAGGGGATGTTGTGGTTTTACCTTTGTAATTCCAGCTATGCAATACCCAAACTTGCCTGGTGTTTTGCACCAGGAGGTGCTGATTGGTTATGATCCACTGATACCCTGATCCTTTGGACTTGAGATTTTATAAGAAAAATCACTCTTCCTTATCGAAGAGCTAACACTTTTACAATCTCTTTAGAAATGTTCAGTTGTGAACTGAGTTTAGTATGATTAATACACTTGAACTACATATTTTATTTCATGTAGTAGTCTTTAAAATATATATTATTGATCTTTAATACTATAATGCATTCCTTAGAAATGTAAAAAAAATCTGGAGAAATCTTGGAGTATTTAAGAAAATATTAGCACTAATTTTATCGATCATGCGTATTTCAAAAGTTATGAGTTTCATTTTAATGCTGAAAGAACTGAGAATCTTTAACTGACATATTTTTCCTGCACATAGGTTCTTTAATGTGACAATTTAAGCCTTATTATTGTTCTAAAAAAATTTGAATATATGTAGTTGTTTTAAGTTCTCTTTCATCCTGTGAAGTTACTTAGCAGTCCACAATACTAGTAAAATTATGAAAAGAAAAACTCTCTTAAACTACAGGTTGATAAGAAGAAAAGGTAGTGGAAGGAAATAATAAAAGAAAGGAGATATATGTCTTCATATTATTACAAAACATCATGAGTGTAACAGCAGATTTTGGTAATTTTTCTTTAAAACTGAGAAAAAAAGACCCATATATCATCTATATAGTAAGACATGACATCTGCTTTCAGGAGGATTTAATACCTCAATGAAATGAATAATTATGAATAGAGCTGCAATGCAAACGACTGATTTTCAATATATTCCAGTTTACAAGGCTATCACAGTTAAGTAACTGCCTACAACTCTGACAGTAATTCTCCAGCCCCCTCTTTACATAAGTTCACTCCTTCAGATAATATTCTGCTTTTACTCTTATAACGACTGGTGTTCAGGTCAGACTGTATTAGCTTCTAAACACTGTATAAGTTCAAGTGCATTTCGCTTATCATTTGAGCATATTAAGCTGCTTGATACACATTTTAGGAACCTCTGATAAACAGCAGAGAATATTTTATAAAGGTTACTGAAGTTAAACATGGAGTTTAAATGTAATTTTTATGTAGATGATGCTAGTCTTGAAACTTGCAAACATATTTCTCTGTGGTTTTTCATTAAACATATTGAACATATTGTATGTATTGAACATATTGAACTCAGTACATGTTAAAATGAACTCAAGAGGTCTGTAAGCAGACTGGATTTTTAGGGGTTTTCAGTTTTTTTCCCACCTCTATCTCTTTCTTTACACAAATTTATGATGCAAAAGCCTCAGAAGAATGACTCTGAAATTCAAAAGATTTGAGCAAAATATAGGAGTATGCCTCTCTAGTGGACAGTGTATTGGATGGATAATACACCAGGGCATGCTAAGTTTGTGCACACATGCAATCTTAATTTGCTTGAAAAAAGCACAGTCTTGTCCAGGTCAAATTAAATTTGGGGTAATTTATAGTCTATATGAATATAAATATATTTTTAATACGACCCAAAGAAGAAATGAGTCTGTATCCTTTGATTAAACAACCCATTCTAATTCTGTTCTGAAAAATAGAAACTATGCTGCTCTATACATTAAAGTGTTCTGAGATATTCTCTGTGATTTAAGCAACTTATATTAGTAATTTTCTTACAGCATTAAGACCCAAACTAAGAGAGTGTAAAAACAAATTATTAGTGAAAGATAGTTGTAGGTATCTGGATTATAAATTAAAAAAAAAAAAAGTAAAAAAAAGGCTGTATTCCAAAATGTACATTCTGCATTGTCATAATCCACTTGTAACTTGCAATATCTTGCTATTAAATTATTTTTTCAATCATTAAGATCAGATTATAGTGAGGCATATCAAATCCTGAGTTCAATCATTTTATTTTGTAGAGTGCAGATGCATATGCACCTCAAAGATTTAACTGTAACATTAAATTCCTATTTTGTGGATCTTATTAGCAGTAAGAGGCTATTGCTATGAAAAAAAATGGGAAAAATGTACATGAAGAAAATTTGCTGAGGATAGGTAGGATGTGTTTAAATCACACTATCATTTTTATTGGGCAATGGTACAACAGCACTCTAAAACAGAACACATAATTGAACTCCAGCAACAATCCATAACACCAGTTATCTGTCAAGACTTCTGGACAGACTCTTCTTATGATTTTACTGTTGAGCTTCTGTACTCCGTCTTCTTTGAAGTTAGTTTATTTCACTATATGAATATGCCTGGTTCTCACCAAAACTTCAGACTCAAGAGACTAAGTCATTTGTCAAAGCTTTCCAAGACTGGTGAAATAAGAACTGGTGGGTAGCAAAATTTTATCTCGGTGGAAGTTCATGTGGACTACTACTGCATGCTTTAAAAAATCTCATCTATAAATCTGAGCATTATTCACATTTGTATTCAATACCAACCCATAACTTTCTTCTAACTCTCTTAGAAGTTTCCAGGACACTGAGCAGAAGGAATAATGGAACAGAATCTGACTTGACTTTGTCGGAATCTGACAAAACTTTAGAAGGGAGCTCATGAAGAAAAAACCCCATGGACTCTATTACATACTGGAACCTTTTATAAAAACAAAATAAAATAACAAAAAAGAAAAAAGGTCAGCATGTCTCAAGCACCTCCCAGCTCACAGACTGATGTTAGTAGTCCATAACATTGAAGACAGTTGAGAAGGCTGATAGTGTATACTTAATTCACCATTAACAAGAAGAAGTCAATCAAAGCTACCATTGAATAATAATACATATGTCTGAAAATAGATTGGCTAATACCCTAGATCACTTGAGGACTCTGGGTACTCCCAGAGTGGTTTGTTACAAACTTCTTCACATATGTCTGCACTCCCAAAAGGACTGATTGAACGTTGCAAATAGACCATAAAAATAACTCCTTCAGGAGATGAGATTACATTATACGAATATGAGAGCAACTGCACCGGATGACAATAGGACTAAACATGTATAGCAGTAAATGTACTAGTGCAGTAGCATGATTTACACCTTTATTGTCAAAACAGAGTGATCATGTCAATATTCCCTACTTGTAGCAGATCCCAACCCATGTTATTGTCTGAACCACATTTTGATATAATCTGAGAAAGTAACATCTAGGTCAAAATAACACCATGGAGCAAGTTAACAATTAAATAGTGAGGATGACTATGGGCCCTTGCTTGGATCATGCCAGATTGTGGCTTACTTTACTAATATACATAAAATCTTTCCAGCTCACTGTGGCCAGGAGTGGATGCCTTGGGGAAGAGAAAAAGAACATAAGTATTATCACAGTAACTCATCTGGTGATTAGTGGCTCTGTGGCTTTGTCAGCTGTTAGTGGTCTCTTCGTATTCGACAGCACCTTATAGTTTTCTTCTGTAAGTTTGTTCAAACCCTTTTTCTATTGGTGCTATCTTTCAGCATTCGCAGCTCCCACAGCGACCCTAACTCCAGACTGTACCAAGAACTCCCATCTCCTGTCTGTTTTGAACCAATGATCAGCCTGTATAATTTGGCACATGCTACTTCTAGTACTAGAGAAGTGAACTGTGTTTCTCTGTTCATCTTTCCCCATGGCACTGTAGCAGCTAGCATGGGTTGGACCTGGTTTCAAAAACAGGGGAATAGCTTAAGGGTAAATGATGTTGCAATACCTGAGAGAGCATCAGAGAAACTTTAAGAGGGGCAGACTGTGAGTGCCAGTGACTGTGACAGACTATTTTAGGTGCTGCAGATATCTGAATGAGCTGATCAGAAACAGGTATTCTCTACTCTGCCCTATAACTGAGAGGGTCTGTACTTACTTGGGGAGAGATCTGGAAGAGACCCTGAGAGAGACTCTGTAGAGAGAGCAGAGGGGACCTTACAGCCTGGCCCCAGGACCACACTTGGCACCCCTGTGCTGACCTACCTGACCATGTTGTCTCCCCTGCGGGCCAGAGGAGTAATGTCCCTCCTGAATATTAAATATACCTGTGAATAAGTGTCTCGATAGCTGAGCACTTGTAGTCTTCACACTGTCAATTTAGTCCAAAACTGTGACAAGGGCTCATGATTTCATAATCTCTTTTATATCCCTCTTCAGTCATCTGTTTTCCATGCTGAACTGTCCTAGTCTTTTGCTGTTCCACATATGAAACCATTCTACCTCTTAGACTATCCTTCATGACCTTCTTCATACCTCTTCTGTCTCTACCCTCTTTTGAGATAGACTCATGGATGCATCATGGAGGTACACAATGGTTTACTTTCCATTCTTTTACTAGTAATTATACCGTTTTGTTGTTTCTTTTTTGAATATACCTTAATATTGGGTCAATGATTCACAAAATTATATATTACAGACCTACAATGAGCTTATTTCCAATGAGCTCAGAGCCCAACACTGTGTAAGCAAGATTGAGATCGATTTTTTGAAGATGTTTGCTTTACATACATTTACACATCTATTTATTTAAGTTATTGATGATGTCTCTACCCAAACAGCCTAATATCTTGGATGAACTTTATCACTTTTGTCTCCACTCCCTTTTCCATCAACATGCAGGGGAAAGCTCTGTTATTCTACTACACAGAACTAATACTTCTGTACTGTCCTCTGCAGTCAAATATTACAGGATTTAATTCAAATATTTTGAAAATAATTTGTGTTTTTTCTGAATATTTAAGTAAGATTTTCAAAGCACACATAGTGTTTTATCATCATAAAGTCAACTGTACAGTCAAACTAATTTTGAAATTTTAATTCCTTCAAGTTCAGCTGTTTCATACCAAATAAATAATTTGGTATTTTCTCTCACAGTCTTGTCTTATCTGTTTATCTTGATGTCTAGTTATGCCAATGTACCCAGGGATCAAGAAAATGTGACTTCTGTAATAAAAAGCAAACTTTTTTTCACTTTGTATTGCAATAAATCTAAGATATACACCAGATTATTTTAGTTTAAATTTAGTTTATATTATGCAGATTAACTCCAGGTTTTGTTTGGTTTTTTTTGTTTTGTTTTGCTTTTAAGTGAAGTTTCTCACTTAAAGCTAACTGGCTTATATGGATCACTCTTACACAGTCTATAATCTGCCTATAGCCTATAATCTTGCAGTGTTAGTACAGAGTTCTTGAAGTTTTCCTATTATTACTGAAAATTATTGAGTGTAGCTAATAGGTAAGCCAAACAAGATTTGCAAAATTTGTAACCTTAATCATATGCACTATATCTCATTCCTTGTTTTCTTACCTGTAACTGAATTTATTTCCACTTGAGAGCTGGCAATGGGCACAAACAGCATTTTGAGTTACAATATATAGCTCTGATTTTAGGTTTTTTTTTTTCCCTCTTAAAATAATTGTAGCATTTAATTACTATTTAAACCAATTACCACTGAACTATTAAAATAATGTATACTGAATAACTATTTAAAATGCCAATAGTAATCTCACAACTGCAAAACCTGGATATGCATTAACATTCTAGGTTTCATTCTGGAGATCTTGCTTCAAATACTAAAATGAAGAATCATGCCTTATGATATATACTGCTTAGCTGGATGGTTATAGTTTTGTGGCTGCTCTCACTGGCACAAACATAGGTATTTGGCTCCACAATGTAAACTAGAAAACGATCATCCTCACATAATTAACGGTCACTAATGGTTTGATGCTCTGGACAATTAGTTTCACTATTATGGTAGAACATAGTCAAGGTCATGGTTAAAAACAGATTGATGAGGCAGTAATGTAAGCAAGATATATTCTTCTGCCTAAGCAGGAAAATTCATTAATATCTGGAGCAACCAAAACAGTAGAGGCAGGTAAGATTTAGTAACCTAATTATCACAGATTTGGAAGGGATTAGAAATGAAGGAACATAAAATTACCCAATTATTTGGAACTGCCTATTTGTGGCTGGATTGTAGGTTGACAATGTCATTTAATCAATGGTGACTTCAATTTTATTTATATTCATATAGTAAAGAAGGATTTTCAAAAATCACCCTCTTTGACTTAAATTAAAATTTGCATCATTATATGCTATAGATGTTTATCAAAATCTCCCCTATTTATTTCATAGATGATTCCTGTTCATAGTTGCTGTTTAAACTAGAAAACTTCCGTGTTACAAACAACGTACACTAATTATTGAGTTTATATTACATCCTTTTTCAAATGCATTGTATTGGTGTTACTAAAAATACAGCTTTCTCTTTATATAACACAATAGGAATATGTGGTGCTTTAAGAATAAAACTGGAAATAATGTCCCTACTCAGAGAAGCTTATAGTCTAAATTAGATGGAAAACATAATGAGAAATGGCAGCAGACCATGGAGGGAATGAAGAAACAAAATGGAAGGAAGCAAACTGAAAGGGGAAACTGCCCTTGGGAATGTTATTTATGAAAAGTGAGGTAGTTCTTATTTTTTTTCTTCATTTTAACGTGTTTTTTAATCTTATTTTGTTGTTGTTGTTTCAGTCTTTGTAAACATGTAAAATCAGGAGAAAAAGGTCTCATGCCATCACTGGAATGCTCCCCCACCACCTTTGCACCCCATTAATCTAACTGATTAGAATGACTTATTGTAAATATTTAGAACAATGGAAGTAAAGTTCCAGCATTCCCAGGAAGAGTAAATATTACACAGAATTGTACTTAAAAGGAATGCAATAAGGCACAAGAAGAAGAAGGTAGAAAAAATGCTGTCCTTTAGTGGAAATGTATACATTCATGTATATGTACATGTATTGTACATGTAGACATACATGTATGTATGTGTATGTATTGGGGTAGGAAAACAGTATTTCATATCGTTATGGTTGGTTTTCAAATTTAAATGCTACATCGCTTTGCCCTGGGTTTGGTTCCGTACTGGTTTATGAGTTTCTTCAAATAAAGTTCTTCAGATAGAAATATACTGTACGCTTTTCTGAAAAACTTTGACCTCACAAACAACCTGTAATTTACATAAGATATTATTATAATTGGGTCCCACTATGGCAGGCAGTATATATAAGCAAAGTGAAAGGTGATTGTGGTCACAGGAAGTTTTCAGTATGAATGGGTAAAACAAATGATAAATGAGAGGCTGAAAACTAAAAAAAAACCCCGACTTGTTCAGTTTTGTACAAATAATCAATGGCTGAGGCAAGGCGGCAATCAAGATTTCCTGACTCCAGAAAAACTCCAGAGTCTGGCATTTCCAGAATTCTTCTATTTTTCACCATGTTTGAATCTGGCACATAAAACTTTGTTGATTGAGTTTTGTTTAAGAATTCAGTCTCAGTTTTGATTAATATTTTGTAGGACATGTGGTGTCAGTATTCACTTTATCCTCCTTAAGTGTGTATCTTTAAAATGTTATAATAAGCAAACAAACACCTTCAGTAAGTAATTAATTTCATTCTTTAGATACTGTGTTGTTTGGTTTATCACTCCATGAAATATGAAAATTCTTCCTTTCAAGTATAAAAAGCTTTTCTTTCTCCATTATATTAGATCTCTTTTCAATATTGATTCTATCCTTTTCTGTATTATATCAATAAACTTCTATTCTAAGTCACATTTCTTATTTTCTCTACAAAATCTATGGAAAAAAATTAAAATCTTAAGGAAAGATTTTTCAATATTCCTTTTCCAGTGTGTTGTGGTATGCTCAGTCAAGTCCACTCAGGGTAACATATCTCTATGTCATGGATGTACCTAGATAAGGAAAAAAAAAAAATTGATTATCTGAAAATCAAAATATATATCGAACATTCAAGGTCATTAACCATCCAATTTAAAAAAAAAAATGTCTGGAGAACCCTTACTTTTATCAAGATCATAGGAAATGTCATCAGCATTAAAAAAACTAAGAAAACTTTTTTTTTTTTAATGGAAAAGAGAAAAAGATAATACAAATGAAAATTTGTTTTTTCTTCAAATCAATTTAGATTATCCTTATAATAATATCTTAATAAATATACATATTCTATACATATTCTATACATATTCTATACACTATACATATTCTATACATATTCTATACATATTCTATACATATTCTATACACTATTCTATACATATTCTATACATATTCTATACATATTCTATACATATTCTATACACTATACATATTCTATACATATTCTATACATATTCTATACATATTCTATACATATTCTATACATATTCTATACATATTCTATACACTATTCTATACATATTCTATACATATTCTATACACTTTCCCAATACACCAAGCTGTAAACAAAATTGTAGAAAAAACAAAGTGATACTAAACAGTTCACTCAAGTACTTTTAAAGACATTTAAAGAAAGAAAGAAACCGGTTCATATTGTTTCCTACATAATTATATTCAATTATTTATCATTTAAGCTTTGAAATTCTTCTTCATTTCTTCAAAAGAAAGAAGCTGTATTATCTTTTTTTGGACACTGTCCCAAACTGAGGATGACAACATCAGAGGGATACTGGCTGAAAGAGAAAGGAATAAATATTTGTGTGTGAGAAAATGTAGTAACTTGCCAAATATTGAATAATTGCTAGGCTAGCCCCCTTGCCTGGTGCTTCTTACAGGTGAGTAGCCTGGAATAGGCTGGTGTACTATTCCCAGCTCTTCAGAGATGCAGCATCAGCACCAACTTCATTTTATCAGACTAGAATCAGAACGCAATTTGATTTCAAGCTTTGAAGACAGTGGAAAATGGGGTAAATTAAGGAAAATACAGGGGAAAAAGAAGAAGAAAATATAAGAAACCTTGAAGGAAATATTACCCTAAAAGAAAAATAAAGTAATATCAAGCAAATAATAATAAAAAATATACCATAAGGAAACTTATTTACAATTTTTTACCTAATCATTTAGTGAAATTTCTTCTTCCACTTTGTAAACATTAAGTTTGAAATCAGTAATGCTCTGTGAAGAAATACAATATTTTTCAGCTGTTTCACCTGCCTCTACTCAAAAAAACAAGCTAGCAAAACAATTTTCATGATCATCTTCATTTATACTAATGAAATCACGTTAACTTTCAGTAATGATAAATAGATGCAGGCAAAGTACAGAAATCTTATCTGGTAAGGAGAAGTGTCTTCACATCCGTTGTGATAGATTGAGGGTCTGGGAACATCTCCGTGGAAAAGTCTTTATAAAATGCTATATCCCTTTTCAAGTTAAGGTTGCTGAACCTACTGAACAGGAACTCAGAGAAAGCCCTCTCTACCTCTCACTCCCAAAGACGAACAGTTTAGTACCTTACACCAGTGACTGCACAGTGACTTGCAGATCACACTGGGATGCTACAGGTCAGGATACTTCTCCGACTTGAATTCACAGAAACATAGTTACCTCTACATTATTTTCACTATCAGCATCTGGAACTGCCTCACAGTCCCAGAGCCAGGTGGTATGGATAGGTTCATCTTTCAATGCACATCTTTAGTGCAGACTATCCTCTGTTGTGAAATCACGTTTCACCACAAAGAAAACAGCTATTTGTTTTTCTGCAAACTCGGAGTGCAAATTAACAATATACTGCCAATTCCAAGAGTTATGAACTGGAATGAAACAGGAAGCAAAGCCACATTGTCCGTATGAACATACCAATAGGAAATTTCTCTAATTTTCATAACTGCACAGAAGCTTGACTTCTCGTAACATTGTGTTAAGAGTTACCTTCATCTGTGCCTGATAAGCACAGTCTTCATTAAGGGTTTGATGTTTTGGTTATTCAAAGGCTCCAAAGGCTAGCTTTAGATACAGTAGGTGTCAGCAATATTCTTTAAAATTACTATTAGTGTCTATTTCATAACATTATTTTTTAGACTTAAAAGTAATCTTCCTGGGAATTCAAGAATCGATTATGTTGCACTTGGTTACTCTTCAGTATTTAATAATATTTAACTGGATAAGTATGTGACTAATCATGTTACACTTACATTGGTTTTATTTAAAAATTAAGTGAATTGCCAGATTCCAAGCTCTCTAACAATGAAACTATAGATCCGGGTTATTCTAGCTCTTCTTAAAGTAGTGTCAGTAAGTCTTAGAAATTCAAAATGCTAGAACAATCAGGACAGGTTTTTATTTTCACTTTCAAAATAATGTTTTAATTTTAAAATATCCTATTCCATTCACAGGGGTCGTGTTTGTAGGGGAAGGTACTAGAGTATCACACAAACTGTGTTGAATTACTATAGCATGTGGATCAGTTTCATGTACAAGAAAAGTAAGAATACGTCTTCAGCAATAAGACAAGAGAAGAAAAATAGCCCTTTTATGAACTCGGGAACATCTAGATCACAGTCCTAATGGTGTTATCTGAAGAGTTATTTTTGTGATGGGTAACCAAGCTGAAAAGTAATATTTTATTTTTTTTTCTAAACACTGTTGCCTCTGCCTCTGGCTCCACATTTCTGGCAACTTTCTTTGTGGCAACATTGATTTTCACAGAGGGATTGGAAAGGGGATGTGCATAATAATTACTCCCTTTTTCCTTTGAAATTCTACAAAACAATGACAGTTGTCAGAAACAAACCTGATACATTTATAAATTAAGTAATTATTAAATATAATTATTAAAAGAATAATAAATAATACTCATAAATCCACAATATTTACTTTACAGGATTTTATTTTGGTTTATTGTCCAGTTGCTTGTTTAGTAAAACTTAACCCATCACAGAGCTGCCAGCACCCTGGAACTAGGAAAAAAGCTTGGAATACAACGAGAATTGTGTTCAAGTTCAACTTCTCAATCAGGCAAAACAACACTTAAAGCACTTACTAAATGCAGCATCATAATTGCTATGATCTAGTGATATAGACCAGAAGTTCTTAACCAAAATTTGTATTTTGGTCTGTTTTCTGACAGAAGCTTTGTCAAAACTATCATGCTTTTCTGTACTGTTTCAATTTGAACTTCAATAATAATGAAAATAATAGTTTTTGTTAGCTTCAGCTGGCTCTTAATCTACAATTAATGAAGAAGGACATTCATGTTATACTACTGAAGCACACAGAGAAACACTTTAATATTATTTTAATAGTAAAGAAAGTGAACAATTCCTTTTTTTTTTTAACAATTAGAAAATAAACAGTAACGAGTGGTGTCCCTCAACAGTCCATACTGGGACCAATACTATTTAATATCTTCACCAATGACATAGACAGCTGGATTGAGCATAACCTCAGCAAGTTTTCAGATGACACTACGCTGAGTGGTGCAGCTGACTTGCTTGAGGGAAGGGATGCCATCCAGAGAGACCTGGACAAGCTTGAGAAGTAGGCAGATGTGAACCTCATGAAGTTCAACAAGGCCAAGTACAAGGTCCTGAACCTGGGTTGGGGCAATCCCCAATATCAATACAGGCTGAGGGATGAATGGATTGAGAGAAGCCCCGCAGAGAAGGACTTGGGGATTCTGGTGGATGAAAAATTGAACGTGAGCCTCCAATGTGCACTTGCAGCCCAGAAAGCCAATTGTATGCTGGGATGCATAACAAGAAACATTGCCAGCAGGTTGAGAGAGGTGATTCTGCCTCTCTACTCTGCTCTGGTGAGACCCCTCCTGGAGTTCTGCCCCCCAGCTCTGGGGCCCCCAGTACAGGAACACATGGACCTGCTCAAGCTGGTCCAGAGGAGGGCCACAAACATGATCAGAGGGCTAGAACACCTCTGCTACAAAGAAAGGCTGAGAGAGTTGGAGTTGTTCAGCTTGGAGAAGAGAAGGCTTTTGAGAGACTTTTATTGTAGTCTTTCAATACTAAACGAGGCTTATAAGAAAGATGGGGACAAACTTTTTACCAGGGCCTGTAGTGACAGGACAAGGGACAACGGTTTTGAACTGAATGAGGGTAGGTTTAGATCGGATATAAGGAAGAAATTTTTTACCACAAGCATGGTGAGACACTGGAACAGGTTGCCCAGAACAGGTGTGGATGCCCCATCATTGGATGTGTTCAAGGCCAGGTTGGATGAGGCTTTACGCAACCTAATCTAGTGAAAGGTGCCTCTGCCCACAGCAGGGAGGTTGGACTAGATGTTTTTTAAAGGTCCTTTCAAACCCAAACTTTTCTATGAATCTATGAATATCAAAGTTGAATGAAGACACTTAACAGATTCCCAATTCTTCATCTTCTTTGCTGGCACATCTCTTAATATTATGGAATAAGTGGATGAAATAGTACTGCATACATTGCAGTGATAATACAACATGTCTTTGAAAGATCTCAATCCCATTGGGAGAGCCTGAAAGAGTTAATATCTCAAACATTGTGGCGAGGCAAGACGCGATCTGCATGGTGACAGCAGTCAGCTAGCATGGGACAGGGGAGAGCAGAAAGTGGGAAAGTGGGACGTGGAGAGCGCATCGTAGGATGCGCGGTTCCAGGTTTGACGGACCTGTATATATGGCCTGTATATATGGTATATATGGCCAGAGGTAACACAGGATTTATCTGAAGAAGGGGCTTGCGACCACCTGAGAGACCCCTCACGACCACCCCCCTCCCCCAGCATCTGCGCAGAAGGTCAAGAACTTTCTAGAACAAGAACCATATAAGTCCTCAAGGGGTGTAACTGGAAGTGGGGACTAGAGTATAAAAGACACGCCCTCCAGGGAACCACGTGCATGCCCACCACCAGAGGATTGCCACACCTGTCATCATCATGGCAGGATCCAAGGGTGGTGATACCTTTCCTTTCTCTCTCCTTCTCTCTTGTCCTTTTCTTTTCTTAATTCTCTCTTCCTCCACTCTTCCACCATATATTCAGGTGTATGAGTTTTGGATAAATTGTGATGAGTTGCCAGGAAAATAGCTCCATTGCCAAATCGCCTCTGTTCATTTGTTGAGCTTGCCAGTTTGTTAAGTTTGTCCGTTTGTTAAATTTGCCAGTTAATAAAGTTGCTAGTCAGGCTGTTCCTCTGAGTCATTGCCGTGAGTCTACCAGCCCCGTGGCTCTGCCAAGCAGAGATCGGCCTTCGTCGGTACACAAACCCTTGGGGAATCAGAAAGATTCACTCATCTCGCAACCCACAGAGTGGGACGGGACACACATTCATTTAAACCGTAGACTCAGGAGTCATTAGTATATTCAAGAGTTCTTTGGATGACAGGACTGAGATTAATTTCAAGATTATGACATTTAAAATTAGGTGTCTGCTTCCATTATCATCAGTGGAGATCAATGGAGCCCACAGAACAAATGGCATGTGGGGGTTAAATCTGTTGTCTGAACATAACTCATAATATCTTTTGAGAGGCACTAGGATATGTGAGAGATCCACACAGGGATGGCAGATATGACACTCAGGAGACCCACATCACTGTAGAATGGCAGCTGGAGGACAGCCAGGAGTTGCTAGGATATCGCTTATCTTCCTGGACAACTCTGTTAAGGCATTTGAACAGAGTCCAGTGTATCTGTTAAATGTCTTCATGGAAGGCCTGGGAAGAATTAGAGTTGGCAAAGCTCAACTTTAAAATTCATTTAGTGGTTCATTTGCAGTTTATGGACAATTTTCTTAATGAAAAGATTTTACTGATCAGCATGACTGGACATCAGAAAGGCATAAAACACAACAGAGACATAAAGAAAAGAATTAGGTGCACAAAGAACATTCTTGAACAGAAGAGTCCGAAACAGTAGTCTTTGTACTGGTTCACATCTTCAGAAGTCCAAGCTTGTTTGCTCTTGCTTGCTGCAATTGATATTTTCAAGACTAAGGTAATCTAGAAGAAAGTGTATAGAATATGCTGACATAGTTTTATGATGCAAAGATAGTGTATCAAAATCAGATACCAAACACTTTAAAAACTATAGCCAAGTCAAAATGCTCACTGATGCAAAGAGTTCTTCAGAGAGAAAAAAAAAAAAGCCTGATAATTAGAACTTCCATTGCTGAAGTAGTTTAACGTTTTGTCACTTGACTGAAAAGGCAGAAAATTCAGTATTTTAACTCTTAATATGTGTAGATGATAAAATTCTAGAATACCATACATATGCTACAATATTAGTCAAACTGTGGTATTTAGTTCCTTATTTACGGTTTCATTTTTCTTTGCATATTAACTAGGCAAATATGCCACCAGGAACAACTTTAATTTTTTGTAAATATGATGTATCAGCAATTTTATGTACCTTGTTCATTTTTCATGGCAACACAAAAATAAAGGTCATGTTTCTGATTATACCTTTGACAGAGGTATAGTTATGTATAAAAGATTTGTTGTTCTTCCATGAGATTAACTTTACCATGGTAATTTTAAATGTTGGTCAGATATTTTAACTATAAGGATACCACCAAAATGTGTTCATAATTTAATCTTCTCATCATATTGAAGCAAAGTGAATTACTCTGATTTCTATTTTTTTTCCAATGGCTATTATTTAAATGAAGGGTCATTTTTCAATGCATTGTTACTTATTATCCTCAGAACATTTGAACACCCTTTTTTTTTAAATTTTATTCTGTGTACAGATATACTTACACATATATCTGTGTATACATATCTGAGGGTATTTCTACAGCATCAAATAATTTAGCTGCCCAGTTTGCTTTTGGGTTGTGGTTTTCTGTCATTTGCACTTAAAAAGAAAAAAAAAAGTCATTCTTTTCTAACCTGTCTTTTGAAATCAATCAATGTATTTCCCTTGAAATAATATCTCCATCCAGGTTTGGGTATAGAGCTCTCCAAGAATTGTTCTCAAAATGCAATCTGGGCATGACTACACCAGTTTTCTCTGTCCTACACAATTCTCCAGCACGCTCTGAAAGCCTTTCACCTCAAGATATCCCTTTAAAATTTCCTTCAGATGACAGTTTTCAAGAAAATATGAAGCCTCTGTAATTTCTTCAGTTGTTTCCATAGTGCAATCTTCAAGCTCTATAAGATCATGCTAACAATTTAAGTCTTAATTGTTTTTGAAATTCTAGGAGTACCTTCTGTAAGCCAACAGATATATTCAAAGTTTTTAATCAGTTCTGTCATTGATTCATTCTTCAGAATCTCAGTCTTTCTTTAGATTTACATCTACTTATCTTTTACATCTGCTTTGGATACACATGATTCTCTTGGGATGTGTTGCTTGGACCCATTGCATGGGTTTTTATGCCATGTCTACCATACTAGGATGTTTCCCTGGTGTATGTTCTAATTTTATGTCAAACTTCTCAATTCCTGGGAGAGCCTTTTAGTTTGTGAATGAGCAGTATGATGACTTGTTAGGACAGAGGTTTCCATATTTTGTGTTGTAAACCAACACGCAACAGAAGAAAAAACAAGTGGTAGTCAAGACTAATAAAAGGCCTGCCATTTTTTGTGGGATGTATACCACTAAGAAAAGGGATGAACTATAGCTCAGATACAAGTCATATAACAGGGTCTTTTTTTTTTTTTACTTTTGGATCATGGTATTGAGAACATGAGAACTGAACTGCAATTTGGGAATCCATGCTGTGAAGAACAAAGCAGCTGTTTTTATTACTAGTGCTAGTTACAAATTAGACAATCAAAGCCATTTGGATTGGCAGAATTAGGGTTTCTGTAAGGCCTACTGCAGAAATTTTTAGAAATGTCACTTTAGGCACTTTCAGCTTCTAATTTGCTTGGTAAAGGAGAAATGCAAGTGAATAAATTAAAAATATCTGCAGGCAAAGCAGTTTTACCACTCTTTAAGGATGAAGAAAAAAGTTAAGAATGTCACCTGACTGAAGCCATGCTCAGGTATGATAGCTTGAGTATTGAGATCCAACATGGTCTGAGATACTATGTAGATCTCTTGGTAGACTGGCAGACTGATTCTATATGTTACCTCTTAGTTGCCTCACTGACACTGGATTCTATAGGAGTTTAGGTGCTGGGATACTTACAGGTCTGTTAGGACAGGCAACGGGCTTTTGTTCAGTACTTTTAAGAAGAATTTCCATTATTCTTAGACTTGAAGAACATGCATATGATCTTTTTTTTTTTTTTAATGTTTTCAGGTAGATCTGAGGAATCTTCACAGCTGAGGATAAAGGGAGAAAAGAACTACCCCTTTTCCTATCTTTTTAGCTATGGGCCAATTCTGTGTCCGGCCATAGCTGTGCAGACAGCCAATAGAGAAGTTGTTTCCATGACCATCCAGGTCACATCAAAATCATAATAAAAATAGAATTCCTGTCTCTTGAAAATCTATTTGTTTCAGCTAGAATAACAGTAAAAACATTTTATTTTAATGTCTACTCCTTAGACATAGCTTGTGATGGAACCTCCTGCTGAGGATATTAGAAAAGTTATTTTGAAGGGTATTGATGAGTAATAGTTAAAATAATCAAGCTACTTATATATTTTTATATATAATATTATATACTAGAACAATTAGTGAAGTAATTAATTAAAAGAGTACAATAAGTGCTATGTTTAATTTTCTTTAGATTTTGGAGCTTAGTAGAAAAACTCCCCATCTTCTGCTTTCCAAGAGTAGGATATAAGGCACTAAAGTTGTCCTTTTCCTCAAATTTAAATGCACTGAACTAACATGTTATGACCATATCAGTCTTGATCTCTTCCATAGACTGGAAGTGGACAACATTGCCCTCATTTTCACTCTATACACATATACAGTATTATAATAAAATGACCTGTCTTTAGCAAGAAATGATTAATTATAGTGAAATATTAGGAAACAAGTATTTACACAATAGGGCAGAAAAAGAAAATGGCAATAAAAGGGAAGACTAAATATTTTTCTAACCAAATACAAATTCTTTGGAAATCAAGAAGTGGGATTCATTCACATGGCTTCTAGGGAAATAATTTAATTTAATTATCTATTCTCCTAGCCTTGAAACTTGAAGTATTCAACATCATGTGGCTGATAAAAACAAAGACAAATATGACAGCAAAGCAGGCAATTATTTTAGTTTGGAATGCTGAGTAAATAATACTAGAGAGCTATGCACAAGTGTGGTAATACAGTTATTTAAACTGAAAGATAACTGGAGAAGAGATTCCTACACTGTCGTGTACACGTTATACACAAAGGGGACTGTTCTTCAAAATATTATCAGGCTATCTTCATAGCAACAGGACTGGGGAAAATGAATAATCATTTTATTAAAAGTGAAAGAAAACATTCCTTAATGCTATATTTTTAAAATGGAAGACTAGAAAAATAACCCTTCTGGTGAAAGTAAAATGCAACTTTCTTCAAAAGAAACTTCAAAATAATGAGAATCCATTAAGCTAGGTATTTCAACACCTTTTGCAAAATTTTGTACTATTTTATTTAAAAAATAAATAGACCAGAATCCATGCTACAGATCAGGTGGCCAGTTGATACAAGCTGTCTTAAGTCTGTTGACTTCACCAAAAAATGTTGTATTGAACAAATGGAAGAGCTGGTCTGATGTTAGAGTGGAAAAAACCAACAAAACCCTTCCTGCTGTTTTTTGTCCGAAATGTAACAGATGAATGCAGCAATAAATGACGAACATACACATGCATTTTAACTACTTATTATTGTATTTTTACTATGCAGTTGTGAATTATGGGGTTTTGCATCCTAATTAGAAGGCAGGACAGATGGCGAAAGCTTACTCTGTATTAAAATAACCTCAGCTGCCTACTGACTATGCACTTCAAGCAACAGACATTTCATAATAACAGAGCTAATTGTCCAGCCAAAATACTTAGGATGCTCTATGGAAATTTTTAGTAGAAAAACTCATTGAAGCTATGTGGCTTCTGTATATTTTTTCTCTTCTAAATTCATATAATCTCATAATTTCATTTAATCTTTTACCTACGGGATAGATAAGCATTAGATTGTTGAGTTTAAAGAAAGAGGGCAGAAGTTTAGTGTCTTGAATCTGTGCAAAAAGGAGAAATGCATTGCAAGGTAAACCTACCCTCCTTTTCAGAATCAGAAGCTGCAAAGAGTTCCACTTCCATTGTATACATGCACATCATCCAACAAAAAGGTCAATACCTTACATTCTTTACAGCTATGGTGCTGTACTGGAGCAGCAGAGAAAGAAATGCACATCTCCTAACCACAGTCTCCTCTAAGACAAAAAGTTTAATGTTTCCTTCTCTCACCAGACATCTCCTAAGATGTAGTGGTAAGAAAGGTATGCGGAAAGTAGAACAATAGGAAATGGTGATTAAAAAAGAAGATAGCATACTATTATTTTAGCTTCCTGTGGTACTCTGAAGCATCAGCTTGCTTCCCCTGGGTATTGGAGACAGCCATTTCACAATTCCGTATGTTTCCTGGCTAGAAGAGTCCATTATGTTAATCTAGTATAACCTCTTCAAAGCAAAGACTTAGACTATCCAAAAGAATCTAAAGGGAACGGTTTATTATTCTACATTGTGCCATGCACTATCATAAAAATGTGCATTCACTCATGCAGAATTTATGGCTTCATGCAAAAATTGTTTTGCTTGAATGTTATACGTGGATAGATTGAATGCCTTAGATGTCAGGCTAGTAATGTTTCTTTCTTCTGATCTGAAAATTGGTGAATGAACCTTTGAAGCAACAGGTCTGGGAAAAAAACAACCACCAAACAACCAAAAAATTCCCACAACACACACAAAGAAACCCAACCAACACCAGCATCACCACAACAGAAAACTGTCTAGTGGTCCATTGGGATACTAAGTAGAAACTGTGGTATAACTGCATCAAGTATGGGACAGAGGAATGTTATCTAGCTCCCAAATCTCAGTGAACCCATTAACCATGTCACAACAGCTTAGTAGGGGATATCTAAATTGCATTGATAACCTAGTGTAATGGTTTCCTTTTGGAAAAAAATCTCTATATATGGGCTAGAAGGAGCTGCAGAGTATTCTGATATCCCAGTCCAGATGACTGCAAGATACACCATGACATTCACCCACCTCAACAGTACAGAACTTGGTTTTAAAACAGTTGGACTATGTTTCACAACTATTTTTCTAATATTTCCATATCCTTATGCTGCTATATTTTAACAACACTTGAATTATTTATTATGTGAAAGTTAATCACAGCAGTTCATGAGAACAAGTCTTATGAGGAGCTGTTGAGAGAACTAGGGTGGTTTAGTATGGAGAAAAGGAGGCTCAAGGGAGACTTTATCGCTCTCTACAACTACCTGAATGGAGGTTGTAGAGAGGTGGGTGTCGGTCTCTTTTCCCAAGTAACAAGCAATAGGATGAGAGGAAACAGCTTCAAGTTGCACCAGGGGAGGTTTAGATTGGATACTAGGAAAAATTTCTTCACCAAAAGGGTTATCAAGCACTGGAGCAAGCTGTCCAGGGAAGTGGTTGAGTCACCATCCCTGGAAGTATTTAAAAGATGTGTAGACGTGGTGCTTAGGGACATGGTATAGTGGTGGTCTTGGCAGTGTTAGGTTTACAGTTGGACTCGATGATCTTAAAGGTCTTTTCCAACCTATATGATTCTGTGATTCTGTGATTCTAATTCATCCCAAGGATTTCTTTCTTTTACTTTTCCTCATCTCCCATTAATATTGAACAAATGAATAAGCCAAACTTAAAACAGTAAAACACTGGTGCTTTAATGTGATGACCACCGTCTTAAAGTTATATTGAATCTTTGTGTTGCATCTGGCTTTGTTTACCATTTTATGTCTGTGACAAAATGAATCTAATTGTTACATTGTTTTAAACACTATAAAAATGCAGAAATTAATTATGAGAAAAAAAAGATTTTTAAATTTCAACTTTGTGATAAATTGCAAGTAACACTAACTACATATGTCTGTATTAGCAATATTTTAATTATACATGGCTGTGTGGCACTACTGCTTAATCATCAGTAAAATGTAGTAGACTAGAATACCACAGAAGATCAGAGTAAAAGTGTATGTACAGTACAGTGCTAGGAACAATAACTTAGTAAATATACCAGGGGATACATATGCCGTTATTATGTGTTGCATGCTACCAGGATATGGAAATGGTAAGAAAAAAAGAAAAAAAAAAAGTGGTTTTATTTTTCAGTTCTCAGTCTTGAGAGGTTCTAAGAGAAAAAACTAAAAATTGTAAAAACACTTTCAAATTTTCTGACATAAACAAAAAAGCAATTTTTTTAAATACTAAACTGCTATCTGATTAGAACTTACAAACTAAAAAAAACCTTAAATGTTTCAAGATAGCTGAACCATACTCTAGAAAAAAAAAATTAATAACAGCTATCATATGGATTACTTCAGAAAAATCCTGTCTGATACAATTTTCCAGAAATTAAGTCTAGGCTTCAACTATTATAATGGTTTACACACAGTATACAATGAAACGTATTGCTCCAGGGGGGACTAAAACTCCCAGGTTTATCATAAAAAATATAAGTACAAAGTTTGCAGCTAAAAAAGCCAAGAAGATAGTGAAGGCCAATCAGTAGTGATTAAGCCTACAGGTCAATAAACTCTCATGCTTCTTTATGTTAAGCAGGCAAAAGTTATTTAAGCGTTCTACATGTTGAGCATATACTGCAGGTTTTGGAAGGCTTGTGCTGATTTTGCTAACTGACAAATAACATTTTTCAAATACAGTTCTGAGGACAATATTCTGCACTTTATTTTCTAAGGAAAGTGAGGTTGTAAATGCAAGTTTGTAACAGCAAGATTCATATACCAGCATTTATCACTCAGCAGTTAGAATCGACTCAAATATGCATATTTGCTAATGTATATTTCCCTAAAGAGTAGTAGTAAAAAGCTTTTACAAATTATTTCCGCTCCCCCCCCCCCCCCAGCTTTTTCGTATTGGAGCTACATAGTGTTTTTCCTAGCAGATTTGCTTGTTTTCTTCATGTACAGGAAACATGGTTGCCCAGATCCTCTGCAAGTACAAACAAGTGTAGTAATGCTGACCTCAGTGGGGTACTGGGGAAAAAAAAATCCCCAAAACCCCCAACAAAGAACCCAAAACAAAGCAGTAATACTGAATATGTGAATCTCCTGAAGTTGGTCCTAAATTAACAGATTCATTATTCTTATCTTTACCTCATTAGCACCTAGCCATGTGAACTAAGACTGATGTTGTGTGAGCATAGTTAGCTGCAGATGGGCAAATCCAGTAAAATCATAGTTTGTGATAACATCTCCCCAGTGAGAAGAGATTCCTGTTGCTTATAAATCTGACCATAAGGTAGAGAAATTGAATTACAGAAACAAGGATTGTAACTGAAAGGAACACATGAGTCTACATATGAAATTCAGAGTGAAGCACAAGTGACAAAATTTGAAAATCACTGATATGCAGGGAAGACTATGCCATTTTGATTCAGCTCAATGAGGAGAGCAGGATGCTGTTCTACTGCTGCGAGAGAAAGCACAGAAAGAATAGCTGAACAGTCAACGTGTACTTCCTTGTCCTATCTGCAAAAGGATATTTCTAGGGACGATGCAGTATCAACTTTAAATATCCTTGATAGAGTTAAACTGATATGCATATTGCTAGGGTGATTACTTAAAGCAATGGTCTATATTCACACAGGAATGCTAATGTATGGAATGATGGCTGTTTAGTCACTGTATATATATGGAGTTAACAGTTTTTTAAATGACTAAACAAAGGTCCTCTTTACAAACTTATAAGTACCACACCCTAACCAAGCAAATGCCTACTGTCCTCTGATGTAAAAATAGCAGGGTTTGCTTGCAGAATCCAGTCCTCCATAGTTATGCTAGCACCATGCCTATCACTGATATTACCGATTTCAAATCATAGAATCACAGAATCATTTAGGTTGGAAAAGACCCTTAAGATCATCAAGTCCAACCATAAATGTAACACTACCAAGTCCATCAAATGAAAAATGAATTGAAATTAAGGTCCACATAAGGCAGATGGACTATGGTCTGAGACTGACACAAACAAATAGGTAAAAGCTATACATACTACAGGTTAAAGTTACTGATTATCAGAAGAGCATGCTCCTGAGACAGACTATTACATAAAGTGAAAAGAATCTAGCCAGGATAAGGATGTTCTTTTGTGGCAAGACAGATGAGTTTTGATCCTAAATTAATTTTCAACATGTTGGTTAATAAGTCAAATAATCTCAAAATTTACAGAATTCAGGCACAGTAAGCTTGGCAAAAGCATGTCAGTTCTATTTGACATACTACAGAGCTGATGACTAACCAGTGGTGATGAGCAAATGCTGAAAACAGCTTTCAGCTGTTTCTGTGTAAATAGTTCTAGTCTCCAAATCTCAGGACCAGAAGCCTTCACAGGTTTTTTTCCCACATTTATAGAGTATTTAGATGTGCTTGCAGTTGTGTGACAGAAGTTAGGGTAGCTTTTTCAGCTATGCTAGTTTACTTGCACACTGTTGTTTGTGTGGATACAAGGAGCATTCAGGAATTGCTAATCTCAAAACCATGCGAAGCTGTGCAGATATGTAGGTAGGAAGAAAGGTAGGTACGTAGGTGGAGGGTTAGAGAGGCAGAGAGAGATAGGCATAGAAATATACCTACAACTTTGCTAGTACTGTAACAATTAAAACCTTATTCATGTTCTTGTTCAAATTAGGGCTATGAAATGGTTACTGATTTACTGTTTTCATTAGAAAAAGTTTGTCTTATCTTCCATCTTTAAAAGATTCTACTGTTACTTTTAACTAGCCTTGTATTCTTCAAACTCCTTGACGCTGAAGCATTTGCTACACTTCTCCACCTTTAGGATACTAGTTAAAAGACCATAGACCTTCATATAAGCGTGAAAGAAGAATATTAGAAGCATTTTAAAATATTTTTATTGAACTGAAAGTTATCCTTATAAGTCAAATTTAAAATTTCTAGTTAAAATTAATATTCAGTCTGGCATAACAGGACTTCTCCCTAAATTAATATCTGTCTTAGGGTATTAGCCTAGTACTAGCTCTTTGCACAGGTGTGAAGTTTATATGCCTAGCTAGCCCATCTCTCTGACATCTGTAGTATTTGTACATAACTGCTTATGAACATATGCATAAAGTTTTGTTTGGTGCAAAAGTGACCATCTTATTGTTTTAGTTTTTGCTAAGAAGCGGTTTATTCTGGGTAAAGGACACTGAATCTTACCTGTTAGTTTATGACTTTTTGTGTTGCAATGTTGCATTTTGTGCAAAGGATAGCTGGAAAACAGAGCATGACTTTTCAAAAAAGAATGAGGCTACTTTAAAAACAAATAACTCGGAGAAGATCCTCTGAATTAAAAAAAGAGGAAAGTCATTTTTGGTGTGGATGCCAATTTAAGGTGGGAGAGGGTGGCTTCCTGATATTCCTATTTACTGCCATTAACTGGAGTATGCATACATGATCAGATTCAGGTTCCCTTAATGTCAATGGAAAAATTTATATTGATTTCAACAGAAACAAGCTAATCTTATAGATTTTTCATGCTACGTGAAATTAACCCATTTGAGCAGAATATAAAAAGCTCATGAGGCAGAATATTATAAATCTTGGGGAAATCAGTGGTACATTGGTTTCGGAGAAGAATTGTGAGCATTTTTATGATAAAGGTTAACTGCATTAGTATAGATATGAAATCTTATGCATCAAGAGATTCACATGGCCAAAAGTCACTTATTAGGTATGAGGAAGTCATGATCCACATCAAATCCAAAAAGCACCATTTATATATATAATTTTAATAAAATATACAGTTTTTCTATGTTTGTAAAAATTAGCATAAGAATATATTTGTCTACTAAAAGCAAGAAGATTGGGTTTAAAAAAACCCCAACACAAAACTACAAACCAGAAGAAAATCTGTCTATTTGTTTCTTGCTAAAATACATTTTCATTATGTTGGTTGGTTCACCTGTTATGCATTTAAGTTGCTAGGCATAAGTGGATTTATTTCTTACTGTCTTATCCCAAAGCACCACTGATATTAGAATATAAGCTCAGTGCTTTTTAAAGGGTCCTATTGTCCCTGCTTTCCAGGGACCTATTGTCTCAGGACGGATCAAATTTCCAGGTTACATGATGTTGCTATAGAGTCTCCACACACAAATTATTCATATTATTATTATTCTGTTCATGCCGTTCAATTTAAGGCATGAGTATCATATTTTTCAATTTTTATGTCATTTTCATTGCCTGTTCTGCAAAACAGGAGAAGAAAGTCCATGATGAAGCACCCTCCCTCAATTAGTTCTTTATTTTATAGCTACCATTCCTGCTCATCCAGTATATAATTAATGGAAAAGTAACGCTAGTAAAACCCCATATACTTTACGGTCTTCCTTTGTATTACTTTATGTGGGGCATACCAGCCCTATTTGTCTCTTTCTCGTAGTCCATAATTCTAAAAGATTAGCCAGTGCACAATACTGCCAACTTTACTGTATAATATTTTATATTAATCTCTAGCTAACCTGCTATAATAATTTATAATTCAACTCATAACATCTGGACAGAGTCCTATGTCCTGTATTTTGTCCTTATATCTATGTTATTATCTACTTTCTGATACACCTTATGTAAATGAGATGATCCTGATTCCATAATAAGATTTTTTTTTTTCATGGCCATTCTTTGACAAAAATACTTTTAGGTTACCACTGTTTAGTGAATTTTCCCAAAAAAATATTCTAATCCATTCAGTTTGTGTACTTCTTGCACAGTTTGCTATCACCATCTTTTTATGGTCCACAGTATCCTTAACTTCTCTGAGTCCTTTTCTTTAATCCTGTCTGTCACTTCCTTCTTTCTAGACCTCCTGTTTAGCTTCCTATGACTAATCTTTACTCAGTTTCCTACTGCAGCAGAATACTGTAAAAAAAGAAGAGCTTAGATACTGATTATATTAGTTCAGTGAACTTTGCTTTTAAGAGATTTATTAATCTCTCCACTGATTTTTTTTTTTACCTTTTGCTTTTCCTCATGTTTCCATCCCAAGGCTTTTTATTTTGGAAAATACTTACACAGTTACTATGCTTGTCATTATTGCTAGGTCTATTGTTTCATTATCCAGCTTAAGTAAGGGATAAATCTCAGCCTTATTTCAACCATTATATTCAGCATTATTCCTATAAAACAGACATTAAGTAGCCTCTCCTTTTAGTTTAGAGGCTCCTTTTAGCCTCTCCATTTAGTCATACAGCTATTTCCTTGTAAGTCTTGGCGTTGGAGGCACTAGAAGCCTGATACTCAGAAGAAGAAAGATAATAAAGAATCACCTGTGGAAACATCATTCTTATTTGGAATTTGAATCATAATTGTACTATTGTATTTTTCATTCTTTTCCATGAATCATATGTATTCGCCAAATCTCTCTGTTCAAATACTCTTACAGTTCCTTTATGTGACACCCTATTCATTCATATGACAAACCTATCCTACCACACACATACTATACAAGGAGGCTCTTAAGTATTTCTTTGCATCCTGTCCCCCTTCCCCCTTCTACATTCACCCTTTTTTCCCTCCTGTTCTATTCTTTTTTTCAGCATTGAACAACAGAAATATTCTCATCATCAGACAGCTATTCTCTTACCCTAACCCAAGAAACTATATCTTTAGTTTCTACTTGCTGATTTCATTATACTTCTGACTCTAGCATGGGATCACAGTTATATATAAAGTTACATATGTCATTAGGTTTTAGTATCAGCTCTTTCCTTTACCATGGACACAGTTCTCTCGTCCTGTCTAGTTAGCACCACTTTTGTCTTGTTTCAGCAGAATATACGTATATCTATACATATACAACACATGTATACACCCCAGTTAGGGAATTAGAGATCACTGTGATGGGAGAGTTTAACAGACTAACAAGTCAAGCCAATTTTAAACCTTAAAACAAGATTACATTGATATTTGGCAGCAGCACACTTTGTATTAATGGCCATTTCTTACACATTATGACTACTTATTACTATGTGTAAAAAACTGTTTGTCCTTAACCCTCATACCCTACATTAGATGTGACTATGCAATGCCATGGAACTGGTGACATCCAGTTAGCCTTGATGACTAGAGTCCGTAGTCACTGAGGGCAAGGTGATCAGGCCAGAGAGATCTTTCATGAGAGAAATCAGAACTGAAGTGAACTTGTTGTCTTTCTTCTCCACAGTTTCTGACTCATCCATGGTATTTTATGTTACTTGTCCCCCTTCTGAAAGGGAGATGTAATTCGGTCCCAAGATGCATGCCTCTTTTTTTTTTTCTTTTTTTTTTTCCCCCCAGTCATCCTTCTGCTTTAGGCAGAACATCCTTCCTAATTGCAGTCCATCATGTTTATCTTGGTTTTTATTCTTTATTCTTTATCTTACAAATTCTGTTACTTGGGTTGCTATTTACATATTTTCCCATGGCTCCTAATTGCAAAAACACAATTATTTTTTTGCCACTTTGTTGATCACATTGCTAACATATCTATGTGAAATGCCTATACATTGTGTCTAGCTGTGCCATCACAGTGTTACAAAATGCTTATATGCTGTTGTTGATTACACTAGTTTAGTATGCTTATATTCAGGTTCAAGACAAATTAATAATATTAACTATATCCTCATTAGGGCAACTATAATTTTTAAGTGTCACAAGCTGAGGTCTCACCTTTCTTCTAAAAATATTCTGAAGAAATGAGTTTGAGAAGGTCTTTAATGCTTTAACCTTTTCTCAGAAAATTATTTTTTGGTCTTCTTTGTACATGTTTATGATATATATATAAGATACACAAGTGAACTGGTTAGTCACACAACTTGATTAATTTTTGGTTCTCTTCAGTCAAGCAGGCTAAAAGAGTGCATGGTATCCTGTACTTTGCCATTCTTCTTCATCTTATTTTGACATCTCTTCTATTCAGTGGTTTTGCAGTTGCTACTGTTGTCTTCTTTGACATGTATTAGGTTTGTTCTGAAAATTGATGAAGACAGTTTTAAAAGAATTCATTAAAATTGCTACCATACTCACTATTGACAGAAAAACTTGACCCAATTCTTAGTCTTGAAAGCAGGAAGGATTATAGAGTTTACATGTGAAGATTTTTGTCACATTGCATTTTTGGCATTATGTCTGACTTTATTGCAATTAGTATTACAAAGTCTGGTAACAGGAGCTTACACAGCTTTCTCCTGTCCAGATGCTTATGTATAAACATATGGATATTTTAGTCATGAGAATCATGAAGACAAACCCTAAATAGACAAATGGACTTGTGACCTGTCCAGCCTCATGTGACAGGTGACTTTTAATTTGAGGATGTCCTGGTTTTGGCTGGGGTAGAGTTAATTTTCTTTATAGTGGCTGGTATGGGGCTACGTTTTGGATTTGTGCTGAAAACAGTGTTGATAATACAGAGATGTTTTAGTTGTTGCTGCACTAGTCAAGGACTTTTCAGCTTCCCTTGCTCTACCAGGTGCAGAAGAAGCTGGGAGGGGACACAGCCAGAATAGTTGATCCAAACTGACCAAAGGGCTATTCCATACCACATGACGTCATGCTCACTATATAAAGCTGGGGAAGAAGAAGGAAGGGGGGACATTTGGAGTGATGGCGTTTGTCTTCCCAAGTAACCATTACGCGTGATGGAGCCCTGCTTTCCTGGAGATGGCTGAACACCTGCCTGCCCATGGGAAGGAGTGAATGAATTCCTTGTTTTGCTTTGCTTGCATGTGAAGCTTTTGCTTTACCTATTAAACTGTTTTTATCTCAACCCTCAAGTTTTCTTACTTTTGCTCTTCTGATTCTCTCCCCCATCCCACCGAGGGGGAGTGAGCGAGCGGCTGCATGGTGCTTAGTTGCTGGCTGCGGCTAAACCACGACAGAGGATTAGGCTCTCCAAAAAGTAGGCATAAAGGGAAAAGAACTTCACCTAGCCAGCAGTTTCAAGACATCAAAAATCCTACTAGCTCTCAAATTTTTTTCATTCTGGTGAAGAAAATAAGAGTGGGAGGAGAGAAAAAGAAAAAGATGCATGTAATCTAACAGATGTATTTGCAGATGATACAAAGCTGGGAGAAGTGGTTGATAAACCAGACGGCTGTGGTGCAATTCAGAGGGACCTCAACAGTCTTGAGCAATGTGCTGACAGAAATCTTGTGAAGTTTATAAGAGGGAAATGCCAAGCCCTGCATGTGGTGAGAAATAACTCCATGCACCAGCACAGGCTGGGGGCTGACCTGATGGAAAACAGCTTGGCAGAAAAGGCAGGTGAGAGCTGATTGTGAGCCAGTAATGCACCCCTGCACCAAAGAAGGTCAATAGTTTCCTGGGCTGCATTATGAAGAGCATTACTAGCTGATCAAGGGAGATGATCCTTCCCCTCTACTCAACGCTGATGAGGCCACAACTGGAGTGCTGGGTCCAGGTCCGGGCTCGCCAGTGTGATGGAGACATGGACATATGGTTGGTCCAAAGGAAGGCCATGAAGATGATCAAAGGGCTGGAGAATTTGCCCTGTGAGGAAAGACTGAGGGTCTTGTCTCCCTGGAGAAGAGAGGGCTCAGGGGGGACCTCATCACAGTATTCCAGTACTTAAAGGGAGCTACAAAGAGGATGGAGGCTCTCTTTTCACAAAGAGCCACACGAAGCTCCCCAAAGGCAGGCATTAGAGAAATGTTTAGGATAAGCATACAACTTCAGTCTTTCTCTCTCATTCTTTTGTCCACTCCTCCACAAGGAACCACATGAAGAAGACGAAGGGCAACGGGTAAAAGTTGCACCAGGAGAGGTTTCATATGAACACAGGAAAGAAATTTTTTACAGTGAAAACAATCAATCACTGGAAAAAACCTCCCCAGGGACATGGTAGAATCCCCATCACTGGAATTTTTCAAATTCTGATTGGACAGGGAGCTAGATAATCTCATCTAGGCTCCCTTTGCCATGTAAGGTTAGACCAGATGATCTTTTGAGGTCCCTTCCAACCCGGGCTGTTCTATGATTCTGTTTCTATGATACTAGAGCAAGACTGGCAAAGAGCCACAAAGATGATTACAGAATCACAGAATGGTTGAGGGCAGAAGGGACCTCTGGAGATCATCTAGTCCAACCCCCTCACTCAAGCACTGTCAGCTTGAGCAGGTTGCCCGGGACAGTGTCTAGTCAGGTTTTGAAGATCTCCATAGACAGAGACTCCACAATCTCCCTGAGCAACCTGTTCCAGTGTTTGACCACCCTTGCAGTAAAGATGTGGGTTTTTTGATTAGAGGATTGGAGATGAGCAGGGGACTGGAGCATCTGTCATATGAGAAGAGGCTGAGAGAGCTGGGACTGTTCAGCCTGAAAAAGGGACATCTTAGGGGGGGATCTTATCAATGTGTATAAATACCCAATGGGAGCGGTAGTAAAGAAGATAGAACTAGACTCAGCCTAGTGGTGCTCAGAAACAATATACAAAGCAATGGGCAAAACCTGGAATACAATACAGTGAAATCTACTCATCCATTCATTTCACCTGCCAGTTTGGTTATTTATACCTTTAGAAAGTTGTCTTCCTTCTCATAAAATGTTTTACTCATTTTCTGAATGTTTTTGACAGCTTTCTGTACATCTTATTGTATTGTTCATTAAGCTCCTTCATTTACAAGGTTTTTTTTTCTTCTGCCAGGTATTTGATTACGATTTGTGTTTGTAATTGGAAAGGATAGCTTATTATACTTGCTAAGTGGAGCAGTGCTTATAACCTGCAGTTTCAAATTCTATATATTCAGAGCTGTCCATTCTATGAAGGGCAAGATTTTTAATACACAAACTGGAGACTTCGTATCAGGTATGTAGGTTTGAAGTTACTAAAGATGTTACCTAGTAATTCTTCAGCAAGCACTTTAATTTTTAAGATATGCAGGTCAACCTGGGCAACCGCTACCTTGTTTTGAGAAAGAGAAAGTTTAATCTCATGAAAATTCGAGGAGGAAATATTTCCCTATCTTTATGAAACATATGACGTATAAATATGCATGCATTTAAATAGTTATTTTTGTTTCCTGTAATTCCTTGGCATATAAAGGAGTTATAGAGCTAAAAAAAAAAAACCAAAAAAACCCAAACCAACAGTTTTGATGAATACTAATGTACCAAAAACCTACATCTCCGAGGGACCAAAATTTTCATGAATTTCACTGTAACATGATGAAAAGTCTTAGGCAAACACAGGGGAAATGAATGTTGGAAATTGTTTCCTTTTTCATTATGAAGCATTTTTATTTTAAGATTACTACAGATGACAAGAAAGACAAAATTAAACAGTCAAAAAATCTGAAAGAAAAAATATTTATTGGTAATATCACATAATAGTATTGATCAAATCAAAAGTGAGTTTCATTGCTGTTGTTTTTTTATTTCTGCTTCAAAATTCTGCTATAGTCTGAATGAACTCAGCTTCAAGTCCAGCAGAATACATTTCAGCCTTCTCTGGAGATCTGGAGAGAGAAAGAGTAGTTACAGAATTATTCCTCTGCAAATGCAGATTTATTTATTTATTTACTTATGTTTTAATTCTGGTCGGATTTACAGAGAGCCTTGATGTCTCTGCCATTTTTCTTTTCTTTTATTGTCTTGCAGCTTGGGATATCACTGGAGGTATCAATCTTTATTAATATATCACTGTGTAGAAGGGAAAGGAGGAAAAAATTACTTCTTTCATGCTTGTTCTTGTAACTCTCTCAAAGAATTGGATGGAAAAGTGAGTATTCAGTAAAGCAAGTATTTGTAAATGAGGGATGACATACACAAACCAAGCACAGATTAGTGTGGTTTCATGTAGTAAAAACTGTCAATTCCTACTATGTTAAATTACAGGTGAAAGAGGCTTTAGGATGCACGTAATTGCCTAACATTTTGCCTGAAATAATATCTGTAATATTCAGGGCTCAGATAGCATCCAGTTGAGAAAAGATTCAGAAATTAGCAGATTATATCTATGTATATAATTGGTAAACAGCTCCATGCAAATTCGACTGAAGCTGACATCCTTCAATGTGGTTCACTCCCTTTCATGAAGATAAATATGTGAGTGCTTCTTCCTGGCTAACTATGCTGACAAAGACCGGTCTGGGAATTATATCAAATAAGTAGCATGCCTCATGTCTTAACCATTAGCAGATGGAAAGCAGCTGTGCAATCATCTGGTATCCTTTTGCAACACTTCAGGTCCACATTGACTTTCATCAAGACAAATTAAAAAAAGAGGCTGTGCTTCATGGCACAACTTTCCACGTAGAAATCCTGTGGAATTTGCTTAATGTTTAAATTTACTATACTCATATAAGCATCTTTTCCTGCCAAAATTTTTTTGATGATTAATTAAAAACTTACAAACACACATTTGGAAGATAGGTGAGATACCAAAATGCACTTAAAGTTTCAGTAACTGAATTTCATCCTGGATACTCATTGACTATAACTGTGATCTAGACACCCAAAGCTTAATTCTACTGCTTTGTTGAATTAAGAAAGCTGAATTAAGGCATGAGACTCTTGCCCTGTGACAAAGCTGATAGATAAGACATAGGATCTGTAGGACATCCTAACCCTTCTGGATAAAGAACTAGAAGCCAGACTTGATAACACTGGGCATCCCAAATGGTATTATATGTATGACTGTACCTTGTGTCAAGCCTGTAGGTCACAAGTGGGCACCTTTATTTAGACATTTAAAAGTTGGAATCTACAGTCTTGAGGTGAAACCTGCCCGGAGTACTGAACTAGCAAGAACTTATTCTGCCAGAACTCCTTTTTCTCACATATTAACATTAATGCTTTTACTAACTTGAGAGAAATGTGACTCTTTACTCATGTCCGATCTTGAGAATTTTGTAGACGGTCGATCCGGATGTTTATAGGTCCCTAAACAAGTCCCAACAGTGTTTTGATCACTTTCTGTGAAACTTAGTACTGTAGCTTAAGATCATGGCAGTCAGAAAGGTGCCATTAGCCTTGGACCCTACAGAAAGACACTGTTTAGCACTGCCTATCAGAATGTAAATTAAATTAACCTGTCTGTGAAAATTTTTGAAGTTCACATTTAAGCAAACACACCTACAGTATCTGAGTAACCAATAGTCTACATATACTTTAATCACTTTCCAGAAAGAGAAAGCCCAATTTACCACTGCATAGGTCAAGTTTTACAGTGGACATCATTCAATTAGAATATGTGGGGTTACTTCTATATAAAAGTGAAGAAATGTTGGTAAATCATTCATTCTCAAAATGGCTTTCAAAAGTTTCTAGAACTTTTGACTGCATACTACTGCATGCACTGCAGGTAAATTAAAACCACTTTTCACCTGGGCCACCATTGTGGCCCTTGGAGAAGGCCATGCTGGAACAGGTGCACCTCAAAGCAACTGTGGCTGTGGATAAGTCTACACCACAGCAGGTATACCCCTGGAGAGACTGTGGCTCATAGATAAGGCTCTACTTGGAGCAAGTACACCCCTAAGGGACTGCAGTCTGCAGGTAAGTCCAAGCCGGAGCAGGGGCAAGAGGAGGAGTTCATTGTAATGTTAAACCCGATGGTCTAGTTCAAAGGGACCGGGTGTGGAGATTGCAATGGAAATACCATTAAATTGTCGTAACCCAGGATTTGAGTTGCACGTTATGAGAATTACTGTAGCAGGAACCCCTTGTTGCTAGCCAGGCTGGGAGCAAGGGGAGGAGTTCATTGCAATGTTAAACCCTGTAACCTGGCCCAAAGGGACCAGGGGTGGAGATTGTAATGGAAATACCTTTAAATTGTTGTAACCCAGGATTTGAGTTGCACGTTATGAGAATTACTGTAGCAGGAACCCCTTGTTGCTAGCCAGGCTGGGAGCAAGGGGAGGAGTTCATTGCAATGTTAAACCCTGTAACCTGGCCCAAAGGGACCAGGGGTGGAGATTGTAATGGAAATACCTTTAAATTGTTGTAACCCATGGTTTGAGTTGCATGTTATAGGAATTACTATAGCAGGAACCACCTGAACCAATGGAGGACAAGCCTGACAAGAAGCAGTGCAAGTGCAGCAGTGACCCAACCTGAGGTGCCTTTGGTGCCCAATAACTCCAAGCAACACACCACCTCCCCTGTCCTGAGTGACCACCATAACGGATGGAGCCCAAAGTCATGGACTAAATGAACTCAATGGACATTTGTGGACATTTTACAGACATTTCACAGGCATGGTCCATAGACTAAGGGAATGATATGTGTGTATTATATCAAAGGATGGGAAGGGTGATGGTGGATAATAAGAAAGTATTGGATAGTGTGGGACCTGAGCATGAGGTAAACGGTATGGAATAAGGGGTAGAGAATGTGCTTGTTTTGGCTACGATAGAGTTAATTTTCTTCACAGAAGCTAGTATGGGGCTATGTTTTGGATTTGTGCTGAAAACAGTGTTGATAACACAGGAATGTTTTAGTTGTTGCTAAGTAGTGCTTATACTAAATCAAGGACTTTTCAGCTTCCCATGCTCTGCCAGGTGCACAAGAAGATGGGAGGGGACATAGCTGGGACAGCTGACCCTAACTGACTAAAAGGGCTATTCCATACCATATAACATCATGCTTAGTATATAAAGCTGGGGAAGAAGAAGGAAGGGGGGTATGTACGGAGTGATGGCATCTGTCTTCCCAAGTAACCATTACACGTGATGGAGCCCTGCTTTCCTGGAGATGGCTAAACACCTACCTGTCAATGGGAAGTAGTGAATGAATTCCTTCTTTTGCTTTGCTTGCGTGCACAGCTTTTGCTTTACTTATTAAACTGTCTTTATCTCAACCCACGAGTTTTCTCACTTTTACCGTTCTGATTCTCTTCCCCATCCCACCGGGGGGGGAATGAGAGAGCAGCTGTGTGTTGTTTAGTTGCCAGCTGGGCTTAAACCATGACACACCTCATCATTTTATTCCAATTTTTCTGTTCTTTAGGAAAAGATTGAGAAATACACTTGACATGAATTTTTTTTAGAGATTTGTCATTTTTCCTTTTGGTTAAATTAAATGCATAGTTATCCTTATTTTTACTAAAAATAGGGTAAGATTTCATTAGAAGTTCCTTTATTCAGGTATATTAGATCAAGAACCTTAACAATAGTCCAGCATGGCAAAGATTGTGATTCAGGAACAGGTGTGGGCTGTGTGGCAGCTTCCACGAAAGAAAGGTTGGATGACTATTGGAAATGTCTACCCCAAAAAAACCAAGAAAAAACATACATTGGGTGTAGGTGACAAGGTTTTGGTAGCTGTGGGGCTGCAGGGGTGGCCTCAGTGAGAAGAGGCCAGGGGCTGCTCCATGCTGGACACAGCCAGTTGCAGCCAACTCCAACTGAAAGATGCAGCTGAGCCTCTCAGCCAAGTGGTGATGCCTTGGGGAAAAATTATTTAAGAAAGGGCAAAACACTGCACAGCAGTGAGGAGTAAGGAAAAAAGACTGTGAAAAACAGCCCTGTGAACACCAATGTGAGAGAAGAAGGAGGGGGAAGAGGTGCTCCAGATGCTGGAGCAGAGATTCCCCTGCAGCCTATGGAGAGCACCACACCAGCGCAGGTATCCATACCACAGCCTGTGAAGGACCCTATGCTGGAGCAGGTAAATATGCCCTGAAGAGACTGTGGCCCATGGAAATCCCACACTGGAGCAGGTAAATATGCCCTGAAGAAACTGTGGCCCGTGGAAGTCCCACACTGGAGCAGGTTTACCCTGAAGGACTGCAGACTGTGGAGAAGACCCATGCTGGAGCAAGGGAAAAATGTGAGAAGAAGGAGTGCCAGAGAGGAACTGTTATGCACTGACCACAAATCCCCTTTCCTCATCCCCTCCCTGCACCATTCAGGGTGGTTGGAGGCAGGGGATGTATGAGTTGCGAAAGAAGTGAAGTTGAGCCTGGGACTGTGTCTGTATTTCCTCATCATCCAACTCTATTTTAATTTGCAATAAATTAAATTAATTTTCCCCAGGTCAATGTTCTGCCTATGACTGTAACTGGTGAGTGATCTCCCTATCTTTATCTCAGCCCACAACGTTTTTCATCTTATTTTCTCCCCTTGTTCTGTTGAGGAGGTGTTGTGGTTTAACCTCAGTAGGCAGCTAAGAACAACACACTTGCTCCCTCTCACCTCCCCCTGCCAGTGGGATGGGGGAAAAGGAAGGGAAGACTAAAAGCAAGAAAACTTGGGGGTAAAGGTAAAATAAATAAATAAATAAATAAATTGTTTAATAAGTGGAAGAAGAGCAAAGAAAACAAACCAAACAAAACAGGTGATGTAAAGGCAATCACTCACCACCTCCCATGAGTAGACCAATGCCCAGCCAGTTCCAGAGCAAAAGATGGCTAACCCTCCTATACCCCACTCTTTTCCCTTTTATTGCTGAGCATAATGTTAGGTGATATGGAATACCTCTTTTGTTAGTTCAAGTAATCTGCCGATTTGTGTCCCCTCCCAACCTACTGCACCCCCGCCCCCAATCTATTCACTGGGAGAACAAAGTAAGAAACAGAGAAGGCCTTATTGGTGTGCAAGCACTGTTCAGCAAAAGCTATAACATTAGTGTTATAAGTACAGTTTTGGTCAAAAATCTAAAGTACAGCACCACAGGAGCTGCTATGAAGAAAATTAACTCTATCTTAGCCAGGCCCAGTATAGGAGGTGAAGTGAGGGAGTGGCTAGTTGGGCAGCTGGCCAAGGTCAACCCACCATAACCCCCAAACCCCAAACTAGGCCCTATACTGTTGCCATGAATCACTGGTGGAGACAGTAATTTAATGAAGCTTTTAGACAATTTTGTTACTAATGCTGATTAGCTGATTATATTCATGGCTTTGACATATGACACTACATCTCAGTTAGTACAGGAATTGAAGGATTGAATGCATTTAGAATACTAAAACCAAAATGTGTAAGTTAAGTAAAAGTGGTTTAAAACAATATGTAACAATGTAGGGTGACCATAACAGATCATTTTTCAGCACTGGATTGAAGGGACAAAAATGAACTTTTTTCACTGGATCAGAGATGCAGTACACTGATGTCTGCTGAAAGGAGGACAGTTTTGGCATTAGTCACACTTTATAAACATGTAACCTTTTGCTAATTAATGGAAAATATGGTTCTGGGTTTTTTACTCTGCATTTTCTCCTTTTCTGTGGCATTTAAATAATTAAACTTTAAATACAAACTAATAATGTTTTTTTAAGCAGCAACTTTCCTGCTTATCCTTTTTTTTTTTTTTTTACTGGGAGCAAAAGATGTCATTTTAATTATACTTTGCATATATTTATGGATAACAGGAAGGTAAATGAGGTGTTCATTAAAATGACCTTAATGAAATACCCTGAGTCTGAATTCACCACTGCATATTCAAATATAATTTAAACTTGTTCTTTGAAGTTTGGGTTTTTTTCACTTCAGACCTTGTTTGCAGCACCTTCCCTCTTTTTGTTGTTGTTATAACTCACTACCTTTTCTGATTTCCCATTAAGGTCATAGAAATAATCCTTCCATAAATCTAGCAACACTTTCATTTTTGGCATATTTCCTAAACAGTTTTAAAAATACTTCACTCGCATTTCTCTTCGAAAACTCTTCTTGTGTGTTTGTGTGTCTGAGAGTGAGATTTACCATAAAAGGACCAAAAAAGCATTCTTTTAAATTCAACAAACCCATCTGTTTTTAAGACATGCTTTAAAAACTGCCACACAGATTTTCATGATTTTGAAATTCTGTATCTCTTCTCATAATACGACATATTATGATTTTTTGTTGGTTTATTTATTGTGATTTAGCCCCAGTCAGCAATTAAGTACCACACAGCCACTCGCTCACCTTCCTCTCCAGTGGGATGGGGGACAGAATCAGAAGAGCAACAATAAGAAAACTCATGGGTGAGATAAGAACAGTTTAATAATTGGAACAACAACAATGACAACAAATAATAAATTGTAATGAGAAGGAAAACAACAAAAGAGAGAGGAACAAAACCCAGTGATACAACCGCTCACCACCCGCCGACCGACGCCCAGCCAGTCCCCGAGCAGTGATTGCTGCCCCCCAGCTAGCTCCCCCCCAGTTTATATACTGAGCATGACTCCGTACATAACTCCGTACATGACTCCCCCTCCCATAACTCCGTACATACCCCCCTTCCTTCTTCTTCCCCAGCTTTATATACTAAGCATGATGTTATATGGTATGGAATAGCCCTTTTAGTCAGTTAGGGTCAGCTGTCCCAGCTATGTCCCCTCCCATCTTCTTGTGCACCTGGCAGAGCATGGGAAGCTGAAAAGTCCTTGACCAGTGTAAACACCGCTTAGCAACAGCCAAAACATCAGCATGTTATCAATATTATTCTCATACTAAAATCCAAAACACAGCACTATACCAGCTACTAGGAAGAAAATTAACTCTATCTCAGCCGAAAACAGGACACTATTAATTTCACTGTTTTATAATAGATAAATTTACAGGCACATGGATTGGAATTATTCTTAACGCAGAGGAAAAACATCTCATCAGCAAAAACAAAAGGTGGTAATCGGTTCTGAAAAGCCCGCTCTCACCATTTGAGTTAAGAGAAATGGTAAAAGGACATTCCTGAGAAGTAGATTAGAAACAGGATGGAAAAGGGAGATACAAAAAGGAATGAAGCTGTTGTCATACTTCCTGATGTGTCATTCAGCAGCTGACATTTTTGTCACTGAAGGTAACAGAGAAAAATATTTTCTGACTTTATTTGGGCATTGTGGTTGCTACTTCTTCTCTGAGAGGTAGGAGCAAATATTTATCAGTCAGTTGGCCAAAAAAAGAGTATTTGTATCTATCAGTCTGTCTATTGATTTTACTTTCCTTTCAATTGATTGTAAATCCAGTCAGCTGGCTTCAAGATATCCAAACTAAACAATTGGTAAATATCTGTCAATATTCATTCGTTTCAGCGAAGCCTCCGAGGCGAGGAGCTCTCAGACAGAGAGCGTCGGGGGACCACTGCTGGATCGGCGAAACCGTGGCAAAACCACGCAAGGAAGGCAGGGGAAAATAAAAGGGGGGGGGGGCACGGAGCGAGAGGGCTACCGCAGCCATGGCCTGGCCCCTGAGCGGGAAGGCGGGAGCTCCTGGCGAGGGCCCGGCTCTGACTCAGCGTGGGCGCGGACGAGAGCGACGGCGGCAATTCCCTTCCCTTCCTTTCCCGTACAAGAGCAGCTCCCAGGGAGCGCGAGCGACCAGGGCGTGGCGCAGCAGTTTGCGTGGCAGTTGGCACAGGCAGGGCGTGTAGGGAAGGCGAAGGCACCTACTAGCAGCTCAAGAGGTACTGTGAGAAGTGAGTTCATTCGGTAGTCCCCATCCTTTCAGAAGAAACTCAGCTATGGTCTTCACTCGTCAGAAAGCGATGCCCTCTGTGCTCGCCAGAGTGGATGTGGCTACCCAGACGGAGCTCCCACAAAAACATGCGGCCACCCAGGTCTCGGGCTGCAGGGAGTGCCTGGGCCTCTCGCTGTTCATGCATGGCAGCCGTGTGGACAGCTGTGTGAGGTGTGACCAGGTGGATGATTTGCTCTGCATGGTGGCAGAGCTACGGGAAGAGGTAGAAAGGTTAAGGAGCATCAGGGAGGCTGAGAAAGAGATGGACTGGTGGTGCCATGCTCTGCCCCCCCGAGACAGGAACAGGAGCAGCAGCAGCCACCAGTAAGAACCCACGATCAAGGGGATCCTCTATCCCCCCCCCCCCCCCCCGCACTGGGCTGAAGGCAGCAGCTCAAAGGAGGAGAGTGAATGGAGGTGAGTCCACACTCATGGCAGCAGGCGAAGGCCCTCCCTGCCCACCTTGCCTCCCCAGGTGCCTCTGTAGAACAGGTATGAGGCCCTGGAGGTGGAAGGCCAGTCAATGGAGGATGGGGACGACAGTCTATCTACACCAGAGGTGTCGCCCACGTCAGAAGAATGTACCTCTCGTATTAACACCACCTCCACAAGGAAGAGAAGATGGGTTATAGCTGTGGGCGACTCCCTTCTGAGGGGAACCGAGGGTCTGATATGCCGGATGGACCCTCCTCTTAGGGAAGTCTGCCGCCTCCCTGGGGCCCGCGTGAAGGATGTCACGAGGGTACTCCCTAGCCTGGTACGGCCCTCGGACTATTACCCCCTACTGCTTTTCCGTGTGGGGGGCAATGAAGCTGCAACACGAAATCCTAGGGCAATCAAAAGAGACTTCAGGGCCTTGGGACGGCTAATAAGGGACTCTGGAGCACAGGTTATTTTCTCCTCTCTCCTTCCAGTTGTGGGCAGAGACACTAGAAGGAACAGAGGCACCCAATCTATCAACTCATGGCTCCGTGGCTGGTGTCATCGCCACGAATTTGGTTTTTTTGACAACGGGATGGCCTACATAGCACCGGGTTTGCTGGCGTCTGATGGGATTAATCTTTCTCAAAGGGGAAAGAGAATCTTTGCTCAGGAACTTGTGGGGCTCATCGACAGAGCTTTAAACTAGACTCGAAGGGGGAGGGGGATAATATCAGGTTTGCCTGAGAGAAGCTGAGGGACGACGTGCCACGGTTAGAGGGAGCGGGTGCCAGTGAGGGCACTCAGCCTGTGTCTCTGAGATGTGCGGGGTACGCTGGGGCACAGCTGAAGTTGAACAGAGTTGAGCTAGGGGATACTGAGGCAATAGGAGCCAAGAGGGAAATGCCAGTGAAACGCCTCAAAGGACACAAGGGGTGTTCTATGAAGGAGACATGGACGACAGACCAGCTGAAGTGCCCCTACACCAATACACACAGCATGGGCAACAAGCAGGAGGATTTGGAAGCCATTGCACATCAGGAAAACTATGATATGGTTGCCATCACGGAAATGTGGTGGGATGACTCGCACAGCTGGAGTGCGGCGATGGATGGCTACAAACTCTTCAGGAGGGATAGGCGAGACAGGAGAGGTGGTAGGGTAGCCCTATATGTTAGGGAGTGTCTGGATAGCTTAGAGCTCGATGATGGTGATGATAGGGTGGAGTGTCTATGGGTAAGAATCAGGGGGAAGGCCAACAAGGCAGATGTTGTGGTGGGAGTCTGTTACAGACCACCCAACCAGGATGAGGAGACTGACAAACTATTCTATAAGCAGCTGGGAGAAGCCTCACGATCGCTAGCCCTTGTTCTTGTGGGGGACTTCAACCTGCTGGATATCTGCTGGAAATACAATACAGCAGAGAGGAAACATTCTTGGAGGTTCCTGGAGTGTGTGGCAGATAACTTCCTGACACAGCTGGTGAGGGAGCCAACTAGGGAAGGTGCCCTGCTGGACCTCTTGTTCACGAACAGAGAAAGACTTGTGAGCCGTGTGATGGTTGGAGGCCGCCTTGGGCAGAGTGATCACGAAATGATAGAGTTTTGATACGTGGAGAAGCGGCGAGGGGGGTCGGCAAAACTGCCACCTTAGACTTCCGGAGGGCGGACTTTGGCCTGTTTAGGACACTGGTTGAGAGAGTCCCCTGGGAGGCAGCCCTAATGGGCAAAGGAGTCCAGGAAGGCTGGACATTCTTTAAGGAGGAAGTCCTAAAGGCACAAGAGCGAGCTGTCCCCAGGTGCCAAAAGATGAGCCGGCAGGGAAGAAAACCAGCCTGGCTGACTAGAGAGCTCTGGCTCGAACTCAGGAGAAAGAGGAGAGTCTATGACCTCTGGAAGAAGGGGCAGGCAACTCAGGAGGACTACAAAGGTGTAACAAGGCTGTGCAGGGAGAAAATGAGAAGGGCCAAAGCTGAGCTAGAGCTCAATCTGGCTGCTGCTGTAAAAGACAACAAAAAACACTTCTTCAAATACATTAGCAGCAAAAGGAGAGCTAAGGAGAATCTCCAGCCCCTAGTAGACGGGGGAGGGAACACAGTGACCAAGGATGAGGAAAAGGCTGAGATACTTAATGCCTTCTTTGCCTCAGTCTTTAATAGCAGGGCCAATTGTTCTATGGGTACCCAGCCCCCGGAGTTGGAAGATAGGGACGGGGACCAGATTATGGGAGCCCCCATAATCCAGGGGGAAATGGTTAGTGACCTGCTACACCACTTAGACACTCACAAGTCTATGGGGCCTGATGAGATCCACCCGAGAGTACTGAAGGAACTGGCAGATGTGCTCACCAAGCCCCTTTCCATCATTTACCAGCAGTCCTGGCTAACTGGGGAGGGCCCTGCTGACTGGAGATTAACAATTTTGACACCGATCTACAAGAAGGGCCGGAAGGAGGACCCAGGGAACTACAGGCCTGTCAGCCTGACCTCCGTGCTGGGGAAGCTGATGGAGCAGATCATCCTGAGTGTCATCACATGGCATGTAGAGGATAACCAAGGGATCAAGCCCAGCCAGCATGGGTTCAGGAAAGGCAGGTCCTGCTTGACCAACCTGATCTCCATCTGCGACACGGTGACCCACCTAGTGGATGAGGGAAAGGCTGTGGATGTTGTCTATCTAGACTTCAGTAAAGCCTTTGACACGGTTTCCCACAGCATTCTCCTGGAGAAACTGGCTGCTTATGGCTTGGATGGGTGGACTCTTCTCTGGGTACAGAACTGGCTGGATGGCCAGGCCCAAAGAGTGGTGGTGAATGGAGTTTACTCCAGTTGGCGGCCGGTCACGAGTGGTGTTCCCCAGGGCTCAGTGCTGGGGCCAGTTGTGTTTCATATCTTTATCAATGATCTGGACAAAGGGATCGAGTGCACCCTCAGTAAGTTTGCAGATGACACCAAGTTGTGTGGGAGTGTTGATCTGCTTGAGGGTAGGAAGGCTCTGCAGAGGGACCTGGACAGGCTGGATGGATGGGCCGAGGTCAATTGTATGGGGTTCAACAAGGCTCAGTGCAAGGTCCTGCACTTGGGTCACAGCAACCCCATGCAAAGCTACAGGCTTGGGGAAGAGTGGCTGGAAAGCTGTCTGGCGGAAAAGGACCTGGGGGTGTTGGTTGACAGCCACCTGAATATGAGCCAGCAGTGTGCCCAGGTGGCCAAGAAAGCCAATGGCATCCTGGCTTGTATCAGAAAAAGTGTGGCCAGCAGGACTAGGGAAGTGATTGTGCCCCTGTACTCAGCACTGGTGAGGCCGCACCTCGAATACTGTGTTCAGTTTTGGGCCCCTCACTCCAAGAGAGACATTGAGGTGCTGGAGTCTGTCCAGAGAAGGGCAACGAAGCTGGTGAAGGATCTAGAGCATGTGTCTTATGAGGAGCGGCTGAGGGAACTGGGGTTGTTTAGCCTGGAGAAAAGGAGGCTGAGGGGAGACCTTATTGCTCTCTCCAACTACCTGAAAGGAGGTTGTAGAGTGGTGGGGGTCAGTCTCTTCTCCCAGGTAACAAGTGATAGGACAAGAGGAAATGGCCTCAAGTTGTGCCAGGGGAGGTTTAGACTGGATATTAGGAAATTTTTCTTCACTGAAAAGGTTATCAAGCATTGGAACAGGCTGCCCGGGGAAGTGGTTGAGTCGCCATCCCTGGAAGTATTTAAAAGACATTTGGATGAGGGTCTTAGGGACATGGTATAGTGGTGGTCTTGGTAGTGTTAGGTTTACGGTTGGACTCGATGATCTTAAAGGTCTTTTCCAACCTATACGATTCTGTGATTCTGTGATTGTATTACAAACCCAGAGTGTAAGCAAACAAGATAGAGCTCTAAGGGTGCTTGCGACCAATGGGAGAAGAACAATGGAGGGGGATTTTAGGAAGAGTTTATGATCTTGTTGAAAAACTATAAGTGTAATAACATTTCTATAGACATGAGACAGTTTTTTTCATCTAGTAGGGCAATATCTGACTGTCAAATGTTCATATGGTTACACATATTCTCAATGAAGTTTTTTATGTAGAGATAACACTCCTACTATCTGATTGTAGTACTGTTCTACATCAATGTGTGTGAAAACTGATTTAAAGGTGTTTTGTGTATTTGGGAAATTTTCTGAAGTATTAACATAAAACTACAAGATATAGAAAATAGTCATACATTATTAACACACATTTTTATTTGGATTATGGCAAAGCTCTTTTTAAATTATTTGAAAATATATTACTCTAGAGACTATATTATATTTGATATTACTCAGAAATGAAGATATTTTCTATTGGACAAAAAGATCAAAAAAGGAAAGAAAAAACTCCTGTACTTTATGACTTTATATACTTTATAGTATTATGTTGTACTTTATATCAGAACTTAGTTTGCTAAATTCAGTGTGGTAGTCAACAACATTTTCTGCTAAACTATTTTGGCATCCAAGTCCACTTTTCATGATCTCTTTATGTAATGTGCATGCTCAGATGTACTACCATCTGGACTGACCTGAATATACACCCACATAAATTTTTTGTCCATAGACTGGACAACCATATGCATGCAAACCCTGGTGGATAATCCACTACCTGCTCGGAACAGGGACATAAAACAGAGCTAGTAATATCACTGTCTTTTGTACAATAAATTAGAGGTTAAATAAGTCTCAGAAAGTCACCTATCCTTAGTCCCTCTTTTAGCTTAAACTCCAAAGGTCCTCCATCCCAGGAGAATGTCTTATCCACTGAATGTAGTTTCCTTTTTCTCCTTGTGCCACCACATAGGTTAACTCAGGTGGGAAGAGACTATAGGAAGTCTCTAGTCCAATCTCCTGTTCAAAACAGGGCAGCTCTGAGGTCAGAACAGGTTGCTGTCCAGTTGGGTCTTGAAAACCCCCAAGGATAGAGATGATGCAATCTCTCTGGGAAACCTTCTACACTGCACAACAGTCTTCAAGACTTCAAGCCCTGGTCCCTCTGCCACTCCTCACAGGGCAAGTGCTTCAGCCTTGACCATCCTAATGGCCCTCTGCTGAACTTACCCCAGTTTACTGATGTCTATCCTGCACCAGAAGCGGTAGTATTGGTGTGATCTAAGAAGTATTGAGTAAAGGGGAGGATAATCACTTCCCTGGACCTGCTGCCTGTGCTGCTGTTAACACAACCCCAGGTGCTGTTGGCCATTTCTGCTGCCAGTGCACACTGCTGGCTCAAATTCAGTTCACTGTACCCAGGGACTTTTCCCCAGAGCTTCTCCGCAGCTCGTCTGCATTACTATTGAATTTCCTGAGGTTCCTGTTGGCCTATTCCTCCAGTCTGTCACTGTCTCTGTGGGGGGCAGGGGCCCTGTGCTCATATTGGCTGGTCACTCTACTTTGTTGTCATCAGCAAACTTGATGAGAGTGAACTGTGTCTTCTCCACCAGATGCTTGACAAAGATTTTAAACAAGATACATTGATGTCTTCAGAAACACTGCTAGAATTAAGTGTTAGTTTTCTAAAATATTTTGTAAATAGATGGAAATACTTTGTGTAGTCTACTTTTGTGTAAAGTGATGTCTAAAATTCATAAATATGTACATATATTTTAATAGAAAATTCCTAATATAATTTAATGAATCATAACATTTTGATTTGAAGCATGAAAACGTAAGTAGCTTAATTCAAACTAAGAAAATTATGAAAAACATGCTAAGCATTCCTAAAAGATGTTCAGAATGTAATGATGCGCCATTCAGACAAGTACAGCATTAAAACTAAAGTCTTTGAAATAAATATCTGGAAAGTGTTTTGGGTAATTTGTAAAGATTCTTTACGTATTATACAGCTGTTGTAATTTCCCAGCTTTGTGGGCAGTAAGTGCTGGTAAAATTAAGATTGTTTTTAGAAGACCGGAGAACAGAGGGAAGAAAACAAAACATGAATAAAATAGTACTACAGTTTAATCCAAGAATTAAATGGTATTCCTCCTACTTGCCACTCTCTAGACTCATTCTGACACTTTGACAGCCTGAGCTCCTCAGGTATGCAATCACCTCTCACCACATGGACTGGCTTTGGTAACAGACCATTAAATAATAATGAATTTGGGGAAGATTTTTTTTTTCCAGATGGAAATTATGTTTTGCTTGGTAATTTTTCTTTATTTACATGTGACACTTCAGCATCTGTAAATTACTCTTTGAATATCTGAACACATTTTTGTTGATGTAGTCAATGCCAATCAACATATTCTTACTACATCCTGCTTTCCCTAAGTAATTTATCTCAGAGAGGTGAAAAATGTCTAAATAGATTTCAATTCGACACAACGCTCCTAAATAATTTAAGTTTTTTTCGATTTCAAATATTGAATTAAAAAAAAATCCTCTAAATCAGAAAGTGTGAAATACTTCATTATTTTCAAATAGAAAATAAGTGTTGTCTTAAGCGAACAAATGTCATCATAGATCTATTCAGTGAGATTGTACACCTGAGTCTGCAAGAATTTTTAAAATATTTTTTTTTAGTGTATTACATATTAACAAAAAAATAAATAAATGTTACTTGAGGGACTCTTCTCTTCCAAGATATTCCCAGATAAGAAGAAAGCTTTATTTCAGCTTGCTGGAAAAATTTACCTTCTTGAACTATTATTTTATATGCTGGCACACAGAGAGATCAATGACTTCAGGGCTCAAATATTTCTTTAGAATTACAGAATCACACAATGGCTGAGGTTGGAAGGGACCTCTGGAGGTCACCTTGTCCAACCCCCTTGTCTAAAGCAGGAGCACCTAAAGCAGGGGCACCTAGAGCTGGTTGCCCAGGGCCATGTCCAGGTGTTATTTTAATATCTCCAAGGAGGGAGACTCCACAACCTCCATGAGCAACCTGTGCCAGTGCTCAGTCACCCTCACAGTGTAAAAAGTGTTTCCTGATGTTGAGATGAAGCCTCCAGTGTTTCAGTTTGTGCCCATTGCCTCTTGTCCTGTCACTGGGCACCACTGAAAAGAGCCTGGCTCCATCATCTTTGCACCCTCCCTTCAGATATTTGTAGTCATTTATGAGATCCCCCTTGACTTTTCTCTTCTCCAGGCTGAATAATCCCAGCTCACTCAGCCTTTCATAGGATCATGGAATCACAGAATGGTTTGGGTTGGAAGGGACCTTTAAGGGATCTAGTTGAATCCCCCCTGTCATGGGCAGGGACATCTCTCACTAGGTGCAACCTGAGGTTGCTCAAAGCCCCATCCAACCTATTCTTGACACTTAAAGGAAATACTTGCCTCGTATGAGAGATTCTCCAGTCCCTTGGCAATCTTCAGGTCCCTTCTCTGGACTCTCTCTAATATGTCCATGTCTCTCTTGTACTGAGAAGCCCAGAACTGGACACAGCACTCCAGGTGTGGCTTTACCAGTGCTGAGTGGAGGAGAAGGATCACCTCCCTCAACCTCCTGGCAACACTCCTTCTAATGCAGTCCAGGATACTGTTAGCCTTCTTTGCTGCAAGGGCACATTGCTGGCTCATGTTCAACCTGGTGTCTCCAGGTCCTTTTGTGCTAAGCTGCTTCCCTCCCCAGGTGCAGGACTTTGTACTTCCTCTTGTTGAACTTCATGAAGTTCCTGTCCACCCATTTCTCCAGCCTGTTGATGTCCCTCTGGATGGCAGCATGACCCTCTGGCATAGCAGCCACTCCTCCCAGATTTGTGTCATCTGCAAACTTTCTGAGAGTACATTTTACCCCATCATTTACCCCATATTGAAGATGTTAAACAGGACTGGACCCACTATTGATCCCTGGGGTACACCACTAGTTACCAGCCTCCAACTAGACTTTGCACCACTGATTACCACACTCTGGGCCCAGCTGTTCAGCCAGTTTTCAATCCACCTCACTGTCTGCTCATCTAGCCCATACTCCAACAGCTTCAGTATGAGGATCTTATGGGAAACAGTGTCAAAAGTCTTACTGAAGTCTAGGTAGACAATATCCTCATCTACCAAGCTAGGTATTTCATCATAGAAGTTTATCAAGTTGGTCAAGCATGACTTGCCCTTGGTGAATCCATGCTGACTACTCCTCATGGCTTTCTTGTCCTTCATATGCCTGGAAATGGTTCCCAGAATTAGCTACTCAATCACTTTCCCAAGGATCAAGGTGAGGCTGACTGGTCTGTAGTTTTCTGGGTCCTCCTTTTTGATCTTCTTGAAGATAGAGTGAGATTTGACTTCTCCCCGTCCTCGGACACTTCTTCCAATCACCATGATCATTTAAAAAAATGTCACATGAAGAGTTGTGTATTCAGCACAAAATCTGTGTTAAAACAAATCTTCCACTTGCTAAAAAGTAAGCCAAGGACTGACACACTTCCCAATACATACTAGCTCATTGGTAGAAATTTCAGGGTAAACATGACTCTTGACTTTGGTCTCTGGGACTTGGTGATCATCTTGCCCAGTGTCAGTTTACTCATCCTAAAGGGATAACCACAGGCCAGAGGAAGTCAGAGGATGTAAGGCTCCACAGGACAATACCACATTCTTGTAAATGAGCTCTTGTATGAGCTTCCAAAATTGTGGTTCCTTTTCCTGAGGCTGTTGTGGTCAGCTTGCTGAAGAGGATGATGACTATGCCCCTTCTGAGAGCAGCATGTTGAAAGGTCATCTGTTATGAAAGGAAGATAATATAGAGAGCTTTACATGAGCTAATTCATACCACATCCGATATAATTTTTGTAGAAAAGCAAAGTCTAGAGATGCAGACTTCTGGTGGTATCAAATACAATCCACAGATACCATGTGATCCGGATGTCAGGTTTCACCACTGAGTGCATTGTTCTAGAGTACCTCTTATTGTTCTGCACTACCTCTTCATGGGAATTTAACAAAGTTAATAATAATTTTCCTGGATATCTGAGTTGAAATACAGGGTGCAAATCATGTAGTCTAGATGACCTATGATATTAGTAGCTGTATTAATCTGAACAGCTACAGACATAAAGTCATATTCTACACATTGTGATTCTTTAGTCATTTTACTATGTTTATACCAGATATTTGAGGTTGAATTTGTCTGACCAACTACATATTTCTCTTTGTATATTGGTCACTTTAGGCTCCCTTTGAAACCAATGGGAAGATATATAATTTTTATATAATTTTTATACTTCATTACTTCTGCTTTTAAGATAGTCTTACATAACAAGTTAGATAACTGTGCTTCAGAAACACTTATTTTCTCTTCAATGACTATAATATCTGATTAGTCAGATATAGACATTTACATTACACCTGTCTAAAGTTGGGTGAGATGAATCCCACTTCAGCTAAGAAATTAATGGTTCTGCAGTAGGAATTGCTAGAAAGAAATTAATTAAGAAGTTAATAAATAAATACATACACATATACATAACATAAAAATTGAGTAGATATTAATTCTACAGGCTGTTACTATAATTTTTTAAGCCTTCTGCAGCAAGTATAACTCTTCTGTGTTCTCCTCCATCCATTTCATTCAATATTTGAAGGAAAGAAAAGTTATTTCCTACAAATTCTCCTGAAACTTTCTCTAAGAGAGTCCTGTAAAAACAATGCCTAGATGTTAAGAACATTTTATTCTAACATTTCCATCTCCACTTTCAATGTGCAGTGTTCAGAGGTGGCAATCAGCAAGAAATCAGAGCGTGTAGCTATGATATACATTTAGTACAAAGGCAAATGTTTCAGTAATGTAAACCGAAAGCTAATATGTGGGAACATAGTGGTTTTATGTGTCAGGCTGCTAATACCGGCTTTTTCTAGTATAGAATAATCAGCTCAACCCAGAATGTATTACACAGTGTTGTATTTCTAAAAGGGCCAGTTGTCCTTGCACAAACACACCTGACTGCAGGTGTTATCTTTCTTCTCAATAAATGGTATTCTAAATAATTAGTGATATATTCTATGTAAACAAAGCAAAATTTTCAAAATACTGAATTAAATTCATTATCTTCCAACTTTTAACAGTTAATTACAATTTGTCTTCTTCGTTTGTCAGTTTAGCTCCCACTATATTGCAATACTTTATTCTGTTGTACTGACTTTCCTAAATTATTGCCTTATATCATAAGTCATTTAAAATCACACTGCTGTTTAAAGTCAACAGACTTCAAAAGTGGGGCTACTAGCTTAAAAGAAGTCCTTAATTTCAGGATCATTCATTCACAGTCAGACGCAAGTCCAAAAGATGTAGAGGAGTACTGATATAAATTTCTTTATACTTGAATATTAATCATCTAGAAGATAAATATTGATCATTTATAATAGCTATTCCACAAATTATGCATATGTAAATGTAACAGAAGTAAGGGGGAAATAAAGTCATTAAAACCATAATATAAGGGGTGACACGGAGTGACACCAGCATAGGCTGTGTGACTTAAAGCTCCTGTGTAGAGTGATGATTTCAAGCAAATTGCACAAGAAGCTTCCCCAGTTTCTTTTTTCCTTAATATTTTTGTCTGAAAACTGTGATAATCCAGAAGATGCTTCAGAATGGCAAACTGTCATAAATTAGGCAGCTGGGAACTGTAGCAATTTTCACTTTCTGACTTTAATCCACTAGTATTACGTCACAGTCTTTAGAATTAATGTACCCAAGAAAAACTGTTTATAAACACCACAGAAATATGAATATGAAAATAATTTTTAAAAAATTGTTACACTATATGGAAAATCTTTCAATATGTATGTACATTACTTTTCTATTTCAAAGAAATGAAAAACTTTACTACAAAGAAAAGAGTTTTTAGAGATATTGCTCAGGATTTTATTTGCATCATAAATACTGTACTGTTATATTAAGATAAACGTTTTTTCTCATAGGCAGTATTTAAAATATGCTTTCTATCTGACCAGATACATTCTACTTACTTTGTTTTCAATTTAACTGTAACACATTAAAATACAGCACACAATGATCTAGAAGGTAGAGCACAGCAGCTTAATTAGGTTGCCTAACTGTAGACATCTATTGTCTTAGGAGATTCTCTCGTGTATGGTACCTGGCCTCCAGCTCCACTTGTGGGAGCGTGTAGGTATCCCACTGGTTCCATGTCATATCTGTCAGCCCCAAGCAGATATCAGAGACAGGCTGAGGAGTTTTAGATGACACTCCGTGCAAGTCTAGAGTCAGCTGTACTGAGTCTTAGTTACTTAAACTCCCATTTGTGAAGAATAGGTAACTATCAAGTGGATTAAAAGTGGATATCTAGTGAATTTGATGACTTCTACACTATCCAAGATATCAGCCTAGGGCTGACAGACAAGACCTATAAAAATCCGAATCTTTCTGAAGACAAAGCTGAATACCAGATAGGGCATCTCTGATAGCACTAAATACCTGTGTTTAGGCAACTGAATGAGCTCCTTACACTGTAGAAGTCCACATTAGGTCATACGAAACCTACCTTATATATCACTGATATCTCCAGGATAGTTGTAATTATGTAGCTTTGATATATATGTAAGAGGTTGTATAAATGAACAACGATAATATTTTTGCATAAACTGCAGCTCCCGTTTTTAAATATGAACCAAATAACTTTTATGAATATTTGCAAAACCAAAACAAACTGGGCCAAGCATACTCATAGATTTTTATCATCAGATTTGACTGCAAAAGATTTTGATTTTTATAATGGAAGCTTTAGACTTTTATCAACTAATTCCTAATAAAACACATCTAACTTTTTGTTGAGTGAGAACACTTTTAATACAAAAAAAGTACCTAATCTTGTTTTTAAAATTTTCTGTTACAGTTTTTGACTACTTTGAGCATATTGCCTATTTTTTTTCAATTTTCAAACCCCAAACTTAACGTTTTACCATGGCATCACTGAAATAGAAATCTTAACTGCAAGAAACATTTCAGTTCTAAATGGGTGTTTGTTATTATTACCCTTTGAAATATAGCAAACATACTATATTCTCCAGAATCAATCTGTGTTAATTTTTTTCTTCAATGTTATCCTAAAAAGCACATTGCATCAAGTCATCTTCTGACACTGTGAATGCATTAGTTCCAAAGTGTACCCATATCCAGCTTCTCTGCATATACTCTATTTTATTTTTCTGATCAACTGGGAAGCTCTGACAGATGTAAGGGAAGAGAAAAATATAGTATTTTCTGCACAAGCATGTTTGATTTATTTTTTGATATAGCAAGTGAAGATGGAATGCCCACTTGAGAAGACCAAGGTTCAGTATGAGATTGAGTTTTCAAAAGAGTAAACATCATTTCTCTCTAGACTACAGAGAGAAGCAGAAAAATATAGCAAGTTTAGCTATGTCTGAAGTATTTCTCAGGCAACTAGGAAACCCTAATCTGATGTCCTGGTTTCATCTGGGATAGAGTTAATTTTCTTCCTAGTAGCTGGTATAGTGCTGTGTTTTGGATTTAGGATGAGAATAATGTTGATAACACACTGATGTTTTAGTTGTTGCTAAGTAGTGCCTGTACTGGTCAAGGATTTTTCAGCTTCCCATGCTCTGCCAGGTGCTCAAGAAGCTGGGAGGGGGAACAGCCAGGACAGCTGACCCCAACTGGCCAAAGGGCTGTTCCATACCATGTGATGTCATGCTCAGTATAGAAACTGGGGGGAGTTGACCAGGGTGGAGGGGTCACTGCTTGAGGATGGGCTGGGCATCAGTCATTGGGTGGTGAGCAATTGCATTGTGCATCACTTGTTTTGTATATTCTTTTATAATCTTTTTTATTTTTTTTTCTTCCTCTGCTGTCCTATTAAACTGTCTTTATCTCAACCCACAGGTTTTACTTTTTTTTTTCCTATTCTCTCCCCCATCTCACCGTGGAGGGGGGAGGATGAGTGAGCGGCTGTGTGGTACTTAGTTGCTGACTGGGGTTAAACCATGACATCTAATCTGGATCAAGCTGCTCAGCTGAATCCAGGCTCTGATTTTCTGATGTAGGTTTAACCAGTCTCAAATGAAGAACAGGTCTGATGCTGATGAATCATTCTGTCATTTAGTATGAGAGATTTTGAGGCTTCTTCCTGCTAAAAAAACAGCATCCGCACTTTAATTTGTATTACTTTTCTTTTTTGCTAACATGATTATATGTGACTGTACTTTTTCATGGTTATTGTGATATTCTTTTGTGTTGCTTAGTTAAGGCTTGGCCAATGTCCTGATCTTTAAACTTTGCTGTTAATGGTAATACTGTTTAAAATGTGACAAAGCTATATGAAACTGTAGAAAGTAGAATGTGCTTTTCACTATATAAATATATGATGGACTGCATTTGAAAGATGCCAATGAAAGAGTCTGACTGGCAGTTTTGGGGTAGAAGAGACTGGACATATTGTACTCCATTTTTTTCTGTGTATTTCACTATTTTTCTGAGAGGTAGGACTCAAATTGGTCACTGAACAATGTGGTTGGAGAGTTTTAGGACCACCATGATAAACAGCTTCCCAAATAGTTTTACCTTTTTTTCCAAGTCAGCTATGTTAAGCAAAGTGCCTTGAATGCTGTAAGATCCATCCTTCATAGCAACGGAGAGTTTCAAGTAAGAAATCAGGATGCTATTAAACATTGTTTTTCAGGGTGCTTTTCTACAGGCAGATTTATTTTACAGACTGTTGTGGGTTTTTATACATTTATGATTTTAAGCTTTCCTTGTAAGCTTTTGCTAACTTCACAAAAATAATTTTATATTACATTCTTCAGTTATGAAAATTGAGCTTGTTTCTAGATTTCTATGAAATCAGAGAAGCTGTGTATCTGTCCACCAACGCTTTTTTTTCATCCTCCTGCCATGAAGCAGGCAACTTGCACTTTCATCAAGCAGCAGCACTGCTCCTCCTCTGCAGCATGGGAGTTGTCCATCAGATACAGCTGGTTAGCCCAATGACCACCTGGATCTGGCACATGGGATCTGGGGGCAAGACGGGTTTTGTGCTGCTACGGGGAAAGGCAAGCCTCTGCCCAGCTGTGAGTCCGTACTGCAACCCCATAGGGACTGTGTGGTCTGACAGGGAGTTGTGCCTCCTGCTTGCTAGAAGGAGCTACACTCTCACTGCAGTTCACACCAAGGCAGACTCCCCCAGGCAACTTTTATGGTTGTATGGTAGATATAAGGGATGATCAGAAGCAATTGTTGTCATTGCAGCAGCTGAGCAATGTGGAAAGAAGACCTAGGCCATTTTATAATCAAAAGTTTACAGGTAGTAGGTAAAAGTTTCTTGAGTACTGCCCCAAAAATGGAACTAAAGAACATTTGCCTGCCATTACTTTGATTACTTTGCTTATTCTACTCCCACTTGCCAAATAATGCATTTCAATGCATTTAAAATTCTTTTAATGAAACCTTTCTCTCACCTGTTAAGATAAGTGCCTTTTAGATTGTAAGCTCTTCAGGGCAGGGACTATGTCATTTTATTGTGTACGATTGCGGGGCTTTTAACACCATGAGCCCCCTTTGGAAATTATTACTTTAATAAGTAATAATAATGCTGCCCAAATCCTTAAAATTGATCTTTACTGGAAAGTTTCCACTGCAAGGAAAATGACAGGTGAAACTTTCTCTGATGAATAGCACCAACACAGAAAAGCATCAGAATAATTATAATGGCTAAGTTCTGCTGGCTGCTGTGTAATATAATGAAGTCAGTGCCTGCTGTGGCCAGATAAATCAAGTATTGCTTCATAGTATGCAGCTGGACTTTTTAGTCAGATTGCTCACAACAGTGGTACTCCCATAATGGCCATTACGAACAGCACATTCAAAAAATAAATAAATACACAATATGCTAATGTAATTTTGGGATGATTTAGTAGCAGCATGCAAAATGTGCTCAGTTGCTGTTGTACTAGGCTGAGGAACTCAATGCTGGCCAGAATGCAATGATCTATCAATCTTTATATTTCAGTTACCCAAGGTCAAAATAAGAATCTTATCAGATTTTTTTTTTCCTTGTCTGATCTTTGGACTCAATGCCCAGAGGTAGAAAACTTTTTGATGGTGTTCATAGTGCAAGTGAAAGAGTACTTCAAGTGCAGTAGGAAGACTTCACTCATTTTAGCACATCCGGAGGCTTTGGGCACACTCATTATGAGTAAACCCATTCTACAGACTTCTCAGGGAACAGTTTACACTAACCAAGGCAAATGTCCTAGTTTGTGATAGTGAAGCTCAGAGTCAGATGCAAATTTCATATCTACTTGTCCTTGCTATCATTTGGGTCTAGGATTCTCTTAGTAATACAGCAATAAAGATAAGAGGCAGAATGTGGTGTCAAGCAATGACCATACTTAGCCATAAAATAAAGATGTGTGTATTGAGCAAGAATCCTAAAGAAAATAGAAGAAGGAGAAGGGGGGATGTTCAGAGTTACGGCATTTGTCTTCCCAAGTAACCATTATACGTGATGGAGCCCTGCTTTCCTGGAGATGGCTGAACACCTGCCTGCTGATGGGAAGTAGTGAATAAATGCCTCATTTTGTTTTGCTTGCATGTGCAGCTGTTGCTTTACCTATTAAGCTGTCTTTATCTCAACCCACGAGTTTTCTCACCTTTACTCTTCTGATTCTTTCCCCCATCCCACTGTGGGGGAGTGAGCGAGCGACTGTGTGGGGTTGAGCTGCCTCCTGGGGTTAAACCACAACAGGTATCTACGCTCATACATGTACATACATGCGCACACACACACACACTCTGTTTTGTACTTCTAATGGATTTACTAATGTGGACTGGTATTTTCCAATAAGTGTTTTATTTTCAGGTACATATATACAGGTCTGCAAAGACCAGATAATAAGCATTACTTTTAATAACTGGGGAAAATTTTTTTCTCAGGCAGAAAAAAACTAAGTAAATTATTTATTAAATGATTCCCTCTGTGGAGTTCAGGATAAGAATTTAGTGTCTGTCTCCTGCTTCAAAAATATGTGGAAAGCTTTAGGAAACCTTATATACACTTAGGCAAAAAAAACCCAAACCTACTTCTGACTATCTGTCATTATTAATACGTAATTTAGTAGACCTAAACCCAACAAACTAGTAAATTCTAAGAAAAAAGAGTGAAGCTTTAAGGGAAAAGCCGTAATTTAGGTAAGAACAAATATTAATTCAAAATATTTGAGTTTCTATACAGAAAATCTTCAATGACTTTTAGTTCAACCCAATCTCTAACACAATCATCCATACGTATCCAATACACCATGTGCATACAAGGTGTTTATTCCTGACTGCCCTAATGCATCTGAATACCTGAAAGACTTTTACCTGTACTGATGTTTTATTTACTGACAAACAGTAAACCAGAGAAAATCTTTCAAAAATATGATTACAAACCATCTTTATTTATTTTTTTTTTAATCCCCACTGCATGTATAATGATCCTGGCCAAAAACCAGACAATTTCATGTTTGTGGAAGAATACGGGAAAGATAAGGATAAACAAATTAACATTTTGGGAGCTCAGGCAAACTTTATGATCTGGCTATAGATGTGTCGGGGCTTGAAACTGAACTTTGGGATTGAATCTGACCTATTTTTTTAAGCACTTTGGGTAGAGCTCAGCTAGCTCCTACCTGCTGGTTTGGTACTTAGTTGCCTACAAAGAGATATCTACAAGTACCTAGCAATAAGTCTCTTAGAGGAAACCTGAGCTCTTCTGAAGCAGCACCAGTGGTTAGGAAAGTTACCCAAGAACACCATAAAAAAACCAATAAATGCCTGCTTTCCAGTGACCAAATCTCACCCCAAACCCAGCACACCTAACAATAGAATTAACCAAATCTCCCTTACTGTCTTTCTAGTATATGACACCTCGATCTGTTAAGATTTTATTTAGATACTATGTGTTTGTATAGACTGTTAACAGTTAATAGGAAATACGCAGGTTATTTTATCTTTTAGTATACAGTAAACATTTAGAAAACATAAATATCTTACAAACAGACTCACTTATTACTACATACTCAGTACAAAATGTACATTTTTCAGACAATTAGAAACTCATAACTCTGTTAGCTAAAAAGAATTAGGTTTCAGTGCTCTGTATCAGTAAACTGTATTTCACTTGAAAGATTCAACCATAAAGAAAATAATTTGTATGAAGGAATTATTAATATCCTAATACATGCTTACTGTTTGTGCGGTTTTTTTAAGGAAGATTATTTTTTTCTGTGTTTCTTATGTGACATGTGGACGTGTTGCTTTATCAAAAGTCCAGTGAATTAACTGTAAAAATTTCCATTGAAACCAATGGAGTTTGGATCAACTAATATTCCCCTGCTGAGAAGACTTCTTTTAGATATTTATTCTCTTTTGGTACTAGATCTGTTTAAACAAATGTATTCACATGGGGTTTAAATGCTGTGTAAAATTTAACCAAACATATGAAAAGAAAATGTCATGTATGCTTTAACATTTATGGCAATTCACCAGACATCTAGGAGATGATTAGGTCATTTAGCTCTCACCTCTCTCTCTCTCTCTCAATTTGCATTTTCACTTGCATTTGTCCTCTTTCTTACTTTGGATAGTTGTTCTTCTGTTGGTTATTATTTGGGTTTTCCCTCTTTGCGGGCCTAAGTTTTGCTTTTTATGTTTGTTTAGATGTGATGTGTGTTTGCAAGGAAAAAGTGTTTATAAAATTACACTATCCATCAGCCTGTCCATCTGTCACTGTGACTTGTGAGTCCATCAGCCACTTGCAGCTAAATTTCACAAGAGGGCTGCAAATCTAAAAGCTATGGAATTCCTACAAGTTTTGTGACACTGCTAGCTGAAAGCTGGTGTTTTCAATGCATCCAGTAAAAAAGTAGTTTTATCTCAGCTTCTTACCAGACAGGCAGCAGTGAGATGGCCAGGCAGCACCTGCTTCTTACTCTTAGGCTAGTACAGACATATCTCCAAATCATTCACAGCATATCTTGCTATTTGTTCAAAAAGGGGATATAAAACAAAGAAATATTTTGTGTTTTCTCATTTTTGTTAAAAGTGGGATACTTCCTGACATCTAAGCCAGAATCAAGGGTCCATTGTACTAAATCCTGTACAGCATATTGTTACTAATCCTGTAAGCATACTCTTAAATTTAGATAAAGATAATCCCATTAATATGGTTTATATGGAGTTTGCTGTGTAAGTTCTGTAAAATGGTAGAGATCTGAACCTTTGTAGCTTCTTACTTAGGATCTAAAGAGAAAATGTAAGTGTAGAGTAAAACACTCCTCCTGCTTCTAATAGTAGCATTGTTATTTTGGTCAGTTTTCTTTCACCTAGCTACAAAATCAGAGCTGGTTCTCTTCCTGTGTTCACCTTTGCAGCTACAGGATCCCTATTCTAATATTTCTCTTTTAAAATTAACAAACTTGAGTAGTTCTAAACCACTTTCAAATAGCTAGAAGAACTAAATTCCTTCCACAGATACCCTTAAGAGCCCATGCTTGCAAGCACTGTCTGTATTGAAAAGAATGAATATTTGATGGGAATAGATGGAAGAAGAGATCATTGAATGGGAAAATTCAACCAAGGATATGCTTGTGCTTGTGTCAATTATTCTTCCTAGCTGACAAAGCACTCTGAGAGGGAAGCTTCCTTTTCTTGAACCTCTCACAGCTTTCCTTTCTGCTGAATTTGAGTTTCATTTAGTATCTATGACTAGCAAAATGCTGATATACATATACATCCCTTGCTGATCTGCAGGAGGTGTTTTTCTTGGTGCAGTCTTGAACTGCTGCTTCATTTCATTGTGTGCTTTTTCTCTGCAACCATTTCTTCTGGATCACCAGATGATTCACAGTCTCCTCTGTGCCTGTCAAGTTTAGGTCTGACCTCCATGTGCCTTACTTGGTCATAGTGATTTCATCTCGCCGGTGCTGAATAAAAGCACATCAGTACATGTATCTCCAGAGTTCATCCAGCTCTGTCATTGATCAGTGAATTTTTATCACCAACAGCCCAGTTCTGAATGTTGTTTATATTTCAGCAGGGTCAGGCTGATTTTTAGATCCAGAGTTGGAAGTAGGTCAGTGCAGCAGTAAGAATTATCAGAAGCTCAAAGGTGTCAAGAGAAGGTGACAGGACATACGGGACGCTGCAGAGAAGCTGTCGGTGACCATTATCAGTTGATGGAAGGAGGGGTAGAGGGGTTATTCTGAATAAACAGAGGAAGTGTTACTGATATGAGAGTAGTTACTATCTTCATTGAGCCCAGCAAGGTGCTGGACACAATGTTTGTCCCGGGTCCTGAGAAAAGGACACTTTGGAAGTGAAAACCTAAGAGCTCAGAGTGCTTTGTTCTAGCTTTCCAGAAGCCCGTTTTTATTAGGTGTGAAGTTTGTTTGGAAACTATTTTCCCAGAGAAACTGTGAAACATCCCAAATAACACTACTTTCCTCAATGTGTTCAAGGTGCTTTTCTTTGACTTTGTCTCTGCAATTTATGTTGCATCTCCATTATGTACAGCAATAAACAGATGACAAAGTTCATATCTGCCTATAAACTTCTGAAAATAATAGCTTCAAACAACTGCATTGCAAACATATCTGAGAAGAAGATGACAGAACTTGCACAGCACAGATGTTACCCTTGCCTTTAATGCACTGCTGCTCGGATGCAGGAATGATGAGCACCGTATAAAACATTGCGCAGGATGGAATTAGGACATTCTCAGGTGGAGTGCAATCCTGTTCAGAAATGCAAAACAAACCTATGCTCCATTTAACCTCCAGTAAAACCCTTCAAATATGACTGAAGTGGAGCTTGAATGATATACATTAAAGTGTTTTTTCTCTCTATAGTAGACTAAATTTTACCCATGGTGAATCACTGACAGGTCTAGCCTATTGTCCTTCTTAGTGAAGTAACTAATAATTTCTTCATAGCATTTCCACTGGTAAATTGAAGTGCCTCTCACTCACAAAGATAAATAGCGAATCATAATCAAGTCATGGGTTTCCACATAAAGAATATTTTCACTTGGCTATTTTCTGCTTTACTTTTTGCTGTAAAGAAAAGCTATCTTATATACAATATTACCATGACTGCTTAATATATTTTCATTTATTCCAATGTTGATTTTAATTTCTATTTTACTCTGGTTCCTACTGAAAAATATATTAAAAAAAAAAAAAAAGAGAGAGGCAAAAACATGAAAATAAAGCATTTATAGTTCTGTCTCTGGACATTTTGACAACCTTGACAAATTACAACGAGAAAAAAAATATTAAACTGTCATGCTGAAGTTTGCACAAGGAATAAGGAAGAAAATTCAACAGGGAACAAAACTCTTTATTTATCTGCTCTTTCACTTATTTTCAGAAAACAGAATATTAAGGACTATATAGAAAAATGAGTGTTCAAAAACATTTTCTCAATAATCATTTATGTGTGACTAAATTCTTCCTTGATTTTCCCACCCATTTTTGTACTTTCTTGTTCTAGCTAATGGAAGGATCTGTAAACAGAACCAGAAACTTTTAAAAGAACAATATAACCTTAAATTATTCCACTGTTTTCAGTAACACTGAACAATTCACACTGAACAACTGGAAATATACTGACTTGGAAAAAAATTGGGGGAAAACAAATGGAAATAGCTGATTGGTGAAGCTCTACTCAGACATATCAGGGTCTTGTTATTCTCATTTTGAATATGAAAATGTGCCCCTCATTTTAAGCATGTTCCTCATTTTAAGCATGAAAATGTGTCCTGGTTTCAGCTGGGATAGAATTAATTTTTCTTCCTAGTAGCTGGCATAGTGCTTTGTTTTGGGTTTTAGTATTGAATAATATTGATAACACGCTGATGTTTTGGCTGTTGCTAAGCGGTGTTTACACTGGTCAAGGACTTTTCAGCTTCCCATGCTCTGCCAGGTGCACAAGAAGCTGGGAGGGGACACAGCCAGGACAGCTGACCCAAACTGGCCAAAGGGCTATTCCATACCATATGACATCATGCGTGGTATATAAAGCTGGGGAAGAAGAAGGAAGGGGGGGACATTCGGAGTGATGGCGTTTGTCTTCCCAAGTAACCGTTATGTGTGATGGAGCCCTGCTTTCCTGGAGATGGCTGAACACCTGCCTGCCCATGGGAAGTGGTGAATGAATTCCTTGTTTTGCTTTGCTTGCATGTGCGGCTTTTGCTTTCCCTATTAAACTGTCTTTATCTCAACCCACGAGTTTTCTCACTTTTGTGGTGTTTAGTTGCCAGCTGGGGTTAAACCACAAGAAAATGGATCTTTTTAGCTCCCTTAGCATAATTAATACCTTTTACAACAGCTAAAGATAACAAAATTCTATTGAATTTTCAAAAGAAACATATGATGAAGAACAGTGTGTGTTCTGACCAAACGTTGTACAAGGTCGTTATAGGGAAGCTGCCTATAACATGATTTAGTTCAGAAACAATTTTGACAATGCCTGGTCTTATTTTCTACTCAAACAAAGACCTAAAGAGCTGTTCTTCATATTCATCTTTGCTTGGATCTTTTATGTATTTTCTTCTATTCCCATATTACTTTTAATTGTTTTTTTAAAATATTAATATTAACATTCCTACAATTAAAAATAATAAATAAGAAATCAAGAGTGAGGGGCTGGACTAGGACTCTCATAAATTATTTTTAATCATGTGGAGGGTATTCAGCACTCATTTCAGTTGCGCATACAGAGATATCTACTGTGGGTTTAGACACCCCTGAGCAACCTACCTGGGCTTCAAGCCCTGCTGTAAATAAGCGTGGTATACCTGGTAGGCTCTATTTGGTATCTGCAAGCTTTGTCTTAGCTAATGCCTGCCATCTCAAATGGAAATAGATGCCTATGTTTAGACAATGAAAGCCCACCTCTAAATCCACATGAGCTGAACTTTCCCCAAGCTGTTGGTGTAAGTTTGTCTTCAACAGCACCTTAAAGTAAGAAACTGCACTTTGCAGTCTGTGCAAAGAGACAGGAAACACCCGTAGAGAAGTAAATCAGATGTGGTCCATAACCACTTAAGCCCTCTGCTGCTTTTGAAATATTTCACTTGTACTATTTTCAGCAGTAAGCCAAAGGATACCTTAATTAATTTTACCTCGATTGTTGACAAACGTAAGCTATACAATAATTTAAACATTGTTCTGCCTTTTTTGCTTACAATATTATTTAATGTCTATCAGCATAAAGCCTCTCTTGATATGAAAAAAATTACTCCTCACATCTTTTTTGTGTCATTATATACAAGCAATGAAAGGTACAGCTAAAAAAGATGCTTAAAACTCATAAACAACTAGTTAATTTTGCCCACAGAACTTTGAGTAATTTATGATCATTTCTGCATGATATAGACTAATGACTATATTTGCTTTTCTGCAGCAACTGTGTTATATTAGAATGAGCTAACTGATGGTTTAAATATAAATATATTTTGGTCAATATACTTCAAGATAGGTCATATACGTGCTAACTCTACTTAAAAGTGCTTAGCTTCTTTGTCTTAAAAGGTTATGGCAGATCATAGTAGCAGAGAATCTGAATGTCAGTGCTTTAGCAATTATAGCCACAACAGTATTGTCACCTGTGTGTAGCTGTAATCATGAAATCACAGCAGTTTTGAAATACTTAAAATGTGGTGAGAGATTTCTGTGTGAAATAATAATTGAAGAAATATTTTGTGACAGTTTCAGACTGCACTGTGAGTGAGACACGTTGCTAGATATCCTTGGTTCGCTGCCTCACAGGTGTTGTAAATCCCCAGCACCTTGTCTGGTGGTGCCACAGTATCCATCTGTGGAGATTCTCAGATAGCTACATTTTTGCTATTAAGTCTGCCCATTCCTGACATCATGAAAAGCTTAGCAAAATTCATAATTTATCTATTATCTCCTTAGACTGCCTATGGATCACCTTAGGGTCTCAAGCTATAATAGAAAAAGCAAAATCTTTTAGCTTCTTTTTTTTTTTTTTTTCCTACAGAGTAATACTTAATAGTATGAGATGAGCTGAGTATGCATAATGAAAAATAGATTATAAAATGTTCTGTTACTTTCCAGAAAAGTGGCTAATCACTAGTCACAGATGTGTAACTCTGCTTCTTTTTGGAGCTTGTCCACTTCCTGTAAGTAATTAAATATTTATTGAAGCAGACATGAGAGATAATATAGAAATATAGATCTGTAATTAGATCAGTCCCTTTAATAATAAATGCTTGGTTTAGATAATTATTACACTAGAAGTGGCTTTGGTTCTGCTGCTGATCAAAGAATTAGTGACATTTCTCTGTCCTTTCAAGTATATTACAATACATATGTAAATACACTGAAAAAATATTTTCTGGCTCAACTGGTGCACTGCAGTTGTAAAAACAAACCAAACCCAAACCAAACCAAATGAAACCAAATGAAACCAAACCAAAACTAAACCAAACCAAAATTTTTTTGTACTGACTAAAAACATCAAGCTTCAGGGTCATATCTGCGCAGAAAGTGAGAAATTATATAGAACACAGGGTTAGGCCTTGAAAAACAATAATGATATCCTAATTAAATAACAATATGTATTAAGAGGCTTGTTTAGAAGAACAACCAGACAGACTTTTAAAATCACAGAATCACAGAATCGTATAGGTTGGAAAAGACCTTTAAGATCATCAAGTCCAACCGTAAAAATAATGCCACAATACATCATAATAGAAATTGTTTTACTCTACCATAAGACTTCATAAGATCACCTCTTCTATTAGAGAGGAGCTTTTCTCAGTGTCATTTCCTAACAGAGTGTTAACAGACTGTAAATTATAAAAGACATTGTATGATCATCCACATGAATTATTATACAAAAGATTTATTACTGAGCATAATTTCACAATTCAGGCAGAGGACTGCTTTCAATATGTAAAGTAAAAAGAAAAGAGAAAGTTTAATCTACTATGCTAGATCTTATTGTAACAGAAACTTTGTCATATATGTGTAATAAAAGGAAAATGTATAAAAGGGTAACCAAAGCTTTTATGCAAGATTAAATGATCTATGTACAGTAAAACTAAGTCAAGTGCTTAAACACGTTTCCTTTGTTAAATCTTTCAGTGATCAATATTGTTCACTGGATTAAGGAAGTACAATGTGTAGGCAGTCAATATAATCCCTATTTGAAGTATAAATATATTATTTTCTTCTTTAATTGCAAACTATAAAAAATATAATACATTATTATAGTTTTGAATTTGAAAACCATTCCAGTAACTGTGACTTAATTTCAGAGTTAGCACTGAGTAAAAATATAGTATGTATGTATGTATATAGTATTTATGTATGTATATACACATACATAAAATTATTGCTGTACCAATATTGTTATATAAATAAAAATATACACAGAAAGAATAAAAACAGAAAAAGAAAAAAATATTAATAATGCTGAAAAACAAAGAAATCAGAACAGAACTTACAAAGTGCCACAACTATTATTTCCTGTGCAGCCGAGGATAATTTGGAAGGTTAATTTGACTCTGTTGATAAGAAAATACAGATCTTTAAAAGGTCTTCTAAAAACACAGAATTGTGTTTGTATCTTGTGATGATGTGATGATGAACCTTTTGCTTCTTAGTGAAATTTTGCTCCTCTCTGTACTATACTGATCAACTCTTTTGCTATATTTGCCACTTACGCTTGATAACTATTTTCTGATCACTGAAATCCTTTCCCCTTACTGTTAGGCCAAGTTTTGGATTACATAATCTTTTTTAACTTCTTTTTTTTGGATGTAGTTCTTTTCTGGAACAGGTGTTATTTATTCATATATGAAACTGAAGAGAAGTAGCCAAACCAGAGGCCTGTTGCAACCATAGAATAAGTTGTAACCCTTAAGTAAAATATTAAAATATTTGCCTTGAACCCAGGCATAGGCGTACTGAAATATTGTAATGGGAACAGTGCATAAACATTTTGTAACATTGTAGCATTGCTAATAACATAATTATTATGCAGGAATGTATTAATATTTTATGAGAGAGTTAAGTACAGAGAAAGAAATATAATACATAATCACAAAGGGGCAAATGGAGACTTCCAATATAGTTGTACAAATAGGTGTACAGGAAAATGTTTAAGTAGTGGGATCTATCAGATCAGAGAGAAGGATGTAGAGGAGCCAGGAGAGGTGGCTGTTGGAACTAGAACTGGCCAGGTGCCTGGTGAAACCAGAACAACTCTTGCTCCCCATAAAAACATCAAATATGTCAGGAGTGTATGAGATCACCACCCTGTATTTTGGGGAGAGAAATGATGAACATAAAACACCATTGATGACTGAGGACAATTAGGGGATGAAAGAAGGAGCCCAACTGATTCCAGCTTCCCTCCTCAAATTGCTCTCAAGTCTTGCCACCTCAATCTCGGCAACTAACGACCACTGTGGACCGTAGCCATCAGCGCTGACTACACAGGATGAACACAAGAAAGGCATCATGCAAGGTGCAGGAGTTCCTCTGGTCTTACAAGTGGAAAACTTGCCATTTAAGATTGGAACACAAAGGTTTTAATCTCATATGTAAGATATATTGCCTTATGACGTCATTTAAGTTGGCAATAAATCAAGCTGTCCTTATCAGTGAAATGGGCTGAGATCCCTTTTATTATTGCTGCCTGTATAACTTACAGTTTAGTACTTGATGCAGGTTCCTCATGTTGCAACAAATTTTGAAGGAATGTGTTAGGGGACACAGGACTGTATCCTAGTGAATATGGAGTCACCATTGTTTGTAACAAACCACAACCTTTGTGTTTAGCTAACAAAACAGACCTCGAGATTTTTCAGGATTTTCCTAGACTTTTCTTGGCCTGCCTTAAGCTTTGTTTTAGTTTATATAACCAACATAGAAACTGTAAAACAACAGGGTCACTACTACCCAATCTGATTTTATTTCTACCTAGCTTTGTACAACTGTGCAAGGTAATGCTTATTGTCACATGCTGTGGTGAGTTGACCCTGGTAGGAAGCTCAGCCCCACACAGCCGCTCACTCCCTCCCCCACAGCAGGATGGTGGAGAGGATCAGGAGGGTAAAAATGAGAAAACTCATGGGTTGAGATGAAGACAGTTTAACAGATGAAGCAAAATGAGCTGCTATGAAGAAAATTAACCAAAACATCCAAAACCAGTACACACACATATACAGACACCCCCCCCCCCACTAATTAATATTAATAACAAGTAGTTCTTCTGTGTTAAATGAGCCATCTATGACTCTAGAGTGAGAATGCAGTGTAGGGGAATAGAGACCTGAGATGACAGCAAGGTCCTTGAAAGTACAAACAGGGGACAATAGACCTCAAGGCTATAAAAGGTTATAAGTAGTCAATTGCTGGTTATTAAAGCAGTATAACCTTGGCAGCTGTGTAAAGCCAGTACTAGGGATATAAAGGGAATAAAAAACAAGTTTCCAACACATGTAAAGCACTTGGTACTTAGTGAATTAGGAGGTGTAGAGTGGATTAGCAAGCATATAAAAATGACCCCAAGGTGACTTAAGAGGAGGTGATTTAGAGAAGGAAGAAAATATTGACATGGGAATCCTTTGTCTCCTGGGGAAGGATACTAATGACTCACCTTAACATTTTTCCTTTTTTTTTTAATGAGTTCTAATTCATCAACCCCAGGAGCCTGAGGGGCACTGAAAGGAGGTATGTAACACCATAGGAAGGTGTAAATACTAAAAAGTTTGTGTATAGAACTTTTATTGTCTATAGTTTGAACTATAATTGTTAATATCGTTGTAATTGGACTAAGAGTAATTCTTTGTGCAGACTAGTAAGACTTAAACTTGACTAATAAGAAATTAATCACACACAAAATCAGAAGTTGCACTGTAACAAAAAGGTGAATAAATTTGGTAACCTACTCTATAACCAAGATGCAACAAATTTGTCAGAGGGGGGAGAATGCTAACTATTTCAAAAACTAATAGAAATGGCCAGTCTGCCTTCTGCATTGCAAATACCTTGCTCAGTGTAAAAAGGGGAAAGATGAAGGCTGAAGCACTCCTACAGAAGGAAAGTGAACTGTTTGGTGAGGAAAAGACTGTTTTTACCCATGTTAACTGCTTTGACAGTATCGGCTGGTCCATTCATTTGTCAGAAGCTGGGAATTAATTTCTGGGTTCCAAATTTAGACTTCTAGATTTTTATTTTATATTACAGATTATAATAAACTATTGGATAGAAGAAATCTTTTTCATCACTGTCCAAGGTGAAGAGCCCTAGTTTTCTAAGTTCCCATCATTGTAAAGGGAAAGGTAGAGCTCAATTCAGTTGTCTACAGATAGGTGTCTAGTGTCAGTATAAATGTCTTACAGTATTCAAGACATCTTCAGTGGGCTAGCAAAGATTACACAGCACATAAAGGAAAATTATGCCTTTCTGGACCAGCAGATATGGTGAGGAAGGATATGCTAGAGTATCTTAAGTGACACTAAACATCTATCGTTAGGCAACTGAATTCTGCCCATCTGATACTGGAGGGTCATTCAGCTTTTCTAAGAGTAAATACCTACATATGACCAGCTAAAGAGCTTCTCAAACTTTACAGACTGTGATGCTTAGACATTTGGCTTAGACAGCAAACTAAGATATAAACAACCAAGTAAAGATATCTTAACCTATGAACTTACTTCTAGCCATTGAAATACCATTGTCTTCAAAAGTTTGGGGTTTTTTTTTTTATGTTTTAACTGATTGGAATTTACTGTATAATGTACTTAATTATAAGTAAGAACTAACTTCTTTTCCTTCTCAACTCTGTTTTCTCCACAGGGCTAACAGGATCAAGTAGCTATATATATATTTAAAAGCTAGTGTACTTTTGAAACCTCTTAGACAGCAGAAATATTGAGCAAAGAATTGTATTTTTCTACAGTCACTTTTTTCTGAACAGAAAAACTTATGAATTCTTTAATACTCAAAGTCTGCAATACTCATAAACTGCAGATACCAATGAAGTAAAAAAGATCAAGTTCTGGTGTACTATTGAATATAATTGGAGACTGGCATACCTAATATACTTTTGATAGTAGCCAGTGACCTATTTAGATAATCATACAATATGTCTAAAGGTAATTCTTATTTCACATAATTTTTCTGCTATATAAATTTGTTGCATTCTAGCAGAGTGTAAAATATTGCTGGAGTGATCTCTTTGCCAATAATCTATGTGAATAAGCCCTTTGAAATTTACCTGCTCAAAAGTTTTTCTGTGCATTTATGTTTTAGAATCCTCAGTGCGTGTTACTCTATAAGAAAATGTGTGAACAGGAAAGAAATCATAACACTGTGTTGTTGGCATATCTCTAATTCTACTAAAAGAGTTCAGATTACAGTTTTATGGAATTTTATACAGAATCAAGTTCAAAATTCTTGCACTATGTCAAGTCATATTGAGTTATGTCAGCAGTGTCATGTATCATTACATCATGATTTTGATATGATCAGCAGCAGCACAGCATGAAATAATGTGCATGTGTGGCAAAAAAAACCCCAAAACATTTTCTCAGATCCTAATCCTACCTCAATGCTAACACAATCTCTATGCAGGTTTTTACCAGTTCTACCTGTTCAGTTGCTTTTCAGAGACTTTTGGGGATTTTATTATGTTTCTCTCTACCAAAAGAAAGACTGAACTATTGGGACCTTTGAAGCAAGTTTTTTAGAAAGATTGATATTCAAGTCCTCTTCCTGGGCCTAAATATCCTTAAGTCCCTACTGGATTCTGAAGTAAAAATTCCACACATTGTTTTAATATTGCTGTCAACTCTTTATTGCAGTTTAGACCACTGCTATAAAAAAAAAGGTAACAGAAAGCATTGGCTGAGTCCTGTATCTACATTCCTCTAAATGGAAAGGGTGAAGAGAGAGAGGAAAAAAATCTATTAAGGATTAAAACCAGAAGAAAAAAAAATCCACAAAATACACCTCCTGCCACTTTATAATATACTTGAAAAGGTAACGTGAAAGAACTAATAATAATATTGTAGAACAAGGTAAGACTTAGTGACATTTCTGGGGTGCTTCTTGCTACTACAATACTTTCTGATGAAAAGTAAGCCAAAAAGTTGTAATAACATCCTGGATGGTAGTCAATCAGCTTTTTAGAATGGTTTTGAAATTGTCAAGGCTTTATCTGGCCAAAGTTTCAAAGCATCTTCCATACTCTGGAAGTACCAGTCAAGAACTGGGTTTTGCATACAAATATTTTGGGAGTGGGAGGTGGGGGTGGAGTACAGAGAATACTAAGATGAAGTTGAATGAGTAATAATTTTCTCCACAAAATTTCATCCTGCTCTTTCTTTTACACCACTGTGCACTTTAATAAGGCAAGTAACATGAGTTGCTGATGAGAGTTGCTCTCCTGGCTACTTTTTGGGAGAATTGTGTCTGATTTGAACAAAGCGTTGTTTCATGTGCAGATCAATCAAAAATGAATATTCCCATTGCAACCTTGAGAGCAGTAAAAAAGAACAAAATACAAAGAATTCATAGCATGTCTTGTTTGAGAAAACTTGGATAGACCTGAAGTTATGAACTTAACTCACCTGTGCATAAAAAGTATTTAAAATCTTCCTTAAATTAATTTTCTATCAAAAGATATGAAACAATTTAATGCTTATATATTACTTAGTTCAAACTGAAACTTCTTGAAAGTTTGCTCTGAGTTATAACTAAAATATAATATCTTAGGTTCAAGACAGAAAGGACATAGAGAAATTTATTCATTTTTCTTAAATGTCTAGGAAAAGCAATCTTCAAAGTCAAAGAGAGAAAATATTTCTCTGCCAGCTATACAACACTGGTAGCAGATTAATAGAATTGAAGAATCGCAAAGGTAAAATTCAAAAGCAAAATAATTTGAAAAAATAAAACAACACAATTAAGTGAAATTCAGATATGTTCACAAAATTACAGGTGCTAATGAATATGTAACAGAAGATGCTCACTGACCTGGGGAGGGGAGGAGAGGGGAAGGGAGGGGAGAGGAGAGGAGAGGAGAGGAGAGGAGAGGAGAGGAGAGGAGAGGAGAGGAGAGGAGAGGAGAGGAGAGGAGAGGAGAGGAGAGGAGAGGAGAGGAGAGGAGAGGAGAGGAGAGGAGAGGAGAGGAGAGGAGAGGAGAGGAGAGGAGAGGGAAAAGGAGCTGGTGGATCTTGTGATGGTGGACATAAACAAATAAGCCTTACGCAGTAAACACTTGAAAACAACAGTTTAAATTTAACACTTCGAATATATGATGATATCTGAATGTCTGTGATATCTGAAGAGCCACATGTCTTTAGATGGTAGATATAGATGCTGACTAGAAACCTGGGAATCTTTCTTTGTAAAGCAGATTTCTAGAGACGTGAACTTGTATCAAACTTCCTTGCCAATATTCACTCAACGTTTTTCTGTTCTTCTTAGAACCACAGAAACTTTGTAAAGAAGACTCATGATGGAAAGAGTAGAAAGGCATATCACCAATACACACCAAGAAATGCAAAGAAAATGGACAGATAGCTTTTATGACATCAGTGGAAGCATGTTTAAAACATTCAAAACTGAAGTTTAAAAGGTTTGATACAACAAAGCATACTTAATATCTTTAAAATATCTATATTGTAGTATTTACAGACATTTATTGATTATAAATTATTGCTTTCACTGACCTTTTTAGCTTCATAATATATTATAGATACCCTGACTATATGAGGCCACTATATTCCTCAGAAGAAACTGCACTAATAAAGAAGTTACAGATTTTCAATGTTCAACCTTTAGTCCTAAAATATTTTTATACGTAATATGAAATATTCTGAGGTGCTGAAGTAAACAGTGCAAGATAAGTACCTACTGAGGACAGAGAATAGAGTTTGTAAGTGTTTTTCTTTCTCAGTGCTGTATCAGTAGCATTGCACACAGAGAAGCTGTATTATTCTGCTAGCTATCTCTTAGAGATTTTTCTCCTTCATGTGCAATAAAAAAGAACAATTCTTTGTATTATATTGAATATAGCTATGGATTATGATGTACGGTTGGATATACCAATTTAAGCATCTAGCTTGCACCCGATTTTACATTTCTAATGGAATAACTTGCCTTTCAAAAGAAGTTACTAAATATCCTTTTAGAATAAATGATAAAAACTAGGTATAAAAGTTTTCCATTGATTCCATAGCAGTTAAACCATTTACTTTAAAAAGTATCCACCATGTGCATACAATAGAAATATAAGATAGGTTCCCAAGGTTCATGGTCTGAATCTCACTGTGTGTCCCAGATGAGTCTGTAGAGCTACTCTGATCACATATTTTTACCATTCCTCTCTATGTCAGGAAAGTTTATATCACGTATAGTGCAAACCTACTTTTCTGGAGATATATTTCAAGTTTAGCTAAAATGACCTTTAAACAGTTACCTTAAACTTCCTTTGTATGTTTACGTCTAGTTCCTTTGCTTTATAGGAAACTGTCCAATCTCTATTTTATGATTTAGTTGCATTTAATGAGACAAATATGATCTGAGGAAGGCAAATGTCATCATCTTAAGCTGAGTATTCTTTCTTGTTATGATCTATGAAATAGCTTTTATCTGAAGTAAAATATCTTTTTATAAAATAAGTTTCTTTACTTCTCCACATCGATTTTTCAGTAAATTTCTCTGAAACTATACTTTCACCCTTAAACTTTTTTCTTATAGATGGAATTTTAATAAAGTAGCTATAGAATAGCAATGCTGTAAAAATACACATTATAAGAGTGAGTCAAATGTATCAGCCAGCAAAACCATTGTTCATAATGCTTTTTTTCTTTTTTAATTATAACAGAAATGATAGCAAAATTGTTTGGTGATTAATAAAGCACTCCCTAAAGTCTTCAGTGAAATGAGAAGTGAAAGTAATTTAAGTTGATGTCCTCTGCAGACAGCACTGGAAGCTAAAAATCCGGGAACTGTAATTAAAAGGACACACAACCAATACATTTTTTCATATTTTAGGAGGTAATGAAGAAAGCTGAAAGTATTGATTTACCATTGAGTGAAATGATGCCTGAATTTTTATTTTAACCTTGTAATTATTTTTGCAGTAAAACTGTAGATGGATTTGTAGATATGGTTTAAATGAAGCTTCACTCATTGCTAAACTTGTCTGTAATCTTTTGATTAATTAAGATATTCTAAAGTCCCCAATATAGCAGCACAGAGTTAGAATTTTTAGCTTTTATGCAAACTGAAATCATACTTACTACTTGAAATTCATATTGATAGTTCAAAACAAATCATGTGTATAATGTAAATTTCTGACATTCTGTATGAAATCATGCTGCTTTTTGGTCAGAATATGTCACATTGTGTCTTGTCACAAACTGTCCTGAATGGTATTACTGGAACAGGCCATGACAAACCAATGAGACATACTAGAAGAAATGAAATATTTTTAAGACAATTTCGCAATCACTGGAATCACAAGTATCCAATTTGAATATTATACGTCAAATAGATGAGTGTAATTTTAGATGCATTTGTGCCTGTCAAGTTAAATCTCCTTTCTTTACACAGAATTATCCTTCATGTACATGCAAGTATAGGTATATAAATTCACATATATGTATATATATTTTGGTCTATGTAACTTGCTATACACAGTCTTTTGTAGTGAATCTAGGAGTGGTGGCAGGGTGTCCTGACTCTGTCAGTGCATCAGTGTTAAAAAACACAGCTAATGAGTTACTTCTAATGGGTGCAGTAACATCCATAATAGACCTTCTATGTGAAGGTTTACCTAACCTCATGCTTGAAGTATCTTCCTGTGGTCTTCCCAGCCCATTCTTTCCTTTTTGGAACAAGGACAAAAGAACCTATTTAAAAGCTTAATTTTAACCACAAGTAAGTGACAGTTACTGTACTGTACTTCCCTGAAGAGAACATTTTAAAGAGAATGACTGTCACAGAATATCTTATCTAAAAAGACTGGTCAGGAGTCTTATTCAGCCTATAACCAGCGTTTCTATGGTCTTAAGCAGAACTGACATTAAAAAGTCTTTTTTTAAGATAAACTTTCATGGGCATCCAAGGAAATATTGCTTTAAAAAAATTAATAAAGATTATGAAAGACTTTAAAGATTTAACTTCTCCAGAGAGTATTACATCACAAGTGGGAGTTTTTGATCTCTCTCTTCTCAAGTGACACACTTTCAAATCCTAACGGGAAGCATATATTTGCTTATAGCATGGTCAGAAGCAAGCACATTAGCTATGTCCAATCCAATTAGTTCTCTCCTAGACAAATCTGCTTTAGAAGGAACTATCTGGAAGCCTTGGAGATATGAGCAACTTGATCTGTTCACCTCAGGGCCACTGACGGTCTTTGGCTTTCATGTATTTAGTAGAATAGACATATTCAGTGGACTCCCATGGTTATTTTTATTTGATTACCATAACATTTATTTTCCAAAGTCAAATCAGCTGTCACCTGGGCTTTTTCTAATTGATTATAAAGACATTATTCATAGACAAGAGTAGAATTTCTAAATGCTATGTACTAATATTTATACAAATAATAGTAAATATTATTGGGACTGAGTGCACCCTCAGCAAGTTTGCAGGTGACACCAAGCTGAGTAGTGGTGTTGTTGATACTGTAGAGGGAAGGAATGCCATCCAGAGGGACGTTGACAGGCTAGAGAGGTGGGCCTGTGTGAACCTCATGAAGTTCAACAAGGTCAGGTGCAAGGTCCTGCACCTGGGTCGGGGCAATCCCAAACATGGATACAGGCTGGGCAATGAGTGGACTGAGAGCAGCCCTGCGGAGAGGACTTGGGGGTATTGGTGCATGAAAAACTGAATATGAGCCAGCAATGTGCGCTAGCAGCCCAGAAAGACAATTGTATCCTGGGCTGCATCAAAAGAAGTGTGGCCAGCAGGTCGAGGGAGGTGATTCTCACCCTCTACTCTGATCTCGTGAGACCCCGCCTGGAGTACTGTGTTCGGCACTGGGGCCCTCGAGCTGGTCCAGAGGAGGGCCACGAAAATGATCTGAGGGCTGGAGCACCTTTCCTATGAGGACAGGTTGAGAGAGTCAGGGTTGTTTAGCCTACAGGAGAGAAGATTCTGGGGAGACCTTACAGCAGCTTTCCAGTACTTAAAGGAGGCCTACAGGAAAGATAAGGAGGGACTCTTTATCAAGGAGTGTAGTGACAGGACATGGAGTAACGATTTTAAACCGAGAGACGGTAGATTTTGGTTAGATATTAGGAAGAAATTCTTCACTGTAAGGGTGGCGAGACACTGGAACAGGTTGTCCAGAGAATTTGTGGATGCCTCCTCCCTGGAAGTGTTCAAGGCCAGGTTGGATGGGGCTTTGAGCAACCTGATCTAGTGGTTCCTGCCAATGGCAAGGGGGTTGGACTGGATGATCTTTAAAAGCCCCTTCCAACCCAAACCATTCTATGATTCTTTGATTCTATAAACAGACAATAGTTGAAATATACTGTAGTGGGTTTGACTCTGAACAGTGTGGTTTGCATTTGTACTATTTGCAAGTTATACTCTGTGCAAATATACAACATATATGAGATTAGAAAAAAACTAAGATCCTAGATTGAAGGACAGAAATTTTCTGTTGACATATATGCATAGAGTGATTCGATTTAGACCTTCATTTTACAGCCAGATCTCCAGAAGTCTTGACTTTAGTTGGTCAAGAACAGTATTCAGTCATCAAATACAAACAACAGATAAAGTTGTATCATCATTGGCCAATTCCTTCTTGGAGATAAACACTCACTGGTATAATACACAGTGTCTCGGGAATCAGGCACATACTGATTCTTGAGTCAGAAGTTCTCTACATAAAATTTGTGATTTTCGTCACACCAGCATCAAGCATTTTGCTTCAGTGCCTATAAGAAGGCCTCAGGGATTCACTAACCTTTATGGGAAAAGTCTTTTATAACTTAGTACCTGTTCTAGAGGGCTTTTTTTAGCTTCCTGTAAAATTTAATAGAGGAGAGAACTGCTATAAAATTCTACAGGAGAAGTGAAATCTTATAGAAGAAAAGCAATTCTCATTCAGTTACATAGATATAACTTCCACAAAATGCTCCTAAAATATTCTTTTCCTATACGCTGTGGTATACTTTCTGTTAGCACATGTTCTTACTTGCTCTAAAATTTATGAAAGTATAATTGATATTTTAATACTAAGAATCAGTATTTTAATGCCAAAAATAATTTTCCTCTTATTCATCACATTATTTTAAATCTTATAAGGAAAAATAAAATAAATATGCTTGTATTTTAAATATCTTCATATATCCTGACATTTATGTAATGAATTTATAACAAATTATAAAATTATTTTGAAGTGTTATTTCCAACTCATTTATATTTAGGGTTTTATGGTTTACTTAATTTGTGTATAATATGGCTGAGTTATACATAATATCTTACATTTTATGCAAATATACAAATAATCATTACTGTATGGACTTAATGCATTAGGTTTCTAAAAATCTCAAAAAGGTATTACTGGGGATGCTTTTTAAGAATCAATATGTAAATACGCCACATTTTATAGACTCATTACCATTTTCGTACATGGTTTTCTTCTAAAATTTTTAATGCAAAATTATGCTACCCCAACTTGTAGCCAGTACTGACTCTTTTTTATGTACAGATTAATAAGCTGATTCTGCACTTTTTGAGGTAATACTTTTTTTAGGGAACCTATTGGATTGTTGTTTTAACTTATTATTACAGAATTCGATTGATTTCCATTCCAGTAAACAAGGTGAGTGTAACTTGTCAAGTACCGTCATGGAACTTCACATGTTCTTAAAAGAATCCATGCTTGTCTCACATGCTATCTTCACATCTATTGAAGATAGTTTTGTTTTCTAGCATAAATTCAAGGGAATTAGGAAAAAAACAGCAGAAATAGCTACAACAGCATGCTTCTTATAAATAAATATATTCAAGCACTACCAATAGTAGGTTGTTTCTAAAATGTTTTCAGAGCTTTAAGCTGAAGTCCTTATAATGAAAAAAGTTAAAGGTAAAAAAAGTGCATACTTTTTGTAATAAATGATCACCAGCTAGTTTTGTAAATAGCATTTTATATTATAAAAATCTTGCAATTTTCATTTAGAATTGGAGTTTCAGGTTAAATTAAGATATGCATGCTGTGTTGCATACTACGCTAATCACTCCAAGGTCATTCTGTGTAAAGCTGGAGAATAGGATCTCAAAGGGACTGTGTTTGCTATGGGGCACGTGCTTTTTATTGTGCAGTCCCCAAGTATTGGTTCGCTATGCACATCCTACTTGGACCAAGACAGCATAGCCTGACAAGGTATAGATGACATTATCCTAGGTACTTTCATTTCTTTTCAAAATAAATCCAGGGTAGGAAGGGAGCTGTAGTTCTTTGCAGTAGCAGTATGTTTAGGGAATTGTTGGTGAGTACACTGACCCTGTAGCTCAAGACTGTCATTAATGATGAAAAACTAGAAAGGGAGCTTTCTGCAGGTTATCTGATAAGCTTGGTGGTAAAGCCTGGAGTTCCTTACCTTAAGCAATATGAGAAATAAAGGCTGTTTGAAAAAAATGGATGCATCTTTGAGCAAAGTGTCAGTCCCCAGAGAAAAAAAAACAACAAAAGACCAAATTCAAAACAGATCTTAAAGCTTGCCCATTTTAACATTAACCACACTGAGCTGATAGACAGCAATGAGATCAAATCAAGAATGGTATCCTGAAGACTGTGTTTTCAGAGATGTGTATTAGGATCCAAGTTTTTGTGTAAGCCAATATTTTTTATTTTCTTTAACATTTCTCTAAAGAGTTACCTCAAATAGAGCTGTTACAGACTGGTGGTCATCAGGGAAAATGTCTAAATTGGTACTTTGGCCCAGCTGCATTTCTGGTTACATGATGTTGGTCATTGGACTAGTCACCTGGCAAAGTGAACAGAGGGAATTCAGACATGGGATCTAGGATTTATACCTGAAAATGTATTTATGAGGCCCAGAACAGGGATCAAAGTCTGTTTACCATTTCCATTTGAAAGGCTCGTAGGGATTAACGTTTTAAATACAGTTATCATATTTTTTATTCCCTTTTGTAGCAGGTACCCCTGAGAGTATGCACACAGATGTTGACATCAAAGGCCCCAAGGATACATAAATGTTTTATTACTGGTCACTAAAGAAATGCAGCTTTGGGAGCTGGGTAGAACCAGTTTCAGAACTTGTATATTTATCGAGTTCTGTAAGAATCTATTTCAGGTTCCCATGACTGAAAACATAGGCATAGATATCTTTACATTGCACCTTACGTTACAACAGGGCACCTGTCTTCAGAATTCAGCAAGCAGAATGGATCAGTAGGATATCCCATATTGTTCCCTTATCATTAAACAGAAATAGATCACTATGCTTTGTGTGCTTGCATTCAAGGTATGGTGGGTAATTTCGATGAAATTCTTGTTTCTTCATCTCTAGAAGGAGAGTAGACACATGCCTACAATAATAATACATGGATGGAAGAAAGGAAGTGCACAGGCAGTGGAACCAGGGGCACGTATCCTGGGAAGAATGTAGGGATGTTGCCTGGATGTGTAGGGATGGGATCAGGAAATCTAAGGCACAGATGCAACTGAATTTGGCAGGGGATGCAAAGAATAATAACAAAGGCTTCTACAGGTATGCTGGCCAGAAAAGGAAGATTTAAAAAAAATGTACCCCCCCGACAAATAAGACAGGAGAACTAGTGACAACCTACATGGAGAAGGCTGAGGTACTCAACAATATTTTTGCCTCAGTTTTAACTGGTAATCACTCTTCCCACAACTTTCAAGCCTATGAACCTCAAGGCAGGGACTTGGGGAGTGAAGTCCCTCACATCATAGGAGAAGATCAGGTTCAAGAACACCTGAAGAACATGAACATACACAAGTCCATGGGACCCAACGAGATGCATCCCAGGGTCCTGAGGGAATTGGCTGATGTAGTTACTAAGCCACTCTCCCTCACATTTCAAAAGCCATGGCGTTTCAATACTTAAAAGGGGCTTATAAGAAAGCTGAAGAGAGACTTTTTACCAGTAGCTGTAGTGACAGAACGTCTCTTCCCATCGCAAGGGGGTTGGACTAGATGATCTTTAAAGGTCCTTTCCAACCCAAACCATTCTATGATTCTATGTTGTGACTATTAGTTAATGTTGAGAATGTACTTCAAGTTTATTAAGTGAAAGATTCTAAGTACAAAGTTCTATAAGTAATGTAACTTACATTTTTATAATTTCTTATTCGCCTGATAAGGCACAGCATACTGCATAGTATGTGCACATTCTCGCTTCTTTCACCACCAAGTTGCATAGACATGTAGCTGGAAACTCGAAAATAGTGTTACAACCCACAACAATAATAGACAAAAGTTACCATTTTCAGCCAACTTGAGCTGAAACTGCTATCACATTCTGTAATGTTGACTGTTCTACTGGACAAGAAAAATGGAAATACAACAGAAGAAGTTTCATTACAAAAGGAGATATTCCCAAAACATATTAAGGCATAGAATACAGATAGCAAACATTTTTGGGAAAAACAAGCAAACAAGCAAACAAACACCTTTCACATAGAACAATGTCTATTTCAGTAGTGTGTTTTCTTATATATTGTACAGAAAATGCAGCATGGCAAAATTGTCAGTATGGCTGCAATAATTTTTTATTACTACTATTACTTTTTTTTATTTAAAGGAGCTATGCTGTCCTGGAAACTTAAGTTTCATTCCTACAAAACTTCAAATATTTTATGTGGAATTTGTATGTAATCTGACCCTGAATGTACCTTAAATAATCCTCCTATGCTATGTATAAGATGCTTCCTGAAAAAAAAAAATCAACAAACAAAAAACAGACCCATCTTCACTGAATAGAAAAAAACAACCTCCCTAAAATCTAGTGTTCTAAAAGCAGAATTATAAAAAGAAGTAAATAGTAGGCAGATTGTGAAATCACAATAAGACCACGCAGTTGTGCAGATGTATAACTGGCATACTAAATTTTATGAGTAGAGTTTGCAGAGTCATTTTGTTGGATTCGAGTCAGAAAGAGCCATTTCAGTGCATTCAAGAGGCAGGAAGAGAAATTTCCATCAACCCAAAGGCTAGCAGAAAATTTTCTTCAGGGAAAATGTATCCACTTCTCATGTCTCCCATTTTAGTATTTAGATTAATGCACATCATGTATTTGGCTTCTGTCTATGTTTTTCTTTCCCAGCATAATTTTTGCAACAGATTTGCCCTGCAGCATTAACTACCCTTGATAGTTTTCTCTCTTACTGTGTGATTACTTGCTTAGCATAATGACTTTTCTGCTTTTTTAAATTAGTGTTGTGTCACAGGAATTACTGGCTAAAAAGTTGACGCTAACACAACATGATAATATCAGTAATGGGAAAAACATATAGAAAGTTAATGTAACTACATTTCAGATGTCCTTAGTAACCTTTCAGAATGTCCATGTTTTATTTTGGACAGTTAAATTTTGAAAAAGCATTTAAAACATTCAGAACTATAATATGAAAATGGCAAAACACAGCTGAACAAAATTTCCCAGTAGAACATTCTTTTCTCATTAGAAAGTGTTGTACAAAAAAAGCCAATGTCTCATTAAAAAATATTAATTTTATCTGTGTTCTTCTAATGTTAACTGAACTTACCATGATAAGATATCAAATTATGATCATCATCACATAAAAACTGTATACTAATATACATTATATTTCAGTAACATAACTCCCTCTTATAATCTTCATTAAGCTTGTATTATAAATTATGCAAGAATTATAAATTATGCATAATTTTATTTTATGAAATTTTAAAATAGAATTATTTGATATTTCCAGAATTTTTTCAATAAACTTCTGAAATTAGTTCATTTCTCTTATTTCTTTGTAAATTTTGAATATTTTACTTTTTATTCAACTACAGGATGCATTTATTGTTTTTAACTGGGATTTGAGGTGACCACAATTCCAACTGCTGACCCATTATATGATTTAGTATCACAATAAGGTTGAACATTGTTCTACCACTGTTTTGTTTGATTTTATTCATGTTAGCATTCATGCTAAAACTGTGAAAGAATTCTGGAGCATGGATGATTTTTGAATCAATAATCACAGTTGACAGTGAAGAGCTTTTACTGTCAGGTTTTTACTGCTCTGGGCAGTGATAAGTTTAAGTAACATTACAGAAAAATGAACCAACATAATATTTATGTTCCCTTCTTTCCCACTGATTCATGTTAAAAATAATGCTGTGAGAAAACTACCAAAGGACAGAAAGACAAAGCTTTTTCTTTTAAAAACATTGAGCAGTTAAATTGTATAACCCCACTTACTGTTTTCAGTGAATCTCCATACAAATGCAGAGATTAACTGATAAACAAATGAACCTATGAATATTTTTGTTTTATTCTCTTGTCAGTAGAAAAGATTTCCTACAACATATGCTACACAAGAAGAGAAAGAGTGCTTCTCATGAACAAGCCACTGAAGTTCTGTTCTTTTGCATAATAAAACTGGATTACTTCTGTTCTGCTTAGTCTCTAAGCCCAGGGAAATGCAAATGCACACGTGGCTGACTAGCTAATAAACTATACTTAACTGTATTGAAGAGGTCATATAAATGTTACATTAAAATATCATCAGTTTTCACCATTTAATGTCATATTATACATAAAAATGTTGATAGATTCACATAAGTGTTTTTTCCTAATATAAGAAAGAAACCAAACACATTTATATACATTAGTCACAATATTTCAGTGTTAAAGTAATTAATGTAGTTCAGCTTTAATGAAATTATCAATAACTTTCAAGTACAGGGAATATTTAATATGGTAATTATAAGGAGGCTTTGAAAGAAATTTGAAACAGCCTGTGATCTCAAAGAAAAAAAAAATCCATTCTCAAAATAGCTAACCTGAACAAGTTTTTGACACTTAGTGAGGAAAATGAAGTTCTCAGTGTATATACTATCTCTACTTTATTAATTATTCAAAATTTTGTGGTTTCTTTCCAAAAGCCATTAAACTGGAATGCAATTAAAAACATAATAGCTGAGAACAAATGTAAATGTTTCTGGAAGTGTGAGATTAATAATATTGGCATGAGTTAACCATTATGTGGAATATATTGGTACACTGTTCACATACATCTTTGCCACTGCACTTCATTTCTGATCTACAAGACCCCTGCCATTCAGCACTTGTATCTCAGCCAATTAATGAGTAGTAAATGTGTCATGTTTGTGAACAGATTCAAATGACTATTTCAGGTATTAAGGAAATATCATGTAACTTCCTTTTAACTAATAAAAGTCTTGACCCAGGAATTCTGAGGTAACAACACCGTGTTCTTGGGGTTTCTCTTCCCTTCTTTATCAGCAAACAAACAGAGCTAGTTGAATGCTGTTCATTATCTTTTCCTTGGGTCTGGATGATTTATACAAATGCATTCCTGTATTTCCCACATCTTCCTTTCTGCTAACTAATTTGAATATTCTTTTCTCATTTTTCATTATATGAATCTTAGTGAGGAAATATGGGTGCTTTAAGGCTTTTATACACCTCATGAAAATTCTTCAATTATTTTTCACAGTGTAACATCCAAAAATCTCCAGCACGCCCTACAGCTGCATCTACATTTCAGTACATCTTGCTCTAGGCGGATTGGACTCACTGGCCTCATTTCATTTGCAAAGAAAATATGCTCCAATTATCTCCATGAAGAAACCTGCTAGAACATATTTTTTGTTTCCTCCCTCTGGAAGGAAATCTGCATGTGCAGTGGAGTGGCGAGCTAACACAGTTCCTCACAACATGGAGCTGCAACCAAGGCAAAATAAATTTAGTGCCAGAATTGAAGGATGCATTACAGGGCATGCTCACCTCATAGGTACAGCCTTTCACTCTGTGATATATATTGGATAGTTACCTGGCACCATCCTGCTACTTTTTTTCCATGTGCCAGGTCCTCATGGATTATAACATTAGTAATAAATTAATTGTGTTTGGGTCATGAGGTAAACAGACACAAAATAGCAAAACTCACAAAACCCCCAAAACAGTAGGGAAAAAAATGTTCCTATGGTAGAATTCTCTCATTTTCCAAAGCATGGAAATATCTAGCATGAATTGCCTCTGGTCAATGTTAATGCTCAAATGGTGATTTGGAATTTTCTGAAAGAAAACCAGCTAGCACAGGCTAAACTGTGCCAGAGATCATTCCAGCAATTTAACAGGATAGTTGATTGAGTTCCAGTGCCTGGGAACTTTCCCTGTTTCTGTATAATTTTCTAACAGAAACATAGATACTATGTATTTTTTATATTATTATTTTTAAGGAGAAGTCTGGTGTGCATTTAGGGTTTCTCTAAACTTTCCCCTTAAGCTACCCTATGGCATGCTCAAGACCTTTTTTAAGAACCAGGCAAACAATGAGTTTGAAACAGTGAGCTCAGCAAGAGATGGAAAATAACCTACACAAATTAACAAGATTCCTCACCCTTCAGTTTGTCAGGCAAATCGTTAACCTACCATCCAGGCCCACCAAGACAGACTGCTCAGAAGCTGTCCACCACAGCCAGGTGGAGAGGACACAGAGAGGAGCTGGAGCACAAGTGGGCAACTACGTATCAGGAGGACTCCCCTCCTGTCCAGTTTCTCTTTCTGAGCAATTCATAGTCTATAGATAGCAGTTTAACTTCACAATTTTTTAAAACACAGAAATATAAATAGACTGTTCTTTGCGTATGTGCTCATTTTCTTCACGGAGGTTTAAGTGAATAGAGAAATTTCATTTACCAAATTAAAATAATGTATCTAATAGTTCACACAAGTACAAATAGGATCATCCGTATATGAATATAATTCAACTAGATTGCAATGTATTCAGCTGAGACATCACAGTCCTTTGGCAATTAACTCTTGAAATAATTAATCCCTGAAGAAATTATAAGCATTTTCACCTCGTACGGAGACAGATAATTTAGAACACAGTCACAGAAGACTCATGGACAGGTGCCATTTTTAGTAGTGCTTATTAAATACTGTGGCAGATAGGATAAGTTGGGCCTGGTTAGCATAGCTGCTAGCATAAACCCATGAACTTTAATCAGCCTTTTGTTTAAGTAAGCAATATACGACCCATCTCTTGTTCCGAATGACAGAATGAACCTTGAATAGTTTTTGTGAGCTCAAGGAAGTGGATAGCCAAACTATACAAACAACCTGTCATCAAAAATGGCAGCATGTCCAGAAGCATTTTCTTCTGACTGCCATACACAGCAACACCAAGTCAGAAAGCAACCATGCAGCTTGAAAACCTGACACCAAGATGGTAGTCTCTATCTAATCCTGTAATTAGGGAAAGTAAAGAATTCTGGGGAACCCAGCAACTGAAGAGACACTGGGGGACTGATGACCCTGCACCAGGCATATCTGGACCCCCCGTACTAACTTCCCAGCTGTCCTCTTGGACTGCCTGATTTCTCCCATGGCACAGGAAAGCTGAGTCACAAACCGCTACACTGACCCATATAACTTCCCTTCCAGACTGTGCCATCTCTCCCATTGAACAGAGAAGTCTTGTAATTTCTAAAATTGCATAGATCTGTGATTGAAGTGTTTTATTGTCCAAATCCATTTTTTATCCACATGTTCCTTTGGTGTTGGACCATGACAATTGCATCATTACAGAACGAATGATCAACAAGAGATATTTCTGATAAGAGGAAAAACATAAGCCGCCTTTTTATATCATTTCACATGTGGCAGCAAAATCAAAGTATTAAAGGAAGAAACAATAAATTAAGAAAACATTGTCTCAACCTCTAGAATACCTACTGTAGAGTTGTTGGAAGATCTTCTAGTAGAAACTCCCGCTGGAAGCAAGACCAACTTCAATGTCAGGTCAGATTGCTCAGGGCCTATCCACTTGAGTTCAGAATAGCTCCAGGGATGGAAAGTCCTCAACCTCTTTGAGCAACTCCCAATGTTTTATTACCGTAATTGTGAAGAGTTTTCTTCTGTTATGAGCTGCCAGAATTTCCCTTGCTTCAACCTGTGACTGCTGCCTCTTGTTCTTTTGCTGTGTACCACCGCTAAAAGTCTAACTCTTTTTTCTGTATAACCAGACTTTAGAGCCCTGAAGAATGAAATTAGCTCTCTCCTTAGATTTCCCACCCCTTGGTTCCTCTCCTCCAGGATAAACAAACCTCAGCCTCTACATAATGTTTTCTGCTCCGTATTTATTCATTTCAGCTGCTAGCTGAACCTACCCATATACAGAAACAAATAAATGAGAAATTTAATCAGAGATTCCACAGTCATCAGAAGGGAGCACTGGGGGCATCTGGTTCAGGCCACTCAAAGCACGACCAACTTCAAAGTTAGATCCAATTATTTATTTATTTTTATTTACTTTTTTTCTTTAAGTAAAATCCAGTCTTCAATATATCATGGACTATGAACTGTCATCTGGCTATTCGTATGTGTAACACTATCATTTACGTTAGACTGTGCCATTTCAGTTCTCAGTATGGTAATGGCTTTGAGAACAGGAGAAAAGGATGAAATGCTAAAGTTAAAGGCTAAAGCCTTGAAAATTTTTCAGATAAATGAGGTTTGACCAAATGATTATTGCAATTAATCCCTGTTCCATGTAGAGATAAACAAGAAAACCCTCAAGGTTCCTTCTGGACTAGCATGGAGAAAGTCTCCTTGACCCCTTATCTAGCTAGTCATTGCTTATATTAGCCTCACCTATCTTAAGGTACCTTGCTGTGCATCCCAAATTTAAGACTCCTGTACAAGAAGAGAAAGTGAACATTTCCAGAGAGTGACTAAAATCTCAATTAAGGTGATCTGGCCATATCTGAACAGAAACATGCCAACCTCCTTCTATGGACTCCATAAATATCCCAGGTGACTAAGCTAAGTAACTTACGTACTTATAGTATGAAGGATGAATCCAGGACAGTAGTCTTAAAAGGTTGTTCATCATACTGTGTAGAAAGATCACATTTTTACAACTTTTCAAAATATATACACAAAAACTGTGATAACTGTCTCTTGTTATGATATTGCCTGAAAATTCCTATGTGGTTGATTAGCTATGACAATCTCCTTATTCAATAACTTTTTAAACAATAGACCTAACTCCAGAAAATATTTAAATTTATGCTTAAAACATATGTTTAAAGCTAATATATAACGAAAAACAATCCTTGCTTAAGATGAGTATTTAATTTTTACCAAGAGAAGAAAATAACCTAAAATAAATTTAATGTCAAACTTTAAGTACTTTTTAATTCCAGTATACAACTGAATATTTGAAAAGTAGTCTGATAGAAATTCTTTCTTGTCCAACTATGTTATTAAATAATTTTTCAGACTGATAGCTTTGTAAAGGAGCTTATTGTTGGATTCTATTTTTAGTATATTGTCACGCTAGTGTATCTAGCTTGCTCAGACTAATACTCTGCTGTTCTTCACTTTACCAATGTAAGAATAATGCAAAAGGATTCTAAAATTTACAGACAAAAGATTTAAAGATTTCTCAACCTGACCCAACTTCCTTGATTTTGAAAGTTAAACTTTACATCTTAATCCCTTACACAGATTGTGTAATAATAACTTCTCAAACATTTTTTCTCTTGGAGAGAAGGGTAGAAAAGGGAAAGGGAAAGAGTGATTCCATAGGGATCCTGTGTAATATGGAAACAGGGATTAAGTCCTTTTTTATAACCTGACATAAAAAAACTGATATGCTGCCCCATTATTCTGAAGGAGAGGTAATTAAAAATAATGTTAAAAAGCTGGTTGGAAATCATACAAATAAACTTCCTGTAGATAAGAGAATTTCCTCTTTTCATGCAGTCACTTAAACTGCTAATTATCTGAAAAAAATGCCTGTTTAATCTTATTACTATTTGGTAAAGCTTTACTGAGGAAAGTGTAATGGTATGCACTACTGTGAGAAATTATATCTGATCCAATGAGCCTTAACTTCTGCTGTATAGAAACCTAATCCAGTCACAAAATTTTATGCAGAAATAGGGCAATATGGAGGAAATCAGGTGTTTTATCCCACAGAGCTCCTTCCACTAGGGGGAGATGAAACCTCATTTGAATGACTATCAAGCATTGTGATCATATTACAAAGATGTATTTAAAAATGTACCACTATGTTCCCTCCTCTATTTTGGACTTAGCAATGGACTTGCACTTTAATGTTCAAATACCATCTCCTGACGCTATCTTTGCTAAGGTTTTCACCCTTTTAATGAACATTTTGCCTCTTACCAGACAACAAATAGATAGTACACAGGAAACAGTCAATATTTAAGTATATAGTCAAATTTTTTATATATAGTCAAAATTTATATATGTATATTTTTATATATAGTCAATATTATGTGATTCCAATGATGCTATGTTAAGCAGTAGCATCAAATAGTTTTGCTTGTTGAACATCCTCCACATTCAGGATGCTTTATAAATATCAATAACAATAATAGCCAGCATTTTTAGGAAAATATTAAGCTACTACTAATACATAAGTCACTTTCAATAGTTCAGGTTATGCACCATGTTGCCAGCTCTACAAAGTCATTCCTGTGAGAGTAAGTAGGAAGAGGTTTTATTTCACAGATTTATAACTATTTATTTACAAACATTATAGAATACCATTTTTTTTACCTTGTTAGGGTTTTTTTCTTTTTTAAAAGAACATATTACTTCTAAATTCCAAACTATCTGTAGAGAGGACACATTATCGCCTTGTTTCTGACCTACAACAGTTTTTTCTATTCTATTTTGGCTGGTTTTACAAGGTGGGCCTAGTAAGCATGCTTATTTTGTTTATCCTCCCTTTCCTCCTTCTTCTCCCCAGCTGTTATTGCTGAGGATGATGCCATATGGTATGGAATATCCCTTTGGTCAGTTGGGGTCAGCTGTCCCAGGTGGTGTGTTGTGTGGAGTTATTGGGCACCAAAGCCAGCTCAGGTTGGGTCACTGCTGCACTTGCACTGCTTCACTGCTTCCCATCTATGCACAACACTTTGTCCAGGATTAAAAAAAAAAAATTTGCACTCATAATTTAGTTCCTTTAAATATTTCTTAAACCAAAAGAGAGACAGTCTTTATGCTATTTATTTTAGGATCAGTTCTATCAGATAGCTACCTAGATAGCTCTTCAAAACTACTCACTTAAAGCTATAAGTTGTTCATCTAATTTTCTCATTATATTCTTTAAAATTCTATTAAATTATTTGGCTTTTCTTATCTCTTTATATCCTCCAATACTCTTAGTATAACTCATTTTTTAAACTGTAAGTGTTTATGTTTTCCAATTTTTAAACAAGTATTTTCTTTTTCTATGTTTAATGTCTTTAAGAAAACAGTCTTTTTTCCTCCACAAAAATGTATGTTACAAAGAATATTGCCAAGTCTTAAAAACAGTTCTATTCACATAACTTCTAGCAAAAATAACTGATTTAAGGAAAGTGAAATAATCCAAAGACATAAAAAAAAAAATTTTCTAATCATACTCAGGAATAACATCTTTTAAAATTTTTTATTCCTAAAATATATAGTGTGTAGGTTGTTATCCACTCATGAGCACTTAAAACAGAAAGACATATAGAATTTAATCAATCTTATTGATTTTTGGGAAACACTTTAATCCTTTTCTTTCTTTCTGTGTAATCAATATTAATCTTCAAAATTAAATTCATTACACTTTATCTTTGCTAATCTTGGCAACAGTATTTAATTCCTGATATTCATTAATTCTACAATCAATATGTTTTTATTCACACAGACATTTAATTTTTGGATGTCTGATAGCTTGCATGTGTTTGTGCCTGTGTATCTGTGAGTACATGCTTGTGTGTATAAAGTATACATATTAAGATTACATAGTGTAAAAATAACAATGGGAGGAACGTAAAAAAAAAATCAACCTGATGCAGAAATCAGCTGCAAAAATAATTTCTAGAGGATGTTAAAGAAAAGAAGGCTTTGACTACCTCTGGGAAACAGTAAAACCTTCCTACTTCAAAAAAGTTGTTTCACTCTAACCAGAGTGACAGTCACAGCCTACAGCCTACAGATTTTCCCCAAATCTTCAGAACTGCAGGCTGATCTCTTTATAAGCTTTAAAAAAAAAAAAAAAAAGTTGTTACACTTTCCTTTGTGTGAAGGAACCTTCTGTCCAACCCACAGCCCTCGAGGGCAGGAGAGTGGGGGACTCATGTCCTCACCCCAGTATGGAGCCTGACCATGACTGGAGGACACATACATTTTCCGAAAACGGAGTACGCTCTCATATTCTCTCTTTTGGATGTAGCTTTAAAATCCACTAAGGAAAAGGAAATCACCAGTATTTATTACATATAATACACAAGTAATGACTAGTAGAAAAAGCAAAACAAACAAAAGCAAGCAGACAGCCTTGCCTTTGACTGGAGCTGGATTACTCATGTGTAAATTAAGCACATACATAAAGGAGAGTTTTCAGGTCTAGGGCCCTAGGCTACCATTTGTGTTGTCTGATTTGCAAGAAAATGATTTTCTTCAATGTGCCAATTACTTTCTTCTCAACTTACAATAGCTTCCAAATAGATCATTAGCCAAATAACAATTACCTTGGGCAAAGAATACCTCTTAACAATGCCCAAACTATTTGGCTGATGGAAGCAGTGCTACTTGTTAAATTAAACTGCAGCTTAAAAAGAGGTTTTTAACAAGAGACTTACAGTTTTAAGTAATTTCAAATGTAATTTTTTCAAGTGTAGTTTTTGGTTCCAGGCATGTTATAATTTCAGTATTAGCAAAATGAGATTTGCAATCGTATTGAATCATTTGTTTTGGAAAAATCTGATATCTTGTAAACTGAATGTACCAGCTGCTGCTATTTGCAGTTTTATTTTAATAAGACCATTAATTATAAGCCAAGGCAAGTGCTAAAAATTCATAATCTTAAATTAAAAAAAGAATAATCAATAGAACTGCTGACTATACACCTGCAACATTCATCTAAATTTATGAATATTTTACTATTCAATTATAGGCACTTATTATATACAATAATGCTACAAGTCAAAATAACTACAAACGCTACTAAAGAATGAGTAACAAAAATTAAATTCAAAGCTTATAAATTAATATATAGCTTATAAATGAACAGAATTTTTTCTGTAGTCCTTATTAAAACCAGGGCCAATTCTTCCTGTATTAAAACTACAGATACTTTTCTGCTGAGTACATTGAAGACTAAAATTAAATTAAATTTATCATAAACAGAGCCAGGATTAAACTACTACATCACTTGGGTTCTTTTATTTTATTATTCAAACATACTAAGGAATGTAGATTTATGTTTAAGGAGCTAGATGTGGTTACAAGGAGTCTGCATTTAGACCTCTGTTTCTGTCAGTGGATTAGTTGGTAAGAAATCACTTTGTTTTGGTCCCCATCTTTTAAAAAAGCCTTTTTTTTTTTTTGTCTTGAGCACAACAAGAGGTAATAATGTTGTGTAACCCTTTATCCCTGTAATATGATTTTGTCATTGCTAGTAACAGGCCATAGGATTTACAGTGAGTTTGCAAGGCCTCAGGACTAAAGCTTTGCTCCATCTGAACTTGTCTTGACCTGCTTGGAGCTTTGTTACTTGGTTTATCAGGAACAGCAATTTTAATTTTGACCAGGTAACAACAGCTTTTGCTTACCTTTGTATGTTACAGACATAATTTTTATAAAGTTACACATAACAAGTAGTAATTCTGTGTAGAATATGATATTTAAGACTTTAACATAATGATGATATAACATCATTAACAGAATGAAAACATAACATGTAGAGAAATACAGGCCCCAGGTGAAAACAGAAGCCTTGAGAAGCAGCAGCACAAGATGTGGTACAGAGGAGCAGAGGCATGGGATGATAAGAGATGGGGCACAGGTTATAAACCCCATGGAGATACCGTAGCTATAAACAACTCATACCTGGTCAGCTAAAGAAATGCGGACCTAGAATTGGACAAAACTGGTTTTGAGAGGTAACAAAGAGAACAAAGAAATATTATTTATGATGCATAAAAAGCACGGTAAATTCAGAAGTAACATGGAGCTGCAGGCCAATGAAAAAAGGACAAAATGGTAAAAATATGTCAACAAACATATAAACATGACCCCAGCTGGGTCCCAGAGTGAGGGAAAGAAGCCATCAGCACGAGCATCATAGTTGTCCAGGCAAAGGACCCCACATGCACATGACTTGCAGTAACACACCTGCCACTGCCAGTAGACCTTCTAAACCACTGACTTTAGGGCCCATAGGAGCAATGGAAGAGCAATTCCCTTTGGTCTGAGAAAATGGACTCTCAACAAACACATAAACTGGTCATCTGCTAATTCAGAATTAAGACAGAAAAGTCACACACTAACCTAAACCTCAGTCACTTGAGTTCTTTGAGAGAGATTCCAGAAAATAAATCCCTCAACTCTTCATTTTGTCTAGGCTAGTCTGGAAGCCAGGGAAAATGTTCCTCCCTAAATTATTATCAGCCTGACTCTCTGAGTAGCTTCTGGCCCTCCTGCCCTGGCAGGTTATGGTATGAGATTATGAAGTGGCACCCTATGCTATGAAATGGAACCCTCAAGCAGGGGGAAAAAGCATATGCATTCTTCTCCTGAGGAACCTGGCAGCCTGCAATATCTTCAGTACAAGGTGTTAACAGAAGCCTCTGCCCATCCCGTCCCCTCAGACCTGTGTAGGGTGTGCTTGTCTTACAGAGAGGGAAGGAGGGAGGTTGTGAATCGTGTTTATGAAGACTGCAGTTCCTTGGGAAGAGAAACTGCACTATCCGACTGTAGCATGTTGAGGCTCAGATTTCATTTATTCATATCCTCAGGGAAACAGACACTTCAGACTTACTCTAATGCTACTTTGAATAAATTTCTTCAAAATTGCACAATTACCCCATATAACATTTAAAATTTGAGTAGAACCTGGGTCCAAAAATGGTTTCAGAAAAGGGTTTCTTGGTTCTCTTTTGCTGTTCTGTTGATTTCCAAAAGATCAAGCACTCAAATTTGTTGATTAAAAAATACCAGTCACTGACTTATTTCATGACTTATCTCACATTTATTGGTTCACACAGAGGAAAACAACCCGCTGTTGCTTTTGGTTATTCTGATGGTTCAGGTGTCAGAAGCCCTTTGTAAAAAAAGAGCATATGATCATGTAAATGAAGGCTATGTAATAATTTTATGTTTCCTCAGTAGAGACGTTTTCTGTTAAAATTATTTATGTAATTTTGGTTGAAAATTGAACAGATAACCTTCAAAAGCTGAATCAAAATACAGGCATGTTCTGAGGTAGTTTTTAGTTTGAGCAGTTAAATTTGTCAAGTTGCAATTGACTGAAAACCCATCACCACTGTAAATGTATATCATCCCTATAAAATGGTAGATTTATAAAAAAACATCTAGAGACATAATTTTCAAAGGCACATTTCTTAACCCTACTGGGTTTTTTTAAGGTTTATAACTAACAGAATCTTCTGGTGTAAAGCTCATGCTATTCTTAAAATAATATCATTGAAAAAATTAGTGGGGAGAATAGATTAATGGTGTGAATCCTGTTATCTATAACACAATTGGGATGGAAAAATCTATGCATTATACTGCAAATACATCTTTGCACTGAGTTTAGTCCAATCTAGTAAGTATAGAACTAATGGAGAATATTGCTATAGAATTAACCCGCCTTTTCATCAAAAGTTTGTTTATATCTGAGTAATTACCTTTCAACCTTGATCCTTCATCAGTGCTTTTCATAAGTGCTTTTCACTCCTGTCTACCTATTACCAGAAGTAATATATGTCTACCTGAAGAAATAGTAAAATAAATAACGCACACACACATACATTCCCTCTGTTTATTTTTCTTGGGTATAATCAATTAAAATTAATTATCAGAGCAGGATAACAGGTTTTACACATAGTAAATCATACAAGCAAAAATGTGGAGGTACTTTGCAATCACAAATCTAAATTGGTATTTCAATAAAAATAACACTTGTTACATTGAAGATCTGTCTGCTGGCTCACTTTATTTTATTTTGAACAGGAGCATAGTGTAATATTTTTCATTAAAAATGATGTTGTGACCAATATTGCTTTTTCTTGAACTTGTTTGATAGTTTGTTGTCAGATATCTTCTGACACCAGCTGCGCTAACCATCTGCCAATACCATGATCAGTGGTAGCTTGGAGTGGTAGCATCTCCTTCCATTTTGCTTGCAGAAAACTAGCAGGAGCTGGGAGTTACCATGTTCCCCAGACCAGATGACTGGTGGCACCCTGCCTGTCTGGGGTGGTAGCTTGTGTGTTCTATTGAGATTGAATATGCAGTCATTCCTTCCTGTTTCCCCTTCCACCATCTTCCCATCACGTGTTTTTTATCTCACCTATCCTTACCTGTTCCTTTAAAATATATTTCAACTTATTTCAGATTTTTAAAAGGTCAGTGATCCTATATTTCAGGTGATATATCACAAATGTTCTGGATCTTCCCTTTTGATCCATGCAAGTCTGATGGAGCACCACTGTCTTGCCATCTATTTATGTCCTCTAAGTTCCTTTGCAACAAAGCATGCCTCAGAATAAGTTGTAGGAAAGAATTGTAAGTGTGATTCTGAGGGCAAAAATTGTATGGTAGAATTGTATTTCTGCTTGGTGCCATGACAGGAATTTGGGGAATTTCCTCATGTTCTGAAGACTGTTACCTCTCATGTACACAGATAAATGTCTGTCACAAACTAGCACACACTGTGAACTGCAGCACAGATCTGTCTATAAAGCCTCTATTATCCGCCTGGATTCTTCTGGCCTAATCATTTCCTTTTTCTGCTTCCTATTCCTGAATTACAAACTTATAAAGCTGTCATTAGATTTGCCTAATTTCATAAAGCCCATGGTTCAGACCATCATCTGCCCTCTTGTCATGTGTGTTGAGGTTGACAGGACAAATGCATGGGATCACATAATAGTAGAGACCCAGTTTCTGGACTATTGCTGAGAAATGTGCTTTCTTGCAGCTCATCACCCCGGACTGAAGCATGCTTCCATGATTGTGTTGTTTTCTCTTAGCTATTTTATTTTAGCAGTTGATCAGTAGATACCAAATCTGCTGAAAAACTGCAAGGGCCTAGAATGGAAAGGAGGGAAGTGGCCTAATGCTATAAGGCAGATGATAACGTGAGAAAAGATACACGGCAGGCAATGTATATTGCATATACATTGCACTTTGCATATGAACTGTAATCAGGTTCAGGAACATAACAGGCAAGCCTCTTGGGCTGTCTGTAGCTGGGTCTGGTATATAGACACAATGCATACTTAAAACACAGACATTAGGTCTTCTGCCAAAAAATGTCCTGCATGCCTCATCTCTTGAGCAACCATATAATGTGACTTAATCTTGCTGTATAGCCTATTCGAGACCATGGCCTCGAAATTTCCTTCTTATGATAAGCAGGGAAGGGATGGCGTTAGAACAGAATATGGCAGTTCCCCCAGGATAAAGCTGGGATGCAGGTAGTACAGGAGGTGTGGAGCATAAACCCTACCACCTCTGAGCAGCCAGGGTTGTCTAGAGTTAGATGAATATCTATAACAGTACCATGAGAATCTGAAGTTCTACATCTAAAAAGACCATCTTTTTTAGCTCAATACTTAGCAGAACTCTGATAACCTCAAATGTACTATGTGAATTTTCACAGAACGTGCTTTCTGTCATTCAGACACATGTAGAATTGATAACCAAATAAGATAAAAATGTATATAGGCTGAGGAAGGGAACTTCATGGGTGTGGGCAGCAAACAGCTACTTCACCATGCTACATACCATCTTAAACAAAACTGCTACTTCTTTTCTGCATATTTTTTCAAATTTTTGCAGCCAATTTATATCATTTGAAAAATTTATTTTGACTCCAACTGCTTGGGTCAGTGTAGATAATAAATACATACTGAAAGATGTCTGCAGAGGTATAACACAAGTGCTCATTTAATATGTATCAATGGACAAAACTTTTACAACAAGAATTCATTCAGCCAATAGAATTGTTTCGGGCTTTTCAATCCACATTTGCAATTCACTTACATTCCTAAGGAGACTGCACCTTAACTAGCAATTGTTAAACTACGCACCTCAGACTGGTGAGTTCTGCATAATCTGAAGCGTTTACTAGGTGTAAATATGTACCATAGGTTGTGTGTCAACTGACTATTGTAAAAATTTAATAGAAAAGCCAGTAGCAAAATAACATTTTGTAATTAGAAATGGAAAGAAGAAACATTTCTATCACAAAAATATACCTTCATGTGGATTACACTTTGTCTTTTCTTCAGGTTTCAGATTTTATGTGCTATCTAGAAAGCCAGGTAATAATTATAAGATGCACAATCATCTTCCTTTCAGAAGATACATGAGAAGAAAATACAAGAGTTAGCAGTTGTGCAGTTGACACCTTGATGGCTATACAAGGTCCCCCCCAAAAAGAAAAAAAAAAAAAGATAATATCAGTAGATATTCAATAGATAATTTCACAAACTATGTTGATTTTCATACTATTTTATCTAAATTAGAAAGAATTGAGAAAAAGTAAGAGGAGATACTTAAATATATCTCTAAGTATATATAAAATATATTTGTAATGTTTGTATTGCTATTTGAGTAAAACACACTTAAAATTATAGCAAGTGCTTCTCCTAAAACATCACAGGGCTAAAAATTCATTTTGTGCTTCCATTGTTAGTTCAATGAGCATACTATAGTCCTTGTTTTTCAAAAAAACCCAACCAAGTATCTTTACAGCTAAAAAATGTATCATATAATAATTCAAAAGTTCATTTAATTTACAGTGAAGATATTCAATCCATTAGCAATTTAGATATCTATGAATATTGTTTGGGTAAGGCTAGCAACTCCAAGACATACAACTTCAAAATAATGTGGCAGTAGTTTGTTCTAAACATTATAAGCTTTTGCAGGCTATTTTCAGAACACCAAGGCATGTGGGTTTCTTTCTTTTCTTTTTTTTTTTTCTTTCTTTCTTTTTTTTTCTTTATAGCAGGTCTGGCTATGAGGCAAGAAGAAGGAAGACTGCATAATGAATAGATATATTCTGTCTCTTGGGAGTAAAAATCAGTTCTTTGTTATGTTCAACAAGATCTGCTTCATGCAAATATATTGGACTACATACATTTATCAAAAACGATGTTTGAATTCTTACTGCTTTTGAAAGGAAATTTCATTGTCAGCTAAAAAAAATACAAAAACAAAAATAAAAAATAAATTTTCTTTTTTTTTGTTGTGACACTGTCTTCATTATTTTGTTGTCTCCTGTGCTTTTTATTGGTGACTGGAATCAGGGATGTTAATTGGAATTAGGTAAGAAAGAAACTGATTTTGAAAGAGAATTGATTGAGGAACTAAATTAAATTCTGAAAAAGACAAACACAAACATGCAATAGCTTAAGGTTTATCAAGATTTCAACCAACCCTGATGTGCTTCACTAAGATGATGTGTGCTTAGTTTTCCTGCTCTGATGTTGTACATTAAGAAACAATTTCTTTTTTTTAAGTCTAAGAGCGCATGAGAAGCAGAGGATTAATTAATACAGACATTTAAGTAATGTAGAAATGAAAGTGCTGAGAAATGAAATCTTAAGAAGAAATTGAAATGCATGATGTTAAAGGACTACCTCTTGAACAAAGATGGATAGGAATTTTTTTTCCTGTGGAATAAAATATGCTAAAATATTAAAAAGTTCTAATTCAGCAAAGCCTTAATGAAACCAAGCCTGTTTAAAATTTTTCAGTAAACAAGAGACTAACCATTAGACTGGTAACTGAGATACTTAACTAGTTTATGATAGAGTGAGTTTAAATTCTTTTGCTACTGTTCATCAACATCCCAAATTTGTGTGCTGATAACTGGGCCTTATTAAGGGTAGCTCTCTGATTTTGACAATTAAAAGGAAAGAAAAAAATCCATTTTGGACTGGTAAGTATTTATAACTGAATCAACACATTCAAGTAATACATTTATAGGAGGTTTCTCAAACATCTCAGTTCTTGTAATATGTCAACATTTCTTTGAGAGAAAAATAAAATAAAGTAACTATTGTGAGATTCCTCATTTTCCAAATTGGCAAGTGTTATAAGTAACAGAAAAATTATAAAGATTGCACCTTTATGTTCACCTCAGTTTCAAAGACAAATAAATTATTTGTTGTTCAGTCGGCTTTAGCAGTTACTTTTAGGCAGATCATTTGAGTTCTCTCTTTCCCTGTTCCTTTCCTGCCTCAGTGGATACCTACATAGGGTCAGTCTGGATGACACCATGATTTTCTCCATAGTCCTATTCTACCAGTCACCCACTCATGTCAGGTTGCCCTTGGATTTCCTTCTAGGGCAGGACAACATCCCTGCCTAGACAAAACAGATGAGTGGTTTTTGTAAATGGGTAGATTTAAGGAATACTCCAATCAGTAATGACGACAGAATTGTAACAGATATCATATCTCATTTCCTATGCCTAACTTAGTCTGCCAGCATTTTTTCAATGCAGTTTTGTGCAAAACATAAATTTGGTGTCATGCTATAAAAGCATATTTATGGTGGGCTTTCAAGGCAACTATCTCATTCTCTTCAGAATATTAGAAGGAAATATTAATTCTTAAAGAACCATAGCAATTGTTGAACGACTGACCAAATAAGACTCAGAGTAGCCCTCAGTTTTTTCCAGAGAAAGAAAAGAAGATTAGTCACTGCAAAACATGGACAGAACTGTGAGGAAGTGGCTTTAGAATGAAGCATTTGAATACAGCGCTAAATAGTTCCCCTTAAAAATTAACAAAGGTGTAAAAGGTTTTCTATTGTGGTCCTCAACAAGCATACAATAGTGATATGGCATGCTGGATAGAAGTGTGTAATGTGTTAGGCAGGCTACTGTCTAGACAAGGCCCGTGGGACAATTATCAAGTCCAAGTCTTACTGCAAACATTGTGGTTTGTGGAACCAACTAGTCAGCCCTATCAGACCTTAAAAATGAGCAGTATGGACACAAGTTATGAGACACTAATTAAAGCAGGAAATAAGGACCAGTCCATGCACTGGCCCACAGAAATAGCCGTAAGCAAACAGCTGACTGAAATCCAGTCAAAATTCTCAGTAGAGTATTCAGCTCACCCTACAGTAGATATCCACCTTTAATTCACCTTTAATTTATTTTTAGATTCTGTTACTTGTATAGATTGTAAGTTCAGCTTAGTTGTTTAAACATAACTATATAGCCATTTGAATAGATTTGAGGTATGCAGGACACATGCATATGGCCAACAGATGCATCATGGGACATACTGTAGACCTCTGCTCTGGTGGACTTGCACCTGGAGGTCAGGATATATCATGAGATATATCAAATTTCACCAGAAAGCTATAAGGGAGCAATTGAATCACACACTAGGTCTTTACTGACTACAATGGAAACCTTGTTCAAATGTAGGCACATGGATATAAATCTTGAGCTGAATCCCTCTATAAGTGTTTTTCAGAAGAGTTTAGGGTGTGAGGAAATCCTGAAAAACAGCAACAGTTGGAAGCAAGAATATACCTTTCTGTACGTTTTTGTGTGATGGAAAAACCTGTTAACTTGAGCCATGTTTTATGACATAAACTGTTATGGCTAAAACTAATAGAAAATGTTACAGATATGCTGAAAGGACCAAAAGCTTTAACGTGGGATGGAGAGAGACTAAGACATAATTTTAAATTCTCATAAAAGCTGTATACATTTTTGCAGAAAGAAGGGGGAAGATTAATGTGGCCAAATGTATGAGCTACATACATGATAATAGTGGAACATATGTTGACATCGTTAGTAAAGGTAATGAAAAGAAAAAAAGGTAACAGTTATAAATATATTTAAATAAGTAATCAAGTACGTGTAAAAGCTATGTTAAAATGTAAATAGTGTAAGTACATGTACCTGCTTTTTCAGTGAGGTTATAGCTGTGAAAAATAAAGCAAAGCACACCGTTACTTTTCAAGATCAGCTTAGTCAAATTTTTTTTTAATTAGACAAAATCAACATAGAAGACTTGCATATAACCACTATGAACTGAGGTAAGACTAAATTTCTTAAAAGATTCCCACAGGTATTGGATAAATTCTATTCATTTTTTTTTTTAAATCTCATGCTAATTTGTAACGAAAGGCAAATCCATGTCCAGTGTCAGCATTTCTTTCCAGTAGCATTTTTTCATAGGGAGGAAACTCCTTGTTCTTTGTTTCATGAACTTAATTTAAGCATCCATACAGATAGCAAAGTCAATATCATACAGTACAATCTGTGTAAAAAGGTGAGAAGGCACTAAGTTTATATTCCACATATCCGTGATATCCCTGAATGTTCGACTATCTGAAAATATTGACACAGAATAAAAAATTAACACAGAAACATATTTATATTAAAGACCATACGGTAAATACAGCCCAATTTTTTACTTATTTGTATTAAAATATATTGCTATATGAAAAAAAAAAGTAATAAAATGTCATCAAACCAAAGGTGAGATTTTTAAGCTTCTGGCTTTTCAGAGTTGAATACAAAAGCAAATTTTAGGCATTTAGCTTCTCTAACCAGAACACGGGCACATAAGGAAAGAAAAGAGGTAGCATGAAATGGGATCGTCGTCAGTCAGCATGCTGAACAAAGAGCTCCCCAAAGCCAGGCACCAGAGAAATGTTTAGGTTGAGCATGCATGAGTCCTTCTCTCTCATCCCTTTGCCCACTCCTCCACAACAAGCCACATGGAGAAGACAAGGGGCAACAGTACAAGTTGCAGCAGCAGATGTTTCAACTGAACATAGGAAAGATTTTTATTACAGTGAGATCAGTCAGTGGAATAACCTCCTCAGGGACATGGTAGAGTCCCCATCACTGGAGGTTTTCAAGATTAAATTGGACAGGGTGCTTGATAATCTCATCTAGCCTCTTTTTCCCACAAGAGGTTGGACCAGATAATCTTTCGCGGTCCCTTCCAGTCTGGGCTGTTCTGTGATTCTGTGGTTCTATGATTCCTTCTATCATCTGAGGTGATGAAGAATGTTGCAGAAAAAGATAATGCTAATAAAAGAATAAAGAATAAAAGATTACTCTTACAGGAAACATTGTTTGTTAAATAGTCACTCAAACATATACTTCATATAACTCTGTTCTATGAGACTGACATTTCTTCATTAATCATGTAAGACATTTGACTGTGCATGATAAATTTCTGTGTAAATGTGAAAACCAAAAGCTTTGTCTCACACTTCAAAGAGACTGGAAAATTTTAAACTCTCAGTATAGATCCAAATTTTAGCAAAAATTAAAATTCTCTGGCACATAAATTTTTAAAGAGCTTAGCATAGGCAATAATGGATGTGAGATAAAAAGATGTTTGTAAGGTGATTTGTAGTAGTTTAAATTCAATCGTTCTGCTGGATTTTGCTTTGGTCTGCAATTTAAAATAGTCTGTCATACAGTATGTGCAGTGGGCAAAATGCTAAAAATATTGCCAGCGGTACTGTGTGAAATGCCAGAGAAGTGAAAAAAATGATAATATAAAATACATTTTGTAATATTATAACTAAACAATGAAAACTCTTAAAAACTCAACCACTTAACATCATTTATTTCAAGTTATTTAGATAACCATTTAATTGGTAGAATTCTTCGTAAAGTCATTACCCTAGTAGACCCTTAATTCATTGTTTCCCAATATATGGGGAAAACTCTGTAAACTATGTCTTAATATCAGAAATTATTTTCTGTACAGATTGAAATTTAATTTACTGAAGAAAAATATCACAATCAAGTAATGTTACCAGTGCTTTCATTACAGCTGTCTTTGTTGCCTCCTATTAAAGGAGGAATTTAACTGTTAGAATACAATACACAGGCCTTCATTTCCAGAAATACCTGTTTTCACAGATTATCACAAGAGCAGAAGAGACACTGCTGGATGATTGAATATTTCTACAGTACAAACTCTGAGGTGCCTAGGAGACAAACTGTTTAGAAGATGAATGTTCTCAGAGATTTCATGTAGTTACGATGGAGTAAAATCTTACACTTGTGCAAAAGCCACCAAAAGGACAAAGTTTGCAAACAGCTTTTGTTGTCCTTATGCCTCCAGAAACTCAAGAATTTTGGTGTTTCCTAATAAAGGAGACTTTAGGTAGTATTACGTAATGTCTCGCAAAAGCTGAAGACATCAGAAGTCTTACTAATATGTTAATTATTTTCCTTGAAAAATAATTTATCCAAAAAATAGTAAAGATGTTTTAAAACAGATATCTGCAGAATTTACAGTTTAAAAATAAATCTTGGAATTAAAATAAAATAGCAGCTCATATTCCCAGTACTCTGGATATATAACAGATATATCATAAGAGATTATATGCAAATTCCTGTTTCTTTAAAAAAAACAGTGTTTGCCTCTGATATTTTTAAACAATTGTTTTCATGTTACTGAACATGTAAGCCAAACAACATCTTAAGGGATCAAAATAGTATTTTTCCTTGTTAATACTGAAGAAAATAAGTTGTCATAAAATGGAGTTTTATATTCCCAGAACACTTTTGAAAGAACCCTGCCTAGTATTGGGATCTGGGCTATCCTGAAGGATGACACAGTAAGGAAGTCTCCATCACCTTCTATAGTCTTTGCATAACAGCCTTGAGTTTTTTCTCTGACTACCAAAAGTTGAGGAATTTGCTAAACAAGCAGATCTTTTAGAAGCTATGCACACAGCATAAACAATTATTAGTATTAGCATCAGTGGTTAGTATTAATACAAGGCTTGTTTATGATGCAGGTACAGTGGAAGATTCATAATAAAGTCCTTTTCCAGTTCCTATGAGAAAACAGGCCTGTGATTTCTCATGTCAAAAATGAGTGTAGAACATTACAAAACTACTATAACTTTTCCTTCTAATCAGTCTGATGGAAATGTGTAGATGAGGAAGCATGATACTTGGCAAAAATGTTAAAATTAATATGAACGTTATTCTAAGCTGTGACATATTATATAAAGACTAATATGACAGTTGTCCTTGGAAATGTGGACACAGTAAGTTCAGCTACATGGAACAAATCCAAAGATTTGTGAACTTTTAATGAATCATTGTTAATCTTTTTTTTTCTTTTTTTTTTCTTTTGGGGATAAAATATTTTATGTTCTTTTTAATAACTTGGAATTAACAAATGATTAGAGTAGTTTCCACTCAATAATGAAACAAAAATACTCTGAAAGTCACTAATAAGACAGAAGGTAAACAGTAGTTTCAAGTAATCTCTGAGCTTTATTTTGTGTACAAAGGCAGAGACATAGACATAAACTACTGAAAAAATGGTAAATTATTAAATCATTTCATAAGAACTTGTGACAATTTTATTTTCATATATTTGTCTCAACAACTTTAGAAATACTATATTCAAATATCATGACCAAGTCAATAAAATTAATGGAGTCTAGAAAGCCGTTCATCTTAAGTCATTTGTCCTTTATTGTCTATAAAGAGAATTTCAATCTGTAGTGCACTGTAGAGATTGGCATATAGGGTCCTGAATTTGGATGTTTTAAGCTGGATCCCCAGCTAAAGCCAAGAACCACTACTAGTAGGTCTTTCAAGACAGGCACTAGACAAATATGCACAAAACTCTGTATGTCCCAGATTTGTACTTCACTTCCAATAACTGACAGAAAATCATTAGAAAAGCTTCTGTTGCTATTTTGCTGAAAATGTAGCTACAAGAAGAAAATCAAACATTAATATATCAACAGTTTATGATTATTTTATTTTTCTGTAATTGGACCAATAAATCTCATCTAAAATTATTTTTAGAATCTCCTTCCCCAAATGTAGAAATTATGTAACAATCTGAGCATGATATATTATGTGGTATTTTTAAGATAGCCAGTTTTTTTCCCTTCACAGATTACAGATTCTTGTTACCCTTAGATTTCCATGCATAAAAACAGTGTAGTACCTCTTGCACTGTGTTACTGTCATTTTTCTTTCATAGTTCTGGTTTGATTGCTGTCTTAGCACATTGGTTGATCGTGGATTTTGTGCTACATTGCTGATCATTTTTTTGCATTTTTCTTTGTCTGCTTCTGAGGCTTTTAACAAGGTTTTCTTAGCCTTTCGGGTTCAATCAGCTTGTGAAAGTTGAAGCAATGTCAGTTTCCAATCTTATGCCTTGAGAAGCAGAGGCAATTGAGGTGGTTAGGGGCTGCTGGGCAGCAGTCAGCTATTACAGTATAAAAAGTAATTATAGCCTTGACTCACTAAAGAAGGTAGCAAGAGAACACAGAACCCAGCTCACAGTAGATCAAAGAAATATTGACTTTGTAAAAGTAAACAGTATATATAAAACACAGAAGCTTTCTCAAAGTAGTAGAGACATTAGGTCAGACCTCAACTAATTTACTACAAACCAACCAAATTAACTATATGGGATTATTTCTTTCCTGTACCATTTCAGAATATTAGACTGTAGATAGCTTGATAAACCTTTGTTCCTTGACTCCCTTTCACTATGTTACCTTTGAAACCTGCATGATGTTATTTAAAAAGCTAAATCACGTGCTAACAACTGGCACATCAGTTGAGAGACTGCATTTACTTGGTAATTCTTACAAATTAAGGTAATTTTAAACACTAGGGGAAAGGTACTATTAGCAAAATATTTTGGGATTGAATTAAACATGTATTCACAGGGACAATGTCTGAAAATGAAAAAAAAAGTCTTTACAAAATATTTTATGTATTTAGAGCATGTAGTGTTTTTTCGCAAAGATGAACTAGAATTGGCTGCCTCTGTTACCAATTGTTAGAAATAGTCACAGCATCAAAATGAGGACAGAACACTTACTATAAATGCCTGCTACAACATTGTGCAGAGTAGTAGCTTCACCCTGTAGAAATCTGACACAACCCCAGTTTGGTTCCCGGTATTGCTTTTCTACTAGCAAAAATAATTTTGACTCTTATGAATACCTCTTTTAGGTATTCAGTGGTGAAATCTCAGCCTTAACAAATGTACCTGCTAATATATACATTGGTGTTATTTTTCCCATACAGATATCTATTACCATTGACTTCCGATTTCTTATTTATATTCACTCATACCTTTAATTGTTTGCATTTGCCTTTGAATTAGCTAACCTGAAAAAACCTATATTACTCAATCTTCTAATACACTGGTGTTATACTGTACACAGCATACTGCTTTCTTAAGCATCTGAATATTTCCTCTCATTGCAATTTATGTCACCACTAAGTTAGAAATTCAGTGTGGGTAAACACTAGAACACCATAGTGTTCACCATAGTGAATCTTTTGCTCAAAGTTAAATTTACAGAAAAATAAAACCTTTGCCCTGCTGATTATTACAGGGTTTTTGTTATGATATTATGGTTACAATTCAGATGAAAGACTGCAAAATGCTTTCTCAATATCTGTGGAATTTGTGGTCAATTGTCTTTTTCTGTTTGTCCCTTTCCAAAAATACTGTTATTTACAATATCATGTCTGCATAAGATTTTTCTTGTTAAAATTTAACTTTTTCTTCCATTAACTTCTCAACTACTTTGTGCATTCTGCTTAACATGCTACTATAAAAACATTGCCTCCCAGAAGGACTGTGACATCTTATTCTGTTGTAGCAACTACATTACCTTGCTTTGGAAATTTGACTATAATATAATTTTCCAGTTCCTCTGGAGCTTTCCTAGTTTCATACTTAAAGCTGAAAAAGTCATGATTTCTTCTCCATAACAGTCTACAGTTTTTTTGGTTTTTTTTTCAGTGAATAGGTCTTACCTGTAGCTATATAATAGTCAAACATTATTTGCTGTTATCATTATTTTCATTTCTAATTCGGTGATCCATGAAAAATAGTCTATTTCAAAATGCTTTAAGTTTTCATACTCAGTGCTGGCCAACTGTGTATTGTAGCACTGAAATAAAAAACCAAGACTGTATATCTCAACCACTGAGGAGAAAAACAAGTTTCAGTACAATTCTGATAAATGTTGAGATGTGTTTTCTTAACTATAAAGCATCTAGCTCTCTTTGAAGGGATGAGACATGCAGTGACTTATTTTATGCTCCTGAGTGCTCATTCTGCCCTTTATCTGAATTATGTCGAGTTTATCCTGCTCATCTAACCAGTCCAGATAGTTATCCAAACTTTGGATGCTTGGTCACAGCTTATCTGAACCACTTGCTTTGGAAATTTGACATAAATTGTGCACCACTTGAGATTCTCACTATCCTTTTGTTTTTGGGCAAGTCAGATGTTTTTTGCAATGTTGTTGAAAACAGACTGTTTGGTGTAGCAAACATATAGTACAAAAAATGTTAACCGAACTCTTGCAAAGCAAGAAGTCATTCTGATCTCCTTTAGGCTTAAGGGAAAAGAATAAGAATTTGTCATCAGAGCAGCTAGTGCAATGATATAGTGAAGATGTTTACTGTATGAACACTGTAGGATCTTAGACAGTGGTTTCATTTCCACTGTCAATTTGTTACATTTTACCATTGTTTCAGAACGCCTACTTGTTTTCTGTATCATGTACTGCTCTGATGCAATCTAATGTTTCTTTCCATGCATACAGCTTGGAGTGTGAGAGAGGCTAAAATAAACCTGGATCCCTCCTGAAAAAGATTTAGGCTTGAATACATAACTGCACAGTGGGACCAAGTATTGCCTAGACAAGAGCCAGAGGGATGACAAACTTCTGGGCTTGACTTGTTCCTCCTTCCCCTAAAGGCAGACAAACTAATTCCATGCATTCGTCTTGTTGCTTCTCAGAAAATATATCAAGCCCTGTACCTTTTGTTTGATTGCTCACTCTCTGCCCCCCATATGGACATCAAGCTTAAATTTGTCAAAGAAATAAACCCAGCATACAAGAAATGAATCTGTGTCTTTGTTTCTTTATTGGATTATCTTTAAATACACTTTATTCACTATTATTTTGTTCAATGTTTTTGTATCAAGCATATAACATGATTGGAAGTTCCTTCATTTTAATGCTACAGTCAGTACAATTGGTAAAGCACTTCGACGTCATATAACATGAACAACAAAATAGTATTTATCCCATTCTTTATACGTGCATTTTTTCTTCTGAAAATAAAACTCTGTGGAGTAAAAGAGTAGAGCACATGAAAGATGACATCTATAGCATTCAATGTTTAATTTTAAATTGATCTAAGTTATGAAGATAAATCCATGAGGTCAGTCTGCATAGCCCAAACTTTTTATATATGTTTCAAAAATAAATCCAGCTCCAGGTGACAGGTACAAAACCAAACAGGATTGTACAGTAGTGTTTTTCCGTGGCATTAAGGTAGTGCATAGTCATGTTTTCTAAACAATCAGTAGGAAACTATGAGAAAAAACAAAGCAGAAATGGAAAAAAGTTAAGTCAATGATTTTATTAAATAATCAAACAGGAAGAGGCACAATAAATGAACAACACATTGACCACATTTTTATTTAATGTTCTTCCTATTCTATGTCATCTTTTTAATATAGAAGGCTTAACTTTGTATGACACCAGATATGTTTATAACTCCATGCCAGCTGCTGATGCTGTCTATACAGTGTGACATTTCTGATATTTTGATTATATTTGAGATGTCAGGAAAGACTTTGCTACCACTCTAAGAAAAGAAAGGCACAGTAAGGTATTTTCAGAGGTAAGGATAAATATGGTTTGCTTGTGCTTTTTTGGTGGTGTGGCAAAGCTCATAGCAGAAAGAGGAAAAGCAGAAAAAAAAAAATGGATTATTTTATTCTACAAGTCAAAATTAACAGATATTTGCTTTATATGATTTTTTGGCCTTCAGAACATTTGTCATATCATCTTGAAAGTGTTTAGTGTTTTTTTCTTACTTCTTTCTCTTTCTACTCTTTTTGACAGTTATGCTTCTGTGTAATATATGAACAACACGCATTTTAAACAACTTTCATGTCTGTATGACAGTATTACTATTGATTTCCTCTATGTATTAAATCCAAATCTCATCATAATTAGTGAGCATGTTTTTATACAACATATTCATAGTTAAAAGATGTGTCATATTTTTCCATCTTTTTAAAATAGCACATTTGAACTGTTTTTAGCTCCTAGCTGATCAGCTTCTAAACAAGATGCTCCTGAATTATTTTCTTTTGCTATACCAAACAGTGTGCTCTCTTTTACTCCTTTTTTTCCCCTCTTTTTTTACAGCATGTCAAATATTCCTTTCTGTTATCATTGTAGTCCTGCTTTTTTATTATTTAGTTCTAACTTATTCCCTCCTGTCCTATCTATTCCCTTATAGTCACCTTATATTCCCCTATATTCCCTCCTGTCCGTTTCTTCTATCTTTATGCAATATGGTTTGACTGCTGCTCACCTACCCTATTATCCTTCTCCTGTTACCTCAGGCCTTTGTTTCATCATTTCTTTCCTACCCTTTATACTTCCACTTTCATCTTCTGTTTCCCCTTTCTAAAGGAATATTCCACCACTTTGTACTGTTTCCTGCACCTTTTATTTTTTTCCCAAATAAAGAGCCTGCACTCTGGCTGTACATTCGTGAGAGCCTTTTGTCATTTACCTTTCTCTTTTATGGCCCACCTTTATTTTTTCTACTTGCTGTCTTCCTATACTAATAATTTAAATAATATTTGTAAACATATGTTGATATATTTTTTTTGTTCTTTGAATAATATTTATGTCAAGGACATCCATGGTGCCATTCATCTAACCTATTTTAGATTTCTACAATGTGGATGTCTACACATTTTTTGGTTATTTTACGGCAGGAAGTTGATGTCATGAAGGAATTCTATGGTAGACAAGTCAAATGCAAATATCCACAATTAGTCTTCCTTTTCTCTAGGTGTGAATCTTTGTTTTTAGCCTTTTTGGCTTTCAGAAAATGATATTGGAGATGAGGAGAAATATCCAACGCATGTATACCCCACTAATAAACATTTGAGTTAATGGACAGTTCTTCATAAGACTACTCACAATTAAAACTATGTCTGTGAAATGTTTTACATGAAATTAGGTAGTACTAACATGGGTATCTCCACACCGTGTAATAGAACTTTAGTCTCATTATTTATGTCTGCTTTTCATGCCAGATTGCACAGAGTAGTCTTGATCCTCTGACCTTGGCACTTAATTGATAAGGCCACCACATTTCTCTAGACTGCCTAGGTTTTCTCCTTCTAAAAGGGTGTTGGAGGAGGTTCGGAGCTGGTATGTTCCTGTGCCATAGTTATATTCTCACACAAAATCAAGATGTGGTCACGTTATATTCCTTGATCTGGAAATTTAGAAGCACTCCCAAATCTAGTAACATAGATTTCCTTCACACAGAGTGCAAAGCTTGTTCTGAATTTTTTTGTAAACTTACAGGAGTTTAGGAAAAGCAGCATTTTAATTCCGTCTAGGGTCTGGTTTACAATGGATCTTAGTCAGCAGTTACCTAGACCAAAGTTATGTAAGGTTCAGGGAACTTATAGGCACATTGCTGGGACCATGGATTAAGCTTTCAGAATCTCTTTCAGACATATATATCCTGCGCCACTCTTTTCATAGGTGCCAAACTGTTAGCAGAATAATGCTGTAATGGTGCAAGGGACTATCTCAAATTTTACCAGGCTTAGGTGCTGGCTCTAATCAATCATGCATTTCTCTATAATTACTCATGCTGGTTAATTATGAAATTATGCAATAACGATTAGGAGATATCTCCCTTGGTATATAGTTGAAAGGCCATATTTGCTAGCTTATTTTATACCTATAGCTCTTAGAAAACTCTATGTGCTCCTCAGTAGGAAGAAAGCTGTTATTTTCTATTTCCTTGTGATGTTTAGAAGTATATGTGTTTGGACATGGGCATATAAGTGTCATATATGTGTACATATTTAAGCATGATTAATAGCAGGCAACCTGAGGTTTTTAACTGACGTGTCTAACTTACAAAGCAGAGGGACTGATTTATCCTGGACTACTGAGGCTCAGGAAATAGGTACATAATTGTCTACAGTATAGTTTGAATATACTAAGAATTTAATATTCCTCATTAACTAGTGTCTGCACCTGAATGGGTTGCAGTAAGTCACTACTTGAATACTCCTGGTCCATTTTAATAAAAAATAAAACATTTTGATTTTATAATTGTCGGATACCGCATGTTTGTAAAACAGTGTAAAAGGCAAAGAAGAGGACATCTTAAGCCAATGTACAAAAAAGTATTGACTTAAGTCAGACAGTAGACAGAATACAAACTAGTAAACACGAGGTTCAGTATTCCCGTTGGTATGTCATACTGCATCCTAGCTACAACAGACAGGTAAACAGAACAGAAGTGATATTTTACAGTGGTTTTATGTATCCAGAGTTGAAATGAATGTCAGTACTTGTAACAAAATGAAGAAGGCCATTAGGAGTATTTTGACTCAATACTAGTCAACAGGCTTAGTTTATAATTTATAATGATGCAGTTGCTTGAGTTTGGGGCAGTAATGAAATACAGAGTACCTACAACGTGCCAATCACATCAGAAAAAAAAAACTTAAAGTCAGAAGCTGTTGACATTCTAAGTCACGTAAGCCTTTAAACTCTGCTAGGCCACGGCTCATTCGGGAAACTGAGTGGTTGCAGTCAATTTGTAATGCAAAACACATTTTGCTTAGTATCAACAGAAACTTTTGCTTTGCAATTGGCAAATCAGTTATAAAATAAAACTGACAACCACTGTCCACATTGTACGGTACTTTCTGACAGTTTTTCAAGATTATTTAACTTCTCTTGCTATTTATTTGAAAGCTTAAGAAACAGTCTTTTAAAAAGCTGCCAGTCTGTTCCTTGTCACAAGAACGCTGCATTTACTTCTCTGAAAGGGAGAAATTCAGGTAGCACTGAAGACTGAAATTCAAGGTTGCACAGTATATGCAGGGAATATACAATAAAGATAAAGTTGTGTTATTTATTGTTGGTAAATAAAAGAATTTCTTTAAGAACCCATTTTAAAACTGTATTTCCTTATCACACTAAGGCGCTGTAACTTTTTACAGAACAAAGATATTGCTTGTAGCTTCTTTTGACAAGTATATAAGCTTTCCTCTTTTTAAATGATTTTTTTAAAAAGGAAGTTTTAAGTGGAAAATTTTAAAAAACCTTTAACAACCTTGTAAATTGCAGATAAGAATTTTATTTTCTTGAAAGAATCCACCTTTCTTTCCTCAGCCAACCTATGTTGAACCTATCTTTATTAGTATCATTCAACTATGTTTTCAGAATATAGCTTGGAGGATGATTTGAATACAGAAGCTAGGCTATATATCAACCCCACTGAAAATAAAGGTGATATATTGTCATAGGATATCTTACTATTATAATATCTCATATATCCCTAGATTCCAGTTTTAAATTTGTTCAATAGTTTATAATGAGTCCATAGTATTATTGAAGTAATTACAAAAGAAGCCCCACACAATAACAAATTTTAACAGTTCTTACATCTGAACGATACTAAGTGCTAAAGCCAGGCTCGTCATTGATTTCTGTTAACTAATGAGATTATCTGTCATGATTTAATTTTCAAATATATTTAAATATACATGTTCACATATATGCAAGAAATAAATATATATTTTATGAAAAGTAGTTGTATTGTAATGACAAAGTCCCTTTACTCTGACAAAACTTAGCACTGTACTATGACGCACAATATAAAACAGTATCCATGTGAAAACAAGTTTTCTGAATAAACCATGATCCTGATGGAATCTTGTAACCCCTTTTTGTAATTTTAAAAGATACACTTATTGTGGGATAATTGCTGGAGGTGACTTAGAAATTAAACTTATATTCACACTTTTAGGTAAGGTACAGCATTGAAGAAGATTCCCGGGTGGAATGTGGCTGACATGCAAGGAATCCATTCCATGGAAAGTTGCCTAGGCCTGCAACCTTAGATGTCGGTGACACCAGGGGAACTTGATGTGCTGACTCTAAGAAGGTACTGTTCAGAGGGTGGAGCGGTGTGGAGATGCCATGGCCAGGCTCTGCGATTAAATGGGAACCCCGGTATTGTGTGTGACTAATAAGGTGCACATTTGCTACCCTCGGCCAACAGTCTGTCATGTTTTTGACAAAATGCTGTCCTTTTGGTGAACTTTGCTCATTATAACATCGTTATAATACCAAAACACACTTCCATCCCAAAAGCTACCCGCCTCCAAGGTGCAACCACCCCTCACTGAGCTTAAACAAAGGTATGACTAGAGTCACTCAAGCTCCACTCGAAAGGTGAAAGATAGTATAAAATGGATTGAGAGAGAGAGAATGTTAGGGAAGACACCATCGTGTACCACTCTGACCTCTGGGATCAGTCGATGGGCTGAGCCTCTCTTCCCCCCATCAGGACAACTTTGGGTAAGAGTCGAACACTTGGTTATACCAAGTGCCTCCCCGGGAAACTTAGAAATTTCTCTAGAACTGCTTTATTATCTTTTAACGCGTTTATAGCTGGCAGTGTCACTCATACTCTTGGTATTTGCACGTGCTTTGCAGACAGTGAATTTATCACCGGTAATCCAAAGAATCTGTGTGTCTGTTGCTCTAATAAACTGCACTCTTTATGAATGTGGCCGTGGTAGTTATTGAACACGACCAGACTCTTTAAGTGTGGCCGTGATAGTTCATGCAACATGACGAGACAGGGGATGCACCGCGTTATTAGTGAGTCCGTAATCATGAAGTTCAGTATGCTGAACACTACTGGACATACAACGTTGTAAATTAACACTGTCGCCTTAACTCTGATGAGTGGCTACATATACAGTCCTTAGAAAACAAACCGTTGACCAAGTCTGAGACTAAGACTGGACTTAGCTGCACCTAGACTGCTCTCTGAGAAGGAGTTTAGAAAGCAAGGGGGTCCTGTCCAAACCTCGTGACTCAACGGGAGGGTCCCCCCCGCAGCCACTCCTCAGAATCCTATGCGACAGTAACTCTTAACACAACACTTATGTCTTGAGTTTTTGTGTTCTTTAATTAAGCAGTGCAAAATTATTTTCTATTCTTTTCTTCTAAAGAAAAAGAGCAAATGACATTTACAAAAAAATAAACTATTAATACACTAACAGTTTAACTTTGTCACACAGTGTAAAAATATAAATCTCATAAACTCTGTCTTAAGTGACATTTCCAAATATTAAGTCTGCTTTTTGTCCCATATGAAAAGGGCTAGGAAGCTTTAAAACATATATAATATATATGGTAATATGATAATATGGTAATTTGATTAACAGAATAATATTAAAACACAGTTAAATGTTAATAGGGGAAGAATAATAAGAAGAAGCAAATGGTCCCAAGGAAAAGAGTTTGTTTTGCAAAAATTAGATAAAGTAAAAAAAATAGTGAACAGAGGAAGCCCACATATTCTTACCTACCAGATTGGCAGGTGGGCTGCTTTAGAACATTTTTATGACTCACCAATGTGTTAGTACTACTGCTAAAGGCAGATGGATGAAAATGCCAAGCATATGTGAAGAAGGTCAACAGCAAAAATTCTAAGAGAAAGAAAAGGCAACGTTCTTGTTAACAATTTTATAGCACTCTGTGATAAAACTACAGGAAGTTGGCTTCTTAAGATGGCCAGGAAGAAAAACCTGAATACAATGTCATTTTTGTGTTTTGTGTCATAAAGATAAGTTGACCATACATCAGCTCGTCTACTTTTGCACTGTTTCAATTTTTTTTCCTTCTTCTCTGAATTAGTAGTTCTGAATAGAACTACAAGAATAGGTTTATTTATAGATGTCCATTTTACAGGTGTCAAATAATACTATAAACATGGATGTCTGAAAATATGCTATAGACAATTCTGGTGGAATTTTAATACTAGCTAAATTACAGCACTTTTATGAAGAGACATCTTATTATAATATGGTCTCCTATTTTACCAAATTGATGTGTGTACATTTTTGCTAATTGTTTATGTCCTATGAAAATAAAATGCTAATACAGAGACATCGTATCAATATATTTGTAGGCCAAATCCTCACACTACAGTTAGTGAAGAATTAGACATAGTAGTAAGTTTTTTGTCCTTTTTGTATTAGTATCTCAATAGGAAGATTCTGGGTTCCATTCATTATACTGTTCCCAAGTATAGTGGTTTAGACATAGCTCTGGGACCACTCTGTTGCCAAGCTCTTAAAGAATTCCTTAATCCAGTCATGTGAATAGCCTTGGCGTAGGCTTGAGAAATACTTCAATGGCATAAGAGGTTGCTTTATGATCAGAAAGTGTTGCCTTTTAGTAGCTGGTTGTAGCTTATTAGGTAGTTAGTTAGAATGAGACAAGGGGAAGTCTGGCATTGAACTGAGGGATGGCTTGTTTATATTAGAAAGTTGCATTAATTACTGTATTTGCAATTGAGGAATGAAATTCTGTCAGCTACAGTCTGGCGTTTCCCTGCACAGGAAACGAGGTTTGGGAGAGGCAATGTGCCACATTGCCTTAACCCAGAATATTAGCAGAATTGCTAAATTTGGACTAGGAGGAGAGGTAATTCTCATGTGAGTTTTTCCTTGTAGCACTAGTTTACTAATTGATTGTAATGAAACTTCAACATCATAGTTGTCAGAGTAAAATGGAGTTCAACAAGAGATCTTTGCCCTATTCTCAACTTGTGTTTTTGGTAGTAGTCACTTGTTGGCAGAAATCTTCCCTAATAATGTGTCAATAAGCAGAAGTATTTGTCTGCTGCAAGTACAACATATTTTTCCAGAATAGATTTAAAGTGTCTATCATGTGTCTTTACTTGTGTAAGCATTTTACGTAAGACTTGAAGGCTGTAAGTGACTGAAAAAGGGCATTGCTTAAGGGTGAAATTGCTGTATACTTCAGGATTTTCTAGGAGAGAGAATTCACAAAGACCACTATCTACCTTATGTTTTCCACTATAGATGCATGACAGATATGTATAAATCACCTCCGCGTCCATTATCATCTTTATCCAGACCCTAGAGATATTTGGTATCTAACTATTATCAGAATTGGGGACTAGGCTCTAAAACTTGACTGGGAATTTGAACGTAACTGCAATCTACTACACAACAGTTAGCACTATTTTGTCCATTCTTGTTATCAATGACATACAGAACAATTCTAGTCACAGCTTTAAGAAACAGGCTTAAACAGCATATATTATGATATGTTGTACACAGACTAAAGTTGCAGTACTAATCACTGAGCAAAACTTAAAATCGTTGGATAATCCAGCTTCTAAATTTCTGAATGATGCATTCTAATCCAAACCATTTGGTATTCATGAGACTTTATGCTGATGTTTCAATTTTCTGTATGATTTTGGAGTAGAAGAAGGTGATGAATGTTCCCTAATAATTTTTAGTCTGAAAATACAGTTTTATTATTCATTACAGTGCTTCATAATAAATTTATGCAGTGCCCCAAAGGAGTCATTGGCAGTTCAGGCAAAGTAGTACCTCTCACCAAACCTTCATAAGATATCTTAAAAAATGAAGTTCCTTGAGGCACCAATTTATAGAAGTGGTTCCTAATGCAAAAAACACTGTAAAGCAGAATATTTTGTAACATGATGAAGTAAATTTCTTTTGTAAGTCCAGAACAGTTATCCTCATAAAGTATGTGTTGTCAATGATCATCTACTCTTAATAAAAACATTCCTATAAAATCATTCTTTTGAAGCTTTATTACTTCAGGCTCTGAACTCATTAACTTTCACATCTAGATAGAGAGGTTTAGGTGGGAGATCACTAAACCAGCATCCTTGAGCTTGTCATACTGGTCATTCAGTGGATAACATTATTTATTTTAAATCCATTACAGACTTTACTTGAAGAAATAAATACATCTACTTCTATTTCTTGTTTCTCAATTATTCATTAAATACAAATATAAACATTTCATTCATTATTGTGTGCTTATTTTTTATAGCTTGACAGTGTCCCCAGATAACAAGCTTTTGATCACCTATTTTTATATTTTCTTTCTTTCACTCTGAACGTCCTTCTGTTTCCCACTAGTTGTCTAGGATTAATTCTCGGAAAGGTAGTAACACCTTAAATAACTTCAGTTTCACACTAGGATGGAAGATATCTCAGACAGAAAATTACACCAAAAGGTGGATTAAAAAGCTGACCTTTGTCACCTTTTACCTGCTAGTTGCTGGAGTTTCTGTGAGGCTCTTGATGTACGCTGCATGTCAAAAGGAGTTCATGCTCACTGAGATGGGCTGTCACCCCTTTGACATTCTTGCAGAGGTTTTTCACCAATGTTTAGAAACTCCATTGGGGTTATGTGATTTAAAAAAACTTGAATAATCCAAGAGATGAGCAAGAGCCTAATAACAGCATGATCATGAATCTATGTCCCAAAACTCTGTGTTAAGATTGGAATTAATAACAGCCTTTCTGATGGGTAAGCCCATTTAAAACCACTAAAATTGAAGATATAAGAAGAATAATCTTTAGACTTGAGGAAATTAAGAATACACCAAAGATAAAGACTTTCAGGAGAATCCTACAATAGCTAAGTTTCCCTGAAAAACAGACGTATATTATATATATGAAACACAAAGATGTCAGGTGAATCTTTGGAGAGAGAGGAAGGAAAGAATATGGGCTCTAGACTGACGATCAGACAAGGAAATATTCAAGAATATTCAAGAGTAAGGAAATACTTAAGAAAAATCATTACTTTGCAAGAAAACGCTTTTGATTAATTTTAAAGCATCTATGAATTCTGTAAGACTGTGATTCTGACTACAGAAGAACTTGTAAATCTTTCTAGAAATCAAGCAAAGGTTGTTTCTTGAGGTGTAACACTGTGATAACAAGGTAATACAAATTCTTGACCCAGCCTTGCTCACAGCTGCTAAATGAAAAAAAGTGAGTTTGCACATGCTTGCATCCTTCTGTACATAAATACTTTTAACTACTTTGTACCCTTTCCTGATTCTTTCGAGTACAAATATAACTAATATTTAAGGTTAGAGGAAACACACTGGTGATAATGTCAGGCTTTGGCTTAAGATACTTACATATACATATGTAAATAGTGTGCATTCATTGCATATATTGTTGTGTGAGAGAACTGTCTGATTCAGTATTAAATTGATAACCCATATTTTTTTAATGTTTTATGATTTTAAGAAAGAATGGGTGCTATAGATTTAAAAAGAAAGAAAAAGAATTCTGAATATATCTTACATTAAATGTAGTTGGTGATACAATTAACAGAGGGTAAAGAGTAAGATGCCTAGAGAGATGTGAGCACTTTGTGAGACTAATAGAATAACTGAAGAGTCACTCAGTAATGTCCCAAAAGACCTACATGATTAAAGTAGTGCTTCAAGCAAAATTTAAAATCTAAACCTATATTTTAAAAAACTGCAGTTCCACTGGAGGTTCCTGTATCTCATAGGTTTCTACTTTCCATTGTTTAAATCAACAGTAAGTGTCACAAGAGAGCACTTTTTGGACATGTGAAAATGCTTTGGTCCTGGTGTGGCTGAAGAATGTGACATACATATCATGCTTACATATTCAAAAATTAAATATTCCTGTAATTATTTTGACTGAATGGATTCAGTGTAGTAGACTTCCTCTATCAATAGCCTACATATTCCTAAAGACCGTGCTCCACAGAAAGTGGAAAGGTGGCCACCTATTTCTTTTCAATCAAGCAGAATGCTGCCATGAAATAATTTATTCTCAGAGCCTGTCTACTCCTAGTTCTCACCATTAAATATCAATCCACCTACTTAATAGCTGCCTATTTCTGAGTGGGTTTGCATGTAAAACTTAATTCTGTATACAGAGAATGAGAAAACATCCAATCAGACCTCCAGAATTGGATCCTTCACAAAAAGAATGTTAAAACAGCTGAAGAGAGAGAAAGAGACATTTGAAATCTCTCCAAGATTCAGATGCTTAATTTATGGTCAGATTTCAGGGGCTGGAATTTCTTCCTGGATTTAGTGCTTAAGTCATATAGGGTATACATAACTGCTCTTCACTTTCCCCTGCTTCAGGACTTACGGAAGGAAAGAATGGATCCTTGCTCTCCTACATACTAGGGAAGAATTTTAACTATTGAAAGGAAAACTAAAAGGTGGGAACAAGAGAATAAGATAATTTCCAGCCTTGGGTGCTAGGGGGAGAAGAAACTTCTGCTTTTCTTTGAGTTAGAGCTAATAGCTGTTTTTCTGGGCACTGGATCTCAAGCGGAGCACCTCTGAGTGAGTTACATATGTGTGCAGATTTGAAGGAAAATTTCTGTCATCCATCCTTCCCCAGTTGCTAGCTTTGGATGGCATCTCAACAAGAATGCTGGCTGCTGGTAGCTCCCAACAACTGTCCTGATGGTCTTGGATGTCATTCTGAATTATGACGGATGTGTCCCCATACATTTTATAACAGGAGTCTAAGCTCTAATATTGTATTCTGGATTCTAGCCTGGGGAAAACAATACTACAAAATTCATCATTACTTACATCCTTATAGGTGTTTACTTCCCTCTAACATCAATGGGAACCAAATTTGTAGGTAAAGTTGAAAAATCTCACCTAATATTTACATTCAGCAGTGAAGTTTGTGATGCAAGCTTGTGATGCTTGAAGCTTGTGATTGTTCCACTCTGTACTGGTGCTGCTCCACCATAATATATATTAATATATCAATACATATTCATATATATTAATTATATATTAATATATAATATAATATTGTCTGGTTTAACTATGTATAATGGAATGGTGAACCACTACTACCCCAGAAGGTTTTTTCCCATTAGGAAATGCATGATTTAACTAAAAGGTTGGTGGGGGGGTGTGTGTGGGGGGTTAAGTAACAAACCTGTATAGAAACTTAGGTTTGATCTGGACATGAAAAAATAGAGGTAAAACAATGTAAACATTTAGAGGCACAAGACCATTAAATTACCTTTCTGGATAGGAGCAGATTTTCTTTAAGAAAACTTAACATTCTGATGGGTTTTGGTGGTCAGAAGAGGGAGCTCTTGAACTATGGCACAGTGTTTCTAGTAGTCAGATTCTAAAGAGTAGACCTTTATTCCTCGCATTATTAAAATTAAATTCTCGAATGCTTAAAATATTTTAAAGTAGCCTACTCAGTCAAAACAGTATATCCGAGATGCTAATGGTTCCTTTTAAATACATATAAACATGTAAGGAAAAGGGGCAAGAAAAGCAAAACCTGAAACCAAAAATTAAAGCAGAAATAGCTTGTATCTCCTATTAAATAAAAATCTCATACATGCATACCATCTGAGAGAAAGTATTCATGTATTTAATTAAAAGCTTCTGTAAGATATTGCTGAGAAAGTTTGTTCTTTGTACATAACAATAATTAAAAACCCAAAAGTTATCACAGAGTGTCTGTATGTTCTTTATCTACAATCATCAATCAATAAACAAATACATAAATAAATCTTGGTCACTTGTTTAGATCCTGCCAAAAATTATCAACATAAATACATCCATAACACAAACTGAATCTGATATTCTAGTGTCATTTCTCAGGAAGATTTTTCAAAGCCATCATAGGACTTAAGATAATGCTACTGACATATGTAGGTCACTCAAGATGGGATTTGTTTTACCTGCCCCAGCCATCTAGGAGTTAGGTATCTAGCTGTTGAAGCCCTCCCTATTGGCAGCATAGTGAGATCAGTACTATTAATGAAGGAATGATTTTCTCATCCTGACATAGGTCTCTGAGATATGAAACACCCTTTTTGTGAACTTAATTCTTTTAATTCATTATACAACTAGCTCTAAATGCTTCAGTTTTAGACTGGTAAATCTGGCTGAATACGATGTCTTTTTATCATTGATTAGACAGGAACTCATGCTTAGGTTATGCAGGCGATCTAGACAAGGCTGTTGGACATCATGAGACCTATGAGAGACCCATGTTCTTCTGGCAGATGGAGACAGGTGTCAGGTCTAGGGTATATCAAATAACATCAAATGCCTCTGTTACTGAATTGTATACCTGAATTCGGTTGTCTGAATCAGGAACGAATGTCAACATAAAGAAATGGTGAAATTTAAATGAGCAGTCTGCATTTATCAACATTTAAATTCCAGAAAAATCTCTTTCACAGAACATTTTTCACCCTTATCTATCAGTCCACTTACTGAAGAAATCATCAGAAGAAATCATTCAAAGAAATAAAGTAATTTAGCACAGCAGCAATGAAGGCTAATCCTATAAAAGTCTGCACCAGCAATAAGGTCCCCAGCAGGTCAAGGGAATGATTATTCCCCTATGTTTGGCACCTGTGAGATCCCATGTGGATTATCGGGTTCAGCTTTTGGTCCCATAGTACCAGAAAGATGTTGACATACTGGCACAAGTCCAGAGGAGGGTCACCAAGGTAATTAGGAGGTGACACACACAACATACAAGAAGATATTCAAAGCTTAACTGGGCACGATTCTAAGCTGACTGATCTACTTCTGAAGTTTGACCTTGCTTTGAGCAAGGAATTGGAGCATGGGACCTCCAGAGGTGCCTTCCAATTTAAATTATTTTACATTTTTATGACTTTATATAAACCTTGAGGGTTGGTTCTGAACCTGTCAGGATACTCATAGTGTATCTAAATGTCTGCATGGCTTCTCTGATTTTTGCTAGCAGAAACAGGGGAAATTAGGGTTGGAAGAATACCTGCCCTGTATTTCTAAGTACTTTCAGTTGAGAACATGCCAGATGGAGATGTTTTCTTATTTGTAAGTGCATGAGCACAGCAGGGAAAGAGAGGGCTTATCATAACAGCTAGCTGATTTCCCAGGCTGTTCGAGACACAATGTACTTAGGGAAAGGCTGTGGATGTTGTCTATCTAGACTTCAGTAAAGCCTTTGACATGGTTTCCCACAGCATTCTCCTGGAGAAACTGGCTGCTCATGGCTTGGATGGGTGGACTCTTCGCTGGGTAAAGAACTGGCTGGACGGCCGGGCCCAAAGAGTGGTGGTGAATGGAGTTTACTCCAGTTGGCGGTGGTCACAAGCGGTGTTCCCCAGGGCTCTGTGTTGGGGCCAGTTCTGTTTAACATCTTTATCAATGATCTGGACAAAGGGATCGAGTGCACCCTCAGTAAGTTTGCAGATGACACCAAGTTGTGTGGGAGTGTTGATCTGCTTGAGGGTAGGAAGGCTCTACAGAGGGACCTGGACAGGCTGGATCGATGGGCCAAGGTCAATTGTATGGGGTTCAACAAGGCCAAATGCAAGGTCCTGCACTTGGGCCACAGCAACCCCATGCAACGCTACAGGCTTGGGGAAGAGTGGCTGGAAAGCTGCCTGGCAGAGAAGGACCTGGGGGTGTTGGTTGACAGCCACCTGAATAGGAGCCAGCAGTGTGCCCAGGTGGCCAAGAAAGCCAATGGCATCCTGGCTTGTATCAGAAAAAGTGTGGCCAGCAGGACTAGGGAAGTGATCATGCCCCTGTACTCAGCACTGGTGAGGCCGCACCTTGAATACTGTGTTCAGTTTTGGGCCCCCCACTACAAGAGAGATATTGAGGTGCTGGAGTCTGTCCAGAGAAGGGCAACAAAGCTGGTGAAGGGTCTGGGTGAGCAGAAGTTTTATGAGGAGCTGCTGAGGGAGCTGGGATTGTTTAGCCTGGAGAAAAGAAGGCTGAAGGGAGACCTTATGGCTCTCTCCAACTACCTGAAAGGAGGTTGTAGAGAGGTGGGGGTCGGTCTCTTCTCCCAGGTAACAAGTGATAGGACAAGAGCAAATGGTCTCAAGTTGTGCCAGGGGAGGTTTAGACTGGATATTAGGAAATTTTTCTTCACTGAAAGGGTTATCAAGCATTGGAAGAGGCTGCCCAGGGAAGTGGTTGAGTCGCCATCCCTGGAGGTATTTAAAAGACGTTTGGATGAGGTGCTTAGGGACATGGTTTAGTGGTGGTCTTGGTAGTGTTAGGTTTACGGTTGGACTCGATGATCTTAAAGGTATTTTCCAACCTATACGATTCTGTGATTCTGTGATTCTGTGATACTTCTGCAGTATCTATTTACATGATAGCTCTTCTTGTGCCAGTGGCAGGATCAGGACCAGACACACTAGCCTCTTTTCAAAGATGTTAGTGAAAGATTTAATTTATTACTAGATGTGAAGTAGACATATCTTTTCATGAAACAAAATGAATAAGGGCAATTTCCCAAAGGAAGAAAAATACTATAAGTTTATATATCAAAGGACTCTTTTAAGTCCAACAAGAAATGCACTTGAGCAGGAAAACGAGCAGTCAAGTAGGTCCATAATGTATGGCCAGTCTCTTGAACTATCATGTCATCTGTGTTATATATTATGGCTTAAAATATAGCAATATATATATTACTTTAATAATGAACAATAAATAAATAAACTTCAGAAGGAAATCCTTTAATGTAGTTAAGAAAGACATTCAAAGAAATAATCCATATAATGACAAAATGTGAATAGAATTATACAGAAAATTAGAAAATATATCTTAAGTTACCAGAAAGAAAATCCTCAATGGGTTTGCTATCTTAGTGGCTTGTAAAAAAAGAAGTAATTTCTCATAAATATGAACATATCTACCTAATCAGTATTCTACTAGATTTCATGAGAATCAAAAAAATCTGAAAGCTTTTGCTCCTGGAGCTATCAAACTTTGCACCAGATGGCCCTCTGCCATTCATATGTGCTAAAATGTCATTTATATCAATCATTATGATATGACATCACTGGGTTAATTACAGGCACTGCTTACTGGTAAAACATATTCTTAGCAATTAAGGATATCCAGGAAAAGCAAGGAGGCAAGTTAGCAAATTTGATCAGCAATGTCTCCAGTGACCATGAAGCACAATGTGAGAACCACTATACTAAACTTGTTTAACATTTTTTCTGACCTTTTTGTTTATACTGTAATGCTCTTTTATCTAGCATCCTCTTGATGTTAGAAGGGTGAATTACTTCTTGCATTTATCAAATAAAAATTCTTTGTCTTGCACAGGTCTACCAGCCCCTTGAAAAGTTCAAGAATGCCTTTTGATATACTCTATTAAGTTTGGTGTTTAGGTCAAATTGCTATGATTTTATTCTTCAGTACTTACATTCTGACAGAGATATATTTTAAAAATATAAACAAATGAAATGAAAATAATTCCTGTTATACATTTAATGTCTGGAGAAATTATTCTAAAAAGGACTGTGTCATTCCCTTATCTATTTTCTTTCTGACTTTTTTACCACAAAAACAGTTTTACCAAAAGCAGTTCATTTGTATATATACTCCTCCAAAACACATTATCTCTCTCTCTTTCTCATATATAATCCTAATTATGTGCCACAGATGTGGAATGTAACAGATGAACTACAAAAATATTGTGCTAAAGTAACTTCCTATACGGCACTATCAATTTGTAATAAAGAATAAAACACTGGTAAGTCATTGTGAACAATCGTGAAAGAAGTAGATCACTTTAAAAAATTCTTCTGGTTTTCATAACTGGCTATTTGTGCACAGCAGTAGAGATGACTGCTAAAACTCACCAACCAAGCTGGATAAAATAAGCTCTGTAAAACTGGAAGGTGGACATCTGGCAAATCACAATTACATGTACACATAAAAGACAAGTTTTAAGTCAATTAAAGCTTCACAGTTATTTTTTATTAGTTTAGTATGCTTAAGTAAGCCAAAAGAATTAAGAACCTTATTCATAATTTTTTTTGATTCACAAGATTTAATGGAGTCCACAATCCACTTAATGGAACTTAGAATAAATATCAACTGGAAATCACAATGAGTTTCTAGAAGAAATGAAACAAATGGATTGAATTTTCAGATCTTCTGTCTGTCTGTGTTCATGCCTTATGTGTCCTAGTAGAACACATGGTTGACTGGAAAGTTTTTTCTTAAAGTTTTTCTGTAATTCAATTATTTCTAAATAAGGATTGATCTATAGAAAAACATGATTAATTCTTCCTAAGCAAGATTAAATGTTCAAATTCATTTTCTATTTTAAAAATTGTATTAAAATTTAAAATTATGCAATAAATAATTATGTACTGTATTAATTAATTTAAAAAATCCACAGACTATTATACATCAAACACAGAAAATTTTCATACAGTAAAAATTAACACACATAGCATAAATTTTTTAATGATTTTGAACTAATAAGGTATTTATATCTAGAGGGGGAGGGGAGAGCTATATCCAGAAATTGCATGTAAATAAAAGAAAGAAGATAAAAACAAGTTTTAAACTGCTTTACACATTCCAAATATAGCCTAAAAGAAAAAGAGTTATTAGTATTTCAACATTTTGACATGTAAGCCCTTTATAATCAAGAGAGCTCTATAATAAACTCTGTTCATATCAATTTCCAAATAAATACAGTATAATCACTCATATTCAGATACAGTTATATTCTCAGTCACTTCCTTATTTCCTTCTACTCAACAAGGATGTTTCCTTTGTTTTGTGTAATTGAAATTACAAAGAACCCTTAGCCTAATCATAGTCACAGAATAAGAGCTCTTGCCATGTTTAGTTAATCACAATTTCATAGCAAGCATAATAAAAAAAAGATAGACTGAAAGATCTAAGGGAAAATGATCTTTCTTTTTGACTAAGTCATTGAACTAGTTTCAAGAACCCTGTTCATTTTTTGTGGGTGGGACTCTCCTGGAAGATTTGCCCCACCCCTTATGAATTGAGGAATTTCTCCATGGCATGTGTGTTGTTCTATCAGTTGGATTATATGTCTATGCAGCAGAAGATGTCCCAAAGAAAAGCGTGGCTTTATATCAGAGTCTGGGTATTTTTATACCAAGCGGCAGTTACTGGAGGATTTTTTTTCCCAGCAAAGATAGGATTTAGCATGGTCATCAATGATGTTACAGAGCAACCCCTGAATTTTTCATCCTTTGCTTTTTGCAAACTAAGTAATTAACACACACTAACCTTTGTGTCACAGAGGTCATTATATTTTAAGCGAGGTGAAAAGAAAATGCATCAAGTGTAATAGTTTCTGTATACAGTATTCCAATGCATTCAAAACTTCCCAATATTTTGGGATGTTACCTTGTGTGATTATCTCATAGCAGTGTACTTTTGTCAGAGTGACAAAAGTGCTGTGAGCTTTACTCCAGATTTTCTAATTTTTGTAAATTACAAATAATTAAAAAAAAAAAGTAACTTTTGTTTACAGCAAGGTATGTCATATGACATGGATATTTCAGGGTCAGAACATCTGAAGATATTCAAAAGACATGGGGTTAGGGACTGCAGCATACGAGAATAGGAAACTGTATAATTAACTGCTGTGAATTTAATATTGTCCTATCTTAAATACCTTGAAGAGCAGGGCAAGAGAAACTTAGGCGTGTGTGCATTAAAGTGTAGGATAAGACTTTAATTTATCTTCAAAAGAAGTTAATTCATAGTTTCTAATAAAACCACATTAAAAATTACAAAATGTATTCTTTTGATAGATTCAGTGTATTTAATGTTATTCATTTTTAAATATAAGTATAAACAGAAGTATATATACAAGTTAGCAATAAAGTTTCCATTTCAGTCATGCTTTTTCAGTTTGAGTTTATCTCCTCATTGGGTATGACTTCATAGTCATAGGGAAGGTTTTGAGGAAAAAAAGAACAAAAAGAGAATCCTTACATACAGATTTTTTTTTTGTTTGGTCATCCATTAAGGTCAACTTTAAATTACCATTTAGTGTACATGCTAAAACAGATTTAGGTGTAAGGTGTGTTCAATGACACTTATTACTCTTCAGTGCCTCTGTAGGGACTGGACTGTGCATGCATACTTTATGAATATTACTTTGTTAAGCACGTCAACATTTTCAGGGGTCTGGAGCAGACAGATTAGACTGTATCTTAAATTTGAAGCTCCTGTTAAAGGAATGATACTAGAAGGCAAGAAAATAATCCAGAAGGCCTCAGGAAGTTAATAAATAAGGAAAACAAAAAAGCTGGAAAGGCCTACTTATGTGTGTTGAACTGAATAAAATCCATCGCTTAAGCTAGTGATAAATTAATGGAAATTCAGTACTGCAAATTCATAATGCCTGATATTCTAACCTTTATAGTATTATTATCTGTAAACTGGGAGTCTTCAAGTGAGTGAGTCAGACTCTTATTCTCACCAAAGGCAAAGCCCATAGCAAGTGTACATTTTAAGAGAGAGTAGCTTTGAATGATGTGCCTTAATATATTAACAATAAATTTTTCATGAACAGACAACTCAAGCAGCAACATCTGCAGCATTTCCCAATTTAACAAGCTTAATCAAAATGGCTTCTTGAAAAATGTTTCTCAAAATAGGGAAAAGTCCTTCAATTTGACAAAGAAACAGCACTTACATGATTGTCACTAAAACTTTTAGATGATGACATCTGCAATTTTATAGAAAATGTCTGTATACATATAGAATTCATTTAAAATAGATTATCCATAATAATTAAAAAATATAAAATAACTTTTATTCAATAGATTTTGATGAGAAACATTTTTCAACAAAACCAGATACAGATAATCTGGAGTATTTCATTAGAAAGTAGACACAATCTTTTTAGGTTTGTTACATTACACAGCAGTTACATGGTGCAATTCCTTCATCTCATGCTTCTGTTCTCTTCACCCATCAACTCTTTCATTCTGATTACTGAAAAGGTAGTTTGAAGCAATAACGAATAAAGTATTAAAAATGAGAAATATGTTATTTTTTCCAATTACATTTTAAAAAGAAACTAAAATCAGAACAAAGTAGTTCAGAAATACCTTTACAAAAGCATCTGGTAAACAAAAAATATTTTTATTTAAAAAGTAAATTTTAACTTTTCTAATAAAGAAATAAAGAGTGTAAATGACAATGAAAAATGTGCCTGAATGTTACTTTGAATGTTTATATGTTTTTTGGTAAGAGTTGTCTTTTTAGACTAATGTTACATAAACACTGTTCTACTAACTTCAAAATTATTCCTCTTGACACTGGCCATTGTGAATAAGGGAAGAACTGGTTGCAGATACTTCATATGTCAAGCAATCATCCGTTGCTATGCATGATTTCAGAATTATTCATGAGTAACCAAAAATATTTGAAAGGAAAACTCCTTCTAAAATTTAAGCTAGGCTTTACTGAAGTCATATTCTTAGGTGAGATGTTTAAACCTATGTCTGCTAATTATCTGGTCCATTATTTTTCTGAAATAGTAGGAGGTATAAATAAAATATTCGTAACATATACAAGGTAAGATAGTCTTGAAAAGTAGGAGACCAGTAAGTAATAACAACATAATAAAAGCACATTTCTTTATCTAGTAGAGTATTCCCTAGGGTAATACTCTTGGAAGGAAATTTGAATAATGATAAAATCAGTCTTGCAGCAGGATTTTCACTTTAATGGTTGACATCAGTCATTTAGATGTTTTACTTAGTCCTGCAAAGAGTTTGGTTCTTGAGCTACCCTGGTAGTCAAACTCATATTTTTATTCTGGGGGGGAAAAAAGTGCTAAAAAATTGCCAGAACTAAGACTAGAAACTGCTTTATATAGTAAAGTTATAGACCATGATAAGACTGAATTGGGATTTTGAGCAGATTTAGGTGTCTTCTGCTAGGGACATCCAAATACTTTAAGATAGCATGGAACCATAAAAGCAGTTTTACCCCTTTGATGTGACCAACATTTTTATTTATTTGCCTTGCATTAAACATCCATTCTATTTTTTGGAAAGGCGTTTTAGTAACCAAAGTCAGGAATCATGGTAATAACCATTTTTTTTTTTTAGTGCATAACAATACAGTCCCTCTAACTTTGTGTTTTGGGTTGTAACATCAAATATTAGTGAGTATTTGTAGACTAATCAGGTGAAGGGGACAGGGAAGCGAGTTCAGGAGCAAGACTGAAAAGGCTGGGGCAGAGTCCAGGGAGTACACAAGTAGAAGAAAACAGGACTGGAGCAAGGAATGGACAAAAGATAGACAAACAGTGCGTCGTATGAGGGAAGTGGATAGGCATTACCAAACTCATGGGAAGGCAGAGAAAAGGATACTTTAGTAATGAATTAAGGGCTGTAATAATTAAATGAATTAAGGGCTGTAAATCTCTTCCCCACTTTTGACGCTGGTGGATAGATTACTGTGATGTTGAGCAGGTGGGAGAGGGCGTAGCCATGCTCACCCCGGGCAAAGTAAACAGTACTTCAAGTCTTCCATGGCAATGTTTGGTACACATGTGGAACCCGCCTCAGGAAGAGCGTCCTTTGGAGTATTTAAACCCAAACTTGATCTCAACAAGGGTGAGATCCACAGTCTGGAGCCTGCTTTAGCTTTTGCCTCGGTCAGTCAGACCATTTGAGTCTTTTGTTAAGTCTAATGCCTGCACAATTTTTATTTTTCACAGAGACAGAGAAGATTTATTATTTGGTCAATTGTTTTTCTTATGTATACATTCCTTTTCATATAACCAGGTTAGGATGGTATAATGACCCTTGATGTCAAGTAAGTGAGTTTTGGATGACCAGTGGCACTGGTCGAGGTAACTTGCTTTGTATCTTTGCATATTTTTTCTTATGTAACAAGGTTAACTATATTAAAACAAGTTAAACTGATATTTCTGTGGTATTGTTTCAAACCGGACAGTCATAACCTTGAAAAAGAGTTAAAGTTTAAATAATTTTTTCTTAATTCAGTTATGTATACTACCACTATTTCAAGCTGGTTTTATTAGATTAGAAATTCACAAAAATAAAATATTTTCAGGGCATCTTTTCATAACTGTCTTTATATGCTACTGAGCAGGGATTTATGGGTGGAATCATTGAAATTTAGTAACAAGTACTAATTGCTTTAATTAAAGAGGTAATTGTTCTTTTCAGCATTCTCCTGAGTAGTAGTAAGTCTCCTGCTTCTCTGTATACTATGATACTGCTTCAAGCTGTTCTCCATCTGTCACATACATTAAGCAAGATTAAGTCTTGCCTGGGAATTGGTGCAAGCACTGTGCACAAAATCTGGAGTACAACAGGCAATTTTATCAGTGCTTGTTAGTCAAATAAACTGACCTCTTCACCAAAACACAAGTAATGCATTCCTTGGAATAATGCAGGAAATTCCAATGGCATGAATATAATTTTTCAGGTGATATGCAAGTTAATACTGAATCTTTACAGACACTTCAACATTTTTTACTGTAATAATATGTGCTTTCTGGCTACACTGAGAGTATACTTGTACCACTTGTACCACAGTTACATAGACTGTTTAGTAGATAGAGGCTATACTTACAAGAAAAAAAGTCCTTTTATGTTTTGCCATTTCTTCCATGGTTTTTTGTGTTCATAAGAATATTTTAATCATGAACTAGTCCGAAACATTTCAAGGAACTCTAAGAAAGGGGCAGTATAATCCCACACCTTAACTCTCCCCCCAAAATACTAACCCATTTGTCTCTTATTCCACCTGCCTGCCTTCTCATCCTCAAGAGAGGTATAATTTTTTACACCAAAGCTAACTGCAATTGTTATTTTGATGGGATGGAAGGGTTTGGAAAAAGAATTAATTGTCACAAGTGAAAGAAAATAAAGGTTTTGGCTCCCAATTTTATTTATGTGTCAGCTAAAACTCTAACTGCTCAGTTTTTGTGATGCTTGTTTAAGTATGTTCAGAAGCAGGAATTCAGTCATTTGGGGAATGCTGTTGATAGAAATTTAGGCATAGAATTTCTATAGGGTTAAACATCAGTCAAAAGCTAAGTGCAACTTTAGAAAATCAAATTGTTGGACGTGGGTATGCTCTAGACCATATGTGAGATAAACAAAGATCCTTCTATGAATCTGCTCTTCAATTAGCATGTCTTGAGCCAGATGAGTAAAATAGATCTTTTAATCATGGAAGGTTTGAAATATTCCCATTGAGTAGGTGACAGCCACAGTAAGTTAACACACAATTCTTTAATTAAAATGTTATTCAGCTCAAAGTATTTTCCAAAGACCATCATACCTCTTCTAAGCACAGCCTTTGAAAGGGTGTACCCAGCTGCAAATTTAAATTTACATACACTAGGCCTTACATGGTGTTTACATAATTTGTCAGCAATAATGTCAAAACATTTACTCTTTAAATTTTTGTAGTTTTGCATAAGTATTCTTTTTTAATAATTTGGAATAAATCTGTGCTTTTAAATACAGTTATCCGGCCATGCATTTTCTTAATTAATCACTGATATTTCAACACTGCATTTGCATTTTTGTTTAAATTATAGCATTATGCTTGTTAAAATACTTTGGAATAAAATTACAACAAATATAGACTAGGACCACAAAAATAAATGAAAAGTAGGCACAAGACAGAGTTAAACAGAAAGATGCAAATGCTTTAGATCATAAGTACAAAGAAGTGTTAGGCTCGCACCCACCTTCCAATAAATACTTAAATAAATCATTGCAAAGTTAAGTGTGTCTTGTCATATGATAATTAATCATTCTAAATTCTAGAATTCGCTTTGTGGACAGTTTGGGGACAGGTAAGAAGACATCAAGAAGACAGGGTGGCGAGAGCCAATGTACGTAAATAGCTACACTTCAAGTGTAGTGGACAGCAAAAGGCAAAGAACCTTCCTGATAATGTACATTCACATGTGACTTAGGAGACAGCAAGCCAAAGCAATAACATTGTCTTTATGACAACCTCAAACAATTTAAAATCCCCTGGCAAGTGGGAAAAAGGTATATTTGTTGGGGTTTTTTGTTTTGTTTTGTTTTGTTTTGTTTTGTTTTTTAATCAGGACATAAGTAATGGAGTAGGTGATATTTTCTAGTGCTTGTTACAGGTATGTGTCACTGTTGGTACCCAATCCTGTATATATTCTGTATATATCCTGTATATATGTATAATTTTTTCTCTCACTGGGGAGTGAGTTCAGACATAAACTTAGCCTTCCAGTATCTAGTTCAAATAACCTAATGTAAGGGTATTTGACGGAGTATATAACTATGTATATAGTTATATATATATGTGTGTGTGTGTGTATATGTATATATAACTATAGTTTTTTGTATATATGTATATATAACTATGTATATAGTTATATACTTATGTGTATATAAAGTATATAACTTCTCATTTTTCTATATGAAAAGGAGTTTGGGACTCCCTTGAACACTGATAACATTGGTCTGAAACTACTTACATCAGTAATCCTATAAACTTTGTTAAAATTAGTCACATCATAAATATATTTTGTTTAAGTGATTATAGAAATGAACTGACACAAAATATGAGTTACGTAACACAATGACCTTGAAGTGACTGACATGGACCAGCAACAAAAAACCCAAAACAAAACAAAAAAGAACAATGCCAAAACCCTACAAAAACTGTCTAATCTAAAGGGAGTTTCTGCAGTTTCATCTGATAGCTGAAAATGTATTTTCACATATTTGGTCCAAAAAAAGTTGGGTTTGCGGTATCTAGTTAATTTAAAGCTGTCTTTTTAAAAAAGTTGGAACATCCTTGGAGTAGCAATTAAGTGGTTCCTCTGCCAAGGGCTCCTGGAAAAAATGGTAATCAGAACAAAATGTTTAAAGTAGAAAGATGTGATTTAACTTCTATTAAGCAAGGGAAAACATTTTATTTGTCTGTAATGTCAAGGAGTAGATATTTACTGAGTCAGCCTATTAATTATCTATGTTTACCAAGAGATCGTGTATGCAGCTGAAGAAATGACCAGCTGTAACTGGTCCCTACCTCAGGGGAGCCAGGGACGATTCTTGTTAGACTGGAATGACATAAATCTGGATCCTGACCAGCTGGAGCAGATTTTCCTCTTCCAATATGCCCATATTTCCCTGCTGAGAATCCTTCTGCCAGAACAGGTCCCTGTCAAAGTTCTCAGTGTGGCTTGTCCATCACCATGATGAATAGGCATTTTATTCTGTAACAGGTTTGTAATGAGAATTAGTTATTTATCTGCTTCCATCTTTAATGAAGAATGATATACATAATCATTTAAAATCAAATTGGATTCTAATTAGTTTTTTTAGGGAGCTTCAAAACAAAATTCTGTTTCTCAGAATACTTTCTCTCTTGCATATGTTACATACCTACCTTAAAAAGAAACTTCAAGCCAGATTCTGAAAGGTACAGACTGCATTTGTATACATAAAATCTGTTTATATCAATAGAAAAGTGTTATTAAAATATCAAGAGAGAAAAATCACATAATAGCCAGTAAAAACATAAATTGAATTTTATTTAAAAAAAAAATCCAATTTGTAACTACTTAAAGATGTGTACCTTTCAAATTACCATTTCCTATTTAGAAATTTGTTTGCTACAAGTTATTCCTATTTCCAGGTGTCCCCATATCTGTGGCTAGATTAATGTAATTAATTTATCATCAGTTTCTCTTATGATCGTGATATACACAATGAAAGTTGTAACACAATCTCTTCCTTTCCTTCACTTTATTGAGAAAATTATGTAAAATCTTAAACTGCCACACATAGAGCTAATGAACATTCAGACATCCTTTATCAGGCACCAGGAAGCTCTAATTAAATTTCGTGATTTATTTTTTTTTTTGACAGAACTTAATTTCGCCTCCCAAATTAGAAATAATTTTGTTGTTGTTACCTTCCTTCCTTCAAAATTGTTTAGATGTGATTGATATTGCAGTTCCCAATGCTGTACGTGGTATTTTGACTTCATCAGACTATTTTCTTATCTTCTTTCATTTATTCTCTCCATCAGTTTATGCCTATTCCTTTAAACACCCAGGTTTTTGTGTTGGCTTGTTTTTTTTCCCCACTATGTTTGTTTTCTTTAATTCTGTAGAATGTGGAAATAAACTGCCTGATCAAGAGGTCCTGTCTCTGTAAGATTTATGGTAAAGGATAAAGGGAAAGAGTTTAATGGGATATTTTCCTCTTGTCATGCTTCTCCACTGCTAGGACACAGCATCCAATTCTATTATGTACTGTATGTCACCTGAAAGCTCCAGGTCTAAATAGTCCCTCAAATGCATTCCTAATGTCACAGGGGAATTGTGGGTGGAGTGGCTGCAAGAACTGTGATATTTAATCTAACATTTATTTACTAAGCAGGGTGGGTAGACAGTGGAGAATAATTTCTAGTTTAAGATTTTTATTCTAACAGATGCACACACTCTCTCTCTTTCACCCCCCCACCCGCCCCTTCCCTCCTCAGCCCCTCCAGTCTGGGTGGGACCTGCACCACGGATCCAGAGGAACCAGACACTCACTCTGACCACTGAGTGCGACTGAGTCCCAGTCTCGACACATAGCTTTTCTACCTTGGGCTTCATCTTCAGGGTACAGTATGGAGTATAGAGTATAGAGTATCTTCAGTATAGAGTATGGAGAGAAAGTCCAAGTATGGAGTTTCCACCACAGGGGGTGATTGCCTTCACTATTTATTGGTTTCTGAATTAGACTGTTGGCGCAAGGCTTGGAAGTTACCAAGTCCCAGGACAACTTTTTTATCCAAGGCCAATTAATGGTTGTTATTGGGACTCCTATCACTCTCTGGTCTCCATCGCCAAATGTGCAACAAGGCTGTGAAGCTGACAGTTATGTAACAAAGTTCATTTGTGCTTCTCTGCTTGCAAGCAGATGCTGCATTAACCTAGTCAGTTCAAGCTGGGCAGCTGTAGTCCAGGCCTCATTTGCCTCAGAGGTGCTTTCAGATATGCATCACCCCATGGTACCTAAGTACCACGCTCTTTCCTTATTCTGCCTCACACATCTTTCTAAATTTCCCAGCCTTCCTCCATTGTAACCTATTGGCCTCTGCTAGACAAAGGAAAAAATTGTGTATACATCAGCTAGAACCTAAGTCTGTTCCTGTTCTAAAAAACCTCCTATCTTTAGGTTTGGAGAACCCCCCCCAGAGACATATTTTCCACTATACTGTGACTTTTCCAGTCCTCAATATGGTTATATTTATTTTATTTTCATTTTCACTGGCTTTGCAACCTCTTCTGATTTTCATTTGCAAATATTTGTGAAAGACAATATTTATTCATCTGTGTGTTCAGACAAATGCCAAACATGTAGCTGGGATTCATTTAATTACATACGTGCATTTCAGGTGGAAAAATGTATTAAATTCCGCAGCTGGAACATCAGCTCTTGAATATAGAACACCTAAGAGGGATAGTTAACTAGTGAGCCATAGGATGTTTGTTTTGTGTTTTGTTTTGTTCTTTCACACAAAACACTTGTCAAGTAAAGGCAAACATATTTGAAAACAAGAGCTTCATAACAAATTCTGCCAACAGAACCAGGAACAAATTAAATAATCAAACTGTATGTGAAAAGTTGTTTTCCAGCTGTGCCTAATCCATAATGATACTGATTTCAAGAATAGTAAACAGAGATCCAAATTATAGGTCTAAATAAATAAATATTTGGGATGTCACTTTGCCTTATATGGAAAATCTATTTTTTAATTTCTAATATATTCTCTGTCCATTTTAAAATCATTTTAGTGGATGAAAAAAACACAGATGTAAACTTATATCTGCAAGTAAGATTTCAGAAGTTTCAAGACAGTATGAAAAACACAGTAATAGAAAAATCAATCAACTTGGTAACTACCTCCCTCTTTATCCTTTTCTCCCTTTAGAAAAAAACCCACCCATTTTAAAGAAAGCTTCATTATTTTGGTAATCTTAACACTGTCACAGAATAGATTAATTAATTGGATTCCAAATAAATAGCAATGGTGATGAGAAATGTTTTTGAATTCATAAATCATAGAATCAATCAAGTTTGAAGGGAACTTAGGAGCTGTCTAGAGTTGACCCTCCTGCTCAAAGCATGGTTGACACTGATTTCAGACCAGTTGCTCAGGGCTTTGTGCGACACTTCTGCTTCAATGAACAACCAAAGGCCTAGGAAAGACAGAGCTTCAAAAGCTGAAGAAATTTCTCAAAATATTTATTTATTTTTCTTAATATATAACTTTGCTAAGAGTTATAGTTGAATAGTGTCCCAAATATGTTTCATGTCAAATAAATTGTGTCTATTTTTCCAAGCAGAGGTTAAAGACATGTCAGTGACTTCTGTAAAACTCTAGAAAGGGAAATGGAGAAGTCATGAAGAATGACCTAATTTCTGAAATGGAGATGTCATGAGGAATGACCTCTATCTGAGATGGCAAAAAATGAAGGAAAGATAACATAAATACTTAAATATACATATAAATTATACAGAGTAATGCAACCAGGAAAACAACTATTTTGTGCCCATCTTTACTGCTGTCATATAGTTTGCTGCTCTTGTAGATGTAGTTTCTTTTTCCTCATTTGTATATGTGGCTGTTCACTGTGTTCCCTTTAGTGAGAGATGTTTTCAGTATATCACTCCTTAATATCATGATGTGCCAAGAGGTTTACTGTGCTTTTAGGAAGATGGAGAATTCAAAGAATGTTCACTTGGTGAAAACAAATGTCTTAAAAGAAGTATTTTATGGTACAGTAAAGATTTTTCTTGTTTGTTTTTTATCTTAAATTGTACATTAAATCTTAAGACAAATCTGGTAGTTTGTTAGCTGCACAGGGTAAGGTAAATACCTTCTGCTCTGCATTAAAGAGCCAACATCCCACTGTTCTCATCTGTATCTGTTAAAAGAACAGGTGCCAGACATTTGTATACCAGGAAGGTTCCCATGATACCTTCAGTTTGAACATATGAATTGATAGAAGCTTTCCTGAGTTGCAAACAGCTTTTTGTCTAATACATTTTGGCAGGGAGCTAGCATCTTGTCACGTAGCTGTGTCACATCATATTATACTGTACAACGTAATATTCTAGAAAAACATGCTCACATGAAATCTTACCTTCCTTCTGAAACTAGGCAATGCTAAGAGCCAATCCCAGTGTTGGGCCTTGAGCACACCATGTCCCCCAAGTGCTTGTTAGTCTGTGCTCCAGGCTGCTTGACACAGTGCAGCTGTGCAACCACAACCAGTTGATTAAGAAGGGCTGGATGAGAAGGAGCTGCAGCAAACCTGTCTGGCACCTTCACTGCTTCACGTGGGAGCAGCATTTCCATGCAGGCACTCCCTCTGGGTTGTGGCTGGAGTTAGGTTGCAGCTGGGCCATCCTGGCCCTGGCCCATGGGCACAGACTTCCCGCATAGCCTCAGGACTGCCTGGTCACTGGGACTTGCCTGCCCATCAGGCACCCTGGTCGCTATGCTTGTCCCAGCCCTTCTCTCCTGGCTGGATACCATTGGACTCTGCCCCTTGGCGAGCTTCTGCTCTGCTGGCCTCCCTTGCCCTCAACTCCTGGCTTCCTGCCCAACGTCGCCTTTCCTTGACGTCTAAGATCATGTGCAGCTTCTGTATTTAAAACTGAAAAAAAATAATGTTCCAAAATTTTTGGTCTGTGATCTAATAGCAAAGTTAGAACTGATAAATAACATAATGACTTTACACTTCCATGAGACAAAACTCTGGAGTAATATTTTCATTTTTAACTTATGGTAAAAGTAGTTTTATAATTAGAAAACACTGATGCAGAACCATTCAACTAATATCCCAAAATAACTTTATCTTGCTACATTAAGTAAGCCAAATTTGCTCACTGAATAATGAAGAACAAAGATGACTGAAAATGATGTGCTAGTTCTTAGTCCTTAAGTACTTAAATTCGTCCAGTAGTTATAAAGGGTATATGTGATACTAAGGAGGTATGTAAAGCCAAAGTCCCAGTAATACTCGCATTCTGTATCTCTGAAAAATGCCAGGTTATGTACCAGAAGTTCACCCATTATATTAATAGCTGAACAGGGTGTTAAACAACAGACAGTAAAATAGATTTTCATTTGAAATTATCAGCTTGAGAAGGAATTTAGGAATTCTTAATGCACCAGCCATTGTCTTCTCTAGATTCTGAATGCTGATTGTTTAATTGTTCATAAAAACTTCTGGAAGTTCCTGAGTTAAGGAAGAAGGGAAAGAAAAAAGGGGAAGAAACAAAGCATGTTGGGCAGACTGTAGAAAACCTGATATTATAAAGCATTAATAAGATGGTTCAAGTAATTAGGTTTGTCAAATTAGTATTGATTCCTGGAAAAAACCCTAGAGTTCTGATACTGAACTTGTTAATAAAAAAATAAAAATTAAGCACTGGAAGTGTATCTGGTGACAATCAATAGGATTTATACTAAATAGACCTTGTTACACTAACCTAGTGTCATTTTTCATTGGATTAACAATACCATTAATAAAAATAATGATGCTGGTATAATAAGCTTCTGTAAAGCACTGGAAACACTTCACACAACAATTTGACCTAAAAAAAAAAAAGGAAGAACATGAAATTGGTACAGTACACACTATGCAAATTAATATATTAAATAGAATAGCTCAGATCCTGAAGAACTCTGCTGGAAAATAAACAGTGTAATTTTTTCTGTACAATTACTTCTTGAGATCTATCTAAAGAATTATTTTTAATTTATGTTTTAAAGAAAACATTGGGGTTTTGGATGATATGAATATTGAGCGGATGATTTATAGTGAAAACCTCTTGCCAATCCAGAACACAGTTTTGCACACTGGAACATATATCAGTACAGCCCACATAACTGCAATCTTCTAAGAGCAAAGTATATAAGACTTTGGATGTTGCATACTACTTTGAGAAGTGACTTTGAAAATATCACAGGTACAACAGTAAATCGCAAATCAGTGGAGCATCAGTGAAATCAAAGGCAATATGACCATATTGACCTGATGAGGTTACCCAACTAATATTGCTCTGGAATTCTTACTAACATCATTTTGAACAATGTGAATTTGAATTTTTTTTATTGTTTCAATTTCTGACTTCAGGGATAGAGCACTGGGAACTGAAAATATACCTCTGAAAATGTCACTTCTGAAAGAAAGCTTTTTTTTTTTTTTCTTACTGTCCTTTCCCTAGGCAGTCCATGTCAGTGTAGCACTTCATATTATATATTATCATGTATTTCACAGTGAATTTCATTGTGTTCCACAGATAAACAAGACAATTACAAACAAGACAACAGCAGAGACAGAAAAATTTTTGGAGGCACCTTAATAGAAAAATGCAGTCCACCAATGTCTGAAATGAATTGGAAGGTCACTGAGGTAGAAAGGTACAGAGACAGTGTTCCACATAAGCAGAGCTGCAGAAAAATTTCCTTTTGTGTTAACCACATCAATATTGTATGAAGAAACAGAAAGGAAACTGGTCGTTGGTGAACAGGGGATACAAAAAGCATCTATGTGTGCTTCAGTGTGGCATGCTGAAATTTTGTTCCTGTTTGTGGCATTTAGGGGAATATAAAGTCTTTCCACAGTATCTCTTATGTTGGAACTGTATGTAGAATTGCAAACAGAAGAAAAAGGGTGTTGCTAACTTGCCAGGGTTTCTCAATGGGAGCTGAAGGATTATGAAGAAAAACCTTCTGAGCTGAAAGTTAAGCATGTTAGGGCCAGTCATGCAAACTAGCGTTGTGTCGCTAATACCAAGGGGAGTGTCAATTTGCCACTTTGGAGAAGGCTGGAGCATGCAACTTCTGGCAGCAGGAGGATGGGTCCTTTTCCACCCAGAGCTGGATAGTTCAGTGCCCTGGTACCACACACAGGGGAGAAAGCTCTGCCTGCGGAGGCACCACAGTGGGACATGCCTGAACTGGGCATCTGCACCAAGGGGAAGTGGTGGGTGGTGGTTATGGGAGACTGCCACCTGCAGTGGTGGAGACTCACATCTGCCTGCCTGACTTGCTGTCTGGGGAGATTTATTCCTTTCTGGGGACTCTGACCAAGGAGGGTATGAAAGAGATTGCTGCGGCTTGTCCAGCCCTCAGGCTATTTTCCCGTGTTGCTCATCCATGCGGGCACCAATGAAGCTGCCAGGGGAGATCCTGAGAGTAACAAGAGACACTCTTAAATTGCAAGGCTCATGAGCATTTGAGCTCAGGTGGTGTTGCCCCAATCCTGTCAGTGAAGACTGTAGGCAAAATAACATAGCAACATTACCAGTGTTCAGAATAGTAACTTGGAAATACTCAGGGTTCGGAACATAGACATGTTGAAAAGTCAAAATCAGTGATTTCCTACTCCATGTGGTACTTGGGACTTGAAGTTGTTATGGTGACAGGTCAGTGAGTAATATAATTATAATCTCTGTCATGTGGGCAGGAAAAAAGGCTTTTAAAGTTATTAAAACAACTTCTGAAGTTCCTTAAATGACTAAATGTTCTTAAAAATTCTACTGACTTTACTGTTGTTTTGAGGATATTCTGAACAATGAGGAGGTGCATAACATAAGGTAGATAATTTACATGTCTGTTTACATTTTGTTTCAGTACCTATGCTTTATCATAGTTGCCTCTTTCTATCTGCCACATTAACTAGCAGATTTTTAAAAGGCATATTATGACACTTTTTTTTTATAATATAGCATATAACATTCATCTCTTTAGCCACTTCTTGAATTATTCACATAGAATGACAGCATATATTCCATCATACTGAAACAATTTGCATTAAATATTTGGCAGAAAACATACACCCCTGATTTTCTTTTTAGTGGGGAAAAAAAAAAATCTCCATCCATGTCAAGCTGTGGATTTCAGCCATTGTAAAAAAGCAACTATTTTCTTCCCTTTCATCCCTTTTAACAATATGTAACAAAAGACAATAGAATAAAAGGGCAATGCACCTTATTTTTTGAAAACAGTGAGTTGATAGCCTACCCAATTTTTTTTCAATTTTTTTTTTCTGTAAAGTCCCAGACAAATAAAATGCAAGATTTTAGAAGTGACTGGTAACTTTATCACCTCTAAGAAGACTTGTAGTCCTGTAAGCCAGGACTGTGGTAGATAAACGATAAAATATTGTGTATCAATGTTTTAAATAGATTGACATATATTTACTGTTCATGTAAATCAATGTTGTTTCAATAATTTAAAAAATTCTTTCTCAGTGTTTGCAATGGCCATGTTCACTAAACTTTCCAATCATTTTACTACAATAAGTGACCTTTCTCCTGGTTTCCCTGAAATTTCATGTACCAATATCAGGACAGAAGACTTCTGCAAATGATAAAGGAAAAATTATTGCAGTAAATATGGATTTTTTAAAAATTATTATTTTCTTTTTTCAGGTTGTTTTATAACAAAACTCACAATCAATGAAACAATTGCTGAGACACATATAGATGGAAATTTTAAGACTATTTCAGAAAGAAGCATAAAAGTTCTTACCTAAGCTAGTCAAACACTGTAAAGAACGTATCTAATACAAAGAAAAAGAAATAATTTTTAAGAACTTAATTTTATCATTAAAGCTAGTATAGTGTTATTAAAGTATGTTTCAATTTCATTTGCTCACTACAGAAGTATACAATTAAAATTGGACTTTGTTAATGGCAGAATAATAAATTTATGCTTCCAGTTAGATAATTTTAATTTAAATAGTCAACATTAACAACCAAGTTGAACATTTTATTCAGCAGGAGCACATGCAAAATTATGTCTCCATTTTAATCCTAATTTTATAGACTTGTTATTTTGTTTGTATTACGATGTGTGACATATAAATCTAAATCCACTCTGCAAACATTCATGTACATGTCTAAACATTTTCATATTGTTAACTGAGGTTAAATCATTCAAATGCCTCTGATTTTTTTACACTGGGACATAAGTAAAAATAATTTCATTTGAATTTTAAGGGAGCGGAAAAGTACAACCAAGGTTCATGTAATCCTCAATTATTGCTCTGTATCCCCAGTTTTTCCTCCTGCATCCCTTACTCTCTTATTTAGGTACTTAAAAATCTCCTTACTTCCTCATGTGAAGTGAAGTAGTTTTCTGCACCTGCCACAAGAAGAGTTCCCATAAACAATGGAGAAGAAAAAACAAAATGTAACTGATGAAAACGTTCACAGAATAGTAGCATTTCCTTTTCTGTCTTATGTTTTTGAGAATTACAGGCTTATTTGGCACATTAAAATCTCAGCAGGGTTATGTTTACCTCAGGGATGAAACCAATTGAAAATAAATACTGAGGTAACACATGTATAAATGAGAGGATGAATTTACTTATCTTCTCCCAGTAGCCCTTTGTGAGAAAAAAATATTATGTAGTGTTAGATATGTTCAAATAAAAACAGAATGTTATATTTCCTGTGAAAATTACAAGAAGTCCAAATTATTTTCATTCTGAAAGTGACAATATAGCAAAAATTCATTTTTGTATGGAAAGAAATAACTTGAAATATATATCCATTCATACTTACACTTCCATATAGAAATATTACAACATATAAAATATTATATAAAATAAAAGATATTATTAAATAATCCTATAACATACCAATAGATTCAATTTTAAATAAGCTATAGAATAAATAGTTCATTGTATCAATTTTATATCATAATTTTCATATATTAAAAAACATGGGTTTAGTACCTTCATGACAGAAGAAAGCCTAATTGATTTTTTAAAAAGTATTTCCTGTATTCTCATTTCATTTAATCTACCTTACCCAACAGAAAATCTATTTCACTGAAAATTCACTGTCTGCTGGGCAGCATTTTTTTTTGAGAAATCTATTATTAAGAAAGAGCATTTCAAATATGAATTTCAGCTGGAGATATATCACTAAATATGCTTACCTTTTTTAATAATTGTTTTGAGTTTGTTTAGTCTTTTTTGTTACATTAATATATATTCATGCCTCTCTTTTCATTAATTTAATAATTGCCATTTTTCCTTGATTCTCATCTGCATATTGATCATAGGATACTAAGCACTCGCTCAAAGAAAAACAAATTGCTACTGTCCTTTAAGGCCTTAGTTTGTACTGTGTGTTTTTATCCTGTATTCAGAGGGAGGGGTACTGTTCCTTTAATATCCCTCAGTAGGACAGTAAAAGGGTGACTAACCACTTTCTCCAGAGCTGCCATTTTTTCCCAGGGATATTCTTCCTTTACATAATCTTTTGAAAGCCTCTATTTCCATTCTAACATAATAATAGACGTGTCTATAATGTCAGTCTCTCACTTTTACGTTATTTTCAAGTTAGTAACTGTGTCTCAAAGCAATCATGTTTATTTTCTGCCATTCTTCTTCAACAAACTACATTAGTTTTTCAAGTGATTATATGAAATGCTAAAAAATTTCCTTTAGAGATTGCTGAAACCAAATCCAAGATCCAGAAATAAGACTGGAACAATTTCATATTAGATTACAAGACACTGAAATAATTCATTTTGGTCATTTTTTGTGCATTTTGCTTTTTAAACATTTTGTGTACTGTGGCTTGTATGTGTATGTCTGTGGGAAGGAGTGGAGGAAGGGGCACTATGCATAAACTATGCAAGTATTATATAGCTTTCAAAATCAAACAAAAATAAAGATTAAAAAACATTATCAGATGGGAGATACTTTTCTGCTGAAAGATTACTGCATTTTTGCAGTCTTTTATCCTTCAGAGTTAATAACCATCAAATTCTATGTTAATGAAGCACATTTCTCTTTCATTTGAAACAAAAGGCTTTAATGAGTTTTATAAGCACAGGATAAACTTAATATGTCTATGGCATTATATGTGTTTGTATGACTGTTTGTGTACAGTTTGTAGCAGGTTTTGGATGGTCCAGAATACACACAAAAAACTATTACAAGCAGGATTCTCCTTCCCTTTGAAAAGTTTCTACCCACGTTATCTTTTTCCCTAAGTATGTATTATCATTTCCTTGTCTCCAGATTTTCATGGTTTTGAAAAAGCACAGGTAGTTATTAACTTCAAGTGTCGAGGGAAATTTTATGTTTTCCACTGAGACATCTAGAAGAGATTGCTTGGATATACTGTCTGGAATAAATTCTTCCTTTATCCTTATTTTGACGGTCTGTCACCAGATAGCTCTTTTCACTTTTGCAGGACTAACTCAAAGGCAGAATCTTTCTTAGAAGGGACATAAAATTCAGACTAATGGGGAAAATCTTTACGAGGTGAGCTTGGCAAAAATCTGATGTTGTCAGTTGCTTATGTATCATTCTTGAAATGGACTTACTCTATTTTCATTTTTCACTTTGTTAACAACCTTTCACCATGACAGTCACTCATTGACACTTCTATTATGAACTCTTCCTTTCACCTATGCTTACTATCTTACTGGAAGATTACTTACTTTATTTTTGTTCAGACACACGCACACACATACACACAGAGGACACTGACACAGCCAGTCACACAGACACCCACAGCCAAGGTGCTGCCTTCAACAGCACCCACGTACAGGACTCACATGAGACACGAGCCCAGACAGCCACGTCCCCTCCTCCTCTTGGGCTGGCAGAGGCAGGAGGTCACTGGTGCTGCACACACATGACGCTCTCCACGTTCATGAACATGTGCACGTTCGCGGAGCCCCAAGCACCAGCATGGCCCCTCTACCCGCCTGGCACCCCTGCCTGGATCCTGGCCCCTCTTACCAGCCCCACAGGTCCCCGACTCACGGGCTGGTCCAGCTCAGTGCTTGCTGCAAACACGCAACACTTGCACACTTGTCCCACAGGCACCCCACACTGGCAGGCCCTCCCAAATACCAGCGCAGATCCCCTGCCTGCCTGATAACCCTGCCTGGACCTGGGGGCCCCTAGTCACCGTCTGGTCCAGCTTGGAGTTTGCCAGAGAATACACAAGCGTACCCCATGCACACCCAGTTTGGGGAAGGTACAGACACTCGCCCCCATCAGCTGGCACCAGGTACATGGCTGTGACCTGTGCTCCCGCTCCAGTTGCCGGCGCTGAGCCCCGCACTCACCTCAGTCCACTCAGTAGCTGGTTTGGGGAACCCACACCATTCCCGCTCCAGTGGCTGGTGGTTAAAGACCCCCACTGGCTCCAGTAGCTGATGCTGAGACCCCACTGGCTCCAGTCCAGGAGCACCCACACCCCAGGTCTGACTCCAGGAGTTGGCACCCAGTCCCCTCACGCCAGTCCCCCCCAGTAGCTGGCACTGAGTCCTCGCAGAACACACAGACACACACACACACACGGGATAGAGAATGAGATGACACAAACACAGAATTAAGAAAAGATTTAATGAGAAGATGTAAGAAGACAGGAGAGACTGTGGTGATCAGGTGCAGGGTTCAGCCAGACAAGCGTACTGACCAGCTCCAATTAACATGCAATCAGCCCTGTTTTATACCTTTTTCTGCCTATTCCTCCTTTGTTCCCCCCTGCTCCCTCTTCTCCTGCACACTGCCTTGTCAGCTGGCACACTCCCACCAACCCCCTCCAACATCCTGGACCTTCAGGTTTGCATTCTCATCCATTGCAAAGTCCCTGTTTGCCTGCAGTTTCTTGATTGTTCATCAATTAGTGTGACTGACCAGGTTTGTTTCTGGTTACTGTCTTTATTAATGTTAATTGGCCAGGTTTTATGTCTGTGTGTTTGTCTCCCTCCCTTATCATCCCAACTGAAAAAGATAAACATTTTCCCACTCCACCTATCCTTACCAATTAGTGCAACTGACCAGGTTTGTTCTTGTCATGACCTCCCTTATCATTTGTTGGTCAGGTCTGTCTCTGCATGTTCTGGTTTGTGTCTCCTTTGACCAGATACCCTTAGAGGAGGATACACTCTCCTTCTGCATATCCTTACAGCCTTTATTAAATTATATGTAAAACAACAGAAGATATCATTCTGTTGTAGTTTTTGCTGTTTCACTGGCTTAATGAATGACAAAATACTTCCTATATGGTTTTCTCATATATACTTGGTTCCCCAAAGCTTTTCAGTTATTTCCCTGTTGGTCCATGTTTATTGTTCTGAATGTTCTTGTCTCATCAAATATGTCCCTTAAAATGTATATATTGTACGTATCACACTGTATTAATAAAATATATATATATTTTAAATTTCACATATCACAATTAATTGGGAAAAATAGATCAAGCAGAGTTTGTTAGATATAATAAAACTATGACCTTAATGTAAGCTTTGGGACAAGCTATCTGCAGATATAAATAGGCATTGCTCCATCGACTTTATTGGTCTGGGCCGTAAAATCCAGGTCCTGTCCCCTGCTTGTATAGCCTTACCTTGCTTTATTGTCTTTGAACTTTGATGAGGTGCATTAATACAATAAAGTTATGCCCAAGAGGTGTTCAGTTTTCTGTGCTTGTATTAGAAAGAAGCAGTTCTTTCCGGAATGGATTGATTGCATCAAATGAAGAGATGATTGTATGAGTGGTTTATTACCTTGGTGATTTCTTTTTTATCAAAATAAAAGGATCTCTGCATTCACATTCGTTTCAGAAAAGAAAGCCCAATCAACACACAGGTCTGGGCATTGGATTGCATGTTGCAGCCCCTGAGATACTTCATCACTGTAAAGAAGCAAGATACATGGAAATTTAGCTACTTGCTATTGGTAAGTAATTAGAAAAGAAAGCAGCTTTGAGGCAATGGCAATGAAACTAAAACATTCCTTATTTCTCTATTAAGCATCTGCTGCTTTAAGATGTTATTGATGGGGATAAGAAACCATGAGTCTCATCTATCAGGCATATCAACAGAAGCATTGAGTTTATCCTCTTTCTGAATTTAAATTCCTATACTTACAGAATTTGTGCTTGACTGACTAGCTTGCCTTTTTGCCTCCAAAACTGTGTGTTTCTGATTCTGGCTCAGAAATTCAGAAGCATAAGAAAATAACTTCCTAATGTATTTAAGCTATGCCCAAGAAGGAAATATGGGAATAATCTCTTCCCACTTGTATCTATCCTTAAGAAAAAAATACAAAAAAATTTTTAAGTTTTGTAATACTAAAAGATGTACTTTTAGTCTCCAAAATAGGTCAAAAAAAGAGTTATAATTTTTAGACAGTGACTTGGGTTGTATAATTAGCTGGCAACATGATTAGCAATCTTAGACACATCACAATGTCCTGAATTTACATATTTCAGCTGCAAATGTAATAATTTGCACTTCTAGATAATTTATTTAAAAACACTGATGAATTTCACAAATGGACCATCAAATAAGCCCAAATAGTCTTTAAGTGTTCTTCAAAGGATGACTTTTAGACTGGAAAATACTATAGTATTTTGAAAATAACAGCAAAAAGGTCTCGAATGTCCTTGCTTTCATAACTTTCCTTTCCACCTTTTCAAACTGTCATACATATTTGATTTTAAAAAGTTATTTCCTCTTTTTAAACTTGCTGTTTCACTCAATATATCATAAATCCTTCATCTTAGGTAACAGATAATTGCACTAAAAATAAAGAATTAGAATTTTCCCATATAGGATGAATTAGATAATTTACAAATGAAATGGGAAATTTTGATGAAGCTGCTTTCCAGCAACAAATGCAAAGTGAACAAATATAAAGCACAAATTATTTTTATTTTCTATGACTTTTTGATGAGTTTTTTAAAAAAAGATAACCTCTGATAATTATCAATATTTTCTTTCTACTTTTTGTAGTAGAATATTTTTTCTTTGTTTTTTTTCATTTTAGAAATTGTCACTGAAACAGTAGGTTTAAAAGAAAATGGAAATCAAGAAGTATGAAAGAACTTGAACTATTAGGTTAGCATAATTGAAGTTTGTATGGACAACACAAAGTTTTTCACAGCTTTATATGTGGTAAGCCTGCCACATACCAGGTCTTTGTGCTTTTCTTCATTTATTTTTGTTAATAATTATGACTGTAGACTGACTGAGATCAAATAACAGCAACATTAATACCCAAAATCAAAAAGCAAACTCCCAGCACACATGCCAATAAGCACCAGTGATCCCGAAGATCCTTCCCTGCTTTTTTCTACTCCCACCTTTTTCTGAGGCTTTGAAGAATTTATTACAGTTCAGACTGACTAATACGGAACCCTTTATGAGACCCAAAAGGTGCATCGGCTTTTAATTAGTGAATCCCCTTCTTCTATCCCCAGATAAATCTGATGAGGAAAATGAACTGAGTCTCTGCAGATTTCATAGTCCCTTAAGGTTTTATAAAGCAATACTTGAAAGCCTTTCTTTCTTTGTAAGTTCCATTATATCAAATTAACCCTGCCACCTTGCCAGTCCTTCTTTTGTAACTGCATTTTTTATGTCTTTCATGGGTTGAAATAAGATGAATTTATATCTCAGCTTTTTCCGTCCTAACAGCATTCTTGCCATTTTTATTTCCCTTAATTACACACAAAAAAAATAGGGATCTAAAAAACTGTCACCTGAAGTAGCTTAGTCTGCCTATAGACTGGCAAAGGGAAAAGATGGAGACATGCACAGGCAGAGACTCATTAACCTTGTCATCAGATGTGAATATGGTAGCCAGAGTTATTTGAGAAGAATCTCATCCTCACCATCATTTGTTCATGACATTTGCACATATCATTTGCTCATGGTGGAATAAAAGACAGGGCTGGCCTGCAGGCACCCCTCAATAGCCCCGGTCAACTAGTGTGCATACTTTATTATCCTTTTTCCTATTTCTTGACTCTCTTTTTGCAGCCTTAGTGCTTCCCTTTCTCTTCCACAACCATCTTCCAAATAAACAGCCCACCTGTAATTACTTTTTCTCCACTGATACCAAGTTTAGTATTTCTGCTACTATTACCTAGGTCATCTCTGCTTTTCATGGTATTACCAATGGAGTTACCAAGGCACTACTGGTCTCTGCTCTGCAAAGATGTCTCAATGATCCCCTTCAGCTGTCTATGACGTTTGCCTGTTTTTCACATAATTCCCCTCACCCTCCTCTGCAGTTCAGCCACAAGCATGGCACTGTTGGTGATTTCATCAGCATCTCACATTGTTAACTGTCATGTCCTGTAGTCTTCCACATGCCATTCAGTTAGCCTAACCTCAAGACATATTATTTCTGGTCTTTCCTATCATACATCTAGGAACATATTCTAGATATGTGCAAGTTATCCCATGCAGCTTTTAATCCCTCCAGTCTGCCTGCTTTCCCCAAACCATCTTCCTTTGGTTGAGTAGTTCTGAATTCTTCCCATATGCCTTTCAAACACTCGTCTTGAAACATAAGTATAGGAAACTTTTTTCTTAAATTGTGCCTCTTACCATCTGTCTGTTGTGTTTGCCTTTTTGCTTGTTTGTATCTGTCCCAGCTGTTTGTTTAGGTCCCTCTGTGACCTCTGTTTTCAATCTTAATTTTTAAAGTAATTACAAACTCTTTAAATCCTTTCCTCTATCATCTGGTTGAGAACCCATGTCTCCAGCTCCACCTGCCCAGTAACAGTTACAACAGAACTTAAACAAAGCACCAAGGACTTCCCTTGTTTAAAATAAATGCTTTTCCAGCGGACACTAACGTGTTTTGGCATTAGGTATTTTAAAATTGTCTTGTTCTGTACTTCTTAATTTTTTAGATTAATGACCAAGCTTCTGGAAGTTTTCACACCATTTAGTCTTACTACTTACATCTATTTGTTTACATTGCTTACAATCTATTTGTTTACTTGAGTGCTTTTATTGTTCCACTGTCTTCTTGAGTGCATATCTTCCCTACCTTTGAGACCTGATGCATTCATTACTGAATCCCTTGAACATCTAGGTTGATATACACCAACAGACTTGGGATCACTTACTGACTGTAACAAGCAAGTTTCATGCTTCTTCATGGATCCATCAGAAACTCTATTACACTTTCTAATCTTCTAAAAAAACATGCACATCTAACATTAGAGTTTCTGGACTAAAACAGTTATCATGCATCCTACATACAGATTTGAGAACAGAAAACAAAATAAACCTGCAGCTTTTCTGCCTATCAGATAATTATCTTCTTATCTGTGATTTACTGTATAAAAAATGGGTCAGAAGGAATTCTGTTTTTAAATTGCTTGTTTCTTGCCACTGACTAAAAAAAGAGCCTATGTTGACAAGGTCAGAGAGTCTTCTGCATTTAGGATATCTACTGTTAGGTGAGATGAACTTCATGCAAGGTTTCTCTACAGCATGCTAGGATTTACAAAAGGGTCTAATCAATCCATCACATTTTGAAGCAAAACATTATGCATTCCTTACTGTGAACACAAAACCACTCTTCCCTGTGAGTAACAATAGGAGTCTAGAAGGACAAAACTGCACAATTTCCTAGCCCCGGAAAATTTTATCTTTCCATTTTCTACATCAATATGACAAATAATTTTAAACTAAGTGAATCTGAATGACCAGCAGTGAGTGTGTAGGTATAATGAACTGCACCAAAGTTGTTTTCAGATAATTTTTAAATGGTCTAGGGGAAGGAAAGAAATAACTAAATAAATAGCTAGATGGGAGTTCATTAAAAGTTTTTTTTCCCATTAAAAAGATCTAAATTGTTTTTAACCAAATGACCATTATTATTGTACAGAATATTTATGACAGTCATGATTCATATTGGAATGAGATGAAGTGGATGCAAAATTTTACTGATAATTACAGTCTTTCAGTGTTATGCATAAGCACTCATGCACAACCACTGAATAGCTGTCAACATTTCTGAGGGCTGTAATGTACACGAAGATTTATTAATGATTATCAGAATTCTGACTCACCTTCTCTTCTTCTTTATGCTTTTTATGAATATGTTTATACAGGATTTTATAAACATACTTGTCCTCTGCTGTGTATAAAAACAGTAGGCAAGAATTAAAGGCTTAAAAATCAATGACCTGTGATTAACACTGTTGAAGAAATTTTTTCTACTGCCTAACAAATGTAAGCAGAATGAAACCTGGTTATTTTTATGAGATGAACTATTATGGAGAGAATCTTGCACTTTTCATTAAAATTTATGATCGCACTTGTTCATTTTGATGCATATACATGAAATTAGAATATGAATTATTTAAAATTTATTGGAAGGCTGCTCCATTTTAGAAGTTAATAATTGGTTCCCAGGCAAATAAACTGTGAGGCCAAGGTCCAAATACCTTGTCCTGATAAGACATCTGAATTATTGTTGAAGAAAATGGAGTTCATTCCTTTTAGACCTTTTATTGTGCAAGTAAAATTATTTGCTGTTCCATTAATGAAGGAATAATTTTTGATAAACTAATAGTAAAACTCGCTTCTGTATGCCAGCTCAGCACATTGCTAATGTAATTTTAATTTTCCATCTCCCTTAGAATTCATAAACTTTTCAAATTCATTCCTGCAACATATTTTTTTTCCCCTTTCTACATCTCTATCACCCTTTGCCCCAAGAAATATTAGCAACTGGAATCAATAAACATATTTCATTATATCAGATGTTACATGAATTTTGATTACTTTTCAGGCTTTTTGTTCACTCATTAAATGTACTTTAATGAATTTAATTCACTTTATTGTTGAAAAGTAACTTGCACTTGAAATTTATTCAAAAAAATAGAAGAAACTCTAATTGCCTTACACTATATTGGTTTACCTTCTTATTTGAGGAAAAACAGCAAAAATACTTTAAAAATTAATTCAAATCACATTTTCTTATACATAAGTGACACTAAAGAAATTCAAACTTTTAATAAAAATATAATACACAACCCACAGTTTTCAAACTATTCTGTCCTATTCTCTCCCAGATGCTTTGCACTCTTCAGTGGGAAAATAATTGCATCCATAACAAATATGCATGTACATAACTAATTAAATAAATATTTTTAATTACTTATTCGGAATTACACAGTTGCTATCTGTCTAAATGAGTAACAGTCTGTACATAAAGCGTACTGAATAAATATTTGTTATATATAAAATTATTAACAGAGAGTGAAATAGAAATGGTCTCAGTTTATGAAGTACACATAAACATGTATACCAAACACTAAATAATGTGACAGTATCTATCCATCATTCCAACCATCTGTACCTTATTTAAAAGATACAGCACACAATCCTTTTCAAAGCACTAGGATATTTCTTTTCATTTCCTGTTCTTTAACATTACTCAGCAATTATTCTACACATGTGAAATTATCAAATTACAGCTTTAATCATCTTTAAATGCATAATGAAATCTCCTGAAATCATATAAAAATAAAAAAACCCTATATTTTCCATCCACCTACATTTTCCATATAAGCAATACCTGGTTTGCATTTTCTTTATTTGCCCTTTTCAATTTGAAAAATTAAGTGAAGTGGTCAAGAATTTTTGGCAAACATATCTTACATTGTTTTGATTAGGTTAAAAAAAGAAGAAGCTCTTGAGGATGAGACTGAAAGTTAAACATTGGCTAATTAGGACCATTTGTTTCATCTATAATTGTCCTTAAATGGATTTTTTGTTCTATCTTCCTCTTCTGTATGGGGTACTGACCAAGGTCAGACATAGGCTATCATATTAGATGGAATACTGAATTGTTCTCATTGGGGCCGTTTTTGTCTTCTGTCTACTGTTTCTTAGTGAGCAGGTTGCTGAAGATCGATAGTGTGAATCAGCATTCTTTGTGCAAACTCTAACTTGCACTCTGAGAATAAAATGTGTTTTACCTTCACAAAGTTAGAATCTAAGTTGGTTCTTCTCCAAACTAAATCAATATCAGAACTCTTAGACTCATCAGCAATGTAGGATTAGATCTATAATGGTAGATTGCAAAAAGATGGGAAGCTGAAAATCCTCATTGTCCCTCAACTTCCAAAAAAGGAATCATGGAAAACAGCTATATGCAGCATTAAACAAAAAAAAACCAAACCAAAATAACAAAACAACAAACCCCTTATTGGGGTTTTTTCCCCAAATTTCCCCAAATTTTCCCCTTAATTTTTTCCCCTTAACTGCAATTTTTGGATCTGCAAAATATAGCTATTTCTAGTTCTTTGACTAGTTTCCTGCATACAGAAATACAGTCTCCCTACAATGCAAGAATCTTGCAGAAAGATTACAGTCTGCAATCAAACACTGTATGTAAGCATAGAGGTATAATATGTAACACTGATATCTCCTACCTTATAACTGCAGCATTAGAACTCTCTTTTGAATAGATTATATTATTCTGATCAGTGAAATAATTTTGCTGTGGATCCAGGTCTCTACACAACTCTGATTTTACTTTTCATTCTGCTCTTCTCCCTTGTCCCTGGCTGTTCACTAGAACATTCTTTGGGCATTCTTTCTTTTTTTCTTAACACCTTAAATTTAAAATTACCATATCTTCTTTGTCTTCTTTAATATCTATTATAAACATTCATGACTGCTGTACTTCCACAAAAACTGAAAATATGAATGTGACTGTTGTTGCCTAACTATTTCACTAATAAATGGATCATTTAAAAGGGGATTTTATGCCTTCATATGCATTTTGTGTTAGCACTTTTCTTCGTCAAACGTTTGTGGGAGGGGCAACATTTTCTGTGTTTCTTATTCACTCTTGATGTTTAATAAAAAGTAGCAAAACATAGTATTAAAAATGCAAAAGCATTTACATATATTAGGAGGTTTTTACTTCTTTTGATTTGTTTTTTTCTTTTGGTATTATTCAAGCCTACCCAGTGAAAGGAACACCACCATATTTTCAGTAAGGAAACTGTACCTATATTTCTTACATTTCTATATTAGAAGTTATAGTAGGAAACAAGTTAAGTTTGACTGCTGACTTCTTTAAAAAGAAAACCCAGCAAATTAGATAAAGAGAAGCAAAAAGCCCCCAAATCTTTAAAATTTCCAGTATCAGTTCGCCTTAGGTTTGAGACTTTTCCCATAACAAACAAACAAACATTTTATGGTATGCTAGTTCATATTCCATTTTCAGCTGTTGATGAAATGTCAGCCAAACTACATCATAGCATGTATTCTAAAGAAAATGCAAATCATTATATTTAAATACTTCTAATGAAAAAAAATTATATTTTGGTTGAAGTATGTATATATTTTTCCTAGATGGCATTCTATATTAATAAGTTACTCTGTTAAGTGAAGTTAGTTAATTTATAAGGATTTCTAATACAGTTCCAGAATACATCTGAATGCACTGGTGCTTATCTTGCAAAAGCTATTTATTTTATAAAAGGAAGAAAACTTGCTTTGTCTCCTTTATTTATGGGAAGCTAAACCAAAAAGATTTTTAAAAATTTGTTTAAATCACTTCTGAAAGCCTGTGGTTAAACTGGAAATAGCTACAGTTTTGCAATCCAGGTTCTGTATCCACCTACTGAATCAAATAGGCTTTTTAGCATGCTGTAACTACAACTTTATACTATGCGTGTCTATTTTTTTCCTTCTAACTTTGAAATTTTTCTTCTGACATCACATTTTCTGTTGTTTTCTGTTTTCAATGTTTTGCTTAATCTTTCATATAGGTCTGTAATTGAAGAATACCATGTGAGACAGAATATAATAGTGTATGACAGACCAAAATTCACTACTATAACTACTGTAGCTTAAATAAGGTAAAATTAGCTAAAAAGTTTTAAATATTACTTTTGTGGTTTTAATTGTGCTTGAAAGGTTGTTATTATTATTAAAAAAAATCATACAAAGACCAAAATGTTCTGAATTTATTACACCTCTTTATGCAGGGGTTTAACCCTGGTAGGCAGCTAAGCACCACACAGCTGCTTGCTCACTTCCTCCAGCAGGACAGAGGAAGAGGAAAGGCAGAGTAAAAAGAAGAAAACTTGTAGGTTGAGGGAAAAATTGTTTAATAAGCAAAGGAGAAGTGGAAGAAGAGAGAAAGAAAACCAAACAAAAGTGATGCAAAGGCAATCACTCTCCACCTCCCATGGGTAGACCATTGTCAGCCAGTTCCTGTGCAAAAGATAGCTAACCTCCCTAAACCCCTTGTTCTTCATTTTGTTGCTGAGCATGGCTTTATATGGCATGGACTATTTCTTTGGTTAGTTCAGGTCATCTGTCTGGTTGTGTGCTCTCCCAACCTCTTGTGCACCCCTCAATCTATTCACTGGGTGGGCAGAGTGAGAAACAGAGAAGGCTTTGATGCTGTGCAAACACTGTTCAGCAATAGCTAAAATATTAGTGTGTAATAAGCATTGTTTTGGTCACAAATCTAAAATATAGCACCATACAAGCTGCTATGAATAAAATTTACTCCATCCCAGCCAGACCAAGAACAACAGTACATTATTTATTAAATACCCAAATATCAACGAGACATGAGATGTGATATTATCACGAGCTGATTTTTCAACCATGCATAGGTCAAATCAGTATAATTTTAATTAAAGAGAAAACTCATACCTCCTTCACAAATAATTAGAAGACATTAAAGACACATTTTGCTACATTGTTTAATATACAGCAGATTCAGAAGTTAGCTGTAAAATAATCTCAGTAATTTAACATCTGAAATAATTTTAATGGAACATGAGAATACGAAATGCCGGCTTCTGCACATAGGACTGAGTAATGCCGGGCACAAGTATAAATTGGGAGAGGAGTGGCTGGAGAGCAGCCCTGCAGAAAGGGATCTGGGGGTGCTGGTCGACAGCAGGCTCAACATGAGTCAGCAGTGTGCCCTGGCAGCCAAGAGGGCAAACCCCATCCTGGGGTGCATCAAACACAGTATAACCAGCTGGTCAAAAGAGGTGATTATCCCACTGTATTCAGCATTGGTACGGCCTCACCTTGAATACTGTGTGCAGTTCTGGGCCCCACAATTTAAGAAGGATGTGAAGGTCCTTGAATACATCCAGAGGAGGGCAACAAAGCTGGTGAAAGGGCTGGAAGGCATGTCCTATGAGGAGTGGCTGAGGACTCTGGGTTTGTCTAGTTTGGAGAAAAGGAGGCTGAGGGGCAACCTCATTGCTCTCTACAGCTTCCTGAGGAGGGGAAGTGGAGAGGGAGGTGTTGATCTCTTCTCCCTGGTATCCAGTGATAGGATGCATGGGAATGATTCAAAGCTGCACCAGGGGAGGTTTAGACTGGACATTAGGAAGCATTTCTTTACCGAGAGGGTGGTCATACACTGGAACAGGCTTCCTGGAGAGGTTGTCAATGCCCCATGCTTGTCAGTGTTTAAGAGGCATTTGGACAATGCCCTTAATAACATGCTTTAACTTTTGGTCAGCCCTGAAGTGGTCAGGAAGTTGGACTAGATGATCATTGTAGGTCCCTTCCAACTGAAATAGTCTATGTCTGTAAGTCTGTAAGTCTGCCCAGAGCTGCTGTTGATTTTGATAAGAACTAGGAACACTCATCATAGTTTTAGGGTAAGTTATACATTTTTTAGGCAACAAGACATAAAAGACAAATTCTCAAGATGATACATTTTCAAGTATTTTAAATCCTTATGATACTATAAAGACAATTAATTTGCAAAAAAACCCGTAAATTAATGTCACATGCTTTTATAAATAAAACATGGAATTCAGAAATGTTAGGTTTTCACAATTGAAGCTGAGATATGTAGGCAAGATCTATGATGCTATTAAGATATTTTCCTTCAGAATGCAGTCTCTAAGAAAATTATAAAAAGATTTTAAATGCAAGGAAACTGGTGAATAAATATATATTTTATGTATTTAATTAAAAATCTCTAGTGTCAGATTATAATCTGTAAGTATTTTACACCTTTAAAAGAATTATTGTTTTACAGAATATAATAAAACTATTCATTTGTAGGTTTTCAAATATTCTATAGCACTTAACGAGAATTAAGAAAAATATTATGGTTGAAGACAGATAATTTGCTGATAAATGAAAGTATTAATGTTTCAGCTACAGAATTTTGGTCTAAATTCATTATTGATATTTACAATAGAATTTTTGCTCTCATGGTAGCTGTAATACCTTGAACTAGAAATTTATAGCCACTAGAAATTTTTAACATACATACTGATGTTTTCAAAAATACTTAGTTCATCTAGGAGGTGTTAAGTTTAGAAAGACAGACCATAAACAGGATTAATGGGAGCCAAAGATGATTTCTTTCTTCTCTCTTCTTCCTCAGAATTGATGATCTCTGAATGATAGAGCTGCATCTCAGATCTTTCTCACACATCTGTCTCACAGTTCTCAGATCTCCCACATCTTCCACATCTTCAAATGCTTTCAGAATTCACTTAAACTCTCTCCAGGATTTCTTTTTTCCTTTGGGGAAAGTAGACTATTATGAACAGCTGTTGTTGTTTAACCCTGGTATGCACCTAAGCCCCACACAGCCGCTTGCTCACTGGGGAAGATAATCAAAAGAGTAAAACTGAGAAAACTCATGAGTTGAGATATAGACAGTTTAATAGGGAAAGCAAAAGCTGCATGCTCAAGCAAAGCAAAATGAGGAATTCATTCGCTATTGCCCATTGACAGGTGTTCAGCCATCCCCAGGAAAGCAGGGCTTCAAGTAACCTCGTAATAGTTACTTGGGAAGACAAATGCCATAACTCCAGATGTCCCTCCTTCCTCCTACACCCCAACTTTTACTGCTGAGCATGACATCATATGGTATGGGATATCCCTTTGGTCATTTGGAGTCAGTTGTCCCGGCTGTGTCCCCTCCCAAATTCTTGTGCACCCCCAGCCTCCTCGCTGGTGGGGAAGCCTGAGAAGCAGAAAAGGCCTATGATGCCGTGTGAGCAGTGTTCAGCAATAGCTAAAACATCCCTGTGTTATCAACACCGTTTCCAGCACAAATCCAAAACATAGCCCCATACAAGCTACTATGAAGAAAATTAACTCTATCCCATCCAAAACAAGTACTGCAACATAATTATTCAAAAAGATGAATGGTATCCAGATCATGCCAACTAGAAAGACCTTTCTGTAGAAACAGATATGCTCAAACTTTATAGAAGTTAAATAGGAACCTGTGAATATATTTCTCTTTTCTTCCTAATACAAGAATTACAATAGCACTTTTTTTCAGTCTTACTCTCTAAGTAAGACTACCTCAGAAAAAGACTAGAAACTAAAGAACTGTAACCCATATTCTTAAGCACCATGAATTACAGTTAATATTTGGTCTTCAGAGTTGCTTAAGATGTTTAGTTCTTCGCCTGAAAGTTCTTTCTGTATACAACACTTTTCTTTTTCATCCCACTAGGAGTGTTTTATAGGGAAAACTGAAATTCTCTATAAAAGTCTTTTTCTGTAACTGGAAGAATTTATTGTGTCACGATTTCTTTTTACTTGCTATGTTTCTTTTAAAGATATTTGACACTTGAAACAACTCTGTGTCAAATAATAGCTCAATGATTGCTTATGAGTTATTAAAAGATTTTGATCTTGTTCCTACATTAAGCTTTTTTTTGATTTAAGTATAACAGGTAGTTGATTCTGCCACCTCAAGGTTATGCAGAAATTTGAGGGAAGTGACAACTAAGATGTGACCCCAAGCTGCATGCAGGACAGCTACTCAGTCAATCTATCAGGAATAGTGAAATAGAATCTAGCTGCTCTTCCCAGCCCATGCTTAGTGTAAAAATGGTTTCAGTTATTTTAATTCTAAGGGTTTTTTTGGCAGTGGACTGAAGGGATTTTTGAGTAGGATCCTTTTCTCCCTAGTCTTGGTTCAGAAGCAACATAAAGTACTTTCTGACTATCTTATAGAATCATAGAACAGTTTGGGTTGGAAGGGACCTTTAAAGGTCATCTAGGCCAACACCCCTGCAATGAACAGGGACATCTTCATCTAGGTCACATTGCTCAGAGCCCCGTCCAGCCTGATCTTGAATGTTTACAGAGATGGCCATGTACCACCCCTCTGGGCAACCTGTTCCAGTGCTTCACCACCCTCATTGTAAAAAATTTATTTCTTATGCCTAGTTTAAATCTACACTCTTTTAGCTTAAAACCATTATGCCTTGTCCTATCGCAACAGGCCCTACTAAAAACTTTATCCCCGTCTTTCTTATAAGCCCTTTTTAAGTACTGAAAGGCTGCAATAAGGTGTCCCCAAAGCCTTCTCTTCTCCAGGCTGAACAATCCCAGCTCTTTAGCCTTTCTTCATGTGAGAGGTGTTCCATCCCTCTGATTATCTTTTTGGCCATCCTCTGGACCCTCTCTAACAGGTTCATGTCTTTCCTGTGCTGAGGACTCCAGAGCTGGACACAGTACTCCAGGTAGGGTCTCACCAGAGTGGAGTAAAGGGGCAGAATCACCTCCCTCGACCTGCTGGCCACACTTCGTTTGATGCAGCCCAGGATACGGTTGGCCTTCTGGCCTGCAAGTGCACATTGCTGGCTCATGTCTAGCTTTTCATCCACCAGTATCCCCAAGTCCTTCTCCGCAGAGCTGCTCTCAATCCCTTCATCCCCCAGCCTGTATTGATATTGGGGGTTGCCCCAACCCAGGTGCAGAAGCTTGCACTTGGCCTTGTTGAACTTCATGAGGTTCACATGGGCCCACTTCTCAAGCTGGTCCAGGTCCCTCTGGATGGCATCCCGTCCCTCAGGCATGTCAACCACATCATTAGGTTATCACTGTAATTTTTCACCTCTGATTTTTTGTTATTATTTGTCCTACAGGAGTCAAAGATGGTTAGGGAACTGCCAAGTTTATAAATTTAACAGAAATTATTTCATGAGCATGAACATATGCCTCATTTTATCTCTCTCCATAAGTTATTTTCTTGAGGACTTTTACTGGAAAGAATAGTGTACACCATGACCACCTGAGACCTTTACTGTTACCAAAGACTGCGCCAATTATTTAGTTAATGTTTATTTTTATTGTTAATTTTATTTTTTATTTTAAAAGATCTAATATGTTTCTTTTTCTTTTGTCGCATGTCGTTATGAAATTAACAATAAAATTCTTGATACATTTGTTGATACCCGGGCCTGGATAGGGGAAGGTCTTGAGTCATTCTTCCTTTTTTTTTTTCTTTTTCTTCATTCTCAGGGATTGCAAAGGCTTATGCTGGGCTCACGTGCAGCATAAGCTCTCATAGGATTTCACGAATGTAATTCTGTCACTCTTCATGTTCAAAAAGCATACAATACTATTAAGAAGGTTATTGAAGCTGTTTGGTGTGGTATGAAATGCAATACTTACTGTATAGATGACAACCATTTCAGTATGTGCATCTTATCTAAGCTATTTATTGTAGCTGTGAAATTATTAAAAGAGACAGGGCATGCAAGACAGATGTTCTGAATAACTTTCTCCTTGGATAAATCTGAAAGGGGTATATGCCAGTTGTTCCAGACTTCTTTTTGCATCAAGGCTTTCTGGTTTTCTTTTTGAGAAGATCTTGAACATGCAGAGCTGTGTTCATGTCAAGGAGAGGAAAGCAGTTTATTCTATACTGCTCTGTTACTAATGCAATGCAATATAGAAGATGCCTTGTTTGATTACTTACATCACATTGATCAGATCACCTATGTCATCTGCTTTAACTGGCCTATCATCTAGGTTACTGATTACACTAAATTGTGTCCATCACTGTCTCAATTAATATTGAAATTTAGAGTTAATTTTATCAAATTGTGAATACTAAAAGTTAGCATATAAACCCTTTAGATTCATTCAGGTTTTGGTATATTATGTTGGAAAAAATAAAATAATCCTTTCATGATTAATCAAAGTTGAAGTCAAAACTGGAACGTACCATGAATGCTTCACAGAAGTAGGCTAATACAGCAGCCAAATGAGATTGTCAAATACAGTCTTACAAATGCTCCTCAGCTAGATGTATAAGCAAAGACACCTTGGAAATGTAGTACTTATGCCTTTTTTTTTCCCCCCAAATCAGGTTGTATTTATAGGATCAAAGGGCAATTCAGGTGGGAAGGTACTTCAGGAGGCCTTTAGTCCCACCTCTTGCTCAAAGCAGGTGCAGCTTTGAAGTCAGACCAGGTTGCTTAGGGCTGTTTCTAGGTGGGTCTTGAAAGCCTCCAAAGACAGAGCCAATGCAATCTCTCTGGACAACCTGCTCTGCTGTCCTCATGGGGAAAAAGCTTGTCCTTACATCCAATCTGAAACTGCCTTGTTTCAAATTATGCCTGCTGCCTTTCATCCTCCCTCCCGTGCTGCATGTTGAAGGGCCTGGCTCTGTCTCCTTGCTGAATTCCCCATAGGCATTGATGTGCTTTTGTTAGGAGCCCTGCACACATCTCTTCTCCAGGCTGAACAAGCCCTGGTCCCTCAGCCTCATCTCATAAGGCAAGTGGTTTAGTCTCGACCATCCTGGTGGTTTATCGATGTCTTTCCTGTACAGGACACAGTAATTAGATGTGGTGTAATCAGCTCTGAGTAAAGGCATGAATAATCACTTCCCTGCTGCCTGTGCTTCCAGTAATGTTGCTGGCTGCCTTTGATGCCAGGGCACACTGCTGGCTCATGTTCAGTTCATTATGCCCCAGAGCCCCCAGGGCCTTTTTGCCAGAGCTGCTCCCTAGTCGGTCAGTGCCAGTCTGTATCACTGCCAGGGGGTCTTCCTTACCTGGGACAGGACTTTGCATTTTGCCTTGTTGGACTTCATGAAGTTTCTCTCAGCCCATTTCTCCAGCCTGTCTAGGTCCCTCTGGATGGCAGACTCTGGATGACCTCCAGTTTGTCGACTGGTTCCATCCCCAGACAAATTTAGTGTCATCGTCATAAAAATGAATCAATTTTTTTCTGACTGTAATAGTCTTTTTACGTAATACTCTTGATTAGAAGATGGAAATGTTTAGGAAAAAAAAAAGAAAGCTAAAATATAAAAAATAGTTAATAAATTTCTACTCCAAGTATTATTTAGTGCCTTACATTCTGCCGAAGGTCATGCTCTCAGACTGTTGCTTTATCTATAGTGATTGGTAAATGAATTTAAAATGAAACTGAATAAATATTATTTGATACAGCATAGAAAATTCTGCACATTTTACGCACCAGATTGCTTTGCAAATGCATTCCTTACAATCTGCCTTTAGGCAGCTGGAATTGATAATATTCCTATTAACGGATGCTCTAGGCATAAAGATACAAGAAGTAGACTTATACATACGCTGCTCAGAAACACAACATCTTTAATATGATGCAATCTTCCATAACATAGTTCCATAGACAGAAATAAATGTGACAAAGAGTGACTAGATCAGCAATGTCCTGTCTTCTAGTTTAGCAGTGATAAGGGGTACATCTTACTTTCTTACCTTAATGGTATCATAGTTTTCACGAAAAGTTAAATGTTTTAGGAGTAAGGAATTTGCAGTAGATATGTGACAAGGATCCTTAACTGAATTTGCAGATTTCAAACATAATATAAGCGTTTAACACTGTGAGGACTCAGTTATTCACACAGAAAAAGAACTTCTGGTACACTGAGAACTGTAATAGTCAAAAGGAAACACCACCACCTCCCCAAAAAAACCCCAAACCAAACACACACAACCCCCCCCCAAATGCAAAAGTTACCCCCATTCACTAGGCTACCCTCTAAGAATTTCAGGTTTGGGACTTGGGAATCAGAGGTGAGAACTAGACTTCTCCTTCTGACAGTATCTTATGCCCTAGTAGAGGCTTGACTTTCTCACTGAGGTATGGCAAAAGTCCCTAAAGAAGATTATTACACAAAGAGTGCTTAAGCTGTCATAAATCTCCCACAAAAACAACTATGTTGTGCCAGGAAGAGTGAAGAGCAAATGGCATTATTCAATGATTATCTTAGTAAAGTAAATTTTAGTATCTCCAAAAGATACCTTCCACATTTTCAACTACCCTATACCATTTGCTTGTAGCAAAACACTAAAAACTATAGGCACTATAGTACTGGCTTTACACAATTAACATCACTCGTGTCTAGTCTTATGGTCTAGGATAACGACATTAATAGTGGGAAGGAAATGTGTCCACAGTGTTTGTTCAGACTGTTAACAAGTGTTCAATTAGTGCTTTGTAGGGTGTGAATATCCTGCCATTAAAAATGGGCTCTTACTAGTAGCTGCTGTCACAGACACCTTAAGAGGTCATGAAAAGTTAATATGTTTTCATCAATATACATCCCAAACTGGGTTTGAAACAAATGACAATCATAATAAAAATTCTCCAGCAAGCATGAAGAACAACTTGACCTCCTGTTATCAAAGTATACTTGCTGATTTGTTTTGAGAATAACCTTCTACTTAGAGACATTTGAGGTCAATACCATATCTATTTCTAACCAGAATGCACAGAAGAAAGAAAGGAGCTTACTTTCTCTTGTCAAAGGCAAAGTGAGTGCAGTCATTATTTTCAAGGAGGGATGCAATATTTTCCATATCATAACCAGGACATATCAACAAACCCTGAAAATCAGGGATAAGAAAGAAGGAAGTTTGTTGTTTTTCCTCTCTCTTACTGAGCTGTTTGTTGTAATGGAAGGACATGGCAGACTTTGCTTTTAAGGCTTGGTTTGGTTTGTAGAGCCAAAATTAAATTAAAATTCCACATTCTGTTTCAAATTATTCCAATAGGGAACTTTTCATATTGCAATCATGCCATTTCTATAAAAATGATAGGATTTATTGTAAGTATTCTTTTATCTTTTTAATGTAAATTCAAAACAGCTCTTTTTTGTCACTGATTGTCCAGTTATCATAGGGTTGTTAGGGGTGATTCTAAGGTAGTAAGTGGCATGTCATAAGTAATTCTTCTCAGCTTCTGCACAACCCATTACACTTACAAATTTATGCACTGTGAAGCTGTTTGACCTATTTTGAAAACTTGTTTCATGTTTCAAAATCAAAACAGTGTTATTTCTAAGATTATGAATCTTCATTGTATTCTCACTTTCTTGTCAAACAGTCACTTTCAGTGTAAAAGATTTGGAATAAAGTTTCACACATTTATTCAGCAATATACTTTTCAGGCTTGTAGTATAGTAGTAAAGACAGAAATGCCAGAGGTTTGACAAGGTATTAATAATCCATTTCTTTTAAAAAGGTTAACCTTTTGGCTAGCTGCCTTCTAATGTGGCCACTCCAGAGACGCATCACATACTTAAGAAACAGTGCAATGTTTCTGTTATTGCTTAAATTAATATCAATAATGACCATTAACTTCACCTGATGTAAGTCTTTATGCTTTGTTATGTCATTTGCAAGGCAAATTAAGAGGGAGAGGGAATTAGGTTTCTTCTTAATACAATCTAATTTGAACAAATGGAAAAATGAATCATAGTAAGAAAAAAAACCTCATTTTATAAAAGAAGCAGCATATAAAGAGGAATTTTGATTAGTGCATAGCTAGAGAGATTCTGACTTGCATTCCATATGCCTTGTCAGTAAGATACATACTTCAGTAGCTAAAAATGCAGTATATGTGGTTTCATCTCAGTATAACGAAAACTGTTTTGCTGATGGTAATTTATTTGATAGGAGACATATGACAGTAAAAACTGAGTGGTTATGTCAATGATCACTTGTAAAATAAAATGTATTAAGAAAACCCAAGCTCTCCTGTATTTTTTAAATATCACATTACATTTGCAGTTTCTTTAAATCTGAAAGCAATATCTCTCTAAGCAATAGAGCCTTTAGTAATGATATTGAGTAGATTACCATGGATATTGCAGAAGGCAGGTTTGCAAAATTCTTACTATACACAGAAAATTTAGTATGTTCCCTCATGAAAAAGAAAAGAAGAAATAAAATGTTAATGTAATTTAAAGTATGCCCTCTAGGTGATGTTATTTACCATTACTGAGGTACATCTTTAGTAAAGAACATGGGAGAATTCAGCTATTTTTACAGGTTAGGGAGGAAAATGCTATCAATTTTAATCCCATTTCTCAGGATCCTAGAGGTAAGAGATAGGAAAGACCTGTTATAATGTCTAGACCAACCTTTCATAAATGCAGGATTACTTGCATTATGTATGATATGTTTCCTAGTAATTTTTCCAGTAATTTTGCTAGACCAACTTTAAATCACATGCGAAAGTTGGCATGTCTCTCAGTAAGATGTTTCACAGCTTGCCTGGAAGCTTATACTGCTCTGACAAGAAAATAAGCCAGGAGGCAAGGAAGCTGCTGACCAACAAGAAAATCCACTGCAAGTGCAGTTCTGAACTTGCTGGGGCACTTTGCCTAATCCTGGACCCTGACTGTAGGACACCATGAGGTTGATGTGGCCTGCCCATCGAGACTCCCTTCTTGTGACACCAGACCTGGGAGGCAGGGCTGCTGCATGTCTGTCTGTCACACTGATAAAAAGTCAAGACTGGGCACCCATCAGGACTTAGGAGCTTGAAGCTCTTCCAGGACTGTCAATACAGACGTGACAAGTTCCTTTCACAAGACACTCCAAGAGTCGTAGATGTTGAAGGGGTCTGGGCAGTTGGTGTGCCAGAAGGAAAACCACTGAAAGACCAAACATTCATTTGTGAGACAGCACCTCAAGTTTTGCTCTAGTACCCTTCCTCACCCTTTGGCTTTTACTTCTCAATGCTTTAAATTAGAGTTGTGTTTACTAATTTACTTCACATTTAAAGGTGTAAAAATACTAATTGTATAAGGGTACTGATTTAATCAGTGTCAGCTGCTTACTTTCTAGAGTGCATAATGTTGATTCTGGGATAATATTAGCAACCAATGAAGCACTTGGTTTTAATTCCTTTTTATCACCTACGTGACAGAACATCATTCACAGCAATTTTCTTTATTATTGCTGCCTTTTTATACAGGCTACAGTCCTTTTACATTTTATAGTTTTACCAAACTGCCTTAAAAGCTGGAGTTTATTATGAAAGAAATCACTGAATAGAAATAAAAATTGTAACAGCTGTGTAACAAAAAAGTTCTTAGAAATCTGTGGACATGAACCAACTGTGCATAATTTTCTAAGGGCTTTTAAATTAAGAATAGCTGCAGTACTGAATTTTAATTAATAGAGCTGACTATTCTTTTCAAGACTCACACCCACATTATATGTAGTGAGTACTTGAGGCAACAGTCTGCCAGCAACCATGACCCTATCCTCAAAAAAGAAACTGAGTCTTAATGAAATTAATGTTTTCCAGTGATGAATTAAACAATAATTTTTTTTTTTTTCTTTCCCCTTTCAAGGATAAAATATCTCCTCAAAGAGCACAACGCTTCTCTTGTTCTGCTCTGTAGGCTGTTCATTTCACTTTATAAAGCACAAGGGTAAAATGCATAAGTAGCCCTGGGACAAGGCACCTGAAAACCTCCACCGCATGTCTCCCTTTCCAGGCTATGCAGAAAAAGGCTGTCTACCTGTTCCTGTCCACCTGAGTCTTGTACACAGGCACCTCAATGGAGGAATCGGGGCATCCCTCTGGTCTGAATTCCCCTCCAGCCAGCTAATTACGATGTTCTGTCAAAAAGTCAGTCCTGTGGCTTTGAAACCACCCTGCTAAGAAAGGTTGAATTCCCAGGTTCCCTGATTTGTAAGTGAACCTTCACTTCATGGTGGTAGTTCACAAAAGTGAGGAGAGAGGTGCGTGGCATCCTGAAACTTCAAGTAGTCAGGAGCTCAGACAAAAGGCCAGGGGAAGACTACTTAGGGTCAGCCCTGTTTCTTAAATTCCTAGTCAAGCAGTGGATTCACTAACCAGTGAATTAGCTAACCTTTAATTTAGCACTATGGAAGGTTTTATATTCCTCTGAATTTTGATCAGAGACACCATAGTCATGTCTGCACTATGGGTATGGACAACCTAATGAAGACTTCACCTAAGCCAGTGTGAGTTTCTGGCTAGATGGTGTGAAAAAAATCAAAGTTTGGCCTGTATAATTATGAAAAGACTCTCCTGAGAAATGAAAACTTTCTTTAAAATAGAAGTTATTAACTCAGGTTTTGTGAAGACAAGGCTTTTCTGCTTCAGTGGCTGAGACAGTGAATCTGAGCTGTGCTGAGTTGTGTGGATTTATCACCTTAACTCGCACTACCGTGGATTTCACTGAGATTTGTTCAAGGCCAGACAGTAAATCTGGGACAGATCATGCTAATAAAACCAAATCTAAAAGCCATCTTTCTTTTTTGGCAGAAATGAATCCCCATAAGTACATTATCCTCTGTATGTCAAAAAATCCTGTCATCATTTGAGCACACACATTTCAAAGATGCTGGACTGTGAAAGAAGGATTTCTCAGTAAATCGTAATAAATGGCTCTGTTCAACAAAAAAAAAAAAAGGCAAAGAAAACAAAACATGGGCCACTAATATAAAAATATGAAAAACTGTATTTCAAAGTAATTTAACATACTGTTTCACGCTTCTCAAAGGTGTTTGTTAATTAGTATTCTCAAGGACACTGAATTTTTTCAAGATACAATCAAATAACATTCTGAATGGTGAAATAAGTGACTGGTCCCTAACTAAACATACCTGACTGTTTTGAAATCTGATTCTGCTAACTTTGAAATCAGTAGGCAAGATGGCAGAACCTCTGCAGTAATGCCAAGGGATGTATTTTAGAGCCCCTGAAAGACATTGAGTTGAGAGAATTCTGTTTAACCCATGATATGGAAAGCTTTGTGCTTGTGACTATAAAGATTCAAGTTAATTGCTCTTTTATTAAGGACCTGAGAAAGCCAACAGTTTTTTTTAGGCTTCCTGTGAAGACATATAACGTTGTTATACAACAGCTCTCTCTTCCAGCTCTCAGCATGGCACCTTGCTAGTGAGGGAGACAATAATATTCTGCATATCCTCCTTAAAAAAGAGTGAGAGGGGTTTACTTTTTTCCCTAGTTGTTCCATTTGCCCACTGGGTTCTGCAGAACTTACTGAAGAAGAGTCTTTAAAATGCCAAGAGCATGTTTGAAATGCTACATACAGATTATTTTTAGGAGTGAGCGTCCTTGATAAAATATTGCAATTCATGTATATGCAACATGTTAAGTATACTTCAGTGCTATAATCTTGATTTACATTTGTAACAGATGATAATTAGTGTGCCAGGAGGAAAATAAAAGGAGAGATGATGATGTGGTGAAGAACTTGATTAGTGACAACTCTGAAGAGGGTGAGACATGAGAGCCAAGAGACTCATCAGCTTACACTTTTCTCTTTTTTCCTTGCCTAGACTTGCCTTGCCTTGCTTTCCCTCCCTTCCTTCTTTATTTTACATTTTTCCTTAATTTTCCCTTTTCTTTTCTTTAGTGCATTTTAAAAGTATCTGACTGTGTCTGAGTCTAGAAACGTATTTTTTTCTTCGTATCTGCAAAACCACATTTTTAATTGGGCCATGCACCATTTCACTGTGAAAGTATGAAAACGAAAAATGTCAGAAGCATAAATAGTATTTGCAAAGTGGGAGAGGGCTCACACAGGTTTTTCTCCTGTGAAGATCTCATGATTCCCACAACTGACAAGTCTCTCCAGATCTATACAGTTATTGAAGACCTTTTGTCTCAGAGAAGTATATTTGGTGAGTCCTGTGGAACCACATTCTTTGAGGAATATTGAAAATATCTTTACATGTCCAAAAGAATGCAGGAAACAATGCTAAGGGTCAGACAAGAACATAAAGATACTATGCAGAAAAAAGACATAAGATTTTATGAAGTTAATATTTATATGTTCTTTTTGCTTGAAAGCAAAATAGATCCCCAAATAATGAAGACAATCCCCAGAGACACAGCTACAAATATGAAATAAAAAGAATAAGAAAATGGTTGGTAGGGGAAATAGAGAATAATTTAAAATATTTTCACATTGCAAAAATGCAAAAGAGAAATTAACAGAAAGAGAAAGCAAAGTAACAAGGAAGAAAATGAAAACTTCCTTGCAAAAGAAAAGGAGTTTGGGGAAATGGGGAGGGTAGGTTCTGAGTGAAGGATAATATTTGGAAAATTTCAAAGAGAATGGATGGTAATGTGTTCTACAAACAGAAAAAAAAGAGAGAAAGGAAAAAACCCCACTGGATTTAAGAGTTATGTCAAAAGCAGTAAAAGGCTATGTGAATGGAGGTTGTTATTAAAGAAAAATTAACAGGATGGATACAGAGAAAAGAATCATGGACAATTAAAAAGCAAATATGAGAATATGAAACTGAAGTTGAAAAGACTCATGATAGAAGTAGTAAATAATTCATAGTACATCCTTCATTTTGCACAAATTGTTAGATTTTTCAACTGAATGGATAAAGATGACAGCAAATGTGAAAGTACTCAAAATAATGAAGATTTAAGAGTTCCTCTATGGATTTCCTAAGCAATAGAGGAAAAAGCAAAAATGAGAAAGTGAAGGACAGCAAAGTGACTCAAGAATGGATGGTGGGAGGGAATTTACAGATGCATGACTTCAGTGAGACTTTCAAGAAAGATGTATGATTTTACCCTGGTGTCTGGAATCAAGGATAACACTATTAATAAAATAAATGTTGAGAAGGTGGGTATGAGAAGATGAGAGACTTTTATTTTCACCTGAATAACTATCATATCTAAATTGGATTAGATAATATCAAATCTATAGGCATCTGTTTATTGGCTACCTATTTTTATGCTATGAATGACTCCATGATGCTTGACAGGCAGAAAATCTTACCTTCTGTCTCTGTCTTGTTGCGATATAGGTTTACCATTTCTAGGTCTGGGCTGCCACTGAGTATCTTTACTTGACTTTACTGGCTATTCATGGGGAACTGCTGGGGTGATACTTTGACGTGGGCTTCTGTGGAGTTACTAGCTCAGTACTACTAGTCTGTAAGTATGATGCAATGGTCCAAGTGATCCATATTCATTTGACTGAGAGTTTTCAGTACTTTGGAGCAACAGTTATATTCAGCTTCTTGTGAGTTTTCAAAACATCTGTCATGCTGAAATCTGGTGAATAAGAATGTCACTGTAAAATCACCACAACAAATTTGGTGTGATAATGTAAAAACAAGGGAACAAGTTTTTTTCACAGTGTGATTTTAATGTATCTTTCCGATGTTACTTTATGATTCAGTTTATCATTAGCCTTCTAACTTCTCTAGCTGGTTGAAGAAAAATCAAAGATTTAGGGTCAAATTATTGTGCTTTGAATACAGCAGATTTATGGGTTTCCTGACACAGCAACATTTTTACCTGCCAACACCTGAAAATTAAGGTACCCACAGTATGATTATGAGTAAGAAAATACAGCATTTCTCATCTCAGTCTTTGACTTGCCACAATAAGATATTTGATATGTTGCATTATTTTTAATCTTTCATGTATAAAATTATTTGCAATAACACTCACAATTTTAGTAGACTTCCCTACAGAAAGTTATAACAGTATACATAAGACATTACTCTGAAAACTATTCAATTACTAATCATTAGAGTAATTTCCTGCACCTACAATAGAAAATAATGCTTGTGCATAATTTCAATTTTTTTGTTTAAGATGTTGTTGAGCATTAACTTTTATTGGCAACCAAGACATTGAGCAAACAAAAATAATTCATCTTGCCTATGCTCTTTACTGTGCCATGGTTTTGAAATAGATGATATTTGAAATTTGATTCTAAGTGGTAAAACTCCAAAAAGAAAATGCTTTTTCCTTTTCTTTTGTTTCATGTAATGTTTATTAGAAGCAACTTGTTGCTGCAGAGATCCTTCTTCTTATTTTAAATTATTTTGTATGGCTCATAAAAAAATTCCTTTTTCTAAGCAGATCATTGATTTCTTGCTTGCATGTCCTACACATCAAACAGATAGTGCCTTTTTTTTTGCATAAACTTTTTCATTAGATGAATATTTACAAAGATAAAGCGAGTTATGATATCATATTAATTTCTACAAAATCTGGAAAATACAGGAATGATGTTTTTGAACTAGCATTAACACTTTCTTAATTACAAATTGTTTCTGTCTTAAAATATTTTTGACATTTCATATATACTTCATTCCTCTCCAAAAGAGACTGTAAATTAATTTTGTTGGAATTCCCACAGTAAAGGTCATAAACCTTAACACGGTTACATGGATTCTTAATATGCTATTCATAATTCTTTATGCTTCCATTAAAGTTTGTTGTTTGCATGATAGAACAGAACGGAAGGAAGACAATAAATAAAAAATTATTCAAAGATAATAATACAAGTTTTTATATCCCCAGGCACCGCTCCTATTTCAGTGTATTCTAAGAGTCCAAAAATATCTATTTCATTTTATTTTTACTGTTGTCATCACCAAAATAACTTAAGTGTCTGTGAGGAAAGAAAAGAATACAGTCCACCATGTGAGGGGAGAAAATAAAGGAAACAAAGCCAGTATTGTAAAACAAGTTTTAACACCATATCACACACATAACATGAAACCCCCATCTATGTCGCTTGGCTTTAAGATGAATCTCTGTAAAAATTGTCATATGTAAGGGTTATGAAATGTTTATTTCTTTAGTCCTTCTGATAATTTACATAAGAAAAAATGGTGTTTCTCTCTCCTTTCCTCATCATTAATCAGAGAATATACCTGCTCATGAAATGTTTCACTCAAATATTAAATTATTTAGCATCTCCTTACCTTTTGCTATAGGGAGAAGAAAACTCTCCTAAAAGCGTAAACCCTGTGGTCATTAGAATATTTCAGCCCTATAATGTACCCCAAAATCTTTAAATTCTACACACTTTTGTTTTGATCCTTAGTATATTTTAGAAGATAAATAGCTTATTATGTTGTATAACCCAAGGTGCCCCCACCACACATTATAACAGTTGTTCAATTTTTAGTGTATTTCCAGTTTGTAGATGTATTTTATATCTCCTCATCCTTTTCCTCCTGCCTTTCCCTCTCCTTCCCTGCACCAGCAAAAGTCATGGCTGTCAGCTCTGCAATCTGCTTGTGTACCTCTGTCGCAGATGGAGTGATGCACTTCATCTGTAACAGAGAAGCAAAAATATACTTTATTGATACCAATGGGAAATGCGACAGTGGTTTAACAAGATTCAATGGCAAGCTACACTTGATTATTTACTGCATAGAGGACAGGACAAAACTGTCAGGGAGACCCTCCCCTTGAATCATGAGATTCGGAAAGGACCCCCTTGCTTTCTAAACTCCTCAGAGAGGAGTCTAGGTGCGGCTAGATCCAATCCTAGTCCCAGACTTGGTCAACGGTTTATGTCTGAAGGATTATATATGTGCAATCAATCCTTTATATCATTTAGCTAAGATTTCAAAGCTTAGCATGCTATTGGCCACTTACCAAGGATCTGTTGTGGCAAGGAATCTCTCAGCCCCGAGGAGTAACCTTGAGAGGCGTCCCTACTGATAGGGAGGTCCTGGCGTGCAGCCCGCTGCCGTGCAGGAGAGCTCAAAGGGCTCTGGGCTGCTCACTATTTGTGGGGGTGAGCTTATTGACTCATAGTCATGTTTGCATACCGACCACAGATTTTAGTTTCTTTACTGTAGTTAGGCAGGCGCATCACACAATAGCCCTTGGCTATTGGGTTGTTATCTGTCTCCCAAATCCACTTTGAGCCAGATACAGCCCATCATGACCAGACGCATCCATTACAACCGCCACTGGAGCAGGGTTACGGGAGATAAAGTTCTGGGTGGGGGGTGGGGTGGGGGTAGGGAGCACACCGTCACAACCTCTTGTTAAGAGTTTATTATCAACCTCACTGATTTTGTCCCCATCTTGGTTTGCACAATTGTGTCTAACTTATATTGAATAAATATTCCATAACCTTTGTCAGATTATATGATAAAAGGCTAATTACATTAAACAAAGATCTGGCTGGGGTCAGAGAGACAATAACAGGTAGAGGAACCCCAGTGAGCTGCCCAGTGAACTGAGGACACCAAGTTGACAGCTCTTTGGGGCATCCAGGGGCAATGACCAGCCCATGGGAATAAACTCTCTTTCTACTGTCTGCACGAAGGGATGGGGAGCTGGCAGCAGCCTCCCTTCCACCAGACTGGGGCAGGAGAACTTGCCTGGGTCCTGAAAATGTCTGGAGATGGCAACCTCCAGCAGCTTTGTCATATAATAATTCATTTTATTCTGAGGTTGAGTCCATTGTCCCTTAAGAAACCCTCTAAGTATCTAGCTATCATTCTGTGTCCGTATTTTTTGCACTGTTATGGTTTCCATGCTGTTGAATTATTATGCAACCTAAAATATTTTTTTACATCTGCCAAATATTTTCTTTTATTTTTTCATTCTATGTATAAAAACATATGTGTAGTGTCACCCCCCCCCCCCTTTTTTTTTTCCTCATGTGAAATTAAGCTTTGCATGCTGAATACTGGATTCTTTCATGCTTCAGGTTCATTCACTCATGGATTTTTTGTATTTTCTTTTCCATGCACAGGGAAAAATCCATCAGAGTAACGTCAGCTGCATCCTAGAAAATGCCTGTGTGGCAGTCTCTATTAATCAATTAAAAAAAAACCCAAAATAATTAATTTTCTATAGATGAAATATCAAGGTCTTGCTCATGCCCACACTGCTAAGATTAGCTCTCTCTGCAATAAACTGGGTGGGTCTGTGGTACATAGAAGCTGGCTCTAGCTGTTCTTCAGTTTTATGGTGGTGCTCCTGACACCCTAAGACGTAACTAACTGATATTTAGATTTTTTTTCAATCCAGATTTTTTTAAAATAGGTTTCTGATGGTCTTAGCACTATTTTGTTTTTCCACTCAGGATAACTGCTTCACTCATTTTATTCCTGCTATCATTTATTATATGGGGACTGGGGCCGAGGACTGCAGCAGGCCTAGGTTTTGTATAGGCTAGTGGAGGAGCAGGGAATGCTTCTGAGCTCTTGGAGAACAACCTAACACTCACACAGAAGTCAGCTTAAAAAAATCTCTGGTTGAGATTTATCTGACTCATCTTTCTATATAAGCTCTTACATACATGTAGACTCTTCTTGTAGTCAATGGACAGAATTAAACACTTATCTTTTTGTAAGCTAAATACTTAAAATACTTAAGACACACTGAATCTAAAAAATGCCCATATCCACCATCAACTATGAAGAGGCTTGACTGCCTCATATGCAGATATCTGTACTATAGAAGTCTGAGACTAAGTGAGATATAACCTCCCTCAGTGCCTGCATCCAAACTGATTGGGATTGTGCAACTTGGGCTTCTCCATGGCACAGCTGGTTCCACTTTGTTTATGCCAAAGCCTGTTAAAGTACAATTCTCCACTTCCATTATCCATTTTTTGTTTGGTATAGAATATGATGAGTGTGCAACTAATATTCTATTATAGATGCTGAGGAATCTTCAGAGGCTCATGTCTAAGAGCTGTCCACCCCCCTTAAAATATGCTAGTATAAACCAGACATATTTTTATGTCATAAAGACCAGCAATCTTCAAACAATATATTGCAAGTATTTCAGCATCCTGTTGCTGTCCAAAGCAATTCATTTGCTGTTGTATTGATCCACTCAAACAAGTGATTCCAGTAAGTCTTTATAAATTTTATGTTCTCTCTTTGATACAATGTTGTCACATAAGAAATATTACAGCTACTGTTCATGGCACAGTCTAGAGAATATTAGTTCAGCTTGTGTGATAAACAGGTAATCAGTCATAAATACCCTGAAAGACAACCGGCAAACATCTGAAAAAGAATACTTGGTTAGATCCCAAGTTAGAACTGATCTTAACAGTTGTACAGTAAAGACAACATCACTTTTCAGTTGAGCAGGCTTACATACACCTTCCCAGCCTTTTAACATTTTCCACTTTTGGAGTCCTCTTCAGCTTCACAGTACAATATAAGCCCCTTTTTACCAAACTGTTGCTATAACATTTCAGTTACAGGAGATACTAAAATGTCCTGTTAATTACTGTGTAATTATTTAAACAAAAAATAATTCCTTGCACTGTAAATTTTGCATAAATATTAAAATTGGAACATTCTCTGGATTTCAGGCACTTTAAATGAAACCTGACTTTTCATCATATGAAGTAAGTATCAAATTCTCACTCCATTACCTTTGACCTAGATCAGAGTCTCACTTTATGCCTAAATGGTTTAAGAGTTCTTCTCTTCAGTGATAATTAAAGATAAAATTTTCTAAATGTTTAAGGCAGTGGCTCAGTGCATGCTGTACCCATGTAGAGAAGAGCCTTCAGCATAAAAGAACCTGAGCTTTCCAGGGAAATATCATGCAAAAAGCTTAAAATAAGAATACTGGAATATTATTAGTGCTCAATTAAGTGAATATTATTTACTTTAAGTTGCATGAATTCACTAAGCTTTTCTTAGGGTAGTAGTAGTACTAATATATGTGGTACAACCACATTAAAATTGTTCATTTATAACGCCCTAAAAATACAATAATATTAGGAAAAATCTACAATGTAGAACAGCTGTAGCTTGTTCCCTTCAGTCTTGTTCATGCTGAGTAGGAATTACTCCAGATGTAGTCTAATTGCAATCCATTTGGATTACACCAAGGTATAACTGAACTCACAAGGTGATGACATATTTCCACAAAGCCAGGCCAGGATTGCACAAGCAATTTTTTTCTGTTGGTAAAACTGATTCAAGACATCTCCGTCTTTTTTTTTGTTTTCTTATCCACATATGCCATATGCCAGCACCCACCTGTGTATGAATAGCATAGCTGTACATTTGCTACAGGGGAGTGTTGCAAGCCTGGCCACAAAAATGACAAGCCCAAACAAACAAAGAAACAAACAAAACCCAAAATTTAAACAAAATAAAAAAGTTATGATCTAGGCTGCCAAATTTTAGCTAAAAGTAGATAAGATGAATCGCACTTTTGTTCAATAAAGTATTTTGTTATTGAGTTTAAGGAGGCTTCAATTTCTTCCTTTTTATATTTGTAGGTGGAAGAACTGAAAACGGGGAGAAAAAGAAGTTTTACTTGTGTATTCCACATCATTATACACTTACCTAATATTTAACATCAAGATTCATATCTGACAAGTAAACCAACTCTGACCAATAGTAGTGTTCTTTGAATGAGCTAGAAAAATTACACATGGCATAGTATTGTGCATGGGCCAATCTCTTTCCACCTTCTAATATTAGTCACTGTCAAAGATTTAACTCTGTGACTAATTCTGTGGCCTGAACTACTGTGATAATACCTTCCCCCAATATTTTGCACTTTTGTTCCTCCTTCTTTTGTCAAGATTTTATACCTCTTTTTCCCTCCACCCTTGCTTCATTATTTTTCTTTTAAAAAGAATATTTAATATGTCATGGTTTAGCCCCAGTTGGCAACTAAGCACCATGCAGCTGCTCGCTAACGCTCCCCCCCGCCCCTGGTGGGATGGGGGAGAGAATTGGAAAAGCACAAGTAAGAAAACTCTTGGGCTGAGGTAAGAACAGTTTAATAATTTAAATTATCATCATTATTATTAATAATAATAATAATAATTTGTAATGAAAAGGAAAATAACAAGAGAGAGAAAGAAACAAAACCCAGGGAAAAACAAAAAAACCCCCAAGTGATGCAACCGCTCACCACCTGCTGACCAATGCCCAGCCAGTCCTCGAGCAGCGATTGCTGCTCACTTTATATACTGAGCATGATGTCATATGGTATGGAATAGCCCTTTGGTCAGTTTGGATCAGATGTCTTGGCTGTGCCCCCTCCCAGCTTCTTGTGCACCCTCAGAGCATGGGAAGCTGAAAAGTCCTTGACCAGTGTAAACATTACTTAGCAACAACTAAAACATCAGTGTGTTATCAACATTATTCTCATACTAAATCGAAAACACAGCACTATACCAGCTACTAGGAAGAAAATTAATTCTATCCCAGCTGAAACCAGGACAAATAAAACCAGTAAACACTTTTCATCAACGGGGTGTCATAATTACACAAACAGTAAAGTTCCTTATCTGAAGTGATACACAGTCTCAAAATCTTTCTAGGGATTGAATAAATAAACAAACATGAAGTAGGCAATAAACAGATATGGAATTAGATAAGGATGTTATTGATTTTGAAAAAAGAATTCTTAAATTGTTGTTGAATATATATTAGATCTTATTTTGCTTTATGTCCAATATTAATACAACCTCAATAAAAATCTAATTAGATGATGCAAAGTAAGATTACATATCCAATTTGTTATTGCTGGAAAAGGTAAAAATTTCTAATGATTTAAGTAATTAGTTGCAAAATTTTCCCATTGAACATTTCAGTGCTACTTGTCAAATGGTGCTATTCAGGCAAGAACCATTAAGTACGAAACCCAGAAGCTATCATACAGTATAGCATGGGAGAGGTTGAATCATTTAAACTAGGTTTTCCCTCCCTTCCAAAGAAAATCCTTTGAAGACTCCTTGTAAAGAGCCTTAGAATCTGACCCTTGAAAAAGTATTTACTGCTTAGATATCAGATGAATTATGCAAAATAGAAATTGCATGGCCAGCAAGTTTTATTACATGTCCTTCCCTTCCCTTCCCTTCCCTTCCCTTCCCTTCCCTTCCCTTCCCTTCCCTTCCCTTCCCTTCCCTTCCTTGCCCTGCCCTGCCCCTTCCCTTTTCCACTTGCCCTTCCCTTTCCTCTTGCCCTTGCCCTTCCCATTCCCCTTCCTCTTCCCCTTCCCCTTCCCCTTCCCCTTCCCCTTCCCCTTCTCCTTCCCCTTCCCCTTCCCCTTCCTCTTCCCCTTCCCCTTCCCCTTCCTCTTCCCCTTCCCCTTCCCCTTCCTTTTCAACAAGCTGTTTGGAGGCAACACTAATAGACTTGTGGATGGCTTGCTTTCATATTTTTAAAGTCATTAGATAATTTTTTGAAAATTAGTCCTAATTTGCATTTAAATTTAACAGGCATCATGATTAAAAACAGAATACATGAATTGCACCTGTGTTCCTAATTCTCATGGCTTTTAACATTATTTCACATTGAACATTCATTATGGTAATCTTGCAAAATGTGCAGAGTAAACTGATGCTTGTATGAGCATGGAGTATAATGTGTCCAGAAAGTAAAACTTAATTTTTAATTTGAAAATTTCCTCAGCAGTTTTGGACAGTCTGACATAGATATGTTTTGCTTTTATTTTTAGTGTTTATGTTAAGCCATATCCTTCTACCATGCTGGACTGCAGAGAGGAACATAACTTAAAATAAAATTTAATTGAACAATTTCCAAAAGAATTGTGTTTTTTTCACTCCTCTCCTTTTAGTAGTTACAAACTGTTCTATTTAATCCTGAAGTGTCCCAATCCACATGAATTACCATGTACCCTTTTAATGTCACTTTGTTGATAACAGTAGTCATTTCATTCCTGCTCTAGATTCTCCTCAGTTCATCTCTTCATTTCATAGCTATTATTCTTCAGGAAAAGAAGAGCAATTGGAGCAACTGAGCTTCAATTACTCTTCATTTTTGCTTCAAATCTCCCGTGGCTTTGCCTTTCCTTCTCTTAATATTTATAAGCAGAATTCTATTTGTGCAATAATTTTGTCCCTGACATTCAAATAGTATTGGGTGCTTTCTAACGATAAACAGAAAAAATAAATGTTTTAAATGTTTTAAACCTTTCTCAGTCTTTGAAGAAAAGCTTTTCTCTTCATAGTTATTTATGTTAATGATTGAAATCTATTATTAGTTGAATCATTAATTAAAAAAATAACAATATGGGAAAAACAATTCCAACTAATCAGAGAAAAGCTCTTTGTTTCATTTATTTCCTGTTAATGATGGGTGCTTTAATATCTGAAAGCATGTTAATTATATCTCTGATTAACCAGAGTGATTTGTGATCACAGCATTTTTATACTTTCATATATTTCACTGGAAGCTATAGTGTAGTGTTTGTGTAGATAAGATAAAAATTCCACAGTAACATTGCCCTGTTGAAAATGATGATTGCAGAGATTTTAAAAGTCATTTCCTGTTCACTACAAAAGAGGAAAAGATGATTTGAAAAGAGTAAGACCATACTAAAGTGCTCACATTGTTAAATGGAGTGGTTAATAACAGCAAAAGAAACTATTTCCAGATGATTTCAGATGACAAGCTCAGTGAACATAAGTGGAAATGAAAGAAAAACAATGCAGAATAGATGTTAAAAAGTATCTTTTCACCTGTAGAATAGTAAATGCACAGAACTGTCTAACAGACAAAGATGCTGAATTAGAAATATCAGGATAAGTTAAGGAACGATTACAATATATCCAGGGAACAAAAAAGTTTATAAATGTGCTTTTATAAAGGCCCACAGCTTCCCTGCTCTGCTTCCCTCATTTCTTTTGTTTTTAGTGTATTTCCTTCACCACACTGTTTTCAACCCTGCCAACATTTGTGATTTAAACAGGCAAGTCACTGATGGACTTATTTTGTTCTCGGTTACAAAAAAAAAAAAAAAAAAAAATAGATCTAATATATATTCAACAAGAAAAATTTGCAATGGAATGAGTCCTCTTATGCAGAAGCCAGGAAGACACCTTTATGGAATTGATGAGTATGAAAACTGCTCTACTGTGACATTTATGTCTGCCAAAATATTAGAATATTTTAAATCTAGAATTTCCTGATGAGAATATGCTATCTGTGATGGATTTAATAACCATATATAGAGGTTTTAAAAGTCTGAATTGAAGTATTTTGTTTGTTATATACTCTCTCTGGTATATATGTGGATAACTCCTGATAAAATCAACTACACACTTTAATAAAAAAAGCAAAACAAAACAAAAAAAGATTCAGTAGCTAGCATCCTACTGAATATTGTCAGATAGATTTAGATGCATTAGTGTTGAACACCTTCCTTAGGTTTTCATATTATGTAGTCACAAATGGTTTGATACTTCAGAAAAAATGAAAATATAAATAACGTTGCAGCTGGAGTAGAGGGCAAAGCTGAAGCTGAATGAACTTAAATCTCCATTCAATTTTCAAATTCCAAGCTATATTTTTCCATCCTTTTAATTCTGTTTTTTATTCTTCCCATTCTATTCTATTAATATTATTCCCAAATCAATAAAATGGTGGTGGAATTTTCCTAAATATTTAACTGGGGATTTCAGTTGGAACAACATGGAATAGGAAACAGAATATATAACAGAAAGTGATAGTAACGAGATATCCTGTAGAGTGTTAGAGGTGGCTTTGACCAGTACTTGCATTAGAGAGCACACATAACTCAATTTCCTATACTTAGAAAATTCACACTGAAAAAATGTAAACAACTAAACATGCATGTGTTCAGAGCTAAGTTAACTGTGCAGTGAAAAGTCCAGGTGCTACAGACTATTAAAAATAGTCAGCTGCCTAAACAGGGGCAATTAGTGCCATTTTAGACACCTAAACATATTGCATCCCTAAAATTTTCATTATTTAATTATTTGATTTGCACTGAATGCATGATCAGTTTGCCTCTAATACAGGTAGAAGAAATGCATAACTGCATTTATTACAGACAACATGAAGGAATTTTTTATCAGCTACTAGGCTTTTTAAAAAAAAATTTCATGTCATGGAATTGAAGAATATTGTCATTACAATTTTAGCTTTTTGCAAAATGCTTAGATCCAGTAAATAAATCTAGCTATTTTCTTTAGAGAATTATTTAATACTGATAGCAGTTTAAATATATGTGTATTTGTGCTAAGTACTGAATATTATATATATTTGCTGATTAAGGAGGATCAAGTGTTCCCAGTACCAAGATGAAGACCAGAAAGCTGCTGGCCCAGGTAAGAAGTCCTTCTGATGAGCTTCTTTATTTGTTTATTTATTCATGGTTTTGTGCAGCATTAATTTCTGGTTACACCTATTAGTCTTGCATGTTTTGCCAACAAGTTGGCAGGTCTGACCAAGGGTGATTCCATCATTCCATCCCTGCTATATCACAGGGCTTTGCTAGAGGAAAAGTTTCTTTCCCCATTCTCTTTGTAAGGATGTATGGGTGGTCTTCCTTGGATGACCATGACCAAGCAAAGAGAAGTGCTAATTCTAACTGACCATGTGGGAAACAAAAGACATGTTGCCCTGACAAAAGATGAAAGAGCCTGTGTCCAGTAAAAGCTTTCTAATGGGGATGGTGTTAACCTTGGGAATAGAGAAGCTGCAGAAATATTCCTACACAGCAACAAGAATGATATTCTGCTATTTATGGGAGGGTACAGTGCTGGCTAGGATACTGGGCTAAGGGGTCATGCCAATGCCTCATCCAGCATCCAGTCACAGTCTCACGGTTTCACTAATTCACAGTGACTGTTTGCAGCTCAACCATGTAACTATACATCCACTGAAAAGATTCAGATATGTTCTGGCAGGATCACATAGATTCAACAGCACTATTTGTTGCACGACAGCCCGAAGAGATACTCTTAGTTATTCCCATATCTGTCTGACCTTTTTACCAAATATTTTGCTTCTTTTTAGAATTTGCATTTGTGCATTCAGACAAGCAGGAATAGGAACTGGAAAATGAATGATTTTGTATAATGATGTTTTAAACTGCACTGTACTCATTTTCCTTTTTTTGGTCACATTCATTTCTTATAATGTTCATATATATCTGGATGGAACTATATTTCCTTTCCTGCATTTTTTTTTATTTTTTATTTTTCTTAGCCATTTAAAAAATGTTTATGGAGTAGGATGCACTATAATTCTGATTCTGTAAAGACTTAAATCCCTGTAACTCTCTCTTGTGTAAGTACTTCAGACTATACATATAGGCAAAGCTAAACATGAATGTATGTGGGGGTTTGTTTTTGTTTTTTCTTTTTTTTTTTCTCTGGATCAGGCCTCATAACTGTATTGACTCATGGTAATCTAAGTGTGTTCAGAGACAGATTATTTTCAGATTTTCTCTATGACCATCTGGATACTGAACTACTACTGACAAAACTATAAATGTGAAGAAAATACAACAAATCAGATTTTCTTAGGGAAATAGATTTTCAGTTATTTATTTGTACTCATCTCCAGGGAATAAGGTAATACAACTTCATGGAAAAAATGCCAAAGGGTGGAATATTTAACATTTTAATATAACATTACTGTGCAGTTTATGTGTTATTGACAAATCAATGTAAATTATAGAGACAAAAGAAGAGGGGAAAAAAGTACATCTTACAGTATACATTTAAAAACCAAGACCTTAAAAAGTAAGATCCAATATGTTAAAGTAAATAAGTTTAATGTTTCTATACAGTACTTAGCCACTTGAGGGAAGAAGAAAAATGTTATATATAATGACCTTAGCTTTTAACCACAGTTTTAGCAAATGAACGTTAGAAATATCTGCTATATGCTCTACTTACACATTGCATAAGAATATAAAAATGTTTTTTACCAAAGGAGACTAAAAGGCCTAGGCCCATGTCCCATTTCTGACATGGATTAGCAGTGACACCTGAGGAGGAGTATAAGATCAAGGCAAGCTTCTAATGATTTCTCTACCTGTACACTCTGCCAGCCTTAGTACAGCTTTCTGTGTCTCAGAAACAGCAGAAGCCAAATGTTGTATTTTTTAATGTGATTTCATTCAATAACCTTTTGAACCCATGCAAAATTTCCAAAACATCTTACAGAAAGCTGTTCCTGTCTCCTGTGGAAAGCAGATATCTGAGCACTACTGTGTAAGGAAATTACTCCTCTTATTTGTTCTAACCCAGCACCCTGAGTCTCATTCGTATTCCTGTACTGCAAATACTAAACAAACCTTCCTCAACCAGCCTCTCCAGGCCACTCGCCATTTAAAAACTTTGATCATCTTTCCAGTCAGTTGTCTCTTTTCCAGGCTGAAGACACCTAATCTATTAACTGGTCCTTGAATGGAAATAATTCTGTACCTTTCTTTCCCCTATCAGTGACTTTTTCTGTCTTCTCTGTCTGTTAAATCCTATTTGAGAACATGGGAACAATAACTGAATGTGATATTTAACTTGCAGGTACTTTGTGGACTTGGAGTGAAATAGTGCACTTCATTTGTTTTTGCTCCTTTCCTATTAATTCTCTGTGACATTTTTTTAAGCTGTTTTTGAACATCAGTTTAGGCTGCTTTACAGAGCATTTGTTATAAACTTCTTATAAGCAATACTATAATTCTTTTTGCTTTTCAAAAAAAGTTCTTTAGATGTTCAAGATAAATGACACAAAAACAGCTTATGACTTTGACCTTGTGGTAGATGCTATTAGAGAATTAATTCTAATGAGCAGTCCTGACATTTTAAAGTTCAAAAAACTGCTGCTTAGAATAGAAAATTAAAGAAAATTAATAAATATGTAAAGTTATGAACATGAATATTAATACTATCTGTAAGTTTGGGCCAGTTTAAAGATAACCACTTGGAAGTTTAACAACTTTAAAAGGAAAAACAATTATTTTTCAGCTTAATTGATGGTGTGTTTCTAAGAGGTTTTTAGGCTTAGCTGTTACTATAAATTGCAGTTAGAAATTATACTTGTTAAGCTGGGACTGTAGATGATACAAACAATGAAAAAAGTGCCTTGTAACTGTAATAGTCACAGTTCCAGTTACTTCTACAACGACATTCAAGTAGTATCAATGCCATCTTCAATACTTATTTTAATAAAAATAGTTCACCATCAAGAGAGCAAATTTCTGGTGCCTGGACAGACTAGATAGCTGAATTCCAAGGAAAATTAAGCAATCAATTGTCCAGTTTCCTAAGGCTTTATGTGTATATATCTGTTAGAGAGAGTATACAGAAAAAATCTCGAACCAGCAGATGTTACTATTACCACCACCATAAAGCAGAAAAAGCAAATGTATCTAAAAGGATGTTGTAAGAAACACTTTCCTAAGCTTAATCCTTTATTGCCATGAGGCTATTAGTAGATTTCAGAGTGGATTCCTTGTTGTGTTGTGCTAGTAATTAGGAATGCAAGCAAGAAGAGAGGTGTAGATAGAGATCTCTATTACTTATGCTAAAACCTAAGCTAGAAAAATTAAATAAATAAATAAATAAATAAATAAATAAATTCCTCTTCAAAAAGCAGCATTCCAGGGCCTTGCTGTCCTACATTGAAGATGTTATACTGCAACACCAGGGCCCTTAAAACAGTACTAACTTGTGGAGAAGCAGATTGGATGAACTACTTCATCACAAAATCTGTCACCTGCCTTTATAATATATCATGGCTTCAGAAAGTTAATAATGTAAAAAGTGTCATGAACATGCTTAAGAGATGAATAACAGTTATTTCGTTTTATTTTTCTTCTTTGGTATTGGTAGTTCCGCAGGGCCTGTGGTTTGTGCTAAATGTTCTGCCTGGAGTGGGAGTAGGTAAAAAGGATGTTGAATATCAGGGATGATAGCCCAAATTTCTCTAAGAAACTCAAGCTCTGACAAAGTTATCTGTATTTCTGCTAGCTAACAAGAGGGAAAACCAACTGGAGAGATATGAGAGAGGAAACTGCACTGGGACTAGAGGTGTTCCTACAGGATTATAGTTTTGAAAATGAGGCTATCAGACCTCAAAGCTCCTGTATGCCACAGACAAAAGAGGTGGGGGAAGAGATCCAGATCCCAAAGGATGTGTCACCAGCCCTTCATGCTGAGACTACTTTAAAAATAAGTAGTACTCAGTGAGTGCTGTGGGAAATATTCAGCAGATGTAAACTGCATGAAGAAATGCAATCTCCAAGATACACAAAGATACAAGATAAATAACACTAGAAATGTAAGCAGTGGGGAAACTAGACTAGGATTCTGGCTTATATTTTCTTTTTTTGTGTTGTTTTCACTTACACAGCAAAAAGCCTGACCTGTTGTTTCAACTTTGTAGCAAGATGTCTGCCCTTAACAACTGAATAATAAATCTTTTCTATCCTATTGAGACAGTTCCATACTACGGGGGCAAAATGAAACTAAAAAAATGTTGAACCCACAGTGAATCTAGAAATTGCTACTCCAAAAGAGGTATTAAATCTCCATAAAGAAGGACATGCATGTACTCAGAAGAAAAATGTGCCTAGAGTGCTGGGGACTGGTTCTTGCAAATTGCTAGAGGAGCTGCTTATTTTCTGATGATAAATTTTAGGAAGGTGATTAGTAGCTCCTGTGGCTCTAAGCAAGCCTTAAAGTGTCGTATGTACTTAAGTAGAAATTCCAGAAAACCAACTGTTCATATATATTCTTCAGTAATTTCTAGGGATGGAAAAAGCAGAGTGCAGAAACACTTGGCATTAAAAGGATGTAAGGGGCTTGAAGTGCCCTCATTCCCTGTTGAATCTGTGCTTGAGATATATATTTAATCATCAAGTTTTTGTTAATATAAAAATTTTATTACTGTTGCCGTAGGACTCAGCCTTATAAATTATAGTGCATAGCTGCTCCATGCTTGAAGCCCTGAATTCCAGTGGACATGTGTGTAGTCTGTAATGGTAAAGAAATCATACATGTTTTCTGCAATTTTGTTGCAAAGATTAGAACTGAATAACAGCATAGATGATTTAAAGAGGAATTTTGGTAAAACATCTTTTTTATCGCATCTGAAAGCCAGATAGATTTAGATGTATAAGGCCATTTCTTGATGGCAGAATGCAGCAGTATGTTAGAGACCCTCAAGCTATTCTAGAGTAAGCTGACATGTCTGCTTTGTACAGTGTGGCCTTGGTGAAGTCTCAAAGTAGTAGTTGCATTAGAAGGTAACTAACTCAGTCTTTTTACCTCTACTCCCATGCCAATGAGCACAGACCAATATCAATGCATTGTGCCTTACTTGGGGAACTGTTCCTTATGTTCTTTTACACAGGACAGGTAATGCTTGCTAGGATGATCTTCTGCAATTAATTATGTATCAAAAATGCATAGGACAAAATGAAATTTGCTAATGGCCACTCAAGACTGAAGACTTTCCTTTCAGTTATGATATTATGACAAATGTCATATGTTTGTGCTGAAGAGGAAAGACTGCATATACAGATATGCCAGTGAAAAAAAAAACACAATACAACTATTTTCAACACTTTTTCACCATAAAAATTAGAAGACGTTGTTTTGCTGATGACGCTTATTAGTTACGTGACAAATACCTGTGCTCTCGCCCATGTTTCACCTTTCAGGCAAAGTATACCACTGAGAGTCAGAGATAGAGCATTGTTAAGCATCACTGCCAAAAAAAAAAGTCTGCCAGGACTTAAACTTTTTGTCTCAGTGCATCTACAGTCGTACTTACCTCATAAAATTTCCTACTCACTCTAATCCAAGAACACTGCAGGAACCTTATGCCCTGGCTTCTTTCCCAGTTGTTGCTGCATATCTGCTTAGGGATAGTAGTTTCTGCAAGGAACAGAGTGCTGCAGAGAGCTCTGTTAAAGAAAAGATTTGGACAGGTTCATCCAAAACTCTTCCAGGCCAAATAGTGTCTTCCTTTCCCTCAGCTAAAGTTGCAGCTTTGCTGGTGTGTCAAGGATCTGCATGTGGCAGTCTCTAGTACAGGCAGCTCTTCCCTTGGGGCTAGGGGAGCCCATGCCCACCAGAATGTTCTAACACTAGTGACATTTTCCCAAGTCTTATTTCCCTCTTGCACGAAGCATGGACTGCACATGTAGTCTGTGCAGACTTACACAAAGCCCTGTACAACACCACATTGGAAAAGGAAGTGTACTGAATCTGCCTATGTTCTTATTGAGAACCCCACCTGCAGAAAAGTATCAGTCACCACTCTTGCCCATACTACTACCCATATGCATTTAGAAGTATATAGGGAATCACTAGCTCATCACTTCTTGTTAAAAAGTGAGACAGAGATTTCTCCCTTCCTAATACTATCTAGAAGCTATTCTTGGTTCAGATTAAATTTGGATCTCTGAAATTAAACCTATATGAACAAGAGACTTCAGAATTTTTTCAGGGAAAAACCTGTAAATCCTTTTGTTGCAAATAATAATTCACTGACCTCAGTAAGTGTCATTCAAGACATATTTTAAGCCTAATCTAAGATGGGTTCTGAGAAAATCCTTTTTGGATTCTCAATAGATATACTAGAATCACCATAGAATAGCCCAGGTTGGAAGGAACTTCAAAAGTTTATCTGGTCCAACTTTTCATGGCAAAGGGAGCGTACATAAGATTATCTAGCACCCTGTCCAGTTGCATCTTGAAAACCTGCAGTGATGGAGGTTTTCTACTACATCCTTGGGGATGTTGTTCCAGTGAATGGTTGTTCTCACTGTAAAAAAAATTTATTTCTTATATCAAGATAAAACCTCTCCCAGTGAATCTGGTATCCATCGCCCCTTATCTTGTCCATGTGGCTCCTTGTGAAGAGAGCATCCAACCTCTTTGTAGATGCCCTTTAAGTACTGAAATAATGTGAAGAGGTCTCCCCTGAGTCTTCTCTTCTCCAGGGAGAAAAGACTTAGCTCCTTCAGTCTTTCCTCACAGGGCAAGTTCTCCAGCCCTTTGATCATCTTTGTGGCCTTCCTTTGGACCCTCTCCAGCCTGTCCGTGTCTTTCTCTAATTGTGAGGATCAGAACTGCACATGGTACTCCAGGTGTAGCCTGACAAGTGTTGAGTAGAGTGGATGATCATGTCTTTATCTCTGCTAGTAATGGCCCTGTAGATGCAGCCCAGGATCCGATTTGCCTTTGTTGCTGCTGTGGCACACTGCTGACTCATGTTCAGCTTGCTGTCCACCAGGACCCCCAGGTCTATTTCAGCAAGGCTGCTCCCCAGCCACACAGGTCCTAATACAAAAGATGGGTTACAGCAACCTGAGGGATAGTTGGATGAAGCTGGACTAATGTCTTAAACACACCTTAAAAGTTGATGGTTTCTGGTCTTGGAACAATTGCACTAAATGTGGTCCCACAGAAGAATATTCTTCTGAAAAATAGTAAAATTAAAATTCTTAAGCAAAGTTCTCCAAAACTCTTAAGTTTAAGAGGTTCTTAATTATTTAAAAAGTTTGATTCAAACTCAAACCAAAGTAGTAATATTCAAAAATCCTAGAAATCCTCTTTTTGAAAAGGAAAAGAGGAGTCTGCTCAACTAATTCAGAATAACTGTCCAGGGTCTAAATGGTCAATTAGAGCAAGCACAATTTTGAGTAGGTGCACGTATTACGGGTAAAATACTTTAAGGTGGCATATCCAGGTGCCAGAGATGCACTTCATTTCAATATAGTTATCACAGCACTCAGAATGGACAAATCATTTCACTGAACATCCATTTGTATTTATGGCTTGAGACTTTTTATCAAAGTGAGTAATGCCCCAAGATATGTGATGTTCATCTCCTCTTGCCTCTAGTTCCATTTGGAAGAACTAACACCTGGAAGAACTGATTACTGAAATCCTGGCTGTTATTAAGAAAAGAGCAGCATGAGTGATTGCCTTCTGATTATGTGAGCAAAAAGAGGGCTATGGTGACTTATAACTGATATATATTCTAAGAATAATTGATGCCTCTACGGTTCAGATAGTTTTCATCCAAATCAGAAAAGAAAGATGTTAAACTTCTTAGAGCTCCTGATTCATACTTTATATTTAGGAGGCTGGCTCAACTGCAAAGTTATTTTCTTTGATTTTTCTCATCCTTGGCATCAGGTACTGTAACCAGTAAAGAATAACCCTATCTCAGGTGTCTTGTCACATCTGGCAAATTCATTTTATCTTTGAAGTAGATCTGTCCCTGTCATGAATATTGTTCTCTAAAACATTTCCAAAAATGTGTAGACTCTTCTGTAGACATTTCCCTTGTGTATGAGAAAATAAATAAACATACATGTATGTACATACGTCTACAAATATGTGTTTTATGTATAAAATCGAGCTCAAAGCAGCAGTCATTTCTCAGAAGTGTTCTGAATAATGGTTTTAATTCCTTCAGTTTAATACAGTTGTCATACTGCAAGGAAGTATATTTTGAGGATTACTTAACCATCACCCCCAATTTCTGTCAAATAGTTTGCTGAACAAACAGAATGATCAATTTAAGGTGTTAAAAATTCAAGTGAATTGAAATATTGTCATTTATGTCTTCTTTTTCAAATCCTTTGTCTCTCAGAAAGTCTTTACAAATTTTAAACAGTTACTTTTAGAAAGTGAAAGTGGGGAAACTCACACCATCTAATTTCTAATATTTTATACTGGTGTATCTGTAAGCAATTCCATCAAAATGGGTTAAAACTGAGGTAAACCAAAGGACACTAAGCACAATGTCTCAATCAATTTAGGAAACTTAATCTATAAGAGTATGAGGACAAAAATAAAGACAAATATTTCATTCAGCTTTATCTAATAAGACTTAACTAAAAACAATTTTCTGCTCCTTTTCATAAGATAAGAGGTATTAAGGTTAATCATCTGTTTAAATTACAGTTTGAGTATTTTGATTTTTCCTTTTCTCAATCAAGACTCTCTATAAGTGGAATGATCTCTTTCCTTCCTGCCATATACATTGCTGTAGAGGAAAATCTAACCTCCAGAGTCCTACTCTTCTTCAATCTTTTCTGATTTCATAAGTTAAAAGCTGTTAGTATTTTCAGAAAATATGGGATTTTCTTGGTTACATTCTTACCTATTTAGACTTCTGATTACTCATGAAAATATGGCTTACCATTCCTTGCAATCAATTTATTTTCTACTGCTAACTTGTAGAAATTAAGGGGGGTAATTTTTCTTTTAAAGACTTTTTTTTTTAGCTAATGTACCATATACTCCTAGATAGGAGGGTCCAAATGGTATTACTAAAATGAAGAGGGAGCCCAGAGTACACTTAAGTGGTGGGTCACTGATTTTCCATAATCGGAATTAAGACTTATCTAATTCCCTGTTTCCAGACCAGTCCAACTCACTCTTTACCAGACAGATCTGTTCCAGAGGAAGGCAGTCCTAAACAGTGTGACTGCCAACCACACATGCCACTTAGACTCAGCACTACTCAGCAATACTTTTACAGCTTGAGGCTATGATTACACTAGCAAACTTAACATAGACAAGACACAGGATTAAGCACTGATGAGTCCATTATCTGTTAGTGTGCCCACTGGTGCTGGGTCAGTAATCATTCCTGCACAGAATTGCACTAGTCCTACATAACACCTTGGCACACTTCAGAGGATAAAATGGGCTGGAGAAGTATTGATGAAACCACTTTGCTTTTTGAGGGGAAAAAAAATCTAAGTATAAGGGCCAAGCCACACCATGTGATTTGATTTCAGGGTTATAGAATGGATCCTGGTTCCTTGTATTTACCTGTTAAGACTATCGCTGAGAACACATAGCTGTGTGGGACATAGTGAGAAGGATAGAAGGAAGACAGAGGAGAAGACACTTGTGTAGCTTTGAAGGGGAGTGCTTAAAGATTTGTGGGGACCAAGAAGTGGATAAGAACAAGAAGTGGATACTTACTGAGCACAAGAATTTTAAAACTGATCCAAACAGCAGATCTATACCAGGAAGTACATCTAAACAATGGAAGATATAGTCAGCAAAGTCTCAAGACAGAATATTTTAGGGGCAGCAACTTTGTTAAAAAAAAAGGGGGAAAAACACCAAGAGAATTGACTTCAGGCCAGGCATGGTACAGTCTCTTTGTAAGAAGTTTAAGATATATTTTATTTCAGGATGCATAATTTATATAGTATAATCATAATCTAGAAATTCTTATGGTACAGGGCTCCTTGAACAGATGGAGAGAAAAGTTATTTTGTCTATCTCTTCCTATTTGACCCAGCCACCCATCTTTCTGATGAGGATACAGAAGTGTATCACTTTCAGAATACAACAGAAGCTGAGTTTACCACGACTGCCTCATGCAAGCCTCATTTTGTAGACCTATGCTCTGTTGGAATCAATTCACTTTTCATGTGATAATGTTGTGTTATCCTAGACACAGCAGAATAACCCTTATATGGAAAATTTTAAATACTACAAATACCTTAGAAGATTCTTCTTTTGACTCTAGACTATTTGTTTCTTTGAGAGGAACATTCATTTTTAAGGACAAATTCTAGAAACCCATCTGCCATTTAGGGAATGTAGTATGCTTCATTTCCAAGATCTTGATTACCATATTCCACAATCTGATAATGCAGTTCATTTAAGAAACTGAATGAGATTTTGAGTCCCATCAGTTTAAATTGCTTCTATTTTAAAAACAAAATTGAAATATTATTAAACTATTATGGTATCTGAATTTTCCCCCCAGTGAATATATACCACAGTCAGCAAAATAACTCATTATTTATTTTCATCTCCAATACTTTTTCAGCCTTCATTAGCTGGAAGTATGAACAAATTGCTGGATGTAAAATTACTTGAGTATAGTGTTCCTCAGTATTTCTACTTTTTAAACTCATGGAAGAGAGTAAGTGACTCTCTTAGACAGTCTGCTTCAGGTATATGGCAACTTTTTATTTCTCCAGAGTGTTGGTTAAAATACTTTAGGTTGGTTCAGCTGACAGTTTCAATTAGGATAAAGAGAGTTATTCAGCTTTTGCTTATGACCTTTAAATGTGCACTTATTCATGGAATTCTGTGTCCTGAAATAGAAGGAAATTGATGGTAGGTATAGCATATGTAACTAAATGTTGTCTATTACAAGATATGCACCGAGGTTTAAAAACGTTCATAGTAGATAAAGTGAAGTAATACTGAGGCAAAGGAACTTTGTTCTAGCAGCTCTGGCACCATCTTTTTGTGCTCTCAATGCACATATTCAAATGCTGTGATCTAATACCTGGTTGGGTGGAGGTATTTTCTTTCTTTGGCAATAGAAAGTATTTAACTGCTGCTATATGTAGATATATAATGAGGTGCAAACACATTTTTTTTTCCTGATGTAATTCATTATTTGCATTTCTGTGTGTCTCAGTGAAAGAAAAAGTTTTCAGATGATACTTTGCTAAGAAAGTGCTTATGTTTTACTGTACCTTTAAGTATTGGGTTTAGAAAGCTTGCAAATGGCATTTTGAGTCACCATTAGAAGTTAACTATTTGTTTAAAGCTATTTACAGGCTAATATTAAGTATGCATATGTATATCATGGTCAAAGATAACCACAGAGCTATTATTCCTTTCTGATAAAGCTGGTGAACTCGGATTGTCCTGGGCTTTATTCTAACTCTACCACAGATTTCTCATCCGGCATGAGAAAAGAATAGTAACATTTCTTCACCTTAGGCCTATTACAATAATTTAACTTTACCCATGTTTTTTGTGTCTTCTTTATTTAGATTGCACAGTTTTTTGCAAAAAAAAAAAAGAACAGATTCTCTCTGTTCCTGTTTAAGTGCAATGTCTGGCAAAATGAAAGCCCTTGCCTTTAATGGTAGGCTTAATATAAAACCGTAATAAAAATCTAACTGTTCAACCATAAACCAGAGTTTTGTTATATATGAATCTGTGATGAACTTATTCTACCTACTTTAACACAAGTTATTGACTCTTTTTTCAGTATTTTTTTTTTAATTTATAACAGGATAAAGATATAAATGTGATTTTACCATTGATTTTTAAAATATAATTATGAATACTAATAGTAATAAATTTTAGTCTATTCATAAGTTAAGAATGGAAAGGAACAGAAATAATTTTTTTTATGGTTGCAATTTTTGTCTAATATGATTGAAATTAAAGTGCAGATTTCCAAAGCTCAGAAAGTGAGATGATCCTGCACAGTCTTAGAACAAGGACTCTATAGCAATTCATTTCATCTCTCTAAGAACCAATGAGGGGAATAGAGAGACTTTAATGCTCAGAAAAGGACTGATACAATTTTGTTTATTACTAAACTTGTATCTTAAACCTCAGATTTTTATTAGCACTCAGCTATGCCGAAATCTAAGTCAGTTCAAATTTTGCTATAAATTCCAATTGGAATAAAGCCACATAAACTCTAAAAGTTTTTGAAATCCTGAGAAAGAAGAAACCATCCGGAATCATTGCCTGATGCATATGACTAGCTCACTGTCCTGGTTTTGCCTGGGATAGAGTTAATTTTCTTTCTGGTAGCTGATATAGTGTTGTGATTTGGATTTAGGATGAGAACAATGTTGATAACACACTGATGGTTTAGTTGTTGCTAAGCAGTGCTTACACTGATCAAGGACTTTTCAGCTTCCCATGCTCTGCCAGGTGCACAAGAAGCTGGGAGGGGGCACAGCCAAGACAGCTGACCCCAACTGGCCAAAGGGCTATTCCATACTATGTGACATCATGCTCAGTATAGAAACTGGGGGGAGTTGGCTGGGGGGCAGCAATTGTTGCTTGAGGACTTGGCTGGGCATTGGTGGGTGGGAAGTAAGCAGTTGCATCACTTGTTTTTTTTCTTGGGTTTTATTCTTCTCTCTCTTTTGTTTTCATTACAATTTTTATTATCATTATTTTATTTAAATTATTAAACTGTTCTTATCTCAAGCCATGAGTTTTCTTACTTTTGCTCTTCAGATTCTCTCCCACATTGCACTGGGAGGGAGGGTGAGGAAGCGGCTGTGTGGTGCTTGGTTGCTGACTGGGGCTAAACCAGGAGACTAATTTAATAATATAATGCTGTTCTAGCATTATATATATTCTTCTTTTGTCTTGAATCTTCATTTTAATCGGACAGTAAGGGCTTCAAGACAGGAAACATATCTTTGTTAATCTCTGCTATTTTTGTATTATCAATAGCACTTAGAGTCTTAGTGGATATCAAGAATATAGGTGCAATATTATTTTATGACTAACTACTCTTTCTAATATTTGCAAACACTCTTTTCTTAGTTCCAAAGAAACATTATAAAATCCAATTATTAATAAATATTACAGTTTGAATTAGTGTTTACCTTGACAAGTAATATTTGTAAATTACTAAATGCTCAACTGTAATCTGAAGGTTACAAAGTACTCCTTTTTATAACTTCCACTACAGTATGTTCTTTACATTCAGATTTATTATTAAAATTATTTTTGATGTTTAATAATACTCCATTTAGATAGCTACCTCAGAATGATAAACTGTTCAGTGTTTTCAGTCTCAAGTTCAAAAAGCTGAGACTCTGGAACTGTACTTCTTTATGTTCTTTGGACTGCTGCATGATTTTGTCACTTCTAGTCATATAATTTGTACTCTGTATGATTCAGCATCTCAGGATCTTTTCAAGGCAACGTATATACCCAAAGTTCTGACTTCTCAGAAAATATGTTGAAACTGCTGATACTAACAGTCATGTTAGAATCTAAAGAGGAACGGAGTTAAGTAAACAAGTTGCATTACTGCCGTTAACTTTGTCATAATTAGATATGTGTAAAAATGTTAATAAGAAGCAGTTTAGAAAAATACATGGATACATATGTGTGAATGTGTATATGTAAATATATACACATGCATGTACATATGTATATAAATACATATATGTGTGTGTTTGTGGGTGTGCATGTGTGTATATGTGTGTGTATTTATGTACAGCTGTTAAATAATTCAAATTTCCATGGACCTTGAAAAATCTGGGAACTGCAGAATAAGAATGTATGTGTGACCCAGAATGTGTTAAGTTATCTTGAACCATACATGGCAAAACATTAGTAAAACACCACGTCTTAAAGGAATGGTAATCTGCACCTGAAGGAAAAAACCTTCTGTTGGCTGGTTCAAATTTGAACTGATTATCTGAGATTAGATGGCCCACAAGATGTGCAAGTTATCCATAAATATTTTATAGATTTTCTAAATAAACACAAGTCAAAGTGCTATCAAATTTTAGAAGAGAGGCCTTCTGTGGGAAAACCCATTAGCCCTGACAAGGATTCACAAAATTTGAGCAGGAGAGAATGATCAAAATTTATGATAGCTAACAGCAGGGGAGGATCTGCCTCTGGAAAGAGTGTGTAGCCCATAGGCCTGCTTGTTTTACAGGTGGCCCATTTGGGATAAACCTTCCTGAATGCCTGGGAGCCCCGGTGCCTGGCCAGCCTTGGCTAGGCATCAAGGGAAGGTGTCGCTGCAGTGGGTGGGGGAATTTTCTTCATCCGTGCCCTTGTCCAGGTTGTGTGTTTATCTGTGTGTGTGTGTGCAGGGACGGGGGACTGGCCATTCCCCGCAGTCTCAGCAGAGGTGATAACAATGATTTTAAATCCCCAGCTACTTCAGAACCTGTTTTGCCTTTTTAGACATGACATACCGCTGGAGATTCAACAGCCGAAGCTTTGCTGTGGGAGTCAATAAGATGGAGCTGAACTTGGGAAGCTTCTCCTGTTAAATTTTCAGCTGTTAAATTTCTGGGGCCAGCCATGCTTTTTTGTCAGCAGCTGTTTCTTTCTTCCTTTCCTTGTGCAGTGATAATATTCTCTATTTGTAGACTCTGTCCTTGTCAGGATTCACTTTTTGAAGTTTGTTACGGCAAAATGTCCCCACAATTGCTTTGGGACCGTAGCCTATTAAGCAGTGCACAGATATCTGTCGCTACTATGAAAATGTCATCCATGAGCAGCTGCTCATAACATTTCTCAAATTTCTCTGGTTTTAACCACCCTGATGTAGTATCCCTTTTTCAGCAAAGGAGCAGATTCAGTAATCTTCAACTCATCCCCACAGATGTTATTACAGACCTTCACAGAGTTAACAGGGTTCACATCCGAGGCCTACCTCCGACCATTCTGTGCAAGCTGAAGTTTCAGCTCTTTATGAACTCTGATAGCGCATCAGTGTAGTGAAAATTGATGCATGTTATAAAATACCTCCACATCTTGTTTTTCAGCGTTGTGTTAAAATGTTGTATGATGGAGGCTTTTACTTTGTTATTAGCAACAAAATGGTGAAGTTTATACTGCTTTAGCAGCTTTTTAAAAGGCTGGTTTAAATTTTTCTTTTCCTCAGTCAGTATGTAGTTTCTGAGCCATGCGACCCCTATTAAAAATTGTTTTAAAAGCCCCTGCATCTTGAGTGCCTGTTGTGCCTTTTAGACGAAAGGCTCAGGCATGGTCTGCCTGCCATTGTGCACCCACCTCTGCCACAATCACCTTGTTTCTTCTAAAGTGTTTTTTTGCCACCTTGTCTAAGCTGTAGGTTTCCTGGTTTGTCAACCAGGTTGCCAACAGTCTTGTGTTCAGACCAGCAATTCTCCTGTTTGTGACTGCAAAGAGGGGACTTATACCCTGAAAGTTTCCCAGGTCCCCAGAAGTATAGGAATATATATGTATGTGTATATGTTTAGGTAGTTGAATCCCAGCTCTACATTTGATCAGCTGAACAGCATCACAAGTGTTGTTAAATGCCTGTGTGTTGGCAAATGAGTCATGCCCCTAGCTCATATCTACACACATACCTCTAGTTACCGAAGGGAGGAGTTTAACACTGCCTTTCAAGTGGTACAAGATGAACCTCACTCACACAGGGTACCTTACACAGAGATTTAAATTCTGCGTGGGAGCTGAACACCTTGAAGTCCCAAGAGTTATCATGTGTATCTTCTTTTGTACAATGTCTCTATGATGTCTCTTAATGCCCCAAACAACTCTCTATTTCTGTAAAATATCACTTTTCAGTCTCCCAGACTGTTGCAGTTGGTGGCTCTAGCATGTTGGGCTTTTAGTTTCTTTGCTTGCTTTGAAGCCTGCAGTATTGGCATAGATGAGGTATAGTTCAGAGCTGGACCTGCTCTTGGCCTCAATGTGGAAATTGCCACCATTGCAGTAAATAACAGGAGAAAGACCATTAGGATATGTCTACAAGGCTATGAAAAAAGTGGGCCAGAGAATGAAGTTGAACACTAGATCACAGATTGTCCACACTGCACTATTTTTAGCTCATATCCTGACAACATTTTGGATCAAGCTACTTAATACTTTTTTTCTCTCTTTTTTTTTTCTTTGGTAGTGAGATACATATGCGGACTGATGTCCAACATCTTCCCACAATTAGCCCTAATGGAGGTGCATCTTTTATTGACATTACTAAACAGGAAATAATTCCTGAAGTGCTTAAAATCTGAGAACCATAGGTTGTCAGTTTCAACATATGGGTCACTGGAAAAATATGTATGTACATCATAATCAGTCAGTTAATAATACTTGAAGTATTCCCACAGAGATGTTTTAAAAACAAATATACAACAAAAGATAGTGAGGTACCTAAGTGTTGAAATGCCAGGGATCTAACAGCTACCTGACAGACCTTAAAAAGTGTAGATGGAATTTATGAAAAGTACATTTTAAGAGGATAGCCCTGAAATACACAGTCTGGCTCTGAAAATAAGACAATAACTGCAAGTCGTGTATTAACCTTAAAGATAACATAGTTTAGAGAAGAGACCAATTATTTTTGTTTACTAAAAAGCCACACTTTGGTTATAAAAACCTATTTAAAATGAAAAAAGGAAAAAGACTAAATTTCAAGTTACTGCAGATCATTATGAATTTAGTACACATTTGGACTTCAAAACTGTAGTTGTATCCACTTCTAATTAATAACTTGCTGAATGGTATTAAAAATGAAACAGCTGCTTTTCTTTGCAAAAAGACTATCTTGTTGTTAAATTTACAGAGGCAGAAGATGTGAGTTCAAAAGACTGAAGTTACAAAACAGTCTTTAATACCCTCAACAATCTTCAGTTAGCATATTTATGAGCTTAAGCCTCATCAGCACTTAAATCATGAAACTTTAAAATGCAGAACACAAAAACACTAACTAAAAGGATGAGAGAAAAACAATAATTATTATTATTAATAATAATAATAATAGTAATTATGATGATGTTTAGGAGCAGGGAAAAGCGTAAGAATGAGGACAAAACACCATGCTGTAATTTGATATAAATTAAAAAAAATCAGGCTGCAATAAAATGCAAGCATCAGAAGTAAAAGCATTTTAATCAAAATGTAAAACTTCAGAAGCTCAGGGGTTTTGGCTGTCATGAAAGGTTCCTTTTACCTTGTGCACGTAGGATACACATTATTACATGCAATTAATTTTCTGTGTTCTTGATGTACACAGTGAAAATTTAATGTGAAAACTGAAGCCCAATTTATGCTCACAGAAACTAAATATCATTTATTATGTTACAGCAGCCACACATTATGCTTTCCTAAAGGAAATAATTACACTAGTACGGAATGGGCCAGATTGTCCAGAGGACGTCAGTCTATCAGAACGTGTAAGCCCCTCCTTCAGTCTAAGCATGAATCACACACATTTAAGCCATTGAAAATGCATACCTACATTCTTATCACGCTTAAGTGCTTTATTCTATGGGTAATTAGGCTTCCAGTTTTATTTTCCCTCTTTCATTTGCTGGCAACATCAGGCTTGATTCATCTGCTGAAATGTATAGCAGACTTTGAGATGCTGTTGCAACAGGGCTGGAAGGACTTTGGAAAACCCACGCTACCCCTGAACCAGGACTGGAGGCCACGTGAGGTACTTGAGGAAACCTCAGGGGGCACTAGACCACTATGTGCAGGGGACACAACCAACCTCCACGCTTACTGTCATTCACATGTGAACACAGAGGATTTACAACCAGCCTTCAGGCAAGAATGTTCTCTTGGCTGCAAACAGGCTACAATGGTGCATGCTGATCCCTCTAGTCACACCTCATGTTGCAGTGAACTGCTGTGCAATGTCACTGAAACACGGCATAAAACTCTTCTCTCTTGAATTTAATGAATTGTGTCCACAGGACATTTCTGACAGTACGTCAAAAGGTTCCCTCACAGAAAAGTAGAGGGAATCCTTACTAAAAGAGGGATGAATCTCAACGGCTACCATCTAAAAGTTACTCATCTCTTCTTAGTCATCCAGTCTCCTTCCATCGTTAATGGAGACACAAAGATTCCTCCAAAGGGCAAATAATCCTATGTATACAATTAAGTATTTTATTTTATTTTAAGATAGGTTGAACAATCTTATGTATGCGCCTATCTCTCATTGTTGTATTTTAGACTGACTAAGGTTAATTTATTATATGCTATTATCCTCATCTTTACTTACACCAGGGACAAAAAAATTATCTTCAAAATTAAATGGGTCTTTATTGCTGTAGAAATGTGAAGACAACTTTTCTTTCACTGTGCTTATCTTGAGTACCTATACATCTATTGCTCTGACATTTCCACTAATTGTAATTAATGCTTGATTTGATGATTAAATTCCAATCCCACTCTTTTCTTTCTCTAGGAGAGGGTATGAGTGGGTGATTGTTAATATCTTAACATCAAAATATTAACTTTCTGGCTTTATTCATTCATTCAATTCCCACACTTACAATGTAGAGATGATTCAACTCAGCATTAGATTTTAAGTTCTTTGTAACAAACTAAACTAAAGTCCCAGTTTTGCAGAAGGTTTTTAAAATCTTTGACTTTATCAGTATGGTTGCTGCATTTCCAAGTATCTCCCATATCACTCTGGTAAACTATTTTGTTGTCAGGGTAAAGGTGAAAAAACTTTCAGCCAGGTGCACTCACCGGTTGAATCTTTGTATATGGGAGGAGGAGGATGGAACACCAATTAGAGAGACAATCAATGCTTGTGAAGTATAGAAACAGCCATAGGATGCACTCCTGGCAGTGACAACAAGAATCCAGTATGTTTTGACAAGCACAGTGACCTCTTTGCATAGCCTAAACTCTTTGCTAAGACTTTGTAAAGAACAGATGCTGAAGCCTCAATGTTAAACATGTTTAATTTTAATAAATTGCTAGCCCCGTGTGTACTCAATATACAAGTATGTAATTTCATTAATTTAAAATGCACAGCTATGTGGTCCTTGTTCCCACAAAAGACCTCAGGCATTTTATGGACCATGTTAATTATGAATCATTGAGATATGCCAGAAGGTTTGTAAAATAAAATACAGTGAGTTTATGACAGCAGTCAGCTGGCCCATCACACAATAAATACATGTCATGGGTAGAGGACATTAGGACATTTCCATGGATCCTGTCAAATTACTGTTTGCCATAAGATTTTTGAACACTTGGTACTGCCAAAGACATACCAAAACTAAGCAACTGTTGAGTCCAGATAACAACCAGGCTATTTTCAAGGACAGGAAACCAGGCAACCAGACAGAACCAACAAACCTATGGACTGGATATTATTACACAGATACTCAAGGGCAGAGTGTTTGTTAAAAAAGTAATTGATTGGGATTTTTGCATGTGGAATCAGCTTTCTCAATGATGGTCAGCTGCTGGCTGGATGGTGACAGAAGTCTGTGTTGCAATGGTCAATGTCATCTCCAGCTGGAGAGCATGTACCTGCTCTGTCTGGATGTCTCAAATGCCCTGTGAACTCCCACATGACACTGAACATTTTTCCATCTGTATCTGAAAGCTCTCTGTGCAGAGTAATTTAAGTGTTTAAAGTTAGATGTCTAGAGGCATTTTAGATGTCATAGGGTATCCTTCCTGATTTCAAGATGCAACTTCACAGATCTCCCACAGATCCTGTGCCAGCAATGCTAGTCTATGCAAATATCTCAAATATTCTAGGGCATCTAAAATTGCTCTTAATACATATGTTTAGGTATTTTAATTGCTTTCCTACATTTATATATCTAAATTTAGTTGTATATAGTCCGATACTGAGAAATACCATGAGGGATTCAATTCTGCCCTCTAGTGGTTTCAATTCATCTGAACTATTTTTGAACACTGTCAGGATGAAATGAACCCAGTCCAAAAAATGCTGGTTTTCTTTTGCACTTTAGCACTAAAGATGACCCTGTGTTTTGACAAACAGAGCATTTAATCTCACAGGTTGTAATTACATGAACAAATGTTGAATTGCTTATGGCAGTATAGATATCTTTTACCAACTCTGGAAAACATAAAATATTTCAGACTGCCCTGAAGGAAATAATGTTCCAACATTGTAGCAGTAATGTAGCTCAGTGTAAAAACCTCATAGGAAGGAAAGATGAACATATTTTAAACCACAACTGATTTCAGTCTCTTGCACTCTCATACCCACAAGCCCCAAGACGCGTAAGCAGTTTGTGAGCATGCAGGCACTAGGGTGCCTGTATCCCAGTAGTCTGTGTAGGGTTGCTTGCAACAACATGGAGGAGCCAGGGCGTTGGGTGTTGAGCCCCTCCCCACACTTCCTAGATTCCTCCTGGGGGTGTGCTGGTTTTGGATGTGTCTCGTTGTGCCATTTAGGAGCTTACAGTGATTAATCTCTCTATCCTGCCCCACCTCTGTGAGTCGTCAGGATTTAGTCCCTGCCTCTGTTTCAGATCTGGTTGTCCTGAGCAATTGCAGGTAGCAGTCTGCTAGGATCTTCTTGACCTGCTACTGTAAGCGTAACAACACATGATATTTTTATAACCCATATCCCACTGACATTTTGCCTCCGTGTGTTCACATTCACTCTCTAGACATACCAATATAAAACTTTTTTACTGCAATTTTCCACAGTTCTAGAATATTCGTGGGCATTAATTTTCTAATGCATTGTTGCATTTTGATACCTGCTGGCAAAAAAAAATGAAAGCCACATTTTATGACTCATAGGTTTTCTTCTCAAAAGATTACTAAGCTCCTCGTGTTGCCCCTCAGTATTTCAGCAGTACAGCATGGTAAATTTTCCACTTTCCTGGTCCAGGATTACAAATGAAGATTACAATTCAGTTCCTTCTATGTGATCATTTAATCTCTAAATTCCAGTTTGATCAAACCTTTAGACTGTCCCTCTCTGTTTATAAGGAATCAGCCGAGCCTTATGGTAGGCCTTCCCACTTCCTCATTCTCCATCATTCACCTTACATTATCACTTTTTATCCATGACAAACTGGAAAAAAGTTTGAGAGGAAAGGGAAGCAACACTTGCCATTGATAGGACAGACAGAAATAAACCTGTTCAGTAATGGAAAAAAGCATTTATTTCACTTGTAGATAATATTCTGAATAGTCTTTCACTGACTGTCCTGATTATATTTAATAAGGATTACTGCATTGGCTAATCAGAACTTGGTTGGTTGTAATAGAGACGTCAGCTGACATCAGATAAAGGTCTTGATCCAGGTTTTATATGTGGGAAAAAACACTTGAAGGGCAGGGACATCTTGCATCTGTCTTGGCCTAGGGGCAGGAGAGGCTCACCTGCAGACAAGTGGCACCAGAGGCAGATGGTGCTTTTGCAGACCTATATCAGAGGCTAACTAGTGTGATGCTGGCCAGTGCCATTACGCTTGAGGCAGGCAGAAGAAGCAGGGTACGTCACTAAAGCAGAAATTTCCTTGCTGACTGTGTGGCTGCAGATGCCCTAGTCATGGTCTGACAGATCTCTGAAGGTCTTGCCAAGAGGTAAAGGGACACCTCCAGGGGATAAGGGACAGGGAAAGGAACAGCCTTTTCCCATGGGGATACTGCACAGACAGGGGAGAGGATGACTCCTGTTAACACTGACGAAGAGTTCCTCCAAGCCATAGAGGGTGTGCCTGGGCCTCTGACCATGTTCCTCACCTCACAAAGCGCTCTAGTAGCAAGAACTCTTGGTACTCAGTGCCAAGGTGGGCAGCTGCCAGCTGGGGTCATCTCAGAGACGTCCAGACGGACGTCCTCTTGTTTAGGTCCGTTTGCCCTTGGTTACCTCCTTTGGTGTCATTGTCAGCCTCAGCTGCTGTGGCCACCAGCCCGTTTGCTCCTTCAGGCCACAGCATCTCCTTCTTTGTCCTTCCTGTGATGCCAAAGGCACCCACTGGTGCTGCCCTACCTTGAGGGACACCACTGCCATGTAGGAGTGTGACCACTGGCTGGCCTGGGCACCAGAGGAGACCTGGGTCCACTCAGAGCCCCCCAGGCTAAATCCAGTGGCCAGGCAAGGCCTGGTGACGGGTGCTCAGGGTGGGGTTGGCAGAGTCCCTCTGCCCATGGGAGGGCTGGGGGCACCACTCTGGCCTCTCGTGCCCAGGGTGTGTGGAACTGTACTGCTGACCTTCCTGCCTCTCTTGGCAGTACCCAGCACACAGTCAGAACTGGCCAGCACCAGCACAGCCACCCAGGCTGCTCATCCCACAGCTCTCCAGTTCCTGAGAGCAGCAGCAGGTCAGACCAAACTGGGCCAGACCAAAGGCCAAGCCACTCCCAGCTACAACGCTGGTCACAAAATCCTTACAGATGGCCCTGAAGACCCAGCACTTCCCCACCTCAACCAGGCTCCCCTTGGCAGCTCTGCAGGTTGGGACTTGTGGCAGCCCCAAAGGATGGCAACAGCACCCAGACCCTGCCAGAGGGATTTGCTGTGGGGCTGGTTGCATGTGCCCATCCTGGTGTACTGCCTCACCGGAGAGGGACACTGTCCTCCAGCCGCAGGGAATCATGCTGGGTCTTACCATCAGTAAAGAGAATTGTATTCCTGTATTGTGGCAAGAGCTATGGAATTTAAGTTATACGTCAGATTTAAGGACGAAAGTCCACTTTGTCCTATAGTTAAAATTGTGGCGCTGCTGGGTTCAGACTAATACCAAGTGCGCTGAAGTCATTAATTCCTGGGTGGCCCAGGAGCTCCCCAGTTTGTCTCTGCATTGATGAAGAAATGGGTGGATTCCAGCTGAGGGACCAACTTGAGACAAAGTCCATTCCTCATCTGGAAGACTTAAACTGGAGACTTAAACTTCAGCTGGACACTTAAAACATGTTTTCACCTGCAAAATCTTTGTTCAAACCACTCATCTGGCAAAATCAACAACATGAATTTACAAGTAAACATTCTGTTCGAGAAATGTAATTACTTTTTGGTTTAACAAAATATAAAGTGACCTGATGCTTGTGTTAGGTTCTGCTCTTATACAATTCCTATTTTAAAACATTATATTAACAATCAGACTAGCTTTGTGATATGTTGAATGTAAGCATAATCATAGGTGGTGTTACTTTGAAGAAATATTTACCTACTGTGCTGGTTTTGGCTGGGATAGAGTTGATTTTCTTCATAGTAGCTAGTATGGGGCTATGTTTTGGGTTTGTGTTGAGAAGTGTTGATAACACAGGGATGTTTTAACTGTTGCTGAGCAGTGTTTACAGTGTAAAAGCCTTTTCTGCTTCTCACCCCACCCCACCAGCGAGTAGTCTGGGGCTGCACAAGAAGCTGGGAGGGGACACAGCCGGGACAGCTGACCCCAACTGACCAAAGGGATATTCCATACCATATGATGTCATGCTCGGCAATAAAACTAGAGGAGAGGTTGGCGGGGGGATGCTGCTTGGGGACTGGCTGGGCATGGGACAGTTGGTGGTGAGCAATTGTTTTCATTTGCATCACTTTTCTTTCTTGAGTTTTGTTTATCTCTGTTTGTTATTTTCCTTTTCATGACTATTATTATTATTATTATTATTATTATTATTATTATTATTATTTTATTTTATTTCAATTATTAAATTGGTTTTATCTCAGCCCATGAGTTTTCTCACTTTTACCCTTCCAATTCTCTCCCCTCATCCTTCTGGGAGGGAGTGAGTAAGCGGCTGTGTGGTACTTAGTTACCGGCTGGGGTTAAACCATGAAACCCACTTAAGCTAGGATTTTTTTTTTTTATAAGTAGACATACAAATATATTGGTTACTAAAAGAAGGCACTGTGTGCTTCTTTCAGTAGACTTTCAGAACTTTCCATCTTCTTTGTTGAGTGGGTTAGCTTTCTTAGCCAGCTATCCCGTTAGTATCTTGTGGAGAGAAAAAGATTTAGTCTTCTTTGTCTAATTTTGCTTTTGCTTGATATGGATTTTTTTTGTGTAAATACAATCATAGAAACATAGAATCATTAAAGTTGGAAAAGACGTCTAGGATCATCTAGTTCAACCATCAACCCATAATAAACTCTAGAAAAAAAGATTTTTGCCTGTGTGTATGCTCCTGTATTTATACAAGTGTGGGAATGAGTCTTTTGTGTAGAAGATTTTCAAATAACATTGTGATGTAAGAGGATACAAGACCAAAACTGTGTCACCCACCTAAAACAACCTGTCCTTCAGACCCTTCAATATTATACATGCCATGCTTGGCTGATTGCTTCCCTTAAGTCTCCTGTCACAGAACAAATGGAAATAGATCCTTTCTATAGCACAGAGCAAATGTTGCCTCTAGGTACAACACTGTGACATTTTATGAAAAGACATCTTTTCAGGATGTCAGATTCTCAATGATTTATTATCTGAAGTTTTTATTCCCATGTTCCTTTTCATCTGTAGGTTTGACTATTATATGTTGATACTTTTTTAACCCCAGCACTGTTTCATGTACTTAAGACAGAGAAACCTGTATTTAATTATGGTAATAGTGAAAACCCTTAATGTTAAGCTACTAATGATGTTCAAAGTCATTTACTCATACCTTGACATTGAGAGTATTGCATCTTAACTTATCACAGTGAGTTCAAATATAGTTTAAAAGCAAGGATTTCAGAAATATATTTTGTAATGATACAGTGAATTCTATTGAAAATAGCTTTGGCACTGTCACATGAATTCTTTCTTTATCTGGGGCTCTTGAATGTTTCAACAACTGTGAAAGAATCATGGAATCAAAAGCTGCACAGCAAACTGTTTTCCTTGATGCAAGTTTTAGGCAATGTGACTTAGTTCATTCCTTATTTATGAACCTGCTAAGAACTCTTGGCTTGCTTATAAGAATGGAAATACTAAGTGGGAAAGGCAGTGTTATGCAGGACTCAAGGTAATATTTGTGTTTCTACACAAATACCCAAAATAACATGCCATGAAAAAAATAAATGATGCAATTTCGCCTGGAATCCATCATAGAACTCATGTCGGAGCTATATAGGCCAGGTATTTCCCTTGTTTCTTTCTAGAAAAATGTTAGATTTTGGGACATTTCAAGTAAATTCCCAGATAGCAGTGTGACTGGCAGTGAAAAGTAAAAGTATTTCTTAGTATAAGTTCTTTGTTTTAAAAATATGAAGAATTATCTATTAGAATAGCTGGCCTCAAGTGAGTAATTTCCTTTTTCATAAATTTCAGCCAAGTTACCATTTCCCAATACACTGTGCTTTCTTGGTGTGACTGATCAATAAACCCCTACAGCGGGAGGAAGGTAGACAAGGACAACTTGCTCATGAAGCACAGGGAAAATTGTAGAGAATGACTGACCACAGCTGTTGCAAATAAAGCTGAAATTATCTCAGAACAAAGAGAACCGGGGGTAGCTTTTATTTTAGATAAGTGGCTACAACAGTTGAGTGGATCAACTGGCTATATTAGCTGACCAAATCAAGCAGTTATATCAGCTGAGTGAATCAACCAGCTGTGTTACTGTTTGTCCCTGAGTTAATCAAAATACTATAAATGTCTTCCTGAGTTAGTCAGACCAGTATGGTGGGGGAGATTGTATATATGGCTTAGTCTGATGTGCAGTATAGAAAATGAACAATCAACAAAAAGAACTTGAAAAGAACAATGAGCTTGAGCTGGTTTAAACACATATTCCTTTCCAGATTTTGGGGATACCCAGTATTGTGATTGTGAGTATGTTATAGAGAATAGTAATAAGAATCACATTTATATTGTGACTCAAATGTGTATTGCCATTGCTATACTCAGCTAAGAGTAATTTGTGCCTGTAGTGTGATTTAAGTACATTGCTGAATTGCTCTGCTGAATCAAAATCCTATGTAACATGAAATATCTTCAAGCAAGTAAATTTGGTATTAGGCACTAAACCCTCTACATAAGGAATGTCTAAAAGAATCTGGTGAGAGAGTGTTAGACTCTGACATTTGGTTTGTTGCTATCTTGTCTTTATGTACAGAGAGCAACCCTTGATTCCTTTCCATTAAAAGCACTGGCATAGAATGCTTATCTTCAGGGACCATGAAATCTCAAGTCTCGCCAGTATTCTAGCGAAGCTGAGCTGTAATGCAGAAAAATAACACAAAATTTCAAGGCGTCAGAGGCAGAGCAAGCAAAAGAAAGTATGGCTATTTAACTTAATATTTACACCATGCAGCAGAAAGAAGGACTCCTGGATTCAGGGGTCCTACTCAGGTGTTTGGTTATATATTTTAGCTACTGACAACATTATTTTTCTGAGGGGAAAGGATAAGAAAGGTTATAAGCACAACCCTATGACATAAAACTATCAGCATTGCATCTTAAATTAAAAATCTTCATGCTGTTTTCCCAATGAATAACCATAAGGACTTCTGGAGAGAATAACAGCTCTGGCTCTTTATATATGAGCCAGGTGCTTCAACTTTGAATAACTTCCTGAGATTTCAAAATAGAATTGTCCTTGAAACCTCTTCTAAGTAAGTCTTCACAGCTTCTTGCTTTCTGTAAGTAAGTATAGCAAGCTGTCTGTCACTCCTCTGGAGTTATAATGCACTTACCATCATAATGCGGATACCACTTCCCAAGGCAGAGAGAGATTTTTCTAATACATAATGCTTGAGGGCCTAGTTCCTTTACTGGATTTAAGTTCTGAATCTATTTTTTTTTCCATAATATTAAAACCCAGCAGGGCCCAAATAATTTAGGAAAATAATGACTTAATCTTCCTTGAAGATTATCTTATAGCCAGGAAAACTCTTGGGGAACAGTTTGATTACACTATTTTGAGCAGAAAATTTTCTTAATACCTCCTGCTACAGTAATTTCTACATACCTTTTTAATGTGGGATATAGCATCTATCCTTCAAAGAATTATTTTTTTTTAGCTCTATTGTGCTTCAGTTTTCCACTCTGAAGCTTATTTTACATGTAGCAGTTGTTCCAAGTCCATGCAATTCCTTCTTGTATTGTCTTCACTGTATTGTAGAAGCTGAGAGGTTCTTTAAATTAGACCTTATGCCTTTCTTTTGTCTCTGTTGGAATTTCTCTTCAAAACAGTACTTCAGCAGCCATTTGTTCTTCTTATTACGGGCAGAATAATGAACAAGAAAACCTATGGAATCTTAGCTGTAGAGAGTCTAGAAAACATTATGAAGGAATTTTAATGTTTTATTAACATTTTAACTGTGAGGAATTCAGCAAAACCAGGCAGTTTCAAAGATTCTGAAATCTGAACAGCTGCAGCATCTTCCTTTTGAAGATGTAAAGACCACTCTGAATAATAGATGAAGGATGGAGGAGTATAATAATGTTGGGAGCCTTTCATTTCTCAGTTACGAATTAAAAACTAACCTATAACAATATTGACCAGAAGAATATTTAAAGTGCTTGTTTAAAATATACTATGACCTCAACCCTCTCCTTACCTGGTCTTACAACATCATCATGCTAATAGTTATTTCACATTATCAGTCATTAACAATTATTTTCATTACATTCTCAAAACAGCCAAAAGAATGTAATATTAGAAAAGAAAATGTTACATTAATTCCCACAGCATACGAATAACAATAACAACAAAAGCAGGGTAAAATAGTGTAATATTTTTCAGACAAGAAAGTAAATACTAGAGGAAAATAACTTTATTTGAAGGAAGTTCACTATTTAAAAAAACCTCAAACACAAAACCTCTATAATATGTAAGTAATACTGTATTTGAAGGGGGAAAAGTTGTTTAAGTTATTAATTTAGGACCACTCTGTGTCAGTTGTGTTTGATGGGGTCTTGAGGAGCTGCTGTCAGCTAATAAAATGATTGTTTTATGTGACAACAAGAAATGTTCCTTTTTTGTCCTTGTCAACTGTGCTAGGTTATCAACAAGAATAATAACGTTTCTATAATGCTAGAAAGGAAGTGACAGAACAGCTGTTGAGCATAAAAATAGACTCCCCTGCAACATACAGATAAAACTGTATTATTCCATAATATGATATTTGTGCCTGAAAATATTCAGATGACATAGTGATTTTCTTACCACAGCCAAAGTTACTTAGTAAAATAAATAAATATATTACCTGTCCTTTAGGAATGAAAGTCATTGTATCTGGAAAAGTGGAAGAAAGACAGAAATGTTCTGTCTTCTCTAAACACTTTCATTAATATGGCATCTTGCTAAATACCAATATATATTGATATCCACAGTTATTTATCTGATTATTCCTGAGTGAAAGAATGTCCTCAAGACACACATGACAAGCTTTATCAATAAAATACCTGCTGGATCTCTACAAGAGACACTTTTCACTCAGAATTTCTAAAGGTACCTCTGATCAGACTGGCTCACAATGACAAGTTATTGACAATTGACCTATGTATGGCAGATCTGTCTTATGTGGTTATTCAACAGGCTAATTCTTTATCTACCAATATTCCTTGTATAGAACGTGTGCTGACTCATATCAAACAGGTGTGAAAAAGAAGGAAAGCATTGATGTATTCATTCAGATTTGGCTCAGGAAAGCACTGCCTAGATATGTAGTTAAAACATAACCAGACTGCTCACTCTGAGTGGTTTTCATCTTGAGAGTCATTGGACAACATGCTTTCTTTCTATAATAGCACCTCCTCCTTAAAAGGCAGGTTAAGTTAGGAAGCATAAATTTTCCATTCCTCTTAAAGTTGTAATGCTGCATAGACAAAACAATTCAGAAATCATTCAGTTATAGAGAAGAAACAAAGTGGGATTTGACTTTCTAACTAGTTGAGAAAGTGATTTTTTCCATAAAAGACCTGGGAGACCTCTTCTCTAAAAACTTAATTATAAATTAAATGACCCATTTGCACTAATACAGGTAGGGTGAATCTCTCAGTGTGGAAGAAGGGTAAAATGTTCCTCTGTCCCCCAGTTCAGATGTAGACAATGACATCCAAGATTATTAACAGAACAGGATGCACAGTAAATAAATAACAAAGTAAGAACTATATATGTTAAAGAATCCTTTTTAGATAATTCTGAATAATAAAGAACTAAAAAGAAAGCAGAGTAGAGATGGAAGAGGAGAAAAATTCTATCTAATTCTCTCCAAGGCTATTAAAAAACATGGTTTTTCTGTATTATTACAAGAATAATGTGAACTATTATTTCTTCAAAATATTTTATTTACCGTCTTTGAAATTTACCTCCAGGTAAACACTGGTAAACAACAGGAAAAAATAAGTGGCCCTTTATACCCCTAACTTACTATCAGAAATATTTAGTCTTTGCTTCCTACTCTAAAATTATGGTGCCAAAGAAAATTACTGTCTTGGACAAAATTGTTACTCACATTAATCTCTGCTAAATACATCTGTTTCATGTTTAGCTGGGACCTATAGAATTCACTCATGAATAGGCTATTGCCTTGCAAAATCATGTAAGTGTAGTCATCCCAGATAAGCCTACTTTACTATAAAGTATGGATATGTATCTAATAATTCATTCCATGGTCTCAGAATACTTTGAATGTTGTATTCTCATACATTATTTATTGATTTATTCATCTGATACTATTATTGTGAGAGGACATGGTCAATGGGAATTTTGCTCTATACATTAATAATGAAAACAATTAAGCCTCATTTTGCTTGAATGAACCTGATGTTATTGAATCAAGTATTTGTTTTTTCATATAAACCAAAGTTGAATAGAATTTAGGTATCAGCTTTTTTAACCAGTGCTACTGTAAAAATACAGATTTTTCTTGTGAATACTTGCCACATAAATACAGATGACTAATAGCAGACTGTGAATTTGTTTTTTAGCTTTCATCTAAATTTTGATATGTGTAGGAATAAAACCAGAAAATGTACAAGGAACAGAATTTGTAAAATGGACAATGGCTACGCACAGTATTTAATCATGCCCGGAGATGTTTTTTTCCTGACTGTACTGTCAGAAGACTATGTGGTGCAAAGAAGTATTTCCCTGTTATTAAAGCTATGGTACTAATTGGCATTAACAAACAAATGAGGCAGAAAACTGTGTAATTTTTTGACTGAACTGGTAGTATAGAAACTGATTAATAAACCCACTGTAAAATGTGGCACAGGAATTAGAGTCAAAGCAACAGACATATCAACTGTAAGGAGTGTTGTAGAGTGAAATGCCCTTAAACTTCTCAGAGGCCTCAGGGCAACCCCTTTCCTCTAGAACTTCAGTTCCATGTCACTGAAGTGTATTTCAGTTTTGATTTACAATCCTTTCAATTTCTTGTTCCTAATCCCCTATGCTAAAGGGATAGACATATTTTTCAGGAGGCTATTATTTATAATTTTCTTTGCCATGGATTACGATTGTTGTTTCTGATTCTACTTTTAACTGAAATAACTAATCACAGTTTGTTTCTATGTGATTCTGCATCTTTAAAGAGTGCCAAATCTGTGACATAAAATCTGTGACAAAGGAAGGAGACTTAATAAGAGTGACATATTCCATATATGATCTATTGTCCCATATCTGTAACTTACTAAATGCATAATTAATATTAACACTTAGGTATCTAGGCACTGAAGACCATGAAGTGCATTTCACTATTGACTATGTATAACTTTGCTGATGTGTCAGTTATAAAGGTGTTCTCTTTAACATATATTTGGATAGTTTAAACTATCTATTCCTGAATTTTCTAAAATTGATTTTTAAATTAAGTGTATACTCTCAACCATCATAAATGAGTATGAGTGAATTCTGCGTAGTCAGAGGGTTTTTTTGTTCTTTTTTGTTTTCTACTTGGCAGTATTTTTTGTTATAAACCCTTTTATTTTGCTTCAAAAAATATACAAGATAGTTATTCTACATAATAATTTTTCTCTGATAGGGCAATCATGCTGATTTTAATGATGATATAACCAAACACCCTAGTACAGGCTAGGATCAGCCTTGCTGAAAGAGATCTGGGGGTCCTGGTGGACAGCAAGCTGAACATGAGTCAGCAGTGTGCCACAGCAGCAACAAAGGCAAATTGGATCCTGGGCTGCATCTACAGGGTCATTACTAATAGAGATAAAGATGTCATTGTCCCACTCTACTCAGCATTTGTCAGGCTACACCTGAAGTACTGTGTCCTGTTCTGGTCTCCACAATTAGAGGAAGACATGCACAGGCTGGAGAGGGTCCAAAGGAAAGCCACAAAGACGATCAAAGGCTGGAGAACCTGTCCTGTGAGGAGAGACTGAAGGAGTTAGATCTTTTCTCCCTGGAGAAGAGAAGGCACAAGGTGGAACCTCTTCACATTATTCCAGTACTTAAAGGGTGTCTACAAAGAAGACGGAGGCTCTCTCTTCGCAAGGAGCAACATGGAGAAGACAAGGGGCAATGTGTCCAAGTTACTTTGGGAGAAGTTTTATCTTGATATAACAAGGAAATTTTTTTACAGAGAGAACAACTATTCACCTGAACAAGACCCCAGAGATGCGGTTGAGTCCAAATCACTGGAGGTTTTGAAGATGCAACTGGACAGCATCCTAGATAATCTCATGTAGGCTGCTTTTGCCATGAAAAGGCAAAAGGATAATCCTTTGGACCAGATAATCTTTTGAAGTTCCTTTCAACCTGGGCTATTCTAATGAAAATGTCCTCAATGAATTGCTGTATTCAAGACTTTTCCCAGTCCCTACCCCTTGGTTTTCATGGTAGTCTAACCAACACCTGAATATCCATTAATAAATCAAAGTCCTCAAATCTTTTTTTTTTTCTTGACCCTGCCATAATCCTAATCCTCATTTAACTCACAGCATGTAGACCAATATGTTCACTGAGGAAGAGTGTAAATAATGAGGTTTTTTGTCCCTCAGTTTACACTAAAGGGAAGCTTCAACAATAAACTGAATTTTTAAGCTATTACTTTCTGAAGGGCACCTATCTTGAACTATAGTCAGTTACAGAATACTGAAAACTGACATGGACATCTAATGCCTTGAAATCCAGAGCTCAGAACATAGCTAGAATGGAGGATGTTGGAAGACTAACTCCTCTTTTTCTACCTAACTATAAATGTAACCTAAAGACTTAGTACAGATGACCATAGTACCAATAAAAGGCCATAACAGCCATTATGGGTTATTGCAACTGCTGAAAGGTCATTGTAACCCCTGGCAATGCTACCTCTCATCTCTGTCCCAAGGAACTTTATGTTCAAACAATAGATTCCATTCTCCCATACCCAACCTTATTTTTCCAATTGTTTTAGGTGGTCAAGCAGCAATGAACAAGAACCTAGACATTTATAGTCATATAAAACATCATTTTTTTGCTGCATTAAGTAAAACAGAATAATGAAAAAAGGTAAATAATATTATAATATATGTCATACCTTTTGTTCACAGCTGTCTAGTCACAAAAGAACAGCGAATAATTCAATGGTTCACTGGTTCAAAGGTTCTTCAACCTTCAGTTCTCACCTTGCTGTGCTCAGCCTTTCTTTTTTTTTCCCCCTTCTTTTTCCATCCCAATTAAGATATTATTAACATCATATTAAATACATATAAGTACCTCAGTTATTGAAGAATATAAGTGGTTTCTTTCTATTGACAGTGTATTTGTCTGAGCTTGCCTTGGCCTGACCTAATTTTAGCTTGCTTTAACATCTGTCTAGAGGTAACTGCCCATAGGGTAAAGGCTCTGGAAAACCTAGCTGTTCATCACATAGCAAGCAATAGTCTTTTATCTTGATTGAGGCTGGGGGAGACTGTTGTGCAACTTTCAAACTTTAGGTGGGTGCTATTAAGAAGGAAGCAGGTTGTGTTAAGAAAACTCATACAGATAAACACATGTGTCCCTAAGACTGGCGAGAAAAAAATCCCCACAACAAGCATCCTACTGTTCCCAGCAGAAGTCTTGGGATGCTGAGAAGTCACCATACAGCCCCCTCCTCAATTCTTCTTGAGGAAGACTGAACATTCAAACCCAGTGCAACATTGGAATAGTAAGCAGAGCACCAGATTGTTGTGGTTAATACTGTGTAGGAATATTCACTGTGCTTTTCTGTGTTAATTGAATAATCTGGACTACAGGACCATTGAAACATAAACTAGAGTAACAATAAATTCTTGGCTCCAGAAACCTAGTGTGTTCCTTTTTTTGCACATAACAAAATTCTGGGTGTAGCATGGTAGCATACACATGGTAATCATAGGTTTGATAAATTTGCTGCTGTTTGTATTGATATGGGAAGAACAAGAAAGAAGAAATAATTCAGCATGTGTCCTTATTTAAGCAAAATGAACCCTACATACAATAAACATAATTGCTTTGATTAGATTTATGTCCAAAGAAATTTCTGTTTCCTTATAAGTCTTAGGACTAATACTAACTCTGGCATTTTACAGTCACCACATGCCTTCTGGCAGAACTGTAGATCAAGATAAATCACTGGCCTTTAAAAACACTGCCTCCAATGTAGCCCTGAAGTCTGGTGCAGACATAATAAACTGTTTTCTTCTGTTCTGTCTTTCTAGCACAAACCTTGGCATTAATTACAGCCAGCTGTATATAAAATGTAGTAGTTGTCAATGTATCTGTGAACTTCTGGAACCTCTTCACACCTCTTGGACACATGAATGTTGAACATTAAATATTAAGCTCATCTTTTATGAAGGTAGAACCATAACAGAAGCAGGAATTTTCACCCTTATCTTAATTACAGATAGATCTTTGATATGTAGATAGCAGAGTAGTATACCATCATATGAGGCTTAAGTTTTTGACATCTCAGCCTTGCTTTTGTTCTTTAGAAATGCTGATGTTTCTCCAAGAAAAATCAATATACAATGGTTCTGTTTACTTTAAAGTTTATTGTAAAATCTATTACTAATCTTAATCATCCCTAACCAAAAAATGCATTTACAAAACCTCAGTATTGACCTTTCATGTTTTCAGGTGACACTGTAATCCAGAGAGCACTTAAATTTGTGAAATAGTCCAAACTCTTAAACTCTTTTTCTAATATTAAATAGTGATTCAATAATGAACACAAGTCTCCTTTTAAACTCTAATCTGAGTTCTAATATTTTTTGTTAACAACAATTCCAGGCACCTATGTCTTCTCCTTATCCCTCAGTTCATTCCAAATTAGATTCTTGTTTTTCTTTTGGCTGTGAAAAAGTCTCCCATGGTACTTTTCAGTGCAATTCATTGCAGTTCCCTCTTGAATGTTAATTAATAATTATCCTCCAGTAGTCCAGCTAAACTTTTGGTCTTTGCTTTGACCTTGAAATAGTGACTTTTCTCCACCTCCTTGCTTGTTCCATACAGAAGGCCCATTGATAGCAGAGATACCTGCTTAGACTGGCTCATATCAATCATCATTAGTTCTTGTGACTGCTTTGGTAAAAAAAGAGAGCTGCTAGAGCTGTGGGGAGTGTTAACTATTCCAGCTCTTCCTGCAAAGGAAAGTACACAAAGAAGGCTTATGTGCTTCATGGATAATCTGGTAGGTCTCAATCAAAAAGATCTGAGTCATACCAGTTACCCCATTTTGGTCCCAAGATCAATGTCTTCTGCTGGAAAGACACCTGTACTGAGGGCTGCAACTCACCCTGCTTCTCCTGAAATGCTCTTTTCAAAGACTGAGTCATGTTCCTGCAAGTCAAATTATTTGATCCATGGCATTGTTGCTCGTTCATGATTACCCTCAGAGATGTCTCAGCTTCTCTCAATGGCCTTAGTCCCCAGTTTGAACTTCTATTTTGCCATCTTTTTAAGCCATTCACCACATATAGTCTTGCTCTATTGTTGATGCTGAATGCAAACCCTCTGCAGCAGAGACATACTGCTCAGCACTGTTTTTCTGTACTTGCATATTCACTGTATTTCCATTCCTTCCCACCACTTCAGTGCTAAATTTCTATCTCTGTTCTATCAACAATTCAATCACTTATTAAAACACATGATTTTGCACTCCACAATGACAAGTTCCTCTTTTATTGCCTTAATAGAGTAGTCAAGGTTACCACTCTCCACATACTACAGCAACCTCAATATTTACTTTAGGTTTAGTGTTTTCCTGACAGACTGTGAATGCTTTTTTCTACTCTCAATTCATCTTCACGTTTCCTGCTACCATAGACAAAGTGGCTTCTGGGTGACCCACATCCCTAAACTTTCCTTTGGATGGGAGAAATTAATTTCCCTACCTACCCTGGAGGAGGAAAGTGGTCATTTGTAAATCTGATAGCAACCATCTCTAAAATCCTAGCAAGAAGTCTCAGATGACCACAGTCAACATGGTGAAATATTGCATATTTGTTTTCAGTTTTTCTTACTATTCTGTTCTACTTTCATAATCTCTGGCTGCAGTTCCAAAGCACCTGGAATTCCCAAAGCCCCATCCAAAAGGACCTGAGCTGCTCTCATTTTCCACCAAGCTGTGACACTCCTTCTCCTAGTCACTTTAGGCAATTTTTGTCATGCACAGAGAGTCTGCACACAAAATGTACAAGCCTGAAAAGTAAAAAAACCCCAAAAAACTACAAAAAAAAAACCTCCAAACCCCTATTATTTATTGGTTAATACATCAGAGAGAGATTAAAAAGCTAAGCAAAACATAAATATTTTTGTTATTCCATGAAGAAACTTTGCTGACTGTTAGTCATCAACCAAGAGAGGAAAGGTTTCTACTGCTCCTTAGAATAGGCTCTTTATGAATGTTGTTCATTTGCCACCTTCTGAGTCCCTGTTCTTTCTTTTAGGAATTTATACCTCTCGTGTTTGTATTTTCCCTCTTTACTCTTTGAAATGTTAATGATCCTTGCTATCAACATCCTTACCTGTCTGAAATGTTACCTTTCTTACTTGGCATAGTTATACTCCAGAGAATTTCTCACAGATCTTTCTTATAATCTAACAATTTTCTCAGAATTCTGAGTCAAGGTTATACAGTTGTGCTCCGCCAGAGCTGAGCCTTGGATCACACAGAGCAGAACATGTAGGAGAAAGTTACACACCTTACCTTCCTTCTGCTTTTCAGCTTCAATCTTGCTTTTTACTCAGTCCTCCCTCTTCCTCCCTCCCTCCCTCTCTCTCCTCTCCCTCTCTCCCCATCTCTCTCCCTCTTTCTCTGTTCCTCTCCCTGCCCCCCCTTCAAGCTAAAAGATGGTCGCAAAGTAAGAAAACCTTAGCTCTCAGCTGAGCCACAGAACTTGACAAGGCTACAACTGTTAACATTCTCCAAGGTCTCTTTCTGCTGACTCTAACCTCCTCCTCAGCTGCACCACTAGAAAGGCTACAATGATCAAAATCTTGAGTTAGGCTTTTCAGCTTCAATTGTTGATCACTAAGAGATACAAACCATGTCATGCAGACATTTATTTAATGATAGTTATAGGCCATATAAATTAAGATAAATCTATCACGTTTATTTGACCTGCAGAATTAGACTTCAATAAATTTCTCTGGTAGAAAATTTTATTAATTTAGAATATTCACCAGATTGTCCTTTAAAGATCAAAGGAATGTTGTAGAGAGTTCAGTCTGTACAATTTGAAGTGGAAAATATAAAGAACCCCTCTCTAACAGAACTTAATTAAATTCAATCCCAGAAAAATGTTTGACTTCAAAAGCAGCTAGATCCAAGTTAGTCCATCCACTTTACAGAAGTCTAGAATATCTATATAATAGTCCAAGGATAAGTGACGCTGTTGTAACACTACTGTTAAAAGAATGATGTATATAAAAGTAAAAGTTAAACCCCAAATACGGAAGGAGGTTGTGAAATAAAATTATAGTATTGTTAGTCAAGCACACAGGGCTCTAAAGTGTACTAAATGAGAGAAAAAAAAAGCCATCCATTTACTGAGACTTTTTATGTGTTTGTGTGCATTTAAGATAGTAAAGGATAATGTGAACTAAGTTAACTCAGAAGTTAGAGAAAATATGGAGTGAAATGTAATAGAATAATTTGAAAGCTATTGGACAGTTGTAAAATCTGAAATAAATAATCATGTAAAATATAACATGGTTTTATTTAGTTAGGTTTAGCTACTTATGCGCAAGAATAGCTTTTTAACAAATTTATAAAGGATTTCTGTAGCAAGTGCTCATTAGGTAAGTATATCTAATGGCCTTTCTAAAATGACAACTATGGAAAAAAAATAGTAGCTTTCTGAGGTTGATTAATTCAAAGTGTCAATGGATTTAATCTTGAGAGAAGCCACGATACTTTGGAGAAGTCAGGGTGTACAGTTAGTGACCTATTCATTCTACTGTATAAAAAGTATCAGAATTTTATACTAACTAACCAAACAAAAAGAAGTACAGAAAAGGCAATTCATGCTGGTGGGAGAATATATTCAACATAAAGAAAGTTTCCTGTACATTTAGCTTCATAATTTCATGCTTGAGATGCCAGTACATCATGGATAACAAAAGGTAAAATGATGCTGGGTCGAAGTGAAATGGAAAACAATTTGGACATAAACTCCAGCTCCTTTTTTTTCCTAAATAATAAAGAACAATTGAAATTAGAAATATGCTTAATGGCGCAGAAATAATTTGAATGCCACCAAAGATAATATACAGTTAACTCCCAGCTTGTCCACTTTATTTCTGACTCACTTTAACTGCTGACTTCACAAACTGTATCTTATATCTGAGGTTCCCAACAAATATGAATGTACATATGATTTAATGTGATAAAGGTGGTGAGGCTGATCTTGGTAGTATCTATCAGTAAAATAAGCTGTATAATTTTAATAGATGGAATTAAGGTATGGCAGTGGGTTATACATGTCTTAAAAAATCCTATCCTAGTAATGTTCAGTCAATGAATAGAGTTATGGTGAGATCAATGTTGCCTACCATTAGAAAACTAAGGATCAACTACCAGTAACATTATTTACAATCATTATTTTACTCATTAAAGATCTATCTGGATTTGCAGAGCTAGTCAGTGGGAAGAATGCAGGCTTAAACTACGGTTCTGATGGAATGTGTTAATGAATATTTAATCTCACTGTTGAGCTGTCTATATTGACTTTCAGTTGACATTAACATAAATGGCAGTGTTATTAGGTCAATGGCTATTTCTGTTAAAAATCTAATCTGTAGACCTGAATGGCATTAAGATATTAAAAAATATCAGCAATAAATATATTGCAAAGTAAACCTGGACTCATGCAGACTCATATGTTCAATGTGAGAATAAAATGGAATCTTTCCATAGAATGGCACAAAAAGATAATTTGTTTTTTCTGATTGGACAAAAAAAGTGCTGATGGGGATTAAGTATCTGGAAAAGAAAATAGAGGTTAAGTATCTGGAGAAGAAAAAGGGTTTGAGAGGAAAAGATAAGAAAACTTCTCATCTTTTTAGATGTTTAGGCATTATTATGTTTTAAATGGTAGTATTTTTTCTTTTAATTTTGGTATTCTTGAACAGTTGACTGTTGTTTTCCAAGGCACTTTTTTATGCACAATGAATATTCAGATAAAACACCTCAGATTGAAAACTTCAACGGTTAAGGTTCCAATAAATAAACAGTAAATCACTTTGATTTCAGAGAAGGAAAACTGAGCTGTTAAAACAAGACAAGACTTAGCTATCTTTAAATGAATTAAAATCAAGAAAATCAGAGTGAAAAAAAAAAATTCAGATTTCTCTGGTGAAAGCCAAGACTAAAACTTGGCAAAATTTATTTGAGATATTGGTTTCTGAGAATTTATTGACCAGATTTATCAATAAATCCCAATGAATTACATGCAAGAAGCAAATTACCACTAAATTATCCACAACGCCTAAACATTTTTTGTTTCTTTCCTTTGTGTGTTTGTTTTTTCCTGGTTGAAGAACTGATTGCAACTTTTTGGAGTAAAGATGATTACTGGGCTTGCTAATAGATTTTTAAACAATTGAATGGTATATTACATTTCTTTTCTGCTTTATATGTAATTAAGGCTGAAGTGATGGATTTTTTAATATGCTTTTCCTATATTGCTCTTCAAACTGACAAGTTAATAATTTATTTCAACTAAGCTAGATAATTTTTTTCCATTCCCTAAGTGGGTTTATCTATCTAATATTAAAATACATAAACATTAATATAATAATTTAAAAATAATTTTTCATAGGGCAAAATGTTAAAAGAGCAAAAAGAATATGAGAAAATCAGCATTTGGAATTATGAATGTTAAGACTTCCATAACTACATAAAAATGTAACGTCAACGTCAAATAGAAATTTAATAACAGAAATTAATCTGAGAAAGGAAAAAAGAAAAAAAGCACAAGAGTAAGACTAAGAAAGCAAATAAGAAATCAATCCTAAATATATAAAATAAAAAATTATATATCTTTTAAGACATGTGAACTTTAACAACAAATTTTACCAAAATGATAACATGCATCAATTATGAAATTTTATAGAACACTATAATCAAATTAAATTTATCTAAATTTAACAATTGAAGAAAACAAGTAGTAGTAGAAACAAAAAACATTTAGCTGAAAGGAATAGCATCCACTATCTGAAAGGAAAACCTGGAAAAGAAGAAATCTCTGCTAACAGGAAGAAATTGTGTAATCAAAAGAGAATTGCCAAAACATGCCTCCTCCTGGACCCGCTAAATAAATGTTTAATCAAAATAGAGGTGAAAAAGCCCATATTCTGTATTACAAGCATAGTATACTCAAGGAAAATTTCTGAGTACTCACTCTGGTATAGTTAATAAGCTCAATATTGTTTATTGTCTCCTTTTCTCTCTGTCCCTACATCTTCCCAACAGAAGCATTACAGAAGTTTTAGCCGATATAGTGGCACTTTAAGACAGTTATATGGCCCAGCATTGCCCCATTTCCCACTTAGATTAGAAGCAATTTGGAATATGTAAACATTGTTCCAGGATTATCAAGTGCAGATAGCAGTTGCCTACATCTAAAAAGATATTGGGAATAAAGGAAAACTCAGAATGGGTGTTTCTGCTAAGGAAGAAGACTAGAGAGGGCTTTGGATACTGTGGCTACATCTGTGTTGGTAAACTAAACTGGCCAAGAGATAAAGAGGAATGATAGAATATGATCTCCTGCAGCATTTAATTATTGCCCATACCATGGTTTAAAGAGTAACATGGACAACAGACCTTTCTCATCAGGCAGTTTAGTAATGGCCAATCTGTTTTGGAGGGTGACAGAATTCAATATTATAGATATAAGCCATTTTATAACAACTGGTCTCCCTGCCAGGAAACAGTCCAGGACACATCCAATTTACTACAAAGGACACAGCCTCAGAAGTTGATCAAAACATCCTGGAAGAATATGGCTGCAAGATATGAGACAAGCTATTTATCTTAGTTACAGGTGTCATAGGCAGTTTGAGGGCTCAAGGCTGGAACAGTAAGAATATAAAAGGCTAAAAACACCTTCTCTTCAGCTGAAGGTACCTGTATGTAACTTAAACTAAGAAGAATTTTCAAAAATAGATAGCTCCTTTATAGGAAAGTAAGAAATACAGTTGAAGTGGAATTTGGGGACCATTGTATCCATCTCTTTCATGTCACAAATCATTCTACTGACGTTTCAAAACCTTTTTATAGTTTCCCACTTCCAATTATTCCGAGGCAGTTTCCCAGAACCACATAACTGTTGAGGTAGGAAGCCATTTTTGGAGATTGCATAGGCCAACTGCACACCTCAGAGCACGGTCAACTATAGAAGGTATCTCAGAACTACGTCCAGTCAGGATTTGATTGTCTCTAACAGTGGAGAATCCATAACTTCCCTGGGCAAGCTGTGTTTGACCAGTGTTTGACCATCATCACAATAAGTTTTTTTTAATATATGTTTAAACAGAATTTCCTGCACGTCAATTTGTGCTGATTGCCCCTTGTCCTGTCAGTGGGTAACAGTAAGAAGAGTCTGACTGTCTTCCTTTTTCCCTGTTATACGCTATTTATACAAACTGATAAGATACCCCCCAAGCCTTCTTTTCTCCAGGCTGAACAGTCCCAGCTCTCTCGGACTCTCCTTGTATGACACATGCTCCAATCCCTTATCATCTCCATGGCCCTTCACTGGACTCGGTCCAGTATGTACATCTCCCTTGTGCTGAGGAGCCCAGAACTGGGCTCAGTATTCCAGATGTGGTCTCATCAGGGCTGAGTGTATATGATCATCTCCCTCGAGCTGCTTGCAACACTCTTTTTCATGCAGCCCAAGAGGCTGTGTTACTTCCACTTCCACTTACAACTTAGTGGTCCTTACCAGAAATACCTCACTGATATATCCAGGTTGTCAGCTGACTTTTTCAAAAGCTCTCTGACACTGCTGTTTAATACTTGTTCTGTGATGAAATGATAATCCTTTTATTCAGACACTTATAATCACGTTCTGGCTTAGAGAACAGATGGTTGGTATTACTCTATAAGGGTTTCTATATTTTGTCTTATTTATATAATTTTTGTTCTTCCTGTGTGACACTCTGTTTCTTGTCCGTGCAGTTTGCATTTCAACTTCATCAACAAAGCCCTGCATTTTACATGAAGATAACAGGTGGAAAACATAAAATGAGATCATTCTGAAGACAACCCCTTGGAAGAAAAAAATCTATCCTGCTAACATAATTCCAACCTTTTAAAACACTTTCATTTCTGTACAAGTCATGTTTCTCTTTACATCATAACGATCATATCTTCTTTCCTTTTTTTTCCTTTTTTTTTTTTTTTAGGTCAGCTAATGGTTACATAGTGCTATCTCCACTATTTTTTTCTAATGAAGAGATATATGGTTTGCTGTAATTCCTTTCTCTGGGGAAGTCATTATCAAAAACAAGTATGATTAATCTTTGGTTTTCTACCAATCTTTGGTTTTCCACTCAGACATTTTTTATAAAATCTCTAAGTCTTTACTTTGTCTGTCCTCCAATATTTATTAACAGTCTTACATAGTACTGAACGTGCCCATAGCACGACTGCTGGGGCCCAGCAGCATTTTCCCCTAAAACTTCAGTTGCTTGCTTAGACAGGAGTTTCCTGAATCACTTCTCCAATACAAAATCTAAATTCAAACTAAATATCACTGGGTTCCTATGCAGTTTGCTGAACACGAGAGCAAGGGTATTGCTGACAGCTGCATTGTAGCTATTTGCATTTCCATTTGCTTTAGAATGTCTTACACAGCAAGAGGTTTCTATTACATATATTTTTCACCTGAAAAAATACCAAAACAAAGCGAGACATTCTATATCCATTTGAAAAATCAAGTAAAAATTAAATGTCACCACAGGAAAGTTCTGTCTTGAAAAAAAATGAAATAGAAATTCTCAGAACGAAAGAAATTTTGAACTGGCTCCCATAGCAATATCTGATTCATGTACTTGCCTATGTGAACTGGCAGCTACACATATTTAATCCATTTGCATGCACATTTTATTGAGTTTCTTCATATTTCCTTTGTAAAGAATCATAGGTAGAGTCACTTATACCTGTGGCTGTGACAGTACCCAGTGTTTCCTTAACAGTTATTTTCTCCTTTTCAGGGTGTGAGAACTGCTGGTGAAGGGAACAACAGTAGAGAAATCCATTTTGTAGCAGTTCTCATTTGGTAAGTCCCAGAGACTTTGGTGCTTGTCTACATCATTTTTTCATGTGGGTAGTTGTTAATGGAGTTAACTGCATGTTGACTGCATCTGACTCCTACCACAGGAGTCAGATGCAGATCACCTCTCACACTTCCATACTCTCTCTAACAGGCTGCAGGGGATCAATGAGGCCAGGCTGGGTGTACCAAATCTAAAGGACACCACCTTGCCTATTTAAATCCCACTCTCCCTGGTTGTGCAATGTTGAGGAAACAAGGATAATGTGATTAGCACTGACTTCACTGACGTCTAGACTCAACTTCCTCCAATTTGTGGTCAACTAAATAAATGCAAGTTAGAATAAGACTCTACAAAGCTAAAGTGCTGACTGAAATGCATGCACAGCCCATATCATAAGGCTATATCAGAGCGGTTAAGAAGTATCTGCAATGATTTAGTGTGGGTCTCGGATCACACTCAGGTTGATATGCAGGCATCAGATTCTGACTTGCTCTCATAACGAAACACTCATAGACTGTAACCTCATGGTTGTCAGAAAATAAAGTGAATGGATACTTCCAAAGATTTAGACAAATGACTCCTTTCTATTCAGAAAATAATTTTAGATTGTTAGTACACATGAGCAGCAATATGACTTTGTTTCTAAGATACAGATTTACAAATGAGTTTTAAAATAAGAAAAGAAAAAAACCCACAACAATTTAGTTCAATGGAAAAGTATTTTATATCAGTTTGTCTAAAAACTTCTCCCCCTTATTTTCTTTTATCTGTCAAAGTAGCAGCTCAGCAGATATTTCCAGAATTCTAAGTAACTGTCTCTACTGCACCATTAACTTGAAGTAAATAAAGATTCCTCTTCTATTTCTGCAAAACACTACAGATATCAAGAGGCCAATGCAATTATGAAAGAAAAAATCCTAGGTGTTCATTGAGAACAAAATCTGTCAAAAACATTTTAGTTGTTTAGCCTTTCTTCTATGTCTGAATTACATCTTCACACTTGTTAAAGTAAAGCAATAAGTGCAGTATTGTTCTTATATCAAAAGGGGTTGAAAGGCAAAACAATTATTGCACTCTCTATAAATTGTTTTGCAGCCTTGTTGCATCAGTACTTAAAAATTTTCCCAGTAAGATTATTTTGCTGCAAGGACAAATTCTAAATAATATAATCACAACCACTTTGAAGGTGCTGTGTACAACACATGCCGTTCTATTGCCCAATCTTTATTTGCCTAAGTCAAAAGAGAAGCAGTGGGTTGGAGAAGAGTAGGATTTGTTGCTATGATACTGTATCCAGGAAGAGGTGCAATGTCCTTTTAAGACAAGGAGGTTACATTACCCCTATGTCTAACATGTAATATGTTGCAAACCATGAAAATTCAGACTGGTAAAGAGGTGTAGCAACATAAGTAGGTTGCAGTCACGTGGTCTGGTGAATTCCACTTTCTAAATGTTGAAAAAAAAGATATACAAAGGCATGACTGCTTATTAGATTAATTTATTGTTGTTATTATTAATAATAATAATATACATATTTTTGCTATATGAGTGGTTGCCTATTCTTCTTTTGAGATAAGCTGAATTTCAGAAATCAATTTAGTACCATATAACAAAAAAGGAGATATCTATCTCAGACTCTGAATAATTTAGTATTCCAGTGTACAAAAACTTGCAACAAGCTTTCTCAGCAAATTAATGAGAATGAAAAAATGAATGGGAAGGAGGCATCTTTTCAGCTTTTGGTTATGACTCAAGTGTTTGTATATGGGTAAATAATACTGTTGTCATCCAGCACATGAAGACTAGAGATAACTTCCTGCAGTAAGTGAATCACAGTATGAAACAAGTCAGTTTCAAAATTCCCTGGAAAAGAACTGTCTTTTTCTTTACTGCTTAAATAGCTCCTGGAAAATAGCTATCTAGTATGAGTGAGGCTCTTTGATAGTCCAAAGGTAATAACTCTAAAGAAAACCAGAGCAAGAGAACATTAATGATACCTTTAAATAGAAGTATTAATGTTACGCTAATATTTTGTATTAGAGTGTATTATCCCTGCAATAATTTTCAATGTAAAGCCAGTTAACATTTTAAAAGATTGGGAAAATTAAGTTTATATCCTAGTAAGAAGATTTTATTTTAAAAAGATTATAAGAATAGTTCTATTACAAAGTATATTACTTGTTTTCTTGGTATGAAATGCCAATATTCATATAATGACACATAGCTGAGCTATCTTTTGATCACAAGGCAAGTCAGAACAACTAACCCAGCAAACATGCTACATATTGTATTGGGTTTGCGTGGCAAGGTTTTGGTAGTGGGGGGACTACAGAGGTGGCTTCTGTGAGAAGCTGCTAGAAGCTTCCCCTGTGTCCAACAGGCCAATGCCAGCCGGCTCCAAGACAGACCCACTGCTGGCCAAGGCCGAGCCCATCAGCAACAGTGGTAGCGCCTCTGTGATAACATATTTAAGAAGGGGAAAAAGAAACTGCACAACTGTAGCCGGAGAGGGGAGCAAGAATATGCGAGAGGAACAACTCTGCAGACACCAAGGTCAGTGAGGGAGGGAGGAGGTGCCCCAGGCACCAGGCACAAGAGATTCCCTTGCAGTCCACGGTGAAGACCATGGTGAGGCAGGTTGTCCCTCTGCAACCCATGGAGGTCCACAGTGGAGCAGATATCCACCTGCAGCCTGTGAAGGACCCCATGCCAGGGCAGGTAGATGTGCCCAAAGGAGGCTGTGACCCCGTGGGAAGTCCGTGCTGGAGCAGGCTCCTGGCAGGACCTGTGGACCCATGGAGAGAGGAGCCCATGCTGGAGCAGGTTTTCTGGCAGGACTTGTGACCCTGTGGGGGACCCACACTGGAGCAGTCTGTTCCTGAAGGACTGCACCCTGTGGAAAGGACCCACGCTGGAGCAGTTCATGAAGAACTGCAGCCTGTGGGAAGGACTCATGTTGGAGAAGTTTGTGGAGGACTGTCTCCCGTGGGCGGGACCCCATGCTGGAGCAGGGGAAGAGTGGGAGAAGTCCTCCCCCTGAGGAGGAAGGAGCAGCAGAGACAACGTGTGATGAACTGACCGCAGCACCCATTCCCCGTCCCCCTGCACCACTCGGCAAGAGGAAGTAGAGAAATTGGGAGTAAAGTTAAGCCTGGGAAGAACAGAGGGGTGGGGGGAAAGTGTTTTAAGATTTAGTTTTTATTTTCTCTTTACCTGACTCTGATTTGATTGGTAATAAATTAAACTAAGTTCCCCACGTCGAGTCTGTTTTGCCCGTGACAGTAATTGCTGAGTGATCTCTCCCTGCCCTTATCTCGACCCACAAGCCTTTCGTTATATTTTCTCTCCCCCGTCCAGCTGAGGAGGGGGAGGGATACAGTGGCTTTGGTGGGCACCTGGAGTCCAGCCAGGGTCAACCCACCACAATGTAAATATAGCAACTTTGAGTTTTTTACTATCATTTTCTGAAAAGTCTTAAAAAAGCAATCTTGTTCTGTGCTTTTTAACTATGAATTAAGGAAGAGAATGAAGTAACTATTCTATATAATTTATTTTATTTTCACATAAGAAACACTTCCTCAGTTTAGTGTAGATAAAGGTGCATGTTTATTTTTTAATCTATGGAATTTTCATTAGCTTAATTTTGGTAGATGTTTTGTTTTGGTTTGGTTTGGGTTTTTTTGTTTTGTTTAAAGAAATGCTCCATACAAATATATGAATAACAGAGGTACTCTTGTAACTGCATATGAAGACTAACATAAATATCTTTGCACAAATTTAATCTGTGGCTTAGAGCTGACTAATATTATCCACCCGAAATCAAAGAGAAATTTTAAAAGCATTGGACATGCTAACTAATACTTTTAAAGTCCTCATTGTAATAGCAAGACTGCGTGAATGTATTTTTGCATTTGATGTCTCCCTCAGTGCAAAGAAATGTTAATCTTTTTTAGCAGCTCACCTACACCAGATCAAAAGTGTACAATGCTGTCATTCCAAAGTTCATAATCACTATATGCAGGTGAAATAATAGATTTAATGATTCACTATCTTCAACTTGACTTGAAAATATATCAAGAATATTTCATAAATGGTCCATATCAATCTACAGATAAGCTCATTTAAGACAAGCTTCTCCCATCAAAACAAGCCTTAAACAAATATAAAAAAAAATCTTGCATGCTATCAGCTATGTTCAGTAGTTCTTCTCTAGAAAGTGGTCTTGTTAATTGCATGAAGAGTGGAGTATCTGATCAAAATTAGATATTCTATTATCAGGTAGATTTGACTAATGTACTACATGACTGTTCTCTTTATCCTTAAGCACCTTCTGTATGCATTGAAGAATGTTAAACATTAATCTTCAAAATATACCATATTTTATGACAAAATGAGATTTTACAATATTTATTTATTTATATCTGTTGTTTCACAATATCTATTATTTGTCAGACAACAAATGCAGAATTCTTCCAAGATAAATAGTATAAATTTATCAAGTATAAGTGTGTCAATGTAATCACAGTTACTTCTCTTAAGCTTCAAAACATAGAAGGAAAAATACTTCTAATGACTGGTTTAGATGAAATATCAGTTATCTGGAGAAGATTTCAGATTTTTTTCTTTCTTTTTTGAGGTGTTCAGAGGTTTTCAGAGACGACTGTAGTCTATTTGTCAAACAACACACTTATTGATGTAAGGGTAAAGTAAGCTAAATTATTAATTTTTCCCCTATTATTCAGCATCCTTAAAGAGCTGGCTGAAAAAGTTTAAATACATATTAAGAAACAATAATGCTGCAAAGTGCAAAACAATGCACTTGAAAGACTTGAAATAAAATATTCAGATCTATTCAGTGTTCTTCAGTAGGATCATTTTGGGAAAATATATTGCATAGGGGTCATAGCTTAAAGATTCTTGCAGGTACTTAGCTATATCTCCTTTTTGGAAGCTATGGCATTTATGAAGTATCTAATAGGAATATTTTCAACTGTATTTGAATGTATATATTCCAAGAAACCAGAACAGCTGTTCCTCGGAACAGCATTGCCAAGGTCATCTGTCATTTCAGTTTCCCTCTCCACAACACTAAGAGCTCCCAAATGAAACTATTCTTCCAAATTATACATGATGACTTTCACTGTGGATTAGATTTATGATGAAAATTCAAAGAAACAGCAGAAAAGGACCATGGAACTTGTTTCTTAACTGGGCAGGACTTTACTGTAACAGCACTGCAAACTGGGTATAAAGTTTTCTGATTTTGTGACATATTTTCACATTTTCCAACAAAAAAAAATAGTGTGTGTGATTGTGTCTGTGTATGTGCAGGGGTGAAGGAGAGAAAAGGAGCACAGGGAAATTACTGGAACACTGTGGTGTTTTTCGTATAGATAGAAAAAGATATTAATTTAACTAATTCAGAAAGCAGTTTTAAAAAGAAGACTGGAATGTTGTAGGAAGGATACTGAGGAGGAAAAAGCAAAGAAAATGCTTGCTATGGTCTTGCAGATTTAATGGGGCAAATGTATCAGATAAATTGAGGTAGTTACTCAAGGTATAGTAAGAAGTATATGTCAAAAGCAAATGAGCCTGATCTTTTAATTTTCAGCCTGAAATATTTGTACTGTAAAAATGTGATGTTTCCTGTATTTTGTCTCCTAGCAGGCTTGCACTGAAATGATCTTCTACAATTAACTCTTAAACAAAAAGCATATTTTGATTTCAGGGAGGAGAAAAGAAACTCCAAAATGTTTCAGACCATGAGTACTGAGCCTCTGATTAATTCTGTGTAGCTACTGTAGTGGAGGTCTGTAAGTAGGGTCAAACTCATTCAACTTTCTTGTAGACTGCCCTGTGTACCGTGTAGGTGTTTTAGACTTTATATAAATTAGGTTTGCCTACATTTGCTTAATGACATTGCACATGAAGAACTGCATAGCTGATTTTATCCTCTGGTTATTAGTGCAGATTTTGCTTTTGCTATTGAAACTGATAGAGAAATATGCTAGAAGGATGATAACCTAAACAAAGCAAAACCAAAAATGGCAGCTTTAAAATTAAAAAACTTTCTTAAAGTAAAATTAAAAACTTTCTTTACTGTGTGGCATTATGGTTTATGTTGAAATAGACCTGTGAGGCATACAATTATTTTTTCTATATGAGATGAAAATAACAGTCTCCTATGGCTGCATAAAGACTGAAGACTTTTATCCTACTTTATCTTTCTTGTAAGACAACACACCAAAGTGGCTGCCAAGAAAAGGATTCTACAATACATCACTAGCAGAACATCGTTTCTTATGATGTGGTTATATGCCCTGCAGGACAGATTTGGGGTTTTCAGTGAGTAGCTCTGTGATAACCTTAAGAGACAGCCAGTTTCTATAAAAAACTGTACATTGGATCACTGGAGCCAATCTTTTTTATTACTCAAGTCCACTGCTTTTCTTTTTCTCCCCCCCTACCCCCCCCCCCCCCACCCCTCAGGAAGTAGGAGAACGAGTAAGAATGGGAGAACCAGAACAGACTAGTGCTCAGGTAGCATTGATTTTTTAAAAAAAAAAAAAAGCTATCTCTAAAATTCCAGAAACTGCTAGACCTCTTGCCACCTTGTATTTCCAGGAGGAAATGACTGCACACATTTGCCACTGCAGTTTAATTCCAGCAGTCTTTGTAAGAGAATGAAGAATTGCTTGTTCTCTCTCTATTCATGCAATTGCTCTTGCTTCCTTACTCTTTTTCCTCAGCCTTAATCCATAGGAGGAAGGGTTTTTTTAATACTTTTTTTCACTAGTGTTCTGATTCCTTTTGCTTCCTTTTATTTAGTATTCAGATTTCACCAGTTTCTTTCTTCCTCACCTAAATGTACATTAACCCACAATAGCAACAGTCACAGGAGAGTGGGGGAAGAGGGGACTGACTCCAACCTGTCAAGGCCATGCTGGCCCCCTGAGAGCGACCTGCCTTGCCCCTGCTGTGGCCATGGTGCCACAGGGCAGGGGGGGAAGGAAGCAGGGGAGGGGGAACTAGGGACGTAATAACTCATTGGGATCCACAACTCACTAGTTAATTAAGAAAAAGAGGCATCTCCAGAGGACGATTCAGCTCAATAAATATTTCCTCCAGAGGTTGCCCTGGCTGATCAGTAGACATGATGTTTAAGCTGCAAACCACTAAAATATTTGATAATCCTGGCATAAATGGCTTCAGCAAGTAACACCTCTTCAAAGTGTTCCTCAGGCTCCTGTCGTGGTTTAACCCCATCCAGCAACTGAGCACCACACAGCCACTCGCTCACTCCCCCCCGGTGGGATGGGGGAGAGAATCGGAAGAGTAAAAGTGAGAAAACTCGTGGGTTGAGATAAAGACAGTTTAATAGGGAAAGCAAAAGCTGCATGCTCAAGCAAAGCAAAGCAAGGAATTCATTCACTCCTTCCCATGGTCAGGCAGGTGTTCAGCCATCTCCAGGAAAGCAGGGCTCCCTCATGTGTAATGGTTACTTGGGAAGACAAACACCATCACTCCAAATGTCCCCCCCTTCCTTCTTCTTCCCCAGCTTTATATGCTGAGCATGACGTCATATGGTATGAGATATCCCTTTGGTCAGTTTGGATCAACTATCTTGGCTGTGCCCCCTCCCAACTTCCCGTGCACCTGGCAGAGCATGGGAAGCTGAAAAGTCCTTGACTAGTGCAACAACAACTAAAACATCCCTGTGTTATCAACACTGTTTTCCGCACAAATCCAAAACATAGCCCCATACTAGCTACTATAAAGAAAATTAACTCTATTCCAGCCAAAACCAGCACACTCCTGCCATGGTCAAGGGACCTAGTGTCTCAAAGAACAAAATATACCTTCTCAGGAGAAATGTTGTGATAACACTTGAATCAAATTTGCCTTTTTACTGGACTTTTTTTTTTTTTTTGGCAAATTTTGTAAATCTGAGATCAATCACTTACAGGATCATGGAGTCCATGTCAGTTTTCTACTTGGATCAGTGAAGATGGCTTCAGAAGTGAGAAAAGGGATACCGGAATATCTGAAACACTAGAATAAAACTGTGTCAGAAGAAAGAACACTCAAACCCAAGGAAATCTCAGCCACTTGCTTGAGTCCATGTCCATGTGTGAGCCCTGGAGTTGGAAGAGCTTTGCAGCTCCCAGGCCTGAAGGAACCTGGGCCACAAGCTGACCAGAGGTCAGAGTGAGACCTGGGCAAGTTCAGGGCCTCAGCATGCTCTTGTAGGGTTGCAGGGCCAGCTGCAGGACAGCCTGGGAGGCAAATCTAAGTCCTTTACAGTATAACAGCTTCTCAAGGGAAGCGCAAGACTATAAGAAATGTGGCTGTCATAATGTCACCTGTCTTCAGTTCTGTTTGCTTATGATTTTATTTATCAAAGTCAAGATGCTTCAGCTTGGAGATAATGAAGAGAACTCGCACAAAATAAAAACACTGTGTAGGAAAAAGGCCTCAGAACAATTAAGGTAATTATGAAATGGTAATGCAAAAATTTGTGTTGCAGAAAGTCAGTCTGGTTATCATGTGGTTATCTATTTCTCTCCCAGGCAAAGCAGCATCAGCAAAACAGAAAAAAAAAAAATTGCACTTGATAGTCAGCATAACTTTCCTTATCTCTGTGCAGCAAGGGATCCAAAAAGTTATGGCAGCTAGAATCTCTTCTCTTTTCTAAAATTGGCAGCCTGCACATTTTTTGACAGAATCTCAGGTGGACTCTCAGCCTCAGTGATGAAAAGGAAGCTGGCTTATGTCTACAAACAGTCTTGAGAGAACACAGAAGGTGTATTTGTGAACTTGTCTTCTGTGGAGCTAGAAATTAGGAAGGCTCCAATACCCACAGTACATGCCCTTGCAGAAACTCTGAGAATAAGCAACTGCACTGGGATTGAATAAAACATGAACACTACAGGTATTGGAGGAAGAGGGAAATGATAAGGGAGTCTGGGTTCTTAATAAAGTGCTAGTCCAGTACTGCTTGAGCTCTGCTTTTAGCCATTCCAGCAGGCTTCAAGCACCTGAAATTCAGGGAACTGAGATCTTGTCCTGATTTTAGTTTAATTATTTTAAAAAACATGTAATAATGTAGCGCACACAGCCTACACTGAGTTTACAAAATGAGCCTAGTATTATGATATACTTATTATTTTCTACCACTGCTATCAAAAGAATTGGACCATGAAACCAAGGTGGTAAAAAATAATACTTGAACTGAAGAAACAACTGCAACATCAAATGAAGCATCTAAGTCATTTTGTCAGTTCTCATTTGACCTTTTTTTCACAGTTGGATTTTTAATAGACTGAGAGACAGTACTAAAGTAATGTGCTGTGCTTTCAGCCAAAGAACATATCAATGCTGGCATAGATTTCATGACCCTGAAGAGTTCAGATATGTATCTAGCACTCAGACCTAAATCTCTCTTCTCCCTTTGTCCTTTGAAATTAACTTGATTTTTTTTTTTATCATTGCCATACTGCTTTTCTTTTTTTTTCTCAGCAATCAAAAAATCTTGTTTAAAACCAAAAGGAAAATTAAGCTCACTTCATTTTTATGAAGGTCCACTAACTCACAAACATAAATGTAGATGCAGGTACAGTGCACATGCAGGTACACTGGAGTGAAAAATTGTGCTACAGTGGCCTAATATAATAGGAATACTTACCTTTTCCTATGGAGAAGGTACTGTTTATATAGCTATGCCACATTTATTCCTGTCTCTCTTTGGGGATCATATGCAGATGATTTCTAGAGATACTTTAAAAAACCTTAGAAATCTGGTGTCTGGTATATAAATGTAACCTGGTAAGCCCTAGAGTGATCGCAGAACAAGACAGTAAGATACCCTGAATAACTATTTCTGAACAGTAAAATAGCCCAAAGGAACAACAAAGATAATACATGTTTTACTCTTTTCAGATAAGCAGAATAAGTATTTCACAGTTATAAACTGAAAGAAATTACTGTTGTTTCCCTTCTTCAGCTCCATATCTGGATTACAAATCTTTTCTGTAAAAAAGAAATATATACTAATACTTGTAAAAATAATTTAGATAGAGAGATGTACAATTTCACAAGCCTGAGGGACCTGAGGCTAACACTTATATCTTCCTTTGTGAAGTTGTATAGAATTACATCAATACACTATAGAATATGTCCAGGCCAGTACCTGCTACTTGATTTTTTTATTTGATTGTTTAGGATCTCCCACTCTTAAAAATTTGCATTTATTTGTTTTTCCTTAAGAGAAAACTTTATGGAAATTTATTTGATTATATGTGCTTGCAGACGTCTGCTTGTCTCTATAGCTATTTAATTGACAGGAGACATGTAATGGTTTAAGCTGATCTCAACATCTTAAAAAAATGTTGGTTTTTTGTTTTGGTTTGGTTTAGCTTGGGTTTTTTAGTTAGTGAAAGACTTTCAAAATACAACTTAATTGACTTGTCAGTGCACACTGAGGCTCCCAGCAAGCTGGTTGCAGTACCCTGAAACTGATCCAACTTGCACACACAGGCTCCTTTTCTGTAGAAATTGGGGTGCAGATCTTGGCTCATTTGTGTCTCACTCCAAATCTGGAGCCAGTATGAAGTTAGTGTGGGGAGTTGAGAAGTGATTTTGGCTCTCTGAGTTAGGTCATAGCTTTATTCAAACAGGAAAAGGCCTTACAAGATTGGGTAAACCCAGACAATATTTTTCATAAGAACAGAAAAAAGCTGAAAATTTGCAATTGACAATTCATACTTGGAATAGTGTTTTTTCTGTTTTGTCAAGGAGCAAATATTCTCATCTGTATAGACCACCACAGCTCCAGTGTGAACAGCACAGACAGACCCATGGAGAATTCAAAACCTTGGACTAAAATTTTATTACCTGTAAAATAATGAAGGACAGATATTAGGAAAATTAAAATGAATACCAGTGTCAGACCCAGAAATACTACTTCTTTTAGGACACATTCCTAATAGAAACTGGGGGGCATCTTTCATCTTTAATTAATTCTCAGAATAGACACCAGGCTTTTGCAGCATTGCCTCTGGATGATGGTGTAGCGACCTTGTTTGTTGTTTATCAATTTTTTTAATGTCACCACTAAGAAATATTTTCTGTTAGATCTTTGTTGAAGCAAGAGATTTCATATCTTGCTGAATTCCCTTACTCGAAATCTGTGTATGCTACCATCTAAATTAAGTTTTAATATAAACTTTATAATTAACCAGTTAAAGTAAGAATAGAATAAATTGTCTCTTTGCTTTACTGAACTGCAAATAGCACTAAGGTTGCTTTAATCAGCCAGCTAGACCCATGCAGATACCAGTCCTACAGGGATGTGCAACATGAATACCGTTTTCTACATATTCCCCCCAACACAAAAAATTGATAGGGAAGGAGAAGTTGAAACCTTGTCTACTCTGTTTCTGGGTCAGAAACTGAGAAGTAGACTGCATTCTTTCATGTGCTGTGTATTTTGTGTTCCTGTCTAACCCTAGATTATGGAGAAAGAAAGAAAATCACAACTGAACACGAATTCCTTACAGTTCATATGCTGTCTCATGTTCAATTACAATTTCGCTGTAAATCCATAGTGATTCAAGATATATTTAAAAATTCAGAAGATTTTGACCCCTTGCTTATGTAGCACCTTGCATGAAAAACGTAACTGGGATTATTTATGGAGCATCATATCACTAAGGAAGGGTTTCTCTCAAAGGCTACAGAAAAGCAGCCAGATTTTCCCTGTTATAGAATGCATTTTCTCTCTAATTGGGGAATAATGGACAATCTTTCATAAACAGTAATTATTTCCCCTTGAGCAATCAGCAAATATACTCAGACTGCTACATGTAAAACATAGAATATTCAGAGAAGTTAAGCACACATTGTTCTGACTTCCAGCTGGCCATGAATTCTTTGTAATTAGCAGGCCATGAATTCTTTATAATTAGCAAAATACCCAAGGTTCTTTTTCTTAGTCTCTGATTTGGCTTCCAGCTTCCATTAATGCTTTGCAAAAAAAAAACCAAACCTGCAACATAACAGAATCTTGCTTATATAAAATTTTTGGACCTACAGAAATACAGTTGTTACATGGTTTGTATGGTTTTAAGTTTCCATAACTATTCAGCTCAACTTTTCTTCTGGATGCTGCTTCAAGCCATTTTTGTTCTGGCTGGAACACACCGCATATGCTCCGGTAATGATGATATCTACTAAAACCATTGTACTGACTATCACACAGCTGTTAATCATAGATACATGAGTTTTGTGATGGGGCTGCAAGTCATCTAGATCTTTAATCTGGATATGCCTGCTCTTCTGTTTTAAGTAAGCACATCAGAAACACTGAAAGGGCTTCTAATCTCAAATATTCTGATTTATAAGAAAACAAAAAAAACAATGCCCCCTCCCTCCCAAAAAAAGAAACACCCTAAGGACTTTGGAATGAACTTTTAACACAGAGAAAATTAGATATAGTCAAGATAGATAGACTGTAATATGAAGAGCATGCTAAAAATTCCACTGGCCCCTTGCAGAATGACACCTCTCCTTTTTTTCCTAAACTAGCAACTTTTAGGACCACTTTGGGGGGCTAAAATCTTTAATAGGCCTCCATGTGTTCCTAGAATAAAGCATTATTTCTTCTGTGCCTCTGCATAACTGCATGACTGTTTTCCAACTGGGCTATTCAGTTGCCCTCAGTGAGGTTGCTGTCTTTCTCTTTCTAGAGGTTTCTACCTAACTTTGACCAGCCAGCAGGAGAGAGCCTTCTTCTCTATGACCTGGTGAATTCTTTTAACAGAACATACCATAGAAACAGTGGACAAACAACAAAAAAAGACATACCATTCTTCACAAACCAAAAAGTTAAGCTTATGCAACACGATGTTCTTAAAAAGGTCTCTTGCAGACCTACATGTTGATCAAACACATGTATTGTTTCCACTAAATAACATCACAAATGGAAAAATTCAACATCAGAAAACATTTCATCATTATTGTCTCTCACTATTCTTGTTACAAAGCATATTCTAAACATAAATATACAGCTAATAAGAGAGTAGAATACTTTCTTCTGCTTTTAGGGATTTTGGAGTTCAGCTGACATATTGAGTTTAGTAAATATTCTGTAAGTGTAATAAATCTCCCTTAGTACACTTCTGTTCTTACCTTATGGATTTCTAGGAAATATACTAAGTATTATAATACAAACCTCACCATATTTCTACAGAAGTCAGTGGAATTTATAACTCACTGGCTGAAAGTCATATATATTACATATGACTCACATATGACTCAATATCATATGTTACCTATTCAGGAAACTCTTTTAAAGAAGTAGTATTAAGTCCTGAATTATTTTAATGAACTGTAATATTTACTTCAAAATACATTTTACATTTTTTCTTCTCCTTTTAGAAGAAAACAAGCAGCACCAGCAACTTTTTTGCTAAGTACCTCATCTTCCTCTTTAAGAATAGATTGTGGACTTCTCTGTACTATTATATAATGTAATCTGACTCTGATTTTGAGTAATTTTACTAAATTAAGACATAGATACATCACATCTCCATTAAGAACTGGTTTCTCCAGAATATGACTACAATCAACAAAGATAGACATTACTTTTTCTGTCCTTTGACTTTAAAAGGTGCCTGGGGTGACTGAACTCAATTTAACCATCTTGGATGTATTGCTAGAATTGAATAGGGCAAATTGAGTCATATGTATATATCCCATTAAAAGATATATTAGTTAGGGTTTCAATCTCTGCTTTTGCATACACAGACACACACATACATACGTGTGTGTGTATATATATATATAAATAAAATATGAGGGTTTTGTACTTGAAACAGCATTCATAAGATGAAGCAGCTACAGTAGAGTGTTAGAAAGCAAGTAATCATTTTGTATAAAAAGTAAAAGCTCAATGCATGCCTATGCTAAAACTGTAGGAGTTTGGTGTTTTGGAGGGGTTGTTTTGGTTTTTTGGGGGGATCAGGTCAATCCTGATTAATGACAGTAAGGTTTACTAGGGTTGTCAGAGAGATTTTGAACTATTTAAACTAGTACTACTGAGTTCTTATATGCTGCAGTTTGTATGAGTACATGTATATATGTTTGTACTTTTAATTATCTCTTGCAATAATTTTAATTTACCATTATCTTAGAAACTCCAGAGAGTCCGTTAATACCAGATCTGCAATAGTGGAAAAAAAAATGTGCTTTGTTTCATCTGTTGCAATGCCTTCAAGGTGTGATGTTGTCTAGGAATAATTCAGGCACTATTCGTCTTAACTGCTTAATTAATAGATGCACATTTTTGTCTTCAGAAGTCAAAGCAATTGCTTTGTAAAAATCTGGAGTTTACAGACTAGTATTTAAGTCTATTTCTTTGCAATCTATGTCTGAAGTGAGACATTAAATTATCATGTATTGAACCTATTTTAGAACATGCACTAGAAAATAAAAAATAGGGATAAGATAGCCTAAGTTTTCTTACTTCTGATGAAACTATTGATTCTATTCAAAATTAGAACACTACAGCCTACTTAAAAACCAACAAATATTCCTGCATGTATGCCTTGATGCATTAGAAATTGGCCTGTGCTGATACTTTAAATTATCCTTCTGTGCCAGATTATCTGCTAGGGCTACCTTAATCATATGAAGGCCATTGTCAGTTCCTTTAAGCCCTTCAGAATGTTGAGTTTGAAGTCTAATGTTTTGCTTCTCCCTTTCTAGTTTATCTCTACCCAGTGAGATGTGAATAAATCCTACCACTGATTTCTGAACATAAAGATTTTCATAAAGCAGGATGAGAAAGTGGTGACATGAGTTGGTCTAGAAGTGGAGACAGGTGTCCAGTAAGATCCTCTTTCTATACCATTTTAGAAGCTAGATCATATGCTACCTGAGTAGCTTGCATAGCTCATGGGACCTCAAAGTATAAAGCCCCAATGATGAGATGTGCAGATGATATGATAACGGATAAAACTGATTTCTTCTTGTCTTTGGAATTTTTGCTTTTGCACTTATTTCTGCTGTGTTCACCTTAGAAAGATAGTGGTAAAGTAATTCGGGGGGGGGGGGGGGGGAAGGAAGGGAGCACAGGAGACAGAGGACTGATACTGCTCACCTCATTCAATTATTTAGTGCTGCTCTTTGAAGGAACCTGTATTACCTTACACTCTGATACATAACAGAATGATTGTCTACCCTATAATGAATGCACTGTCAGAGGGTGAAACCAACCCTAAAGCACCTTCCAAAAGAAAGAGACCTTGAGTATGCCTACCCAGCTCTGGTTGGTTGATTGTTTTGTTTTATTTTTTCTAGCATGTAGAAGGAAATGCCAAAAAAGTAGGACACATTTTAATTGCATTTTTTTCTCACCCATACACTATAATTTATATGACATAACTACCAGTCATTTGGACACAATGTTAATACAGCCATTAGAAGTTACCTTAATAGACAAGTTGGAGTATGTTTGCTCCTAAAGTAATCTTTACTCATTGAAGATCAGTATCACAATAGTAACATACTTTTCCATGAACAATGTTATAGAAATACCTACATGACAATTAAGCCTTAACTTAAAAATACCATTCAAATACAAATGCACTTTAACAGTAAATGTAAATCTATTATGAAGAGAGTTTGTGATATTATTAAATATTTAAAGTCAAAACTAAAATATGGCCAAGTTTTTATCTTTTTACTTCAACAAACTTAACTCAATTTCATAACAGCTTTATATGAATGAGGATTGAAAAGCTCAAATCTTAGGCATTATCATTTTAACTATCCATTAAATGCTTTTGAAAACTCAGATTAAACTAAACACCCTCTACTCAGGAAGGAAAACCCAGCTAGTTTGTTTTACTAGAAGGGCAGTGAAATAGATTTTTCTTTTACAGTAAATCATTAAAGAGCATACATACATAAGATTTTTTCTTTTTTTCCTTTTTTTCCTTTTTTAAAGTTCTGCCAGGATATGCTGTATTTTAATAATGCATAAATTATTCTTTCTAAATAATAGAAAAAAGCAAATTCTTGACACCTTCGTTCAGCTCTAAATTAACAGAACTGAAAATGCGAGAATGTCTAATAAAAATTCAGCATCTGCTTTTCATTGTCATATTCCTTACATGCTAATGTGGAGGTCAAGGTAGGTGGATAAAAAGTTTAATATTTTTAGCTGAAGGAAGTCCTATTATGAATTAAGTAGTCAGCTGAGCCTTATTAGAAACAGCACTGGAAAAATTTCAAAGAGGCTTTGCACCTGCATAAAGTTAAGATAGTAGGGAAGAGATTATTTTAAAGACACAGAGATATTTCTTGTGTATTTCCTGGTTCACAGGAGAGAGTTCAGATTTTATGGTTGATTTTGTCCTTTAGGAATGTATACATCTTGTGGACACATCTAACGGTACTGATGTGTATACAAACGGTGTTTCATTCTCTGCCATCTATTTTACGAGGTGAGAGTTGATCATTTGACAAAATGGTGACTTTTGTCTATCCAGATCTTCACTGACTTTGAAAGTAAACCATCTCTTCGGACCAGTGAAGGTTCAGATCCAGCCCTGGAATAACACTTACTATAACAAAATTTTGTGCATTGTATTGTATTTTATGCTATTGTTTTTCTTTTCTTTCTTCACCACCCCGATCACTTAAAAAAACAATACTACTTTAACTATTTTAAACACTTAACTGAGTTTTTATGGATATGTTGCTAACAGTTGCTATTGACACAAAAGTGAGTGTTTGACCAAAGTCATAACAAAAAGGAATTCAGAATGCACACAAAAGTCAAAGAATTTTTGTCATTTTGGCTTTGTCCTTCTCAACAGTTAATGCACCACTGCTTCACAGACGTTTCATGACTATGTTGCCTGACCCATGAAATTGCCTTTTTCTACTTATGCATATGTTAACAAACATTGATTTATTGTGTCCTCCCAGCACTAAATGGGTCAATGGTAATGCACTATGGATTAAATCCTTGGGGGGGGTATGTTTGTCTGTTTTGTTCCATTTTTTTCTCTAATTTTTTTAACATAATGATTATATTTAACATAATGATCAAGGTTTTGCTGTTTATAATAAAGTATGACATAATTTGTGTATAAATAGCATAAACATTTTTTCATATTAACTAAAAATGCATGATACATTTTTAATGGAACACATGGAGCTTAAAAAATCCTATATATCTAATAAAAGTGACAGGAATTAAGGAAGTAGTTATAGAGATATGGTTGTTAGGTTCAGAAACTGTAGGTCATCTTTGTTTACAAAGTTATTTCCTTCATAGCATACGAAAAATCTTTGAATTCTATAAGTTGTACGTTATTCACAGTCTAGACAACAAAAATGTTCTTGGTCTTGCTCTTTCAATTATAACTGGCTTGTGTTAAGAAATCGAGATGGCAGACGTCAACAATTTCTATATCTCTTGATACCATATGTTCTTTTATTAGCAGAAGACTTGGGTGCTATAACATTTTCTATCAAAAATTCAGATTGTCTCTTCATGATTTTTATTTTAAGGATATCAGGTTTTCCCAACAGATCTTTCTAAAGGTTTATCATGTTTAAGATCCATTTTTGACAGTGAGTCATTTGATGTATTGGGGTTTTTTTATTATTTTGGGTTGGTTTTGGGGTTTTGGGTTTTTTTTAGTACATAAAATAAAAGGTTTCCGTGCTGTGTAGTATTTTTTCCTGCCCATTACTTTAGGCCTCTGAAAGTATGGGAGATCTCAGTGCTACATACAGGTATCAGTATATTGGTATGGATGTTTTCTTTTCCTGTTATTCCAGCTCTGATCTTTGTTATTCTAGGTCTTCTCTGGCAAGAGCAAATAGGATAAAAGAAAATGAATCTGCTGCAATATAAACATATCAGTAAAAAGCTTTTTTACTAAAAGAGATGTCAGAAAAATTCAGTGACTAAAATGGGGAATCTCTTTAGTCTTTTTTTTTAAAGAAGTAATCCTAAAAATGCAAAAGTCATATCTGAGATATTTATTTTCACTGGTTTATTGTGTGCAAATACTCTTAAAACCATATTGTCTGCAGTTCATCTCACATGGTTTCAAGAAGTGACAGTCTCCAAAATTAACAGGTGGAAGAACTACAGAGAGAGTGAAGTTTTTAGATTGTCATAAAACAGCAAAAGTAAGATTGAGCTGGCAGGTGGCATATAAGGTTTAAAAGTAAAAAGATGAGTTTGAAGCATAAAAGGAAGTGAAGAAAAAAATTAAATAATGAGTTGTTTCTATGTAGAAAACGTAAGGGTATGGAAGGAAAGTATCATGTAAGTCACATAAGTCATATAAGTAATTATTTTCTTTGACTAGATAAGTTCAATGTATTGCAGTTAGAAGAATTATTTGATTTTGCTCAACTTCATTGGTGATCAAACCTAAAGCGTATTTAGTTAGGCCCTGGGTTTTTTTGGTGAACATTTTACTTTTAAGCTTTTTTTATTTTATTTTAAGTTATGTCATACAGAATGGAGAATCTGTATCGGATCTGTCAAGAAAGACAATCTGCTCAGGTATTGTAAAAAGGGGTGGATGTGAGGGCGGGAAGTATCATAGAATCATAGGATCATAGAATTACTTGTGATGGAAAAGACTTTTAAGATAATAGAGTCCAACCATAAACCTAACACTACCTAACACTATCAAGTCCACCACTAAACCATGTCCCTAAGCACCACATGTACACATCTTTTAAATACCTCCAGGGATGGTGACTCAACCACTTCCCTGGGCAGCCTGTTCCAATGCTTGACAACCCTTTCAGTGAAGACATTTTTCCTAATATCCAATCTAAACCTCCCCTGGCGCAACTTGAGGCCATTTCCTCGTGTCCTGTCATTAGTTACTTGGGAGAAGAGACCGACCCCCACCTCTCTACAACCTTAGAGGTAGTTGTAGAGAGTGATAAGGTCTCTCCTGAGCCTCCTTTTCTCCAGAGTAAACAACCCCAGTTCCCTCAGCCGCTCCTCATAAGACTTGTGCTCCAGACCCTTCACCAGCTTTGTTGCTCTTCTTTGGACGCACTCCAGCACCTCAATGTCTTTCTTGTGGTGAGGGGCCCAAAACTGAACACAGCATTCAAGGTGCGGCCTCACCAGTGCTGAGTACAGGGGCACAATCACTTCCCTAGTCCTGCTGGCCACACTATTTTTGATACAAGCCAGGATGCCATTGGCCACCTGGGCACACTGAATATATATTTTTTCTAAAGCACAGTTCCTTTTTCACATATTACAGATTCTTTGATTTTTTACTGCTGCTTGTCTGAAATCTAACTGAACAGGTATAAGATAAAAGGACATGGGTTTATAGCTTTGAAGGAACTAAATTATATATCTTGAAAAAATTAGGAAGAATTACATATGTCTTAAACACATGAATATAAATAATGCCATGGAATATAATATTTGCATATTTTACTATGAGTATGACCTTCGCTGTTATACAATATTTATAGTACTATCCTGTAATTATTTGGTAAGTATTCCCTGATATTTTTATTCCATATAATTTTTGTGATATAACAGGCAGTAAAGTCACTACAATTTTATTCTTCAACTTGAACAAATGAACTTCTACTTCTGTACCATCATCTTTTGTCTTTTAGGACAGTTACTGACAGTACTGGGTGTAATTTTGTAGAAAAAATAAAAATTAGGATTTTGTTGATTCATTGTCCAACTCCTTTTTTCCCTCAAAGTATGTAGTTCTGCAAAATAAAAAAAAATCCTTTGAGACATATCCACTCAAACAAAGGGTTTTCTTTCCAGGCATGATTTGGAATTTCTCTATCACTGCTACTCTGAGAAGTAAAACATCTACAAAATAGCTGCCTGCTGAGCTGTTTCTTCATTTTCCATGACTGAACAATGTCTTAGCAAACTTTAAGTGGGCAGGAAAGAGCTTTTTTTATTTGTGAGATATACTCTAAAATTACTTTTCATTGTTGTATTTTGCTCTCTTGTAACGCTGTAGCTGAAAAATAGTTGTAATTTTGATTTTATGGAATAAATGTCTGTTCTCTCTTTTAAGTTTGTCGGGTTTTAGGAGTTTACATGACATTAGCAAACAATACATATGCCTTCTCCAGAATTAATGGCTCCTTGCAGACCAATGTTTGCAGATAAACCTATGGAGGATTTCAAGATTTACCAGACTCCTCGAGTTACTGTTACAGAATGGTATTGACAGGTAAAGGATGACAAGCAGAAATATCTCCTAGCAGGTATTTTATATCAACATTTCATTAGGAAAAAAAACAAAAAACAAAAAAAACACCAAAAAACAAAAGAAAAAGAAAGCACATCTCCTGGTGCTCTGCTTAAGACCATTAGAAAATCTGTTTCTTCTTTTCTTTTATTTCTTTATCATCATAATTATTACAATGGAAAATTGTATAAAATATTAGAAACTGGAAACAGGTGTGAAACTTGTTAATTGTCATGATAAATAAATCACCAAAATGTGTGGCTTGAGCATCCAGTTATACTAATAGTTGATTTTCCTGTAGATTTCTTTTTGTCTGTTTAATTCTAAATATTCTGAGAATGAGATGCTAGTTTCAGAAATGATGCTATATTGAGAATGTAATTTGTGTTACTGTCACAGGCGAGACAGAGCAAACAAAAACCTGTAGTGGATCTGAATACTGGGGTTTAATTAAGAACCAACAAGATTAGAGTTTTTACCCTGCTTGGTTAAATCACACACTTACTCACTCTCTCCCCCACACCATTACATTCACTAGATCTTGACTTCCCTTCCCTGCAGGGACATCACTGCTACTCTGGGAAGGTCAGGCAGAGGGTTGTGTCACTTTCTGCTGTGGAACTGCTCACAGTTACCAGTCTTGGGTGTTTGTGGCCAACGTCCCTGGGCATCACCTGGCATTAGTCTTCATGGAGCTCTTTTTTCTCACGATCTTTTCTCCAGCCAAAATCTTCACCTCCTTCTTCCCTGGACCCCAAGTCCATGGTTTTATCATTGGTTTCTCATCTATGTGCAAAAGCAAAGGCATGAATACAGAAAAAGCCAGTGGGAAAACAGCTCTAAAAGAAAAACGAAATTACCTTATTTCCTTTGTAGCTCATCAACTATACAGAAACTGTTCTTGAATTATGCATCTGGGATTTAGCTTTTTCTCTAACATATAAAATATGATTTATTCAGTTCCTACAGTGTAAAGATACAGTTACTTTGACTCTTACAAACTCAAAATATCCCTTGCAGAGCATCTCTAATCTGTGGTATAGATCATCCATGAATTGTTTTCTTTGACTTCTGATTTGTCTGTAAGGCCAACACCTTCTCCTTTCTGTTTCAATAAACTTAGAATCTCTTAAGAATAAGATCCTATGCCAATGTATTTAATGTCTTCTTTCCAATGTACCTTAATAGGGGGAAAAAATCAGTAAGCCTTTATTAAAATGGGATTACAAACTTCACTATCCTTAACAAGTTATGTTATTTGTCTGCTCTTTCCAGGACCTCATCTTCATTTGATACTGTTTTCTCTACTGACAGCTTTTCCCTTCCTAACATTACTGCTTGCTTTTGGCTTCCAAAACATTATTGAGTGGACAGGGCAAATCATTCTACAGCAGAGCATGGAAACCACCTGACCTCAGTTCATTGTTTGGTTTTTATTCCAATTTTTTTTCTCAGCTATCCTTCGTTTCCCCTGCTTTTCACTCTATTCATATGACATGAACTATTCAGTCCTTGCAGAATAAACATACAACCTCTTTGGGCATTTAAGCTCTGAACTCTTCTTTTTGGGTACAACTTTATCTATTTTTGAGCTTCAGAGACCAGTTGTCTCCCTGGTACCATCTGTAGCCTTTCTTTTCTGTTAGACCCTCTGAAACCTTCCTTCTCCCTCCTAGAGATGGAGCTGCCTGTTCTCCAAGAATACAAGGCCTAGATCTGATACAACACTACTGCAGGCTTCTGGCTCAGCCTTCTGAGAAAAACATTAAATTATGAGAAAGAGCTCCAAGGAAATCTGCAGAGAGATGAGAAAGTCAAAATTAAAGACAGAGGTAGGGTAGATGAGCTGGGATTGTTAGTATCTCAAAGACTTAAGAAGGAAAGAAAGGTATAACATCCTAAAAACCAATGAACCAAAAAACCCCCAACAAACAAACAAAAAAACCCCAACAAACCAAACAAGCCAAAACAAAGGTAAGACAGGAGTCACTGGATCATCAGCCTGAGTTATCAGAAAATTGAGTCATCATTGTCATCACCATGCTGGTGTCTGTGGAAGATGGCAACGCAGTACCACTGAGAATACTCGTTCCTAGGAGCTGTAGAGGCTACCACTTACTCAGGTGTCTTATCAAAGGTGGTAAGCAAAACAATGTTTACTTTAGTAGCTCATTAGATACTACCTATCTCTTGTATGTGCAAACGAATAAATAATTCCTTTATATTTTTCAGTTGAGTGTACTCTCCTGGCAGAATGTCTTTGTTCAAGGCTAAAAATGACCAGGCTGATCCAAAAGAGGGGAGGTAAAACATTAACCAGGAGATATCTGAATCTCTTTGAAAAGATCTACAAAATATTTGCAGAATGTTAGTTTCAGTTCAGCTGCCCAAATCATAAAGGTTTGGGGGGGGTGTCTCAACATTTATGAATTTGAGGGACATTCTTGAATTCAGGTAAGCTTTCTTGGCCTGTGATCATACTACTTCTATAGAAAAAGTGTCTTGCATAAGTGTCCTAATCTTTATTTATTCTTTGGCTGAGCAACTTTATAACCCTCATTAGACTGTCACAAGGCTGTGCTCAACCTCACCCATTTGCAGACTGGTAATTCTTCATGGGACTCACCTCATACTAGTAGACAACTGGGATGGGATTTAGATACTTAATAACTTTGTCTAGTGTTTTTTGAGATGTTTTAGATTATCCCAGACAAGTGTTTGGGGCTGTCAGTTATAAGATAGCACCTAGAGGAGACATAAGTCTTAGCAGAGAATCAGCTGGGGGCTAGGTGGGATTATCCCATGAAATCTAAAATGGCATTAATTCCTTGTTTAGACAGCCATGTCCTGTCATTTGACCTATTTGGGGTCCAATGACAAAACAGATGACTGCCTCAAACAGCCATAGAGTATCCTGTCTCAACTCTGTATGTCCCTCCAAAAAGGTACAGGTCACCTCACAGGCTGTGTGTCAGATATATCAGCCCCAAGGGGATGTCATAGGTACCCTAGGACATCTGAAAGGGCATTATGGATGATGGAACTGAGCCCAGATTTCCACTAACTACAGCAAGAACTTGGATACCTAATCACCAATATTGACACCTAAATGCAAGTGTCTTAACATTGAGCTAAATTCCATTTCTATGTCTGATGTTGAATCCCACCTCAAATGTATTTTTTAATGCTCACTAGTGAAAAGAATCACATCTTTGTTTCCAATCCCATATATTGTTGTACTGGTTTTGGATGCGATAGAGTTAATTTTCTTCGTAATAGCTTGTATGGTGCCATGTTTTGGATTTGTGATGAAAACAGTAATAATGACACACTGGTGGTTTAGTTTTTGCTGAGCAGTGCTTATACGGCACCAAGGACTTTTTCTCACTGTACCCTGCCAGTGACTAAGCTGGGGGTGCATAAGAATTTGGGAGGGGGCACAAATGGGACAGCTGATCCCAGCTGATCAAAGGGATATCCCATACCATATGATGTCATGCTCAGCAATAAAAGCTGGGAGAAGAAGAAGGAAGGCAGGGGGTGGGGGGGTGCTCAGAGTGATGGCATTTGTCTTCACAAGTAACCGTTACGTGTGATGAAGCCCTGCTTTCCTGGAGATGGCTGAACACCTGCCTGCCAATGAACAGTAGCGAATGAACTCCTCATTTTACTTTGCTTGCACATGCAGCTTTTGCCTTCCCTATTAAACTCGCTTTATGTCAACGCAGGAGTTTTCTCACTTTTACTCTTCCGATTCTGTCCCCCATCCCACTGTGGGGGAGTGAGCGAGTGCCTCTATGGGGCTTAGCTGCCTACCAGGGTTAAACCACAACAACCATCATAATACAATGAATTAGTTTGGGCAGTCAAAGGTCTGACAGGGTATCATTATCTCAACATGAGGTTACTCAGGACAGGTTATACTACCTAAGAAAGCTTCTATTTTGAGGGAAAGCAAGGAACATATTGGGTTTGCAGTTAGGCTTACAATGGTTTTGCAATTTTTGTAGGCGGAGTCTTAGTTTAAGGTATGGTGAAACCACCACCTCCTCTATAGAATAATCAGTTTGTCATAGAGTAATTCTTATTTGCTGCTTGCTTTTATTTTCCTATTCTTTCAAATGGAACTCAGGAAAAGTGACTGCCTTGCTTTTTCCTTCCAGTTTTTGACATCGTATGAAAAGCTGGCTTGATGAAAAATGTACGCGTGGTTGCTGTTGTTGTTTTTCTTGTCCTTATAGACATTGCCTCAAATAAACCTGGTTCTTTTCATTATTGCACTGTGATCACTGTCTGCTACTCTTGAACCATGCTCGGGATGTTGCTTGGGATGATGCTAGCTATTATAGCCAAAGCACTGCCTGAGGCTGTGCTAACATTGTAATATTGTAAACAGATAAGATCCAATACCTAGTAAAGTTCACTGTAAGTACTGAGTTATGAGTATAGATTTCAGTTCCTTTATGTTTCATTTGTTTCATTAAGACAAATGACTACCAAACTGAAATTTTCATTTTAAATTAAATTAATAAATGTCCTTATATAAGCTAATACAAGGGGACATTATTTGGTTTTTTGTCTTCTATCTCTTTTATGGTAAAGGATTTTAATAATACACAAATATGTTTAAGTAATGCTTGAATAATATTCAATGACATTGTTAAGCAAATGTTCACTATGTTGGAGTTGTTTATTTCAGTGGCCTATTAAAAAATTAGATCTATTACTTGGTATGGAGAAAAGTAGTGAAATTCAAGTTCCTAAGAAATAGCAATGTATTAAGTATATTATTTTCACTTTTGGAATGTCAAATTTCGTATTTTATGTGTGAATATTTGATATCATTAATATTCTACTTTAAATATTCTAAAGCTTAACTCCTTAATCTGAAAAAATGAATGACTAAATGTATCATAAGTGTAATAACCCTAGAAATGTGATTAAAGTAAAACTATTTTATTCATGACTTAATATGTAAGGAGCCATAAGAATATAATCAGACCTCATTGACTTTAGCCTGCTATTAGCCATTCCAGAGCTCTCTAATGCCAGTAAATCATACAGTATAACTGAAGAGTCTCTTATGTGTCATTTTTACAGCAAACATTTTGTATGGTTTTGATCCTATTTTTGTCAGTTTCTTTCTTGTAACTCTATAGGTACTAGTTCCAAGAGTTTTAGTGAAGGAATATGTATTTCAGTAAAGTACAAGAAGTACCTTATTTAATTTAGTGATCTATTTCTAGACATGTCAAACTGCAGTGTAACTGGGTTGTCACTACTTTTAAAGACAAACTTTCTGGGACAAGGTTGTGTATCTCTTACACAGAAGGTCCCCATCATATGAGCAGTCTCAAATGACCAGGGAGGAAAACAGGACTTTGAGTGACTGTTCATGAATATATTCGTAAATACACTGACCTCTGTGATCAGACCATTTTCAAAATTCTTAGATGAAGTGAATGTTTTAATTACAAAAAATGTTTCCAAATTAACTTACTGAATTCTTTTTTGTCTAATACTTGCTGAAAAAAAGGTATTGCCATTGCAAAGAAGTGAAATAATAAATATTATCTTTTCCATGATTCAGTTTTAATGTTATTTCTTAAACTGTAAAACATATTAATTTGATTAGAATTTTAATTATGTAGTTCTGCTTCTAGATACCAGGTAACTCCTTAGCTTTAAAGCTGACAATTCTATGTTAAAGGCATTCTCTGGTGAGTTCATTAAGAAAATGAAATTTTTATTGAAAACCTTAGATTAATTGATTTTCAAATAAAATGGAACTCAAAGTCACCTGTTATCTTCAAAGAGAGATAACAAAATAGTAAGGATGTTTAAAAAATTTAAACTAATTATTTATGTCCCTTTCTGCTATCTTAAGTGTAGAACATAGCTAATGAGCTTGGAAGTCAGTTACAAATGCTAATATTATTATTATTATTATGATATTTTAATTTTTCTGCAAAACCAATATGTCTAAGGATGTGTATTCTGGCATGTCTAAAGCAATCTAAAAAGCTCATGTCTTTACAACTGAATAGGTGCATCTCAGTGCCAACAGAACTCAGGGGAAAGGGGGATTTTATTATTAGGAAATTTTATTAGTGAAGTAAAAACCTCACTCCTGTCCAAGCACATAAAAATCTATGATGTAAAACAAAATAAAACAAAAATTCCTTTAAAAGATCTTATCTTTTTTTACTTGCCTTAGACATTCACTGAAATTATGTTCCTCATCTTATTCTCTCTTCCATCAAAATACAGTCACACCCCATTGCAAATTAAAAAAATCCAGGGAACGGGAAGCAGAAGGAGGATCTCTGGCTGATCAGGAATAACCACATGATCACAGAGTTCACAGGTAGTTCCCTGTTCTCTAACCTTATTTTATGTATATAATTCCTACTTTCACAATGGCCTGAAGCATCATTCTATAGGTTAGTGGGTAGGGTGGTGGTGAAGGCTAAACCAGAATCAAACACAAGAGAAAAGCCTTATCTACTCTGTCCAAACCAAATTCTCTAATCATTAAATTATTCACCATTTTTCAAAAAGTAACTACCATCATTATTAGCAGTCTTTTAGTTACTTATTTAGGGATGCAATTCACAAAACAACAATCCAGACATGGTGTCACATATCGATGGAGGAGTCTTTGTCTCTGAGATGGGTGGTTAATTGCAGTCCTGTGCTGGGCCTTTCTTAATGACTATATGGAGGCAGCTTTCTCCACTCTGCTTCCATGTTGTCTTTCAAGAGAATTAACTCCTTTCTTGTCCTGTATAAGGTGATCATACACTTACCTGTGCTGTTACAAATAATGAGCTAAAACCAAACTACCTGGCTTCTAGGCAACATAATGCAAAAATATAAGCTATATCTATACACTAATTAAAAGGCTGGCAGTGAATAAGCACAAACTCTGACCTCTGGTTATCACAGCCATTGGATAGAAAATGTAAGAAATGGAATGCATCAAAAGAATAATGATCAAGGAGTAGACATCTTTGAAATATGACTGTTCAAGTATTTTCAGAAGAGGGAAACTAAGATAAGTAATAAAGAAAAGACAGTATCTTGGCATAGAAGATCCTCATAACACAGATTAAGGAAGTAGGAGTCTTCAAGTTAGACTCTACGACTACATTTCTACTGGCAAATAAATCAGGGCCAGGGCATGGCCTCAAACTCAGGCATGCGATCATTCATGCTGTTTAATTGTTACTATGTTCCCTGGCACAGTTTTAGCTGTGCCAATTAAAGTTCCCTCATATACAGTCACAATTCCCCTGAATTCAGGCTTAAAATTGTTCCCTACAGGTAATGTTGTTGAAACCCTCTGGGGCAGAAGAGAGTATAGGCATATGGATGTGAAAAATGAATGCCACTTAAAATCTCAGGCAGACAAAGCTATTTGTTCTGGTTTAGGTATTAAACCTAATATGTGTGACACATATTACATATTACATATTACCTAATATGTGTAACACATATAACACATATTACACAGTGGTCCTTAACTCTTAAGAGTGGACCCTCGCACCCCCAAATTTACTCCAAATTCAAAAATTATGTATACGGTGACTGCATGAGTTAGGTATCTCAGAATATTAACAATAATAGTATTAACGACATTAATAAAAACATTTTCCAGATAGATGAATTTTAATCCATTTAAACTTAAATCACAGGAATATGTAAGGCAGGGACATAACCTTTAGTCTTCTGCATGTGTGTTGCAGATGGGTGTCTTGGCCCACTGAGGATCCAGAGGAAAATTCATTGCAGTGCTACAGGAAGCTAGAGTCTTGATAATACTTTATGAATGCATAATTTCTTCATGAATTTGACCAAAAATTATATTTTATTAAAATACCCATAAATATGAAACAAATAAACAAATCAAGATTATAGACTATTATTGTACCCACACTCTATTTCTCAGAGCTTCAGCTTTGTTGCTTTCATGTGTTTTATGCAGGGTTAAGCTCTCTTTGATTTAGTAATGACAACATGGTCCCAGTCTTCCATTTTGAAAACCTTACTTTCTATCCAGTCCATTTCTAGAGTTTAATGTCACTTACTCAGTGTCTGTTGTTAGACTGTTATTTATACCTCGCTCAGAAACAGTCATTTGTAATTATTACCAGGTGTAAAAAATATTACATTGATTAAATATTCACCCTACCAAGTATTGATCTGCTATAGATCAATATTTGTAGAACTCATCAACCATGCAGAATGATGGAATAGTCATGTACATTAAAATATAGACTTATATTATTTTCCAAAGTGAAATTGAAAACTATGGAAAAATGTCTATGCTCTGCAAATTTTATCATCTAATATTTTAGCTTATCTTCAATTACTGAAGCAAAACTACAACGATTCCCAAAGGTTAACCATAAGACCACAGAAATTTTCTGAAAACTCTCAAACATGTTACAACTCAAAACAAACAAAAAAGAATGTGACTTTTTATGTCAGAATATGGTGGTTCAAAATGTCTTTGATAGTATTTCTACCTGAATTATTTTGCAGAATTTTGACTTCAAAGAGTGGCATTTGTTAGCCTAAATACATCTAGATAGTTACGGGAACACATAGCCCATGGAGACAGATACTTCCAGAGAGAAAGGATGTCATTTAGATTCATCTTGTGTAAATTGCTCTCTAGAGGTGCCTATTTCTTTCCATGTTTTTGGAGGACTAGGGTGACTAGCTTAGATGGACATACAGGCTATGACTGAGATGTCTATACACAGCCAACTCGTGCTATTTGAGACACCCTCAAATAGCCAAAAAGATATGTAAGGATGACAAATATGACAAAGGAGATATGTATCTTTATGAACCAGTGGTCAGAGACTAGTCCATATACTCCATGGCATCTCAGCTGGCACTGCACACCTATGATTTAAGAAGCTGACTAGCACCTAGAGTCCGATTCAGCTGTGGATTCAGATACCTCAATAGGGGTGTCTACACACAAGCAACCCATCCACATTACCAAAAAATCATTGGAGACTATTGAATACAGTAAATAAAGAATGATTCTGCTGCATATACATAGGCATTTATTGCTATCCAATGTGCATTCAGGTGTTTTATTTAATCTTTTCATATAACTGATATACATGTATACAGCAGAGAACTAGAGATCAGTGTGATGGGAGTGTTTACATGATTTATAAACCAGGCCAGTTTTAAACTTTAAAAAAAATCTTACTAGACTGACATTTATTAATAATATACTTCATGTTACTAGTTCTTACTCATTATCAGTTGTTATCATTCTGTATTCAAAGTTGTCATCATTCTGTATTCAAAGTTGTCAGTCCTTAGTACTTATATACTACATAAACAATGAGTATACACTACTATGGAGCTGATGGCCATAAATTGGCACCGATGGCTACCATCCTTGAGGATTTTAGTTGCTCAAGTCAAAGTGGCCAAACTTGAAAGTTCTTCCACATGGGAAACTGAAACCAAGGTGGGTATCTTCTTTCTCCTTCCTCCCACAGTCTGGGACTTGTTCTTTTAAGAGAAGCTTAACTTCTTAGACAATTACCAGTCCTTGACCTTCACCGCTGGACCACACATTGTGTGATGTGAAGTGGGGAGTTACTTTTCCAGGCTTCCTTACTTAGCTGCTACTTCTTTCCTTAAAGCAAAAGTTGTCTTCTCCCAGGTCTCAAGGTAGCCCTTCTTCAGTAACCAGCACTTGACCTTCACTGAGTTGTTGACAGTCCTGGGGCCTCTGCTTTCAACCTGTACCCAAATTTCCAAGATATTTTCTGTTATCCCATAGTAAAAGCACCTTGCAACAAGAGATACCAACTACCAAGCTCCAACTCACACATCCTGTTCCCATAGTGAGTTGATAACAAGAGGCCAGCACTGGGGCCTTGCCTATTCAGCATTCGGCAGAGATAGCATGAGGTCCATGGCTGTTACTAGCAGTGGCAATGCTATTTTTTATGCACTACTGCGTACAGAAGTGCTTTTACAGTTTTGCTGTATTAATGTCTTTACAGTTGGGCCTCAAACAAGTCAATATTATAGTCTGATTAAAGTGCATCTACTTGTAAAAGTACAAAAGTGTAACACATCTATTCTTTAGCTAACAATATCAATAGGGCTTGTTTTTTGGTGTGACATATATCGTGCTTCAAAGATGTCAGAAACTGTTCAAATGTACTCAATAACAATGGCATTCCTGGCATCAAATTATGTCCTAATATTTTTTAATGGTTTTCTAACTTGCCTGTATTTGTCACAGCTCTTCATTATTTTTTCATTTAATGTTGCTTGATCTGAGTGATACTTGTAGCAAATGGTAAGTAGTACTCATAAGAAGTTTCCTTCCTCCTCCTTCCCTTTTACTTCTTCTAGTTCTTCTAAATGGCAGAGATTACAGGCTTTCTTGGTGTTTCAAGAGTCTTTGCGGGCTAATAATCTTCTACATAGTTCTATAGAAAAATGCATCAATCTTGAATGGTGTCTTATTATGAAGACAATTGGTTCTTTTCCCCATTGAAAGTTAAGTCATGTCAATGCAAATTACCTAAAGAAACATCAAAGTAATTTAGCCATTTAAGAGTAAAGATCTTTCAAGATGTTTAAAAGATGAGTAGAGATGACTTTGGGCCATCAGTATTTGAAATCAGTTCTCAGTATTTGAATTCAGTTCATGGATTCATAGAAACACAGAATCATAGAGTCACAGAATCACAGAATGGTTTGTGTTGGAGGGGACCATTAAAGATCAGCTAGTCCAGCCCATCTGCCATGGGCAGGGACATGTTTCACTAGATCAGGTTACTCAAAGCCCCATCCAACCTGGCCTTGAATGCTTCCAACAATGGGGCATCTACAACTTCTCTGGGCAATCTGTTCCAAGGTCTCACCACCCTCATTGTAAAAAATTTCTTCCTTATGTCCAATCTAAATCTATCCTCCTTCAGTTTAAAACCACTGCTGCTTGTTCTATCACTACAGGCCTTGGTAAAAAGTCTCTCTCCAACTTTTTTTATAAGCCCCTTTTAAGTATTGAAGGGCCACAATAAGGTCTCCCTGGACATTTCTCTCCTCTAGGCTGAACAACCCCAACTCTCTCAGCCTTTCCTCGTAGGAGAGGTGTTTCATCCCTCTGATCATTTTCATGGCCCTCCTCTGGACCTATTCTCACAGGTTCATGTCTTTCTTGTGCTGGGGGTTCCAGAGCTGGATGCAAGGTATGGTCTCACAAGAGCAGAGTAGAGGGGCAGAATCACCTCCCTCGACCTGCTGGCCACACTTCTTTTGATGCAGCCCAGGGTAGGATTGGCTTTCTGGGCTGCAAGTACACATTGCCAGCTTATATTTAATTTTCATCTACCAGTACCCCCAAGTCCTTCTGCACGAGGCTGCTCTCAATCCATTCATCCCCCAGTCTGAATTGTTACTGGGGATTGCCCTGACCCAGGTGCAGGACCCTGTACTTGGCCTTACTGAACTTCATGAGGTTCACATGGCCTACTTCTCAAGCCTGCCAAGGTCCCTCTGGATGGCATCCCTTCCCTCGAGTGCATCAACTGCACCACTCTGCTTGGTGTGATCTGCAAACTTGCTGCGGGTGCACTCAATCCCACTGTCTGTGTCATTAATAAAGATATTACATAACATTGTCCCACTATGGACCCTTGAGGGACACCACTCATTACTGGTTTCCACTTCGACATTGAGATGCTGACTGTAACTTCCACCCAGCTAATTCCTTATCCATCTAACAGTACATCCGTCAAACCCACATCCCTCCAATTTAGTGGCAAGAACGTTGTGAAAGACTGTATCAAAGGACTCACAGAAGTCCAAGTAGATTACATCCGTAGCTCTTCCCTTGTCCACTGATAAAGTCACTCCATCATAAAAGGCCACTGGATTAGTCAGGCATGATTTGTCTTTGGTGAAGCCATGTTGATTGTCTCTAATCATCTCGCTGTCTTCCATATGTTTCAATATATCTTCCAGGAGGATCTGTTCTATGAACTCACCTGGCACTGAAGTGAGGCTGACTGGTCAGTAGTTCCCAGCGTTGTCCCTATTACCCTTTTAAAAAATGGGTGAGATACCCCCTTTTTCCAGTCACTGGGGACTTCCTGACCACCATGACTTTTCCAATATGATGGAGAGTGTCTTAATGACATATCAGCCAATTCCCTCAGGACCCTGGGATGCATCTCATTGGATGCATCCCATGGACTTGTGTATGTTCAGGTTCCTCAGGTGGTCTTAAACCTGATCTTTTCCTATGATGGGAAGGACTTCCTTTCCCCAGTCCCTGCCTTGAGTTTCGGGGGCTTGAGAGATGTAGGAAGAGAGATTACCATTGAACACTCAGCCAAAAACATTGTTGAGGACCTTAGCTTTCTCTATGTTGGTGGTCACTAGTTCTCCTGTCTTATTTATCAGGTGGGATACATTTTCTTTTATCTTCCCTTTCTGTAGAAAGGGAAACGTACCTGTAGAAGCCCTTCTTATTATTCTTCACATCCCTTGCCAAATTTGGCTCAGCTGTGCCTTAGCTTTCCTAATCCCATTCCTACACAGCATCCTTATATTCTTCCCAGGATTCCTGTCCCTGGTTCCACTGCCTGTGCACTTCTTCCTATGCTTTATTTTGACCAAGAGGTCCTTACTCAGACATGCTGGTCTCCTGCCTTCCTTGCCTGATTTCTCACACATGGGAATCGAGAGCTCTGGCACTCTCAGAAAAATGTCCTTAAAGAACTGTCAGCTCTCTCCTGGTCCTTCAGTTCCTTTAGTTCAACTCCTCCTAGTTCTGCTCCTTTAGTTCAACCAAAAGAAACATCAAAAACTTGTCTCTTCAGCATAATATATTTGCAAGTTTTACACAAAAATAAACCATAAAAAATTAGCGTGTGGGAGTGCAAGTGTACTTTTACTGACCCTTGCTATCACTGTGTATTTTCAGCATGAAAATGTGATTGAGCAGACTTAGTGGTGGCATCCTTAGAGCCATATAGCCAAACCTGCATTGAAATTCACTCTTATTGCAGGTTGATTTGCATTAATTTAAGTATGAAATATCTTCTTTTACATTCTAATAATTAAAACTGAATTTCAGTTTTCACACGAACAATCTGCATCAAATTGTTTAATTATGCATATGAGTGTATATACATGCATATGCAAAAGTATGAGTGTATGTACACATAGGAGAGATTAAAATGGGGAGGGTAATTTTTAATGTTATAAAAGTTTCAACTCACAGTACTGTTAAACAAATACATATATTTATAATGTGTAAGGTTATAATAAATTGAGAACTATATAATGCATATTTTAATTTTGGACAGAGCCTAGATAAGCCCTGCAAGGAAAAACCATCTCTGGCATCATCAGCTTTTTTTTTTGTACCCTCAGACCAGTTACAAGTGCTAAGAGATTACTGGGCATTTAGATGGTCTGTAAGAATTTAATGGGAGTTGTGTATTATCCAAAAAAACCATGCAATTCAGACCTACTATCACTGCTTCTAGCATTATAAACCACAGCACCAAAAATAGGAAGCACTGCATGGACAGAAGGGACATGCAGAGGATCTCGTGTTAATGAAGTGATTCAAATATGGTCAGCAAGCACAAGCTGGTGGAAGAAGCTGCCCTCTGAGGAGGAGATCTTGGGATGGGAGGTGGAAAACACCTGTGCCCATTTTCATACTTAGCTGATGTTTAAGGAGTGCCAGTGATCACATATTGTGAAAACAGGAACAAGGCAGTTATCACAGCAGCTGAAGCCTGATAAAGGTGTAAAGGAGGCCTGGAGCCACTGTTCCAGGCTGCACAAGACTACCAGAGCCATTGCAATGAGGTGATGAATTGCCATTGGACAATATTAGAGGAAAATTTCCAACACTCCCAGACAGCTGAGGATGCTGCAGCTCCATGTCCCTGCGGATCCTACCAGTTGCAAGGCTGAAGATGTATTCCCAGCAGGCACGCACACATGGAACACGCATACACCACATATACATGTATATACATGGCCAGACACACATACCACAGACACTCAGAGTACTCACAGGAAGACAGACAGCACTAATGTCTTTGTTCTGCTCCCCTGTCTGGCTGAGCAGGATGGAGGACCACTAGTGAGAATATATACATACATACATACAAAGTGGATCCCTCCAGGGGCTGGGCTCAGACATTTGGTCTGCCCAGTAGCTGCCCCTGGATCTCAGTCTCCCCAGTTGCTGGCTTCCCAGGTCCCAATGGCCAAACAAACATACTGATAAGTAAAGTATTTGAAGGCAGGACTTCTCAAATCTTACACAGACACTCAAATTACTGGATCATTGTGCTGGGGTTTTTTTTTGGGGGGGGGTGTCATTTGGGTTTTGTTTTGTTTTGTTTTGCCTTTCTGTAATTTGCATTTGTTGCATACTTAACTCACTATCCTTTGTTTTCACTTATTTTTCACTGCATTTCACTCTGGGCAGAAGTGGTTGGTTTGTCTGCTTTCCTTTTTGTACAAGAACCCCAGAAAGCCAGATTCATAATTCCCTTAATTTTTTTGCATGCTTTATTTTCAATGAAAAACACTCATTTGTCTTTATTACAGTAGCTATTATGACTGAATTACGTAGACCTTTACTGTACCTTTAGCAACGGTGAAAATGCTGTCATGTTTCTTGAGACAATCACTTAACTTTCACGATAAAATACATTTCAGAAAGTATATTTTAGTTAAAATTCAATAGGATTAGTTTATGTTTATTACTGCATTACAGCTTTAATTGAGCAGAACATTACCAAAAGAAAAAAGAAGGGAAAAAAAAAGTTCTAAAAGCTGCCAGCAACTGCTTGAAAGGCAGTTACAAAAATAGTAGACCCTTTCAACCAGTATTTCTACAATTTTATTAAAAAAAAAAAAATATTTTCCTGTATTTTAAAACATTTGATTTTATTATTTTTCAGATACATTTATGACGACTTTGCAAACTTTCTAAGCTTACCTGTTGTGTTTTTTCCAGTTTGTATGCTTTAAATAGTCATCAGGTAAGGAAGATACAGAGGTTAAACTGCTTTCCTAAGGCATTAAAAACTTATGTTTAGGTAAGTTTTATGTCTAAATCAGAAACTGTAGGCCCCTATAGTCCTTTTCACAAGAAAGCTACTTGTCCAAGGATTTTCCCCTTGCTCTTCCATCACTCAGAACCACTGAGATTGTTCTGTAAGCCTTTGTTATCTACTTTCACCTTTACTATCCTAAATGAAGTAATCTTGTCAGAAAATGCCTTTTCTTTCATAGATCATTTATAAATATACCTAGTGGAACAAGTTCCACCCCAGCTTCCTATGAATGTACTGGTCACCTCACTCTGAATTGAGGATGGCTATTCATTGCTGCACTTTGTTTTCTATCAGTCACTGGTTGTGTATACAAGACCTATACACAGAATATCCAGTGGAAAGATTATGTGTTTAATTCTAGGAGGAATAAAATAGATCATACTGTAAGTAAAACAGCAATGCTAGCCTCATTAATTAAAATAATTTATGTGTAAAGTGGGAACTACTTTTTTTTTTGCCTTCCATAAATCTTTAATGTTAGAGAATTAACATTATACAAATGAAATTTGATTTTGTCATTATTTGTTCTCATTTATACATTTGTAGATAAGTATTTTTCACTGATCTCTAAAATAATCTTACATGTGATCTAGAAAAGTATTAAATCACTGAGTTTACCTTTGTCTTCTTGTGATTAAATAATTTTGAATTCTTTCGGCCCTGTTGATTACATGATCTTCACTTCAAGTTATGTATACATAAGAATACACAATTCATATGAAAGGATACAAGGTAACAGGGAGAACCAAGGTTTCAGTGAACCATGGAGGAATAAGGAAAACATTTGTCACCTTACTGTAATTTTTTTTTTTTTTTAGTTAGTGGAAGTTAACTAGACTTCTCTGTCTATTTCACTGAAGCCTCTGTATGAAACGTAGAAAAGGCTGAATATAACTTAGAGTTATACTGCCTGGCTGAGTTTTCATATACATTTGGTTATCATATACTTAATTGTGCAACAGTGGAAATCAGTTCTGTCTAGTTACTTCACTGCAGCACTACTTTTCAGTGAAAAGCTTCTAAATTACAGAATCCTTAAAATTCATCTGCATAATCCAAAAATATTTATGAAACAATGAAACAGAGAATACACTCATTTTTGGCCACAGAATGATTTTGTGTGTGTATGTGTATGTGTGAGTGTGTGTGTGAGTGTGTGTGTGAGTGTGTGTGAAATGGATACAAATTAGATAATAATACCCTAAAATCAAATCACACTCATCTGGTTTTGACGCATACCTAAGCCTGACTTGCAGACACTATACATCACATTAATTTCATGAAATGCAGAAATGCCTGTGAAATATAAGTTCTCCAAATCTGCATGCTCTACATAGCCTGGAATGACACAATGTCTGGGGAACGTTTGATGTCAGTATAAAGATGAGGTGAGAAATGACTAGTCATAAAAACCTTCTGACTATCTTGTCACAGCACATGTTTCATCAAAGCAGAAACTCCCCTCAGCTGAAACTCCCCAACCCACAATTTTCCCAAGTCATTTGTAGGAGCTTCCTTATTTTTTGCTGCTCAACACCATCTGTAATACCTGCTTCATCAAATGTATTTAAGGGAGAATGAAAGTCCACTGAATGGCTATCTATCTGTATTATCATTGAATTTGTCCCTGAAATGTCAGATGTTTACATGTTTCAGAAATATTAGTTGTATTCTTAAAAACAAAACAACCAAACAAACAAAACCTAAAACCCCAAACCCATGAAGCACGGAAAAAGAGCAAAAAAGTAACAACTTTTATTCTATGTGTAGAAGGAATTACAGCCACAGTTCTCAGGTATCAATTCAAACTATCAACAGATTTTAAGTACACAATTCTAAAAAGCAGTGTTCAGTCATAGTAGCTACTGATGACCTCCTTTGAAACACTTCTGTTTGGAGTATATTTAAGCCAAAATATAGGGCACTCTATACAAAACTTCAGACTCTCAGGGGTACTGTCCTATGTACTATGACGGGAAGAATTCAGGAACTGAAGAGAGAGCATAGTTGTGCGACAGATGTGAGATGATATTCTTCATATTAAATGAAAATATTCCACTCTACTTTCTCTTTTCTTAGAAAAGGTCTGTTTCAGACATTGGCAGCATTGCTGTTCCACTGCAGGTTTTTTGCCTGTGGGAGGACAGAATAAGTTGAAAGGAAAAACCTTCTGCAGTGGTTGCTTAAAAAAAGAGCAAGGAGAAATATTTATGACAAAATTGTTAATAAAAAAGAAGCATTCGGGTCAACTAGACTTATTTCTGATTTTGTGTTGAATGTTGAAGATATATTATTATATTCTGAGAAAAAAAATCCTCTAAAATGCAAAAAGTTAGATTTCAATATTTGCATATTTTCAAAACCAAGTAGTTGGGTTTTTCCTTAAATTAAATCTTTATTTGGAAATCCTACAAAAGTTTAATAAGGGGGGGTTGCACATATACGCTTGGGTAAATGTAATCTTTGGTCACAATATTATGTTCTTTTGTTGCTTTTTACTTTGAAGGACAAGCAGACAAAATATTTGGATTTGGACTTAAAAATTCCTTTTGTTATTCCTTCCTACCTCCTAACTATTGTTCTTTTAAAATGAGATTGAATGGAAGTGATGACTCATTAAATTAACTAGAGATGATAGAATTCTAAACCTCATTTCTAAGAAATACCATAGAATCAAAATATATTTTTACAGCAGTTATTGAGCTGATTTTTTTTGTTTGTTTGTATTTGTCAAAGCATTAATGTATTACCTTCACATTTTACTTTCTGAATTAAGCTGAATAAACCGCACAATTTCCCTTCTCAAAGCTGGACCTTGTTCCCTGCTTAAACTGTGCTGTTAGTCTAGCACTAATCATTGCCTGACTCTGACAAAAACCAAACCAAACCAAACCAACAAAAAAAACAACCAAAAAGTAAACAAACAAACAAAACACACACCCCCCCCCCAAATGAAATATATTTTCTAGGAAAGGAAAAATATTTTAAGTTCTTCTAACATTTGGCACATTGTGACTGTATCTGTAGCTGTGTATAAAAGGAATCAGAGAAATATTGCTTGGTACTGTAAAAATTATTGTCTATGGCCCTAAATCCCACCCAGCATTTAAGAACACATTTATCTTTAAATATATACATAATCTCATAGATTTTAGTAGGATTAATCTTTTGCTCTAAACTTTAAAAGATGATATCTCGATTGGTCACGGTGTTAGATGCAGTACCAGGGAATTTTGTATACGCTTTCTGTATTTAAGAAAACCTGTTGTCTTTTTATGTAAGTATTCGAATTTTCTTGATGGCAATATATAGCAGTCCAATAGCAGTTCCAATATGTAACATATAGGCAATTTACCAGTCTAGAAAATGATGTCCTTTCCTGGAAGTCCTTTCCATTTCTTTCTACCTTCTATTGCAAGCCACTTACAGAATGTTTATCTTTCAAAATTTCATTCACAGTACTGGCTGTGTTTGCAAAGTGAATCTTGAAATAAACAAGGTTATTAAAACAAAGTTAACAGAGGAATGGAAACTTTCATTAGTGAGTACCAAGGAGTACACTGAAACTGAGAATTCAGAAATAACTGAATTCAGAAAGAAACAAAAAGCTAATTTGTAAAGAAATACCACAAAGGAAAAGTAAGCCTTTAATTAACTTCTAAAGATCCTTAATAAGAATAAAATCAGAATCAGTAACATTTTTTTCTAAACCAGTTCAAAGCAATTTAGAAATTCATTTTCAAAAAGCATGCGTATAATTCTGTTTGTGAACTCAGAAGGAAACAAGAGGAAACAGATTATATCATTATGCTTGTTCTTTAGTAATTATGATGCAAGAAAAGGCCTGCTTTGCAGTTCATGTAGCACATTTGTTGATAGTATAAAATGGACCCATGATCTAAATTTTAGAGAACCTAAATTGAAAGCCTATTCAAGACACAAAGAACATTCATTACATATAAAAGACAGAGGAACTAAAGAAGACTTTCAAATGTACAAAGTTGACCTAAGGGCAATAAGTAGAAAGAAAGCACCAAAATGTTACATAAAGTAGTAAAGGGAGGTCAACAATTGAACTTCTATACTGAGCTGTCAGTTAAAGATACTGTGATGTTTTGATAAGACATCTTCATCAGTATAGTGGATTGTGAGTGGCAAAGTGAGGAAGCAATCAAGTCTTCCCTCAACAGAGGAATTTTAGAAAGGGTGAGAAGAGAATAGGGAAGAGAATGGGGAAGAAAAGCAGAAGAATGAGATTTAACCTTACGGACAAACTAAATTTTGTCTTAAATGTCTAGATTGTCTCTGGTGAAAACAAGATTACATACAACTCAATAAAATAACCAATAAAAACCAATCTAAACACCCAAGGTAAATGACCGAACTGCAGAAACAATTGATCAAACACTTGAATCATAACAAGTTTTCTATATCACTGATTTCCATCTGCACTTAGAGACACTCACACTAGAAACAGTATAACTGAGAGTTCATTGACAAGGGGCAGTCAGCGAGAAAAACTTTCTTTATGGTGTCCAACTCATTAAATACTGTAGTATGCAACATTTAATGAACACTCCGTATCAATTCCAAGGACTGTGCATTGTGGTACAGAACTAAATCTTAGATTGCAGTAAACGCCTTTTTTTGTTTCTTTTAAAGAACTTGAAAACTTTTAAAATTTCATTTATAATAGCCTTTCTTCTCATCAAGCTATAGTAGCGAATTACAGGAACAAGATTTTGAACCCTGTGATACAACATGTACTGCTTGACATCACCTAGATTTTTCATTTTAATAACTTTTATTGCCAAGTTAGTGATAGCTCTTTAGTACTGATGTGTTAGTTAGGAGTATTTTATCAACTAGGATAAGTAAGTGGACTTCTGTGGGGATCACATGGACAGGCAGGAAATCCTATCTTGGGTTCAACTTGTAACCCAGAATGGAAAGGTTTTGTATTTCAGACTACTACTAATGATGCATTCTATTACTGTTTTGGTAGCATTAGTCCAGAAAACCTCTATTTGGATTAATAATATATATCGTTCACATTCTTTTTAACAGACATATTAATTTAATTCAATTTGTATCTACTAGTAATTGAATGATTGGCTTTGAAGGTCACCAGAAGAGGACTTGAAATAAAGTTTTCTAGAAGCTAAATTTTAAAAGCACATAGGATAACAGATATTAGATAGAATAATTTAAATTCTTGCCTCTGGTGAACAAAAAAAATGAAAGTTATTTTATTTTATTTTATTTTATCGTACACCTCCAGGTGTGGATGCAATCCTAGTATTAGTATGGAAGACAAGCATTACCTGTACTTCCGCACTGAGTCATGTGAGGGGTACACATTTCTTCCATCTCAATCACAAGGAAGACAACACTTCCAAGTGCGTTTTCTGGGGACTGAGTCTGGCCAGCAGACATGAATATATGTATTTTTAGAAGTTGTACACCATCAAGCTATTCTTTTGCCTTGGAAGTGTCCATAAATTGTCAACACCAAGGCACTGAAAGGTAGCTAGGTCTTTAGAATAAATCCGTGATTTCCATTACACAGTAAAATGGAATACAAAGTAATGTGCTGGTTATATCTAGTATAGTAAAGACCATATGAAGCAGGTCAAGATTTTCCTATTTTAAATTTTCTATACTTGTAAATCTTTGTGTAAATCTTCCTAGGACACCATCTATAAAAACCTTTGTATGTGACCTTCTTTAATGTATATGTCTTTTGCAAGACCTTTCAGAATCTTAAGTTTTCTCCAAAAGAAAAATTGTCTGACAAATATACTGTGTTTCTACTATCAGCAGAAATTAAGCTAACATCTTTTTCACTTTCAAGACGAAGCACAAGTTCTTAGACAAAATCTTTAATTTATGACAGTTGTTTGCCACTCACAGATTGGTGGCTTATCCTATCACTACACATTCTTCTTATACTCATCCAGTCTGTCCTTGTTTAGTGATGGGTTGCTGGGAGGTGTTAAAACTAACTGTTATCTAAAGTCATATTATTAGAGTAGATACGCAACATAAGTAACTGTAGTGAGATAAAAGCAGTTATCAAACAAATAATGAGAAAATAAAAACTAAATCTTAAAACACCTTCCCCCCACCCCTCCCTTCTTCCTGGGCTTAACTTTACTCCCAATTTTCTCTACCTCCTTCCCCTGGTAGCATAGGGGATGGGGAATGGGGTTGTGGTCAGTTCATCACACGTTGTCTCTGCTGCTCCTTCCTCCTCATTCTCTTCCCCTGCTCCAGCATGGGGTCCCTCCCACGGGAGACAGTCCTCCATGAACTTCTCCAACGTGAGTCCTTCCCACAGGCTGCAGTTCTTCATGAACTGCTCCAGCGTGGGTCCTTTCCACAGGGTGCAGTCCTTCAGGAACAGACTGCTCCAGCGTGGGTTCCCCACAGGGTCACAAGTCTTGCCAGCAAACCTGCTCCAGCGTGGGCTCCTCTCTCCACAGGTCCTGCCAGAAGCCTGCTCCAGCACAGGCTTCCCATGGGGTCACAGCCTCCTTTGGGCATCCACTTGCTCTGGCATGGGGTCCTCCACAGGCTGCAGGTGGATATCTGCTCCACTGTGGACCTCCATGGGCTGCAGGGGGACAGCCTGCCTCACCGTGGCCTTCATCATGAGCTGCGCGGGAATCTCTGCTCTGGTGCCTGGAGCACCTTCTCCCCCTCCTTCTTCACTGACCTTGGTGTCTGCAGAGTTGTTTCTCTCACATATTCTGACTCCTCTCTTCTGACTGCTGCTGCTGCAGGGTTTGGGTTTTTTTTTTTCCCCTTCTTAAATATGTTATCACAGAGGCGCTACCACCGTTGCTGATGGGCTCGGCCTTGGCCAGCAGTGGGTCCATTTTGGAGCCAGCTGGCATTGGCTCTGTTGGACATAGGGGAAGTGTCTAGTAACTTCTCACAGAAGCCACCCCTGTAGCCCCCCTGCTACCAAACCTTGCCCCTACTACGAAAACCAACCAAATACATTTACAAATATTTATGCAGTTGTATTACTTGACAAGAGCTATATTATCTTCTGAGTACTGGTTGCAGGCTATAAGCAATATACTTCTGAACTTTCAGAAAGGCAAAACAACGTGTGATCTTTGTTTTCTTTTTAGGCAAAATCATGAATGAGTCATGATTATTTGTGCAGTTACAAAGTCATGACTTTTGTTTTTGAAGAGTTTTTAAGTTACTTGTAACGGCTATGTGTATAACAGCATTGTGCGAGAAGAAAAAACAACTGAGAACTCAAAAACAAACACTGTGGAGTTTTTAAGAGACTTTTGTAGTCAGTATATTTTCAGAAAGGGCTTCCACAGTCATCAAAACCGTCACTTTGCTTCAGAAAATACATCCAAATGTAGCTGTGCTTGTATTTACTGCTACTAAAAGGTGGCCGGCCTGGTCTATCATATTCTATCTCTTTAGGCATGCAGGAGGTAGAATCGGAAACACTGCAGTAATTCTAACAGTTGTCTGCTTTTATAAGTCTGCTGTTAAAAGGCACTGACCATTGCTGAGGTCAACCACTGTTTATGCAGTGATTACATGTTTTGAAAACCCGCCTGATTTGAAGTTGGTTGTGATGACAGCATGAAAAGGATTTCTCTCAAAAATAAGAAGATTGTGCGCAGGTGGCTCTAGCAGATAGTCCAAATCTTTCAAGCATGAATAAGTCTTTTGAACTCATGGCCTGAGTGGAAACTACAAGTGTGGTGTTACAGTTGTGTAAATCTGCTTTGAGTCAAAAACAGAGGATTCTGCCCAGCTGCTTCTCCTTAGTTTTCTGCATAGCAATGGCATCCGCAACTATGAAAAGGGACTCTTTACCAAACTCTGTAATTGGCAGGCAGCGTACAAGTCCAAGAAGAATAGAGATTAATGGGCTGAACATTTTTCAGTTTTTTAAATTAATATAGCAAATCCCTTTGAAATTTTGCATTTGTGTTGTGGTTTAACCCCAGTCAGTAACTAAGCACCACACAGATGCTCGCTCATTTCCCCCCCACACCCAGTAGGATAGGGGAGAAAATCGGGGGGAAAAAAAAGTAAAACCTGTGGGTTGAGATAAAGACAGTTTAATAGGACAGAAAAGGAAGAGAAAATAATAATAATAATGGTAAAAGAATGTATAAAACAGGTGATGCACAATGCAATTGCTCACCACCCAATGACCGATGCCCAGCCCATCCCCGAGCAGCAATCGCTGTCCCCTGGCCAACTCCTCCAGTTAATATATTGAGCATGACAACATAGGGTATGGAATAGCCCTTTGGCCAGTTTGGGGCAGCTGTCCTGGTCATGCTCCTTTCCAGCTTCTTGTGCACCTGTGTGGGATAATGGCTGAGGTGACTTAGAAATTAGAATTTATATTCTCACTTTTAGGTAAGGCACAGCATTGAAGAAGCTCCCCAGGTGGAATGCGGCTGACATGCAAGGAATCCATTGCATGGGAGTTCCCTAGGCCTGCAACCTTAGATGTTGGTAACACCAGGGGAACTTGGTGTGCTGACTCTAAGAGGTACTGCTCGCAGGGTGGAGCGGTGTGGAGATACTGCAGCCAGGCTCTGTGATTATGTGGGAACTTAAAGGTATTATGGAACTGACAAGCTCCATATTTGCTACTCTGGGCCAACAGCCTGTCACGTTTTTAACAAAATGCTGTCCTTTTGGTGAACTTTGCTCATTATAACATCATTATAATACCAAAACACACCTCCATCCCAAAAGCTACCCACGTCCAAGGTGCGACCACCCCTCACTGAGCTTGTGCTTTGAATTTTCCTAGCTTATACCTTTAAAAGCAAAGCGAGAAAACTTTACGCCAAACCTAAACAAAGGTATGTATGACTAGAGTCACTCAAGCTCCACCTGAAAGGTGAAAGATAGTATAAAATGGCTTAAGAGAGAGAGAATGTTAGGGAAGACACCACCATGTACCACTCTGATCAGTTGATGGGCTGAGCCTCTCTTTCCCCCCATCGGGATGCCTTTGGGTAAGAGTTGAACACTTGGTTATACCAAGTGCCTCCCTGGGAAACTTAGAAATCTCTATAGAGTCGCTCTATTATCTTTTAATTCGTTTGTAGCCAGCAGTGTTACTCATATTCTTGATATTTGCATGTGCTTTGCAGACAGTGAATTTATCACCGGTAATCCAAAGAATCTGTGTGTCTGTTCCTAATAAACTGCACTCTTCGCTGATCTAGCCATGGTAGTTCTCATTGAACACGACCAGACTCTTTAAGTGTGGCTGTGATAGTTCATGCAACACGACTAGACTGGGGGTGTAAGCGCGTTATTAGTGAATCCATAATCCTGAGGTTCAGGATGCTGGACACAACTGGACTTATAACTTTGTAAATTAATGCTGTCGCCTTAGCGAAAGTCCTGAGAGGGCTCTGTTTCTGTTAAGTGGCTATACACACAGTCCTTAGAAAATAAACCATTGACCAAGTCTGAGACTAAGACTGGACCTAGCCGCACCTAGACTGCTCTCTGAGAAGGAGTTTAGAAAGCAAGGGGGTCCTGTCCGAACCTCGTGACTCAACGGGAGGGTTGCCCCCCCCAGCCACTCCTCAGACTCCTATTTGTATACGACAGTAACTCTTAACGCAACAACCTGGCAGAGCAGGGGAAGCTGAAAAGTCCTTGACTAGTGTAAGCACTACTTAGGAACAACTAAAACATCAGTGTGTTATCAACATTATTCTCATCCTAAATCCAAAACACAGCACCATACCAGCTACTAGGAAGCTAGGTCCATCCCAGCTGAAACCAGGACAATTAGTTACATATTTACTTGGGGGTAATAAAGCATATAAGATGCTCAGTTTTGCTTATCTTAAATAAAAAAAAAAAGCAAACTAAACATATTTTAAAAAGAAAAACAAATCAAAACTATTTTTAATGAATTTTAGTATTTATTTTACATAATGTAAAGTGGAGTCAGCTGCTATGAATGGAATTAACCATCTCAAAATTGGGCATGCAATCTGAACATGCTTTCTTAATAGCCAGTGAAATGAAACAGGCATTTCTATGAAATGGTTCATGTAATATATGTTGAAGAGAAATACGATTAATCATCCCTGGAAATAATTGTCTCTTGACTCTTGGGAGATCCTAAATGACTAGTTTAGATCAAATGCTAGATAGGTAACATTAGGTGAGATGAATTATGTTCTGAATATTGAATCCAAACCCACAAATATAACAGAGTAAGATTTAAATGTTGGAGTCTCCAGAGACTCTTTGAGCCTTTGATGCTGATTTACCAGGACCTTCTTTAGCAACATTTTAACATTTTACATCTAAGTATAACAGTATTTGTTGCCGTCTCCTGAAATACCATTTTCAAACTGCTTTTACAAAATTATATAGAGTTTCCAGGAACCATCTATGCCTAACAATTAAATTGGCTCAATGCCTTACCATTTTAGTGACAGTGGTAGCTTTTGACTTGCTGCCAACAGACTTGTCTGCTTTTCATAAAGATTACTAGGTGTTATGCTAATGACTAGCTATGAACAAGCATTGAACAAACTTTCATGTTGCTTTGAAATAAACCTGAAAGATACACTGAAGTGTATTTGTATTATGAAAACTTTAGCATTTTGGTGGTTATGACAAGGGAGAATTATCGGTAAAAAGTATAGAGCTTTCAGTCTCCTTGCAAGGTGTTTTTCAAGAAAATGTTTAGGGAAAGGAAGGTTGAAATTTAGAGCCTCCTCAGAGTATTACCACTGTAAATATAAAGAACCAAAGCTGATCAACGAATGATAACTAATTGTGCATATTAAGACAAGTCTATCATTAAAAATAAGTTAAAAAATTAGAATTTAAAGTTATTGTTTTCTGAATCTTACACACAACTTTATTGCTACACAAAATAGTATCACCAAGAAAAGAAAACTTCCAGTAGAAATAATGAAAGTGTTATATAAGGAAAATTAGTTCCCTTGTAAAACATTTTAGTTGCTAAAAGTAGTGTTAACAAGCAAACACACTTACCTATAACATAAAAAGCTTTACATAAAACAATATAAACAGCTACTATAACTAAAGGGCAGAACTATTCCTGATTTATTAAAATATACATAAATAAATCTAGTCACCTTCCTGAAGATTTTCTCCTGTACCAAGTTTCTTTCTTTATTACTTGTAGATTAATTTTTATCAATGCAAAGAACCCACAAGAAACTTTAGACACACTTTAAGTCATGCTTAAATTTTTAATCGAAATTAACTAACATGAACAACTCTGAATAAGGCTATATTTATGATTTAAGATTCAGACATCTTCTTTAGCCTCAGCTTCACAACACACTCTTAGAGGCACCTAAGTTAGGAACTTAGCATGAGACCTCTTTCCATGTGACTTATGAACCAGGTTGCACCCAAATTTCAATTCACCAGACCCAGACTATTGAAATGTGCAGTATTTTACCAACAAGAATTAACCAGTGGAACACCTTACAAAAAATGTATTGAAACCTCTAAAAAGTCTTCAAATCAAGATTAAACAATTCTCTGTAATGTGCATTGTGTATTACATGGATGATGAAGGAAAACTGAAATTCTGTGGCCATCTTTGGTGAAAGGCATACGTACCTGTTATGGTAGCTCTTCCTAATTTTAATATCAAGAAATCAGCTTATTGTTTCAGAGAACAGTCAGAATTCCACCTAATCAGTAAGTTATCTCTAAGAAAATTCAACATTTCCATACTGAAAATTTTCACAGATTGGTTGTGAACAATCTGCAAGTCAAATATAATTTTCCTTCATTCAATGAGGCATTTCAAATATCTAGTGAAATGTTGAGCTACATCCAATTTGCAAACAGAAAATAAATTAATTTTTAAACTTAATTTTTTTCAGCACTACATTCCTTTCATTATGCAGTTATCTCATTTTTAGGAAACTGAAAGTTTTGCTGTGCCCCCTTTTCCCTAGTATTTTACAAGTTGCCAAAATATTAAAAATCTTTCTCTTTTTTTGTCCAGTTTTAAGATTAATAACTCAAATTGTTTCAAGATGTCAATTGATACTGGTTTTATGAGAATTCATAACTGAACAGTCCTTTTAAATAGAGAGAATATTCATCCTTTCAGAGAATTGTACAGTCATCATCAATATATCTTCAGGGCAAACTCTGGTTATAAATATGTTTGTCATTTTACATTGTCTACAGATGATGCTTTTGTTCATTGTTCTTTAGACAAGATACTTTAATTCAGTTTTATCCCCATGGAAAAATGGAAGTCAGAGATCACAAACTTTTTAATAAGTCATCAGTAAGATCAATAAAATCAATCCTTTTCAGTTCTTATTTATTCTTATTTTTATTTATTTCTAATTGAAGCCACAAAAGAAACACTTTACCAATAGTGAAAGTAAATTTTTTTTATTAGTATTTTAACAATGACTACTCTGGTACCAAATAATATATTAAATTATTACTTTTAAAATAACATTTTAAAAGCAGTTCTTACTAAAATACTGCTGATTCACCGTAAAATACAGCATACAGAATGCTGATGCATCTGTAGTGTGAGTCGTATCACAGTGAAATCAATGGCGTACTATATGGATAAAAACACTTAATGAAGATCAAAATCTAGTGTAAAACGTACACATAATAAAAGAAATAAAGGTTTTAATTCATGTTTGGTCCTGCCCTTGCAAACACTAAGACATTTAAGCAACTTAGGAAATGTCCCCACTGCTTAATGGAGTATAGTGCAGAGAATCACTCATGTTTACATACAGAAGCAGAAATATTTTCATGTTGAGACAACATTGGACAGCACTTAGTAGCTTAAGTCTGGCATTTCACTAATGTGTGATCATGCTTCAAGACCTCAGCCAACATGTCTCTGCAGCATGTTTAGCTTGGTATGTCTGATCTTAATTATATAGTAAGAATACAACACACTGCCTCTGACTGTTTCAGTGTCTTGATGCTTATTTCTTTTCATGTTCTAATTTTAAATCACAGAATTAAAAAAAAAAATCTTAAGAATATCAAACACCTTTATTGGTTTTTAAAATTTATTTATTTTTATAATGGGGTTATGCTAATGAAGCCATTAAGATCTTCTTTTCTGTAAGGTAATCTAAAAATATTCAATTAAAATAACTTCCTGTGCATCAGTTTCTGTTCTGAAGTGGATTTTTTAGATTAATGATAAGATGGATAAATTACCTATTTCTTATTCTTTAGAGGATTCTTTTCAGAGGATTTTTAAAGGAGATGGGAGGTGAGATGGGGAAAAAATATGAACTACTTACATGTTTACAAGACTACACACTTTGATGTGTTATAAAATAGTCATTGACAAGAACTTCTACCTGTGCCGAGTTCCTGACATCAATTTCTATCCTACATGTTGGGTCTTCAAATACTATTGAGTTAAAAGTCATGAATGTCCTTTACTTTAGGATCATTTTCTGTACAAGTAATTTGGAGTATTTTCTTCTGCATTTACCAATTCATATGACTATGTTCTTTGTTTTCTGATACATACACTGCTATTGTTTATTTGTTATTTCCATGATAGGTGTTTTTGTGGACACTTCTGCTATCGCAGTTGTTAAATATGGTGGTTATGTCTTTAAGCAATTATTGCCCTCAAAATTGTCTTCATTTGAGAGCAGGAAAAAAAAAAAGACTGTTAAATCTTGCCTCCTCTATAGTTCATTGTCTTTATTATCTTTCAAAGTCAGAAGAATATGATATTTGGATGATTCAATTGAAAATTTAAAAATAGCTCTCATACATAACTTTTTAAAGAACTGCCAAAAATAGTACAGTATCAAATGTGATAATTTTTACATCAATATGCTCTCAACTGTTTCTTATTTTTATCTAGTTGCCAATTCTTTCCAGTAACATTTCAAAGCAAGCAATGCACAATTGTAAATATTTGAGTACACTGTGTTTTCTGGTGGGGAAAAAAAAAGAAGAGAGAGTTACAGTATATAACCATACATCCCATCTTAGATATCTCTCTGAGAAAAATCTCATTTGAGTAGTATGTTCAGTGGATTAACATAAAAAGAATATTAGTATTTTTACTGTACCTTCAAATATTATTAATTATGATATCTTGTAACCAATACATTTGAGATCCATTTCTCAAGGCCATGCCTCTAAATAACACAGTAGCATGATAAGGTTTCTAATTAGCATTGTAGAGAACTCTAATTTAAAATGACATAAACTCAGATTCATTATGCATCTACACTTCACTTTTAAATAGTATTTTCTGGTGTCAGAAGTTTAAGCAATGTGGTATTAGTGACTTTTGAATAGTTACAATAGCCTAAAGATTAAATCACCATCACAACATTCAGTTAAAAAAATTATGTTCTGTGATTTCTTTCTATAGATAAAATTAAATTTATAACCCATTAGTCCATAAAACAGTATTTATCAGCTTTGTAGAAACAAATGAAAGGTGATACTATATACATCCTCCAGCAATTTAGGGGTTCATTTATCCTCACCTTAAACCATACCAAAAGACTAAGAGTCTCAGATGAGATTTTTCCCAATATTAAGTGAAAGGGGAAAGAGAGAACTTTGCTTTAGATCAGATCTTGTTTGTTTCCCATAAATATTGAGAAAACTAGACACATATGTTGGGTTGTGGTCACTTACTTTCAGATCCACTTGATCTTTATTCCTTCAACATTACATGAATAGTGACAGTCAGAACAAGAGGGTATCAGTTTACTCTAGAAGTATATTGTAGCCTTTTACTCCAGTCTTCTGTCTCCACTAAATGCCTGTACATTGTGAGCAGAAAGAAAACACAATTGTCACCAAATAGCATTTACAATATTTACTGAAATTTGTTTGTAAGTATACCATCTAATGTATTAACAAACTCCCCCTGAAAGACGGAACACAGCCAGTAGTTTGTAATATCAAGTACAACATGGAATCTTTTTCAGCAAAGCAAAGGGGAGAATTTAACTATGACTGAAAGTACATGGGACAGAATCTGAAGAATTAAACTCATTGTGATATTTTGGGCTTTGACTGTATACATTGGCGAGGTCGTATTGAAACTACTCTGGACAATACTTCTTTATACAGTTTAGCATATTGGCAACTATATGGTTAACATTCATGTGCTGCTTAAACCCTTTTGCATCTTGTTAATCTTTGGGTATGGTCTTTGAAGCATTATTATAATATGTACAGAACAAATGCAATCATCCTCACATACTGACTGTTTGCCTAGTGGAACTCTATAGCTGCAAGAGAGAGAGACCCTCACTCCTGGTCACAATTTTTCATAAAGCAATGATTTCTGCCAGCAGAAGAGAAATGTTCAGACCTGTGATGGAGTCCATAATAGTAGCAGAACTGACTGCTAGTGGATAAAAACTGTAGCTGGAGAGATAATCACTCCATCTATAAGTTTTTCTAATTATTATTATTTCTATTAGTTTTGTTATTTGGAAGGAGTTATATGCTTATTGAATATATTTTAGGTCTTCTTTAGGATATCGAATGGCAGTTCAGTATACCTGTGCAAGAATAATGTTTGGGGTATATTTCCTATTGCGGGTGTTTGGAATAAATTCCAATATGATTCTTCAGAATTATGTATAAAGATTAAAATAAAACGAATGTGAGAACATGGCAGACAAATAATGGTTAATGATCTGTGAAGGTCCTTTGTAAAGAAGCTAAGGTTTATGATTTGTAACATACAAAAATGCATCTATTAGACATTAAAATGCAAGAGTCTAGATTTATGTAATTGAGAATACGACCTGTCAGGGAAATAATTACATATGCTTCACTTGAATGAGTAAGTGGGGTATCTATTACTACATAGGTGATATTACTGATTATTGAAGTTTATTCACAGATTTTCCATGAATGTAGTTTTGATTCTTAAGTTTGTTTACAAAATACACTTAAACATTATTTTTAAATGTACCGTATCTGCCTTAAATGTTAATCAGAAGGTGATATATCCCCTGAAATAATAACTTACAAGCATGCAATGTAAGCAGTTGAAAGAACTATTCCACTATTGCAATTTTAATTGTCTCTATAATTCTTTTCTCACCATGAAAATGTTTAAAGGACTTTTCAGACTTACTAATGTATAGACAACAAAATTTACTGACATTTTTGACATGAAATTCCAAGAAGATTTCCACAGGTCCTCTGTTTCAATTAAGATATACAAAATCCAGATAAATTTCTCTAAATACCTTCTACTTTTTTCCTTCAGTTGTAAGCTCATACCTATATAAAATTAGTAGATAGTATCTGAGTACATAGATAACTTAATATTTAACCAAAGTTACTATGAAGTTTATTTACTAAAGGTAATCAACCTTGTCTACTCTAAGATGGAAAGTTCTTGAACAGATAAAGTATTATCTTTGTATGTTGCTGAATAGTTCAGGGAAAAACAGATACTTTCTTTTTCCAAATCTTTCAGAACACAGGATTGAGTAAGACTAGAATACTTCTCAGAGTATCTATTTCTGTTGTGTGTTCCAGCTAGGGAAAAAAAAAAAGTCCTTTAGCTCAGTTGGATTCTTTCCTTGGTCTACTTTGTATTATAAATGACAGATTTTTGGTTTTTTAGTATTAAAAAAGAGCCTTAATTGCACCAAATTTGAGACTCTTAGTGTAACCATTGGTGAATTAAGTAAATTGGTTCTTATTCTTCCCACTCTGGTTGGTTTGGAAAGTCATCCATAGTAATGTAAGGGGATTTTTTTGTCCACTTACTGATTATTCTCTCCACTGGAAATAAGAATATAAATCCAAGTCAACAACAATCATATCATCATATAAAAGTAATGATATTATGGAAATAATATGTGAAGCAAAGTATAATGACAATTTACTACACTTCACGCAACTTCATTGAGTATAAATAGCTCTGTTAGTATGCATATCATGAAAAGATGACAGAAAATAATAATTAGAACTGTTAATGTACAAAAATACATTTTATCAAAGATAATACGAGCCTTCTTATATCATGTGATATGCCATCAACACTTCTTTCAGATTGTTGGCAGCTATAATCCCCTGATTTTGTAATGGAAGCATTAAAAAACTATTTTGCTCTCAAACAGAAGCAAGATTCCAGTATGTTAACACAAAAAGAAAAAAATAATTAAGTACTTCAACTTCCAGATTCAGTAGGGTTTTTTTCATAAGCCAGACTATGTACAGATTCCTCAAAGAGCTACTCCTTTTCTGTTTCCCTGACACTTCACCTTATAGCTATTCCTTTACACCAGCTGTTCTCTTTTCTGATAGCAATCTTTTCCTTGTTCAACTTCAGAGAGATGAACCCTGAGCAATGTTAAAAGGGATTGCCTCTTATCTTTCCACGTTTCATTCTGCATCTAACAATGAAACTATTCCATCAATCTAATAATGAGTCCTTAGTGTGGGATATATATCAATTTCTTACAACAGCAACATGAAAAAGTTTAATCCTTGCAGAAAATCTATTTAACATTTATTTTCACAAAATTTGATTATTAATTGCTAACATAGATTGTGATCCTGCAAACACTTACCCTAGGATATTATAAATATATCTCTGTATGTAGATAATTCTACTTATAGGCAAAATGTGTAGTTTTCTATGAAAAGAGTTTATTGACTTCAGCAAAACACTCATTGCTATCTCTTTTGCTAGAGATTCAGTCATAGAGCCTGCTCTGATTGCCACTGCTGCAAGAGGAGTTTCGATGTATGAAAATATACAGACTTCTGCTGGGAACAGGAAAGTCATATAACCAGTGCCTCCACCTCTCTCTTCTTACCAGAGGCACCAAACTCAACAAACCTCTCCAGAAATCTTTTTCCCTCTTCCTTTCTTGATGCTACATCTGCCTTCCCCAGTTTTCAAAGTATAACCCTCCTTCTGTGTGTCACTGTTTGGGCAACTTTTACCATTCACAAAGATACTCTCAGGCAGGATAAACACAGCTGCAAAGTACAAAGTAATTATTTATTGGCTGATACACAAACAGACAGCTGAGAATAATGATCTACTATGTTAAGCATTAGTAGGTTCACCATTCCTGATAAGGCACGCGATGAATCTTTGTCAGCTAGGTGATCATTGGTCCAGCGGTAAAAATTCAGTATCTGCTTCTCCTTGAAATTGAGATGATCTCTGATGCTGCTCTGCTGTTGTATTGAAATTATTCCCTCTTCCCTTAGAATTCTATAAATTTTCACTTCAGTGTTTTTTCTCCTGAAACCTTGAATTTTTATTTTAACAATCCTACCTTTACCAGAATTCCCCCCCCCCCCTTTTTTTTTTGTCTTGGATAATCTATGTACTTTCTGAGAATTTAGCAATTTCCTCAGAATTTACTAGAACCTATCATAACAGTCCATCCTCAGAGGTCCTTCAGGAGTATTTCATATAAACACGGATTTTTGGGCCAAAGAACTACTTTAAAAGGCAGATAACTGGTATATTATGGCAAGTAATAAATTATTTCTTTCCTTCTCTCATTTCCTCCCTTAGCAAGAAATAACGATAAAGCCGTACCTTTTCAATATTGCAGGAATATGTTAATTATACTTTCATTCTTCTTTTAGCAAGCTAAGCATGACATGTTTGCTTGGAGTGCATTTTAAATAATTGCTTAGTAAATTACTGAAGGAAATGCAGCTGGAAAATGATATTGCAAAAGGTCAGTGTCAGCAATATAATAACTTCTGGTATTTTATCAACTCTTGCAAAGATGTGCTGGTATTAAAATAACAAAATTTTTCTCTGATGTCTCTTTAAAATGAGTGAAGTGTACCAAAAACTGAACTATAAAAGTATGAGGTAGGGTGATTCTCCATCAGCTGCATTGTATGTGGAAGACTAGTTGACCTTTATTTCACGGACCAACAGCCAATGAAATTACTGAGAGCATTGCTAGTACTAGCAAATAAGGATATATAACATCAATTCTTGTGTAGGGGTCAAGTGCGTGATTCCTTTGAAAAGCTGACTTTAACTCAAAGGCATTGAAAACTCTGATTAAAAAAAAAAAAAAAGGTAATAGTGGGAGTATATCTCTTGAGAACAGAATAATTTAAATGAAAATATCTTTAAGACTTCAGATCATCAAAGCACATGGGTTAATCACTCTAAACTTATGAATATACTCATGAATACAGATAAGAAATTCATGTGCTTAAACTTGTCCTTTAAAATTGGTGGACGGGGACCTAAACTTCATAGGGATGAAGTTGCTTTCTGTTGCCTTCAACACACAGCAGTGACCAAAACCCATAAGACTGCTAAATAAAACCAGGGATGATTAGAAGTGTTTATTGGAAATATTCACCTATTTACTTCACAAATTGTCCATACAATCTTATGAAATTTGTCAACATTAAGTGAAAGTATACGTTCTACTTGCTCTTCGTACAATATTGAGAAACAGTTTGTTACTGGTATTTCTATTTTGAGATCAGTCACTGTAACTGTGAGACCTAGGTTGTAAGTATGTTGTTAATCTTTGTTGGAAAATGACATCTCCTAATTTTGGGGTGGATGGGGTGGGTCTCTATCGTAGGTCTAAGAAAGTCAGTGAAACTCTGCTATGTCTTACCATGGAATGAGTCCTGATTTCTCCCAGGAGTCCTGCAGAGAGTTTGCGGGTTCGTTCTTCTTTTTTTTTTTTTTTTAGAAATATAACTTTAATTTTTTCTGAAAGATACTTATGCTTTAAAAACACTACTGTATATGTAGAAAGCAAATACCAGAAAAGCACAAACTCAGCTGAAATCCCTCTATGATGTAATTAAATTAATATTTATTACCTGAATTAAAATATTTACAAAACTCCTGCAGTTATGCATCATGAGGAGAAAACAAGCTTGAGAGAAAAGATGTAATTTACTTTCAGTGTGTCCCAACTGCACACTACATTTTACTGCATTGACATTCACCTAAACTAATCTCTCTTCAATGAAAAATGCTAAGTTATGTCTAAATTTTGCAAACTCAATTGAATCTATGAAAGTAAAAAATAATTAGCTGATGAAGGAATAAAATTCCCAGCACAGAAACTTGTACATTCTTAAAAAATAAAATAATAATAATTAAAAAATCTTTAAGATGTCCAGATTCTAGCTGGCAAATAAGAGATCATTATCTTGTAAAGTAGTCTAAAACAAAAGCTTGTTAAAGAAAAAAGTCTAGTAAAGACTACAGCTTAATAATGATTATCCTTACATGATAAACTGTTAAGGGACCATGAGGTCTGTTGTTATGCTATGCTGTTCCATAGCCAAAGTAACTGTTCTTCTGCTGAGAACTAAAGATTTTCACAGCCTTGGGTACCAAGTTTACTTCACTAAAATCAGAGAAGCAAAATGAGCTATACGATCCAGTTCATAATTTTTTATTTCATTTTTTGCCTTTTGAATTTAAAGGAATAAGGATCATCTTGCACACTGGATGGAGAATCTTTTTTGTTCCTTTCTCAGGTATAACCAACTGCTGATAAGAATTTCTGCTTTTCTACTAAGGGTTTTAGTTATCTTGACTAATAATAACAAAGACAACTAGATGCCACATGTAACTGAGTTCTAAAATTTATTTTGTATTCCTCATTAATACAAATTGTTGATGCATTAAAACTGAGCTATAAGAAAAATTAAGAAACAGAAATAGATATTATAAAACCAAAGATATGTGAAAAAAGTTCTGTGACTTCCTAAATGTGGAAGAAAATAAACTGTTAGTTTTCTTATACCTAGAGAAACTAAAGTTCTATGTTTTTCAGCAGATAAGAGTGTTTTCTTTGAAGAAGAGGATTAAATGATGGGATGACACCAGCCTGCTGTAGAAAACAGATAATGATGAATAAAAATCCATTTATACACCATACTTTTTGTAAGCTGTATTGCTTGAACAGCCACAAATGCAGTTGTTAATGTCAATAGAAAATGTCACAAATTTTTTATTCTTCGTGACTGTATAAGTATGACCAAAGTCTGATTAGATTTTAAGACAAATACTGAGACTCCATACACCTTAAGTTTCTCAAACAAGACTTTAAGATCTGATGAAAAGTGGAAGATTAATTGGTTAGTGACAAATCCCAACTAATGAAATGCCTACCAAATTCCCAGAAAGAAAACTGTGCAAAACTTCCTTTGCCTTGAACTATACACACATGCAAACACACACACACACATATATATCTTCCTTGAACTGCATATATCCAAAGGCATGACGAGATATTATTTACTTTAACATGGAGTATATTTAGTTCAGTTCATTTTGTGTTTCTTTAATAATCACTTAAGCTTGTTTAAATCTACCTATAAGAATTGTACTACATAGATAAAATGGGCGTTGCATACGCATTTTCGCAATGGTGTTACTGTTTAGTAAACTGATAATCTTTGGCCAAGAAGTACCTGATACCACAAGAACAGCAAAAAGAAACCCTAGTGAAATTTTTAATAAGTCTTGATTAAACTGAGCATGAGTAAACATTAACCTAGAAAGCTAACCTCTGACCAACATGTTGAGGGTATGTATCATTAGTATCTTTGAAATACTTGAATAAGTTAGCTTCATGCAGTGGCTAGCCCAAACATCAAACTAATCAAACTGTTTCCTATTTTTGTGTTAGTTTTCAGAATAATATCAAGAAACTTCTCTATGTAGAACGGGGTTTTGTAAAACTATAAATGTAAATTTCTAAAACAGTTACTTGGAAACAATGATCTAGAAATTTAACAAGGAACTGTAAATTATGCTTGTACTTCCTGAAGCCTTCTTTCTGTTAAAAATGTTGAATCTGCAATGCTGTACTAGTAAAATTTATTTCAGTTTTCTGAACAGGCATTTTTTATGTTATCTAATAATGATCAAGGTGCCAGTTAACTAAAGGTCTAATGGCAGCTATCCAAATAATCATTTAAATCCACTTAAGTCCAATATTAAAAAGAGTTTAAAAATTCAGTTCTCTATAAACATAAATTATGTAAATAGTGGCTTTTTGGTAAGAGGCACAATCATCCCTAGCTTAGTATAAAAAAATACATGTTTAAATAATTGAGACTTACACATTTAATTTTTCCTTGCATACTCATGACTTGGTTTCACTTTCTTACATGCATGAAGACCAACACAATACTTGCTTAAATAACTCCCCCCATTACATCTTTTTTTAAGACACTGTAATTAAATTTCTTAGATATTTAAATATACTGTTCTCACTCAAGCCTGAGCAATCAAATGAGGGGTGGACCACTCCATACCCCCCAAAAACACAAACTAAAAATACCCCTCAAGATGTGACTGATAAAAAATTGAAACCACAGTTAAATAGACTTCAGTCACTTTAATCTACTGTGATTAACTAGAAACATAGATATCAGTCTCAATTATCCTGCCCCACTCTCAGTTGTCCCAAACCCATACAACCGATGTCTAGCTACAAGGAATTATGTACCTGCCTGTTAAACTTTAAAAACCTAGAGATGCTTATCTGTATTCTGCTTCTGTGTCTTCTTGGAACACCCTTAACCAGAGTGGCTTGGCACAGAGCCCTGGCCTGCGTCCTTTGAGGGGCTTAGTAATATACAAGGCAAAGCAAAGTCTACACTTCTGAAGAGCCTTACCTGGAGAATGTGTGAGAGAACATAACGAACACTCAGATTGTATGTCAGTAGTTATGGTTCCTATGACTATTTGTATTTGTTTATAAAATAGTCTTTTATGGAATAGTTTTGAGAAAACCAAAATGCAAGATGCTCCGTTCCTGCTGCACGCCCTAAACAATAAGCTTCTGTCTTACTCTTTATGCAGCCTTCTCCCTAATAGCCCACAGCATCAGGAAATGAAGTGTGTTTCGCATTAATTTGCTTCCAGGTTACGGGACAGACCAGTCTCCTGGGAGACTGAAGTTTCAGGTATGGTCTGCCCCAGTCAGCCTGTAATTTGCTCTTACAATATGGAATTTACTTTCAGGGAGTTCTCTCCTAAAAATAGAGGGGTTTATGGACTGGCTTTCTGAGGAATTTAAGTCTTTAAGTGCACAGAGTAGAGAATCTGGATACATGCTGCTGGAATTTGGATTTCACTGTTTTTTTGAATATCAGATTTATGTGGCCAGTTCTGGAAAGCATCCAAGTTGAGAAAATATTCCTAAAAGTATTATTTAGACATGGAAATGCTTAGATTTCTGTTTGTTTATTCTTAATTCTCCCTAAACAAGTGAGGGGAAAGAAACTTAAAGCTATTCTATATTTGAATACTGAGATCTCAGACTGCCAAACCTGCTTGGTTTATTAGAAGTTTATATTGGTTGTTTATATATCTCATGATGAAAGAATGGTTGAGGTTGGAAGGGACCTCTGGAGGTCATCTGGTACAACCCCCATGCTCAAGCAGGATCACCTAGAGGTAGTTGTCCAGGGCTGTGTCTAGATGTTTCTTGAACATCTGCAAAGAGGGAGACTCCACAACCTCCCTGGGCAACCTGTGCCAGTGCTCAGTCACCCCCACAGTAAAAAAGTGTTTCCTGATGTTCAGAGGGGACCTCCTGTGTCTCAGCTTCTGCCTATTACCTGTAGTCCTGTCATTGGGAACGACTGAAAAGAGCCTGACTCCATCCTCTTTGCACTCTCCCTTCCCATATTTGTACATGTTGATGAGATCCCCTCAAGCCTTCTCTTCTCTAGGCTAAACAGTCCAAAGTTTCTCAGCCTTTCCTCATATGTGAGGTGCTCCAGTCCCTTAAACATCTTGTGGGCCTTTGTTAGACTCTCTCCATAACGCTCTTGCACTGAAGAGCCCATATGTCCATATCTCTCTTGTACTGAGAAGCCCGGAACTGGACATAGGACTCCAGGTGTGGCTTAACCAGTGCTTAGTAGAGGGGAAGGATCACCTCCCTCATCCTGCTGGCAATACTCCTCCTAATGCAGCTCAGGATACCATTATCCTTCTTTGTGGCAAGAGCACATTGCTGGCTGATGTTCAACCTGGGGTCCTCCAGGACTCCCAGGTCCTTTTCTGCCAAGTTGCTTTCCAGCTAGGTGGCCCCCAGCATATATTGGTGCATGGAGTTGTTCCTTCCCAGGTTACAGGACTTTGTACTTTCCCTTGCTGATCTTAATGAGGTTCCTGTCAATCCATTTCTTCAGCCTGTCAAGGTCCCTCCAGATTGCAGCATGACCCTGTGGTGTGTCAGCCACTATTCCCAGTTTGGTGTCTTCTGCAAACTTGCTGAGGGTACACTCTGCTCCATCATCTAGATCATTAACAAAGATGTTAAACAGGACTGGACCCATTATTGATCCCTAGGGTACACCACTAGTCACTAGACCCTAACTAGACTTTGTTCCACTGATCACCACCCACTGGGCCTGGCCATTCAGCCAGTTTTCAAACCACCTCACTGTCTGCTCATCCAGCCCATACATCAACATCTTGTCTATGAGGATCTTACAGGAGAGACTGTTAAAGGTCTTAATGAAGTTCAGGTAGACAATAGAAAAGATGAAACATAATCCCCATTTTTTAAAAGGGAAAAAAGGAAGACCTGGTGAATTACAGGCCGGCCAGTCTCACCTCTGTGCCTGGCAAGATCATGGAACAGATCCTCCTGGAAACTATGCTAATGCACATGGGAAACAGCAAGGTCATCGGTGATAGCCAACATGGCTTCACTAAGGGCAAATCATGCCTGACATCTTTAGTGTCCTTCTATGATGCGATTACAGCACTGGTGGATAAGGGAAGAGCAATTGATGTCATCTACCTGGACTTGTGCGAAACATTGGATACTGCCTTACACAACATCCTTGTCTAAAATGGAGAGACATGGATTTGATGGGTGGACCACCCAGTGGATAAGGAATTGACTGGATGGTCACACTCAGAGTTGCGGTCAACGGCTCAATGTCTAGGTGGAGATCAGTGACAAGTGGTGTCCCTCAGGGGTCCATATTGGGACCAGTATTATTTAACATCTTTGTCAGGGACATGGACAGTGGGATTGAGTGCACTCTCAGCAAGTTTGCGGATGACACCAAGCTGAGTGGTATGGTTCATAGGTGGGCCTGTGCAAACCTCATGAAGTTCAACAAGGTCAAGTGCAAGGTCCTGCACCTGAGTTGTAGCAATCCGAAACATGGATATAGGCTGGGCAATGAGTGGATTGAGAGCAGGCCTGCAGAGAAGCACTTGTGGGTATTGGTGGATGAAAAACTGAACATGAGCCGGCAATGTGAGCTCACAGCTCAGAAAGCCAATTGCATCCTGGGCTGCATCAAAAGAAGTGTGGCTAGCAGGTCAAGAGAGGTGATTCTCCCCCTCTACTCTGCCCTGGTGAGACCCCACCTGGAGTACTGCATCCAGTCCTGGGGTACTCCAGTACAAGAGACATGGACCTGCTTGAGCAGGTCCAGAGGAGGGCCACAAAGATGATCAGGGGGCTGGAGCACCTCCCCTATGAGGAGAGGCTGAGAGAGTTGGGGTTGTTTAGCCTAGAGAAGAGAAGGCTCCAAGGAGACCTTATAGCAGCCTTCCAGTACTTAAAGGGGGATTACAGGAAAGATAGGGAGGGACTCTTTATCAGGCAGTATAGTGATAGGACAAGGGGTAATGGTTTTAAACTAAAGGAGGGTAGATTTAGATTAGATATTAGGAAGAAATTGTTCACTGTGAGGGTGGTGAGACACTGAAACAGGTTGTCCAGAGAAGCTGTGGATGCCTCCTCCCTGGAAGTGTTCAAGGCCAGGTTGGATGGGGCTTTGAGCAACCTGATCTAGTGGAAGATATCCCTGCCCATGTCAGGAGGGTTGCAACTAGATGATCTTTAAGCTCCCTTCCAACCCAAACCTTTCTATGATTCTATGATTCTATGAATATCCACTCCTCTGCCCTCATCTACCAGGCCAGTCATTTCATCATAGTAGTTTATCAAGTTGATCAAGCATATTCCCCTTGGTAAAGCCATGCCGACTAGTCCTGATGACTTTTTTGTCCGTCATGTGCCTGGAAATTTTTTTTACAGGAATAGCTGCTCCATCACCTTCCTTGAGATTGAGGTGAGGTTGACCAGCCTGTAGTTCCCTGGGTTCTCTTTCTTGTCTCTCTTGAAGATGGGGGTGACATTTGCTTTTCTCCAGTCTTCAGGCACTTCTCATGGTTTCCATGATAGATCAAAGATCATCCAGAGTGATCTCACAAAGACAACTGCCAGCTCCCTCAGCACTTGTGGGTGCATCCTATCAGGGCCCATGGACTTATGTATGTCCAGCTTGCTTAAGTATTCCCTGACCTGATCCTCTTCCACCAAGGGTACATTTTTCCTTGCTCCAGCCTTTGCCCCTGGTCTCTGGGACCTGGGACCCCTGGAGGCTGATGCTGCTAGTAAAGACTGAGGCAAAGAAGGCATCTAGTACCTCAGCCTTTTCCTAGTCCTGTGCAACCAGGTCCCTGTCTCGTTCAGCAATGGGCTCACATTTTTCCTTAGTCTTCCTTTTTTCTCCTATGTACTTATTTTACTTATGTAAAGTACATTTACTATGTACTTATTATATGCCCTTCTCATTTTCTTTGACATCCCTGGCCATTCAATTCAGTTTGGTCTTTATCTTTCCTAACTTAATCTCTGGATGCTTGGACAATATTTCTGTATTCCTCTCAGGTTACTTGTCCTTGCTTCCACCCTCTGTAGGCTTCCTTTCTGTGTTTGAGTTTCTTCATCCACGCAGGCCTCCTGGTATTTTTGCCTGACTTCCTGCTCATTGGGTTGGACTACTCTTGAGCTTGGAGGACATAATCCTTGAATATTAATCAGCTTTCTTGGGCCCCTCTTCCCTCCAGGAGAACTCTTATGAGCATATCTTTGAAGAGGCCAAAGTCTGCTCTCCTGAAGTACAGGGTTGTGAGCTTTCTTTTCACCCTCTTCCCTGCCCTCAGGATCCTGAACTCCACCATCTCATGGTCACTGCATCCAAGGTTGCCTTTGATCTTCACATTTCCAACGGGTCCCTCCTTGTTGGTGAGTATGAGGTCCAGCAGACCATCTCTTCTCATTGGCTTCTCAATCACTTGGAAGAGGAAGTTATCATCAATGAACTACAGGAACCTCCTGGATTGCTTATGCCCTGGATTGCTCATGATGATAGTATGATCTTTAGTTAGACAACATTCTTGTACCTAAGACATCTCTTCAACCATTGTTGTTGTCTTCCTACTAATCATGAAAATTAAAAAATATATAGATTACTGTGCAATAATTGTGTTTGAAAAAAAAAATCCAGTACATTTCATATGTCCTGCTTCATTCCGTAGTAGCAATTTACAGTGTTACACAGTTCTGTAATGCAATTTGTTAGATCTTTGGTTTTGTTTTATTCTCCATGTACAAAAATTAGGACTATTTAAAGAATCTACTTAATATTACGCTTCCTTTTCTAGTTTTTATCTTTCTTTTATTCAGTTGCACTGCATTTATTGTCTGAAAGACTTTGCATAAAATGTCCACAATACCAACATGCTTTAGTTTAAGTTACACATAGTGATCTCCACTTAACGTTTTGTTTTCATATGTTTTGCATTTATTTCTTTTTGTAATGAGACATTTTTAACAAATCAAGTAAGCAACATTCACTTTTCCCATTTCTTGTACAGCAAATATTTCACCAGAAGATTAACGAGTTAATTTACCTATCTCTGAAGATGTGTTGCATAATTAGCAAAGTAGACCTTTAATTAAATGCTTTTCAATTATCATAAATGGTGGTTTTGTTATTAAATATCCAGTTAAACTACATTCACTATGATGTCTTAACTTATCTTGTTCTAAATAAAAAAACAAATCATTCTGGAGACAGCTTTTATTATTAAGAATTTGGAAAACAATCAGATGTCAAATTAAGTCTTTTGCAGAGAAACATAGGAATGGAAGAATGAATTCAAATAAATTACAAATTGTACAAACTTCATGATCTCAAAGCTTGCCCTAGATTTTGGAAATTTAAGCATACTTTTAGAAAGATGCATTTAAAGATTGTTCTTTTCTGTGAAAACACTGTCTTAGCTTTCACTTTGGGGCAACATCATCAACAAATCAAGACAGTAGAGGACAAAACTTCAAGACAAGAAGATAAATGAATGGCTATGGGCAAACATGTTAGCTAGAACTGGAGCTTTATACCCTATGAACATTGTGAGGAGACAGAAAATGTATTATAAAACCTGTTCGAAGAGTTCTGTTTCCAGATTGTTTGAAAATCTGGAAATTACCTTTTCTCCTAATACAATTTGAGTGATAAATCAAAAAAGTACTTGCTACTATTACTAGGATCTTACACAATAAGATGCACTGATACAATTTGGAATCTGCCTCCCTTCAGCCTGTCTCTCTGCTCACACTGCTATCCACTCTACTCCTCTGTGTTGCACCACCAGTTCCTTAGTCCCGAGTTTCACATTGTCTATTTTTTCTGTAATTACTACTGAGTTCTGTTCAGTGTGTAATACTATAGAGTGCTACAAAGAGATGGGAGTTTCAAGATGGGTCTATCAAAGAGGGCATCTGAACTTTCCATTCCAGCAAATTACACTTGGAAAAAGGAAATTTTAGTATCCCTCACTCCCTTGCTTATGGTTAGCATGCTTGAAAAAAACACAACAAAACAAAAAAACCCTAAAACTTTAAAATTTATTTTTAACCACAATTAAGCGGGAGCCAGACCAGAGGCATAACTGTCCTTTGTCCTTATTATTTTTTACATGTAAATATTTCCATTTCTATTGATATCAAAGCAAAAAATAATTAAAAGTTTTATCTTTTATATCAAATTTCCACCTGAAACCCCAGTAGTTTTAGACTTTTATGGCAAAAGAGACTATTTTGATCATTTAGTCTCATGCGTGTTACAGAGAAGTGCAATTCCTTCAGCCAGACAGTAAATTCCATTCAGGCTAATACAATATGGATTCACTGGGTCTAACTTAATTCATTTGGGTCACTCCAAAAAGCTTCATTTCATTGCAAGAAGCTAGAACAAAAAGTGTATCTGCTACCTTAAATTTAGAAGATCTGATAGGAGCTGACAAAGCCGATATCTTCCCTTAAGTGCTTTTGGCACTTACTATTGTTATGGAAATGGCTGAGGAGTCTGTCTGGCAAGAATAGATGCAGCAGATAAAATTGCTTTAAATCCACTGATTTGTTACACAATTAGGTCCATTACTTTTAAGCATGTTTTAAAACCTATTAAAATTAATGGGTAACAAATGCTTTTAAATGTTGTGCTGAAAGGAAAAGATCGGTGAACTGGGACCTTAGATACTTTTTTTCCTCTGTAGATTAAAATCACAGTCCTTCAGAATGCAATAATAGCAAATTGGATATAGTAAACTCGAACTGTTCTTATTTTATGATAATTCCCTTTTTAATAACTGTATTTATTGCAAAAGCATTCCACATTTAATGTAAATAAAAAGACCATTAATGAAGCAATAGTAATATGATTATCATAGAACTGGCTCTGTGTTCCTTGGCTTATTGCGAGCTATGGGCAATGAAGTAAATCCATTCTTATCTGTTAATCAGAAGTTCAGTATGCTTAACAAAGCCTCAAGATTTAGCAGTAAGATAAACCAAACATGAAAGTAGTTCTGCTTGCCCAAACTTTGCTTTTAGGTACATAAGTAAGCCCACAGAAAACTGCAGAACTGCAGCCAAACCAACAATATAATATGCCCTGCTATGAACAATTTCTAACACCAATATGCACTGTGTGTTTCTCCCCAAATGAAGAAACTCCTTTTCTATAGCTATAGATCACAAACACTGAGTGTCTGTGTTTGTTTATAAACTTATAGGTATGGAGGAAATGGGTACTTCTCTTTACTGGTTTTACTTTAATCCTTCAAAAGCTAAACTGAAAGTTTAATGTGTATTTCCTGTAGTTGTTATGAGACCCGACTGAGAAGCTCCCCTCAGCTTCAGGTTATATTCTCAAAAGTCAGAAAGACTTACCACCTCTCAGGAGGACATTCCTGCTTTCATTTCTGGAGTGAGATAACATACTGTTAAACTGTCTTTTCTTTGATACTGAGCAACATTGTTTTAAAAAGAAAATGTCTGGAAGATTATTCAACTTCCATAAGGTGTTGTAGATGTAAGAAAAGGTTGAGACTTCATGATAAGTTACTTCACTACAGCCATTTATTTGGATTATGTAAATGCAGTTATCTGGTAGAATTTTTCTATTATGAGTGCTAGCAGAAAATACTGAATCAACCTGAAGGTATGTAGGGGTGGAGGAATACCACTGTTTCAATATTCCCATATTAAGCTGCTGTGAGTAAGTGCTTACTGGAGAAAATCTGAAATACGGGTATGAAGGTACATGTTTCACTACCTCCTCAGATTGTATCAAAGCCCTTGAAAATCTGTGTACCATATTCAGAATGCTGAATATTCAAACAAACCATTAAAGTATTTCAAACTGATGTAGTACTAAAAGAAAAGAAATTGTAAGTGATGAGAAACTTCTTATCTTATTTAGCAAGGTCTTAAAAAGTGTCATTGTATACTTTCCCCCTTATGCATGCATGTTTACACAGAAAACAAAACAAAACAAAACAAAACTTAGAGGATAAATGAGAATGGCCTTCTGGGTTCTGTTACAGCGCTTTTGGGAACCATATATTAACTCCAGTCCAAATGTCATTAGCATCTGTTGCCCTCTGTCAATCAGGGTTAGATCCCAGGACTTTTTCAAGTGCATGGAAAAATTCTGCTTTGAAGTAGAAATACTGGCAACCTCAGGAAGGATAGCAAGCCTGATGCGGAGGCTTGCACATATCACCATTATCAACAGGACAGAGTAATCTATCTGGAGTTCTTTGCAGTATCAGAACATAGTATTTTAATAACAATAAAACTTGCTTGATAACACTTTCAGTAAGTAAAATTTCCTAATATCCAGTCTAAACCTCCCCTGGTGCAACTTGAGGCCATTTCCTCTTGTCCTATCGCTTGTTACCTGGGAGAAGAGACCGACCCCCACCTCTCTACAACCTCCTTTCAGGTAGTTGGAGCTAGCAATAAGGTCTCCCCTCAGCCTCCTTTTCTCCAGGCTAAACAATCCCAGTTCCCTCAGCCGCTCCTCATAAGACTTCTGCTCCAGACCCTTCACCAGCTTCGTTGCCCTTCTCTGGACTCGCTCCAGCACCTCAATGCCTCTCTTGTAGTGGGGGGCCCAAAACTGAACACAGGATTCGGGGTGCGGCCTCACCAGTGCTGAGTACAGGGGCACGATCACTTCCTAGTCCTGCTGGCCATGCTATTTCTGATACAAGCCAGGATGCCATTGGCCTTCTTGGCCACCTGGGCACACTGCTGGCTCATATTCAGGTGGCTGTCAACCAACACCCCCAGGTCCTTCTCTGCCTGGCAGCTTTCCAGCCACTCTTCCCCAAGCCTGTAGCGTTGCATGGGGTTGCTGTGGCCCAGGTGCAGGACCTTGCACTTGGCCTTGTTAAACCTCATACAATTGACCTCGGCCCATCGATCCAGCCTGTCCAGGTCCCTCTGCAGAGCCTTCCTACCCTCCAGCAGATCAACACTCCCACGCAACTTGGTGTCGTCCGCAAACTTACTGAGGATTCACTCGATCCCTTCATCCAGATCACTGATAAAGATATGAAACAGAACTGGCCCCAACACCGAGCCCTGGGGAACACCGCTTGTGACCGGCCGCCAATTGGAGTAAACTCCATTCACCACCACTCTTTGGGCCCGGCCATCCAGCCAGTTCTTTACCCAGCGAAGAGTACACCTGTCCAAGCCATGAGCAGCCAGTTTCTCCAGGAGAATGCTGTGGGAAACTGTGTCAAAGGCTTTACTGAAGTCGAGATAGACAACATCCACAGCCTTTCCCTCATCCACTAGGTGGGTCACCTTGTCGTAGAAGGAGATCAGGTTGGTCAAGCAGGACCTGCCTTTCCTGAACCCATGCTGGCTGGGCTTGATCCCTTGGTTATTCTCTACATGCCGTGTGATGGCACTCAGGATGATCTGTTCCATAACCTCCCCCAGTACCGAGGTCAGGCTGACAGGCCTGTAGTTCCCCGGGTCCTCCTTCCGGCCCTTCCTGTAGATGGGTGTCACGTTTGTTAATCTCCGGTCAGCAGGGACCTCCCCAGTTAGCCAGGACTGCTGGTAAATGATGGAAAGGGGCTTGGTGAGCACATCTGCCAGTTCCTTCAGTACTCTCGGGTGGATCTCATCAGGCCCCATAGACTTGTGAGTGTCTAAGTGGTGCAGCAGGTCACTAAGCATTTCCCCCTGGATTATGGGGGCTCCATTCTGGTCCCCGTCCCTATCTTCCAACTCCAGGGGCTGGGTACCCAGAGAACAACTGGCCCTGCTATTAAAGACTGAGGCAAAGAAGGCATTAAGTACCTCAGCCTTTTCCTCATCCTTGGTCACTGTGTTCCCTCCCCTGTCTACTAGGGGCTGGAGATTCTCCTTAGCTCTCCTTTTGCTGCTAATGTATTTGAAGAAGTTTTTTTTATTGTCTTTTATAGCAGCAGCCAGATTGAGCTCTAGCTCAGCTTTGGCCCTTCTAATTTTCTTCCTGCACAACCTCGCTACACCTTTGTAGTCCTCCTGAGTTGCCTGCCCTTTCTTCCAGACGTTGTAGACTCTCCTCTTTTTCCTGAGTTCTAGCCAAAGCTCTCTATTCAGCCAGGCTGTGACACTTTTGTACCAGTGTATGACAGAGCTATCGCATTTATTGTTTTTATTTTTTATTTTAGTGTAAAAGCATTTTGATCTCTTTTCCAAATATGTAAAGAGTTTTTTTTTTTTTTGAGAATGCTATAATCTTGTTAAATTAAAACATGAATGTATTTAAACTTCATAATAGAGCTTTTAGGTTTTCACAGTTCAGGGATATTTGGATATGATGGGTTTGTAGGAAAGTCCATCAGTTTAAGCACTTTGTTAAAGTTGTTTTCTCAGTCTATACTTTCAGTTGAATTTTTAAAAAGCGACTTGTGTTTATGAAGCCTTCTGTTTTGATGCTCAACTTTGCATAGCTTTTGAACAGGCCTATTAAGACATTTTCAGTAACCTGACACCTGGGCTTTCTTCAGCAGCCTAAACACAGGCATCAGGTAACTTCTGAGATGATCACCTACAAACAAGTAATCTTCAGAAAAACTGGACCTTCATTTTTTTCTTCTTCAAGACTAAAAGCTCAAGCTGTTGGGGTTAGCACAGATATAAACATTTCTATAGACTAGTAAATACATTAGTGATATCAAAATCAAATTATGATATGTACTTCATGAACTGTTAAGACAGTCTGATCATGAACAATTGGACTACATTTAAAGAATACCATTTCTAAAATTTCCTAGAACTTCCAGGATTAATGTATCACTTCCTGGCCAAAGGAAAAATGGGATAGTCAGGATGACATCAGCATGTTTGGTAGGCCAGCATGCACTCCTGGGTGGGAAGTTCAGCAATATAGAGAACACATATTCACAGAATTAAGCTTTACAACAGAAGACCATGTCTGATTTTTTTTCCTTGCTTGTTACAACGTACTGGTTTTTGGGTAAGCTCATTGCACTATATTTTCCTCTATCTATTCCTCTTATTTGGATGTTTTTGGTGAGTAAAAACATGGTCAGTGGTCTATTTATTCAAATAAATGTATATTGTAATAGATGTAAATACCAGTATAGGAAACCTGAATATCAAGCTGGGTTTCTTGTCGCTTTTGTTTTTCAGTACACTGACATCAGAAGCTGGTTTTTTTATCCCACAGTTGCATCTGAACTCTCCTTGTAACTTGAAAAGGAACTAAATTAAAAAGACAGCAATAACAATTCCATAATTAGAGACATGCTAGTAACAAGTGGTTAGAAAGGTACAATACATACATATGTATATAGGTACATATAGAATCACAGAATAATTTAGGTTGGAAAAGACCTTTAAGATCATTGCGTGTACATACACACATTCACACATATATATTACTATAACTTGAATTTCTGGGAGCTCTGAGAAGTAAGAATATGCATGACAAAGAATGTATTAAGGTTATTTTGAACCATAAGTGGAAAAACATCCTGCAGTTTCCATTAAGATACTCTTTCTTAATGCTACTTAAAAGATAATTAGCTATGCTACCATAGGTGACCCGACTAACTGAGAAAATATACTTTGATGGATGACCCACAGAATGGATGTATTAACAAATTGAAGAAAAAATAACCTTCAGTGGGAAAACCAATTAACCATTATATAAGGATCACAAAATTTAACCATGGAGAGAATGCATCAAGGTAGATCATAACTAATTGCACAAGTGGGTTGCCTGTAAATTATGTGTATAAAACCGTAACTCACACAATTGAGTTGCTCAAGCACTTTTCTTCAGAATCAGATATGCAAAATCAATCACTCTCGTTTTCTGTATTGATACAAAGCTTAGTATTACTTTATTATCATTAAAGAAAAGTACATATTCTACCCCTTGTATTTAGTCTGATAGGCTGCCCTTAGGGCCCGGTTGCACTTTGGATGTCACACTAGGACATGTGCTATGCCATCCCGCTGGGTCCAAGCACTTTCTCCGTTGCCCAGGTTGTGTCCTGGTCACAGCAAACTGCGGCTCTCATCTGATCAGTGCATCTGGGTTCACTGGGTGTTGTCCCCTGCCCAGTGATCCTGGGACTGTGTCTGACCCTGCTTCCCCTCACCAGCCCTGTTCCTGACCCTCACCCACAGGACAACATCCTGGCCTGACCTCGGCCCATGGCCACCCAAGCCCGGGCTGGGGGCCCTGGTGCCCCCGGCCACCCTGCTCCTGGCTGGGGTGGTGGGATGGGCCCTGGCTGCCCGTCCCTGCCCCAACAGCCCCAGTGCAAGACCCCACGGTTCCCAGTGCCCTGGTCCCATGGAGCCACTGACTCACACTATGCCCAGACATTGTCTTCCCTTGTATACTGATCAGGTTTTTTATAGTTTGAAAGCAGCAACTACTCTGGAGGACAGAGTCACAGCCTGTCACTTGGCTGGACAAAATAACAAATAAAGGCATGAAATAATAACAGTGTCTAAACCACAACTGCTATGCATGGTATATTTTTTTTCCTATTTTCTTCAATAAGTGTAGATGTTTATCACAAAAACATAAGTAGAGGTAGGTGAAGCAAAAAATTCAAGGAAAAATAAAAATTAGAACAGACACATGGCTTTGAGGCAGACTATAGTGACATCATCGTGTACTCTGGGATTAATCAGGTGCTTAGAAAGAAAAAATATTTATCAATATTTAATAATGGGAATTTATATATAATATTCAATAACGTAAGTTTAAAAATATTTAAGTCAACACTTTGGTTATAGTAATTCACCAGTTATAAAGTATAGTTTACAATATGCATTCAATAATAAATCAATATGTAATAATAATAAAAGTGTAGTAATAATTTTAAAAGAATGAAACTAGTGGAAGTGTTTTATGTACGATACCAATCTTTGCTGGTTATTACATGTTGGTTTTTTTGATTCATCTTCAAAAAACCCACCCTCATTTAAAAAAAAGAAATGCTTTCTGTAGCATCTGTCTGGTTTAGTTCACCTGAGATCTAGGTTGTGGGTTTTTTTTAAATTTGTGATGAAGCAAAATGTTATTTGGTTGCAAAACTGTACATTCTCTACAAAAAAATACAACTGTAATCCCCTAAACGCACCAGGTTAAAAAAATAAGAGACTCATAATTGCAGGTGCCTTTTAATTTATGTTTTATTTTTTAGATTAAAAATTCCTCTCTCATCTTTGTTTTTCATAATCATGCTGCCATTCCTTTTTTTTCATTCTCTGTTCTTCTCTATCTTCTTCTCTTGCAGTCTCCTGCTTCCCCAAACTCTTACATTATTTGGGAGTAATTTACCAAGTTTTTTTTCTGGAGAAATACTAATATTATCTGCTTCAACACCTTCTGTAGTATTTTTGATTCGGATAGATATTTTTGTTGGTGAAAATATTAGGTTTCATGTGGAATACGTCTCATATGCTTATTCTAAATGAGAGTTGCAGTTTTTCCTACTAGCTTCAAAATGTTTCAACCAGCCCCATCCATTTTTTTCCAGAACAAAAATATTATTTTAAAGAGACATGTAATTGTGTTGCATTTTGAAAGCATTGTAAATTATGCAGAATCAACAAAGCTATTATGTGACACTGCAGAATGTACAACTAATGAAAATGTAATCACCAGACCTTATCATTTTAGTTGAAGTTCTAATTTAATAATACAGTTTCATATCCCCAAGAGCCTTCTAACATTTATTTATCATGCCAATTTCCATTACCTAATCCAAAATAATTGTGTTGATTCTCCTAAATTATACTAATAGCATCCTGAAAAGGTCTATAGTTTCAAAAGGTTTATGACAATGTACGCATATACATCACATTAATATGTACATGCTGTAGTATACCTCATTAACAAAGGTTTTTAGAATTTATAATTTAACCTTGCAGATGTACTCTTCTGTGACCAGGCCACAGATTCAATTGGTTTCTTACCTCCATAAGACAAAGACTGCATCAAGAGCACTGGATTTTCATCTACTCTCTTCACTTCAGGTAATTGCTCATTTACAATATGATTTTCACTCTCTTCGTGCCCTACTTTTGAAGCTCAGTTCAGTTTGAAACTTAGGACTTTATTTTACAGTCATAAAATCAATGGCAAGGATCCACAATTATTATTGAAATATTTCATAAATATTGCAAGACATGGTCTTAACTGCAGAAATGGCTTGCTGACAGAATCTCCTTTTCATGCAACTCCCACCACCTGTTGGAGCAGGGAGAGAGATGGAAGTGAGTTGTCAGTGAAAAGGGTTGAATGTACTTTGTTCTGAAAACACAGAGAACTCTGGTTTGAGCCCCTTCACCTTCCATATACATCCTGAATACCCTGAAATTTGAACATTTCTAAGCACTCTTAATACTACTTTCTATTAATACACAAAATAAAAATGCATTTTGCTAAAGGAAATAAGAGAATAAACAAGAAAAATTCAGTAGTAAAAAATTCCCAGTACTATTCAAGCACTTTATCATATTTTCACTCTTCTACTAAGGATTAAGGTTCATTCTTGATGCATAGATGTATTGCTAGCCCCTTCTGCCTTCCTTTTCCCATGCTGCAACATCCTCATTCACTCTCTGTTAAATGGAGATGAAAACTGCAAACAATTCATCAGCTCCTTCTCCAGCTTACAAGGGAACTTCCTTCCCACCTACCTTTGGTTATATACCAGTTAAAATCTTATTCAGTGCAGTATAAGATTTTCATAAATGTTCTCTGTAGCTTGAAGAGGACATCTAACTGCCCCCTCAAGCTGCACCACGTATTGTTCAGTGCCTCCACAGTATCTACGAAGTCAATACAATGCCAAGAGCTTTTTAGACCTCTAGGCTAAGCAAAGCACCCAGCTTATTTTGCCCGTATTTCACTTCCACATAGGCTTCTCTGTTTAAGTGATAGTTTGTTTACTCTTTTCAGGGCATTGATACATGTCTCCTTTTTACTACCAATCAGTGACAATGGTATTTAAGCTGTCCAAAGCTCAAAATATAGATTAGCTTTGCTCACATCTTTATCCCAGTTAAACTTATGTAATAGTTGAAATGTAAATGATGTCTTTGCTTTCCAAAATAAGATGCCTGAAGTTAGCTCCTTGTTAGTGACACATCTTCCTGCTCACCAAGAAGTTGTCAAAAGTATTATAGAGTGTTTCAGTTTCCATTTATAAAATGAGATCCTTTTCAGCATGGTGACCTTCATCTCCAGACCAGTCTATTCACATTAAGTAGTTTAATTCAGTGGGAGCATGGATGTGAGCATTAAGAACATGTAAAAATGCTTTCCAGAAATGGGCAGCAGTGATTACACTTTTCAGTGGGGTCATAAACAGAGTTCAGAGAGTACCAATGTACAACTCCTTTAAAAAAGGGCTCTTTTAAATGAGCAGGAGCTAAAGAAGTTTATTTGTTTAATATTATATCAATAATTACACTGACATTCCATCTTTTGTAATAATTGTTCTGCCTTTGGTATGATATATTCATAAAATGTGATAAGTTCCACAAAAATGTAGGGAACAATAATAAAATAATTTAAAAAATTTGAAAGCTTTGTCTTCTGTTAACAGCTATCAATTGCCTCAGCTGCTTGTTTAACTGCATTTCAAGTAATTCAGAGGAATAAAATGCTGGAGATCATATAATAGAAAGCATTTCAATGACTGTTCTATTTATACTGTTTTGCTCATCTAGTACTGCGCTGTTTTGCTGCATAATTCAGCTTTTCATTATCTTGTATTATCTGTAGCTCTAGTTGATCTCAAGTTCAAGAGAAAGAGAATGAAAAGATATGATGTGCAGACATCATTTCACCTAACCTTTTTGTTTCCACTTCTCAGGAATTCTAGAGACTAAACCCAACATACTTATGTATGCTAGAATGGGTCATTGACTGTAAACCGGGGCGCAACAGTAAATCTGTACTACTTTTATCTACTCTGGACATAATCAACTCTCACATTAAAAGGTGCAATTTATCAGACACAGCAGGGGTGAATTTGGCCATTAGATTTTGCAAAGAATTCTCTTTAGATTTCTTTAGGAACAAGCCATCATGCCATAACTGTGTAATCAAATAAACTGTTTCTAAAGGAATTGCTTGTATTTTTTTCTCAACTTGTCTTTCTACAAGTGCTTTTGTTGCCCACACAGACATTGGTAGTGATCTATACAAAATGCTTTTGTCTATGGCAGGTATGATAGAAATTACCATACCTGGGCATTATTTTTGTGCGCACAAATTCATGCAGAGCAGAACAGAATAAATAACTGTATATTCCTTCTTCCCAAACACAGTTAACTCTCAATTTTATAGAATAACCTAACAAATTGATAGCTGAATTTTTAAAATTACAAAAACTAAAAGCATATATAGATAAGCAAGAAAGATTTAGAGGAAATAATTAAAAAAAAAATCTAGGTGAAAGTTTTGATTATGAAGTAGTAAGACTCCCAGAGATGGATCTGAACTCAGCAGTCAAGTCTGAAAAATGTTACACAAGGCAATGCAAATATAGTGTATTATGTCTGGAACAGGTATTAAATACCTCTGCACCTGTTATAAAATGCACCTCCGCCACTGCTAACCTACCTATGATTCCACTGAAGCGTATGGAGAGGACTACAGTTAAGAAGGTAGTCCCAGCAGCCCATGGAGAAGACCACACCAGAGCAGATAACCACACTGCAGCCTGTGCAGGACCCCATGCTGGAGTAGGTGGATGTTTCCTGAAGGAACTGTGGCCTGCGGAGAGACCATGCTGGAGCAGATTTTGCTGACAAGCACTGCAGCCTGTGGAGGACCCGCTCTGGAGCAGACTGAAGGGCTGCAACCCATGGCAAGGACCAACACTGGAGCAGGGGAACAGCGTGCAAAGGAAGGAACAGCAGAGAGGACCTGTTATGGACTGACCACAACCCCCCGTTCCCCATCCCCATGCACCACGTGGGGAGCGGTAAGGTAGAGGAGTTGGGAATAAAAGGGTGAAGTTGAGTCTGGGAAGAAGGGAGAGTGGGGAGGCAGTATTTTAGTTTTCGTCTTTGCTTGTCACCATCCTACTCTATCTGGCAATAAATTAAATTCATTTTCCCTGAGTCCAGTCTGTTTTGCCTGTGATGGTAACTGGCAAGTGACCTCCCTGTCTTTATCCCAGCCCACGAGCTTTTACATCTTATTTTCTCCCCTGTGTCCTGTTAAGGAGGGGGAGTGAGAGAGCAGCTGGGTGGGGGTCTGGCAACTGGCCAACCCACCACAGTAGCCCACCAAAGTTTGTGCTGATAAAATTCATAACAATAACCAAGTATTTGTAGAATTCTTAAGTAATGAGTAACTCTACTGCTATTATTTTGGACATGGTTCATTTTCTACAGTGACTTTCTCATGTTCTGAATCCCTGTTATTTTCCTGAGCTTTCTCTATATAGAAGTAGAGCACTTCAAACTGATATTTTGCTCAGACATTATCTCAAAAATACATCAATACAGACAAGACTGAAAAAGGTAAAGGAATACAATGTATAGGTAAAATATAGATCTCTCATAAATTTGGCAAGATGTCTCTTTATAAATAAAACCAACCAAAAAACCAAACAAAATCCAATTCCCCCCCCCAAAAAAAAAAAAAATCCCAGAACAGATCCAGCTATTATGTAAATCCCTCTCCTAGGGACGTGGCCTGTCTTCTAGTGTGGTGGATGTTAGGGTTCCTTAAAGAAGCCAAATCTCCAGAAGCAATCTGTTCATATGCAGAGATACGATAGAGTACAAAGACACATGGAAATTTTTTAAGTGAGTAAGATCTACTGTAGGAAAAAAATCTCTCCAGCAACATGGATGAGACAGCGCCAAGGGATACAGTCCTGTTTTTAGGAAGAGAGTATGAAATTTTGACCTGCCTGAAATCAGTTAAAGAAAATGCTCGTGTCAAGGTTAGTGTTTTCTTGCAACATAAACTGTGTTTTGAAAGAGACTGTAACTCTTTCATCAGATCAAAGAATGAACAAGTAGACCACAGAATTATTTAATAGATGGGGCAATGAGGCCACACAGAGATACACAAAGAGCAGTCAGTCTGTGGAATCCACCTGACAAGCAAAGAGACTGACAATATTCAAAATATTTAAGAACTTCATATAAATAATGAAGACTTCTCTAGCTAAATTAACTGGAACAAAAACTAATGGAGGGATGGAACAAAAGGAATCTGCAGAAGGAAATTTTTCTGTTTTGACAGGTTATTCCATAATTTTCTACTACAGGAATCCCTGAACATCTTATGTTGCTGTTACATGGTTATGATGAGAAATAAGGTACTGGTAAACATATGAAACAAATATATTAAAGACACATTACAGTTATAAAACAGCTTCATTTAGGATTCATTAATAAAGCAAGATAGCAAACATTAGAGGAAAAAGCTCATGAAGGAGGAAAACAGATCTGTGGGTGCATCCATACAAATCAACTTTAAACACGAACAGGGTTTCTTTGCCTGAGGGCTGCTGACATTGAATGGCTCATGTCTCTATAGCGAAACTCTCTCCTGTCTCCTCTCAAACAGAGCGGAGAAATCCATGCTGTGTACCAGGATCTGTCCTGTGCTAGCTCCTGAACAGTTTTTGAGGTGTGTTTAGGAGAATACTAGCTGGTACAGGCTAAAACCATAAGGTTCATGCCAATAAGTGAAGAGTAGGGACAGTTGTGAAACAGTGCTCAAGCTTGCACCTTGGCAGAGTATGGTTTACTGCCAGAGGTACAGCATGCAATTCTCTCTGTAAAATCAACTTCTCTTCTCCAGGCAGAACACACCCTGATCCCTCAATCTTTCCTCACAGATCAAGAGCTGCAGCCATTTAATTGATTGAGTACTGAGAGTACTTCTACAGCTTTTGTTTGTATATAAAAAAAAAAAATTTGCAAACATTCATAAACCTCTGTCTTAACTAGGATTAAGATCCCTTGGGTTAAACATGTTAGCAGCTTTTCAGGAAATAAAAAAATCTCTACATATCCATTACAGAGACATAGGATACTATGAGATAAAATAACGAAGATTCTCTTCTGCTTCTCCCTATTGTTTCTTGGGAGAAATTTGTTGGGGTTTTTTTTTGTGACTTGCTGAAAGATGTCCATGGACATAATGTGTGTAGATGCAGATGCAGAAATATGAAAACTAGCAGAAGATATGCTAAGAGAGGATTCTTTAGTCTTCCTTCACCACACTATCCTAGCTAAGATGTTGAGACTGTCAATTACAACTTTCTTAGCCCATAAACCAGCTCCTGGGCTGTTCTTCATCTAAGAAAATAACCTTGTCACAAAAGTGGTCTGAGCAGTGGAAAGTAGTATTTTTTTTTTTTTAAGACCACTGTTAGTGGTTGAAATGTGAATGCTCTGTAGCTCTATACCACAATATTACATCTAGATTGAGTGATCATGAACTAGTGAAATTAGACTGAGTTTTAGTGAATAAAACCAGATTTTGCATTACTGGTAGTTCATTATTTTTTTTTCCATTTTGACCCACTTGACCTGGCACCCTGTCAGTCAGATACTTTCCTCTTGATGTCTTTTAGATTTCCCATACTCCTTGCACTCCAGTTCTTCAGAATTGGAAGCCATTTCGGAACTGAAAGAAGCAAAGGAATTAATTACCATACCAATTACACAAGTCTAGGTTACATCATGATTTTGTCAATGGAATGTTTGATCTGGTAAACTGTCTGAGGAGGAGGAGAAAACTCTCCTCTTCATAAAATACCTGCTTTTTAAAAATACATGCTTACATTGCCACTCTTTTCCTAATTTTGGATAGATTTTCCAATTTTCTTTCTTGTAACCCAGTATTTCAAATCCTCTTGCTTATCTTATCTGTCCTTTAGTCAGCTAATACATCTAGGCTGCAGTATTTTGACTGCAGATAGTGGTTTAAATCAATCTACCTATCTTAAAAGCAATGAGAATTAAATGTCTTGAATTGCTTTTTCTTACCACTATTTCTATAATGAACATAAATTACTATAAATTTGCTTTCACTCTACCAGTATAATGCTTACATTTCTCTTTAAGAATTTTATGGGAAAGATTTTGAAATTTTATAAATTTTATTATCTTTCTTGAGGCATTTTTTTTTCTGTTTCCTTTCAATTTACAAAAGAACCAGAGCAAAAAAAGGGACATGCCAAAGTGTGAATATTTTCATTTCACTCTCTTTTTGTCTTCTTTGTACTTCTATAAGTTTAATTCTGCAGCTGAGAAATATATCTCAAGAGAAACTTGCTCAAACCAGAATGTTCCCCCAATATAATTTAATTTGACAAATATTATATTTTCTTTAAGAGAATTTTGCACATTTTGTACAAAACAAAAGTATAAAAAGGTGAATTCCAGCACTGAAAATCTATAAGCTGTAGACATAAACAAGAAGGTGAGCTGACGTAATAAGGAAATATTTTTTCTTATATTTAGAAGGAAAAAAATAATGCACTTGTTAAAGACATAAAATAACATTTATTAGAGAATGATCTTAAGTGGTTGTAATCTATAGATTTTTCTAAAAATTCTGCTGAAAAACTTACTTATCAGCGAGTATCTACTTGCTAAATGATGCTCAGCTGTCCTTACCTGTTTCCCAAAGAGTGATCTCTGGAGCTTTTAACTAACATATTGACCTTTTACTGGGTCTAATAACCATCCGCTGTAATTTCTTTCTAGAATAGCCCAAATTTCTGACTCTATTATTCAAAGTCTATATTTGTTCAGGAGTCATTAGACACCATGCTGTCCTCTCTAGAGGACTGAATGAAAAAGAAACACATGCATAAAGTGGATGACTGTGGTTACCCAGAGTCATGCTATTTGTATAGGGAATAGTAGTATAGAGGAAGACATAGTCATATCAATTTGAAAAAGCTTTGCTTTGATATATAACCAGGAGGCCTATTTTGCCCTTGGAACTGAAACAACTCTTGGCGACTGCTTATATTTCTGTAATCTATATTTTGAAAATTCGTACCTTTAGAGTCATATCTTCTCAAAGCTAGAAATTGCTGTTGCAACAAACTAAAATTACATATTATGTAGTGACAGCCAAAAAACTTATCTGTGAAAGATCTTAAAAGTTCAGCTATGGTTAGATATACTTTAAGAAAAAAATAAAGAAAAAGGAAAAAAAGCCAGCAGTCTGCAGATTCCGAGGGGTGAATAATTTTTTTCTGAAGTTATTCTAATTCACAGTTGAAAGTGGTTGAACCATTATATTCTGAGAGCAGATTTTAATTCTTAATTAACTACTACAACAATAAAGGATTTAGTAATGACATTCTCATTGAAGAACATGTTGCACCATTCATCCAACTTTGCTATCACTGTGTGGTAAATTAAAAATAACTCCGTCTCTCCTTTCAGTACATGCTCTTGTCTCATTCATCATGTCTAATGCATTCTAATCTAAGTTGTCTTTATTCAAAAGACCACTGATTACATAGAATACTTCAGGTTCAAGGGGACTTCAGGAGATCTCCAGTCCAACTTTCTGCTCAGAGGAGCATCAACTATTAATTAAGTCCAGGTTGCTCAAAGCTTTATGCTTTGGGGTCTTGAAAACCTCCTAGGACAGAGAATGACAACCCCTCTAGGCAACCTGTTCCACTGCTCAACTGTTTTCATTGTGAATATATTATTTTCCTAATATGAGGTCAGAACCTCTTGTTTCACCTTATGCCCATTGTTTCCTCTCTCTATGTGCCTCCTTAAACAGCCTGCCTCTGTATTTTCAATAATTTCCTCTTAAGTATTGGAGGCTGCTATGAGTTCTACCACATCCCCTAGAAACTGTCCATGCTGAACAAGCCCAGTTTTCTCAGCTTCGTCTCATGTGGGATGTGCTGTAGACCCTGACCATGCTCCTGGCCCTGTAAGGGACTTTCTTCAAGACTATCAACATCTTTCTTTTACTTGGGGGAGCCAAGCTGGATGTATTCCAGATGTTGACTCATGAATGCTGAATGAAAAGGAATAAGCAATCAGTAGATTGATTCTCTTAACCTATTGGGTATGTTCCTGCTGATACAGGTAAGTATGCTTTATCTTTCCTTACTGCCCAGGTGCATTACTAACTCAAATCTAGCTTGCTGTCCACAAGGTCCCCTAGGTCCTTATCAAAAGAACTGTTCACCAGCCAGTCAGTGCCCAGCTTGTACCACTCCAAAAGGTAAGGCAGGAGAATTCATTAATTTCCACAATCTCACTTTTGTACAAAAGGGTAAGCAGAAATAGTTCTAAAGCTATAAAGTTTTTTCTGCATAAGTTTTAATTTCAGATAAAATAATTTTCATAGATGTAAGCAGTTTTAAACTCAGACTGAGGCTAGACTGTATGCTTTGTTCAAAGAATCACAGAATGGTTGAGATTGGAAGAGACATTTGAAGGTAATCTGGTCCAATATCACCAATAGGTTCACCTACAGCAGGTTGCCCAGGACCACGTGCAGATGAATTTTTAAGATCTCCAAGGGTGGTAACTCCACAAACTCCCTGGGCAACCTGTGCCAGTGTTCAGTCACTTTCACAGTAAAAGAAGCTTTTCTTTATGTTCAGACAGAACCTGTTCAGATGCCCTGTCACTAGACACCACTAAAAAGAGCCTGGCTCCATCTACTTTGCACTCTTCCTTCAGATATTTATATACCTTGTTAAGATCCTGCCTGAGACTTCTCTTCTCTAGGATTAACAGTCCCAGCTCTCTCAGCCTTTCCTTACAAGTGAGATGCTCCAGCACCTTAATCATCTTCATGGCCCTTTGTTGGACTTACAGAAACTTATTACACTTATTGCTGTTTATCCAACAGAAACAAATTATATCAACACTGTATGGCTGTAATAATTATCTTCACCAAGCACAAGTATGTCTGTTCAGGAACTTGCCACAATAGTTTTACTATTCTAAGAATCTTCCAAACCCAAGATTTTTTAAAAGCTGGTATTCTACTCAATTTTTATACATAAATAAATTACAGTGATGGAAGTTAAAGGGACTTATAAATACCTGTGGTAACTGAGAAAGGACTTTAGTACTTACAAATACAGAAACCAGTATCAGAGGTGAGCTAATGAACCTAATGATCTAAAGGTAACCATGTCCCCTGCACTCTTTTTATGCTAAAGCTTTGCAAGTAAGTTATGAAGTAGATTAATTGTGTAAGCATAAAATCTTATGACATCTATAGAAGATATTGAGCAGTAGTCATGGTGCATTGAATCTATGGCAGATCACACACTTTTACTCAATGGAGTTTATTAAAATGACAGTAAAACAAATCATTAGGCTAATGTTAATTAATGATTAAGCAAAAAAATTAGCCAAGCAGGTGACCAACTTATCTGCTTGAGCTGAATATCAGCTTAATTCCTGCCTCAAGTCTTTTGTGCTATTAGATTATAAATAGAATTTTAACTAAGTATAACAAAATTGTTAAGCTTAATTATTGCATAGTAATAGCTATAGTCTATATTTGATCTCCATACAAAATAAATGGAAATCTATGCATAGAATTGTAATGACTTGGGCTGGCTGTAAATATAATAAAGGATGAGTTGAGATTTCATATTTAGGAGAGAAGAACAAACTTAAATGAAACAAAATGCATCTACAAAGCCTTACTGGAGGATATAAAGTAACTAGAAAAGTAATTTAAATATTAATTTAAAGGAAGAGAACTGAACAAATAACCATCCCCAAGCTGCTGTACTTGTAGCAGAAACCTTCCCTCCACCCCTCCCCAACAAGAACATCAAAGACCCATGGAATACATTCAAGAACTGTGTGCATAACTCACATGCTTTGTATTAGCATGTCCCCTTTTCTCACTAGTCCTGAAAACTGAGTTAATCAGAGAACTATGGTAGGTAAATGTTCCAAATAAAGCAATCAAAGGCATCTCTGCTCATGCTTGTTGCTGTCATTAATATCTGCTGTAGTTTTTAGATGCCGATAGGTGCCATTCTAGGAAAAGGTCTTAAGAGCTTACACTTTATTGCAAGGTGTAAATTACTGAAGAGTGTTTATTCACCTAGATAGGTGGCTGGTTAGAGGGCAATTGCCATTTCTAGCATCTGTGTTGACTATAGAGTTGATAGTGAATTGTTACCCAGCTCCTTTAAAACAAAGGTTTAAAACCAGCCTTTCAGAGAGGCAGAGCTGGTGGTTTTTTTACATCCTTATGTAACATCAGCTGTGCCTGTAAAGAAGAGAGAGTTCCTTATTGAAGGAGAACACAGCAGAAATAAAAAGAACAGCTGTCTATTTAAGTTTCAACTGCCAAACAATTTTTAAGCTGTTGGTCGAGATGCTTCTTAGATTTAGAGACTGACTTGCTTTGATTTAGAGTTCTGTCATGTTTAAAACTCTCTAAATAGAGTGCCAAGGGTGTATGTCTGTAGATATGTGCTAAAGTATGTATTTTTCACTATGATTGATCGATGCAGGCATATTTTTGAGCATGTGGTGTCTGGAAGTTACCCATATTGTTCAAGCAGATATATTTTCTAACGTGGTGTCTGAAAGTTACCCATGTTGTTCAAATAATCATAATGTGGAGTGTTTACAAAGTTTTTAACATTGCTATGGTCTTTTTTTTTTCCCCCTTTTTTTTTTTTTCTGAGAAATTAGAACAGTGTTCTGTCTTTAGCTATTTAGTAGGCTTTAGTGGATATTTACTAGGCTTTTATCTAAAAAAATTTGGAATACATTTGTGCCATTTTCAATAATTTTGCACAAACAAGCTTTTGGACTGCATTTCAGCAGAGAGTTAAGGCATGATGCACAAAAAAAAAAAGGGGGGAGAAAAGGGGGAGAGCAACAGTCACTTGTAATATTGTTTCCAGACTACCTACCATTGCAAAAACAGCTTTATAGCAATCTTGATATCTAGACCATAGAATCCACATGAATTTCTGAGTGCCATGGATTGCTCGCTTATTTAGCAAGCTTGATTTCTACATAGTGGAAGCCATAGTTGTTCCAAATTTTTGCCTATGAAGAAAACAGAGCAAATTAAAGCGTACTTGACAGATTTACAGTATCTTCATAGCATGCTGAGATACCTGTAATTCAGAGGCAAAAGTGGTATCTTCTCTACACACAGACAAAACTATAGGGCTGTACATTTTCCTTACATGGTATTCTGTGAGCCCTTCTTAGGCTTCAATAGCATATTAAAATTGGTATGGAAGAAAAATAAGAAGTGATAGCATTAAGGAAAAATCAAGGCTGAGCCTTGGAACAAGAACTATGTAAACAGTTGTGCTTTGTTGACTGGAATTTTTGAAATTCAAAACCTAAAATATAAATTAGGGTTGGGCCTGAGGATACAGTGATGCCAGAAGAAAGCACCATGAGTCCTTTGTCCATGGCACTTTCATGTACGAGTCAGATAAAGATTCATATTTATGTTTTAAATCTAGAGAGATCATTGTTACTGTCTCATCTGATCTTCTGTAGACCAAAAGCCTAGGACTTTCAGAACCTGTAATCTAATTGCAAATGTAATTTCAGAGTAAGGTTTTCTCGTGTATAAATGGCTTGTTTCTGACAGTTGTACTTGGATATAACATGAGAATAGCCACTGATCCACAGCTGTAGTTAATATCCCTGGTTTGGGCTGTTTGTATTTTTTTTGGTGTCTCTCAACAGCATGGGAACTGGTTGTTTAGTTCCTGTAACCATCTTCCAGGTGTCCCAATTGCTTTTCTGTTCACACATTCAGGAGTAAGTTATTTATCTTATATCGGTCAGTTGTAGCAGTACTTTCAGATTCATAAATGTATTCATGAAAGGAAATCGATTCCAAATTGTCAGTAAGAAGTAGACTCAGGATTACCTGTAGTTTTCACAGAGTGCCTGTTTTCTGTATTCGTGCAATAAACGTCTGGATAGTCAAAATGTCCTACAATTAGTTAATTTTTTTTCCTCCCTTTGCTCTTCCTCTTGCCTTTATGATCTACCAATGATCAGGGTTAATTTGGTTTGATTGCTGGGAGGTGTTTTGTTCACTGTAATCTTAGTAAGGAATGTAGGTCTTAATTCATCGAGTTCTGAGCCAGTAGCATCATATACCACTTTGATTTTACTACTCTTCTTTTCCCTTTTTCACTCTTTCCCAAAAGCATGAGAGAATTTGTTTATGCTTATTGGTAGAGTAAAAGCAGTACAGAGATATTCTTCAGTCTTTAATAAACATTTTTGCATATCATGTTTTGTTAAAAATTATCTGGTTATCCCTCATATGTATTTGTACATTTAACTTTAATGGGTAGGAAAAAATGGTATTGCACAAAATGTGTACAGGATTTGTGAATGCCAGGATAAGGGGTTTTTGGGTCACCAGGTGACCTGAAAGGGGTTTGTAATTCCCTGTTTTTAAGAAAAGACTTTTTAATTCTCATTTTAGAATATTTGGAAAGAGATCATATTTCTCCCCAGGCTAGTTTTTTGCTTCTCTAACTAGAGGAGATTTTTCTGTGTTGTGAGTGTACTCTGGTGCACCTGCTCTTTGTCCAAAAGTCAGTGTACTACAAATTCTTCTGTGTTTAATTATTTTGCATGCCCCAGTTATTTTTAGCAGTCAGTTCTTGTTATAAAGAATTACTATTTCACTGCCAGTAGAGGGAGCACTTATCATTGGATTTTACCAGACAAAATGAATGAAAATAACAGCAGCTTTTTTATATTCTAAATGCATTTCTATTTAATTCATTAACAAAGAGTAGTTACTTTTTTATTAAATAATCAAGCTTTTAACACTGTTTAGTTATTACGGTCATTCTGAAAATACTAGTGTGTCACTTTTATGAAATTTTAGGGCGAGATGCCTGCAAGTAATTTTATTTCAAGGACAAAATTATTGCCTGACATTAGTCATCTGCTCGAGTTCTCATAAGCAGTCCTTTAAAATCAGTTGGTATATAATCCAGAATCAGTCTTTACCTACTTAACCTTTAAAATCTGCAATAACTTCACCCAAAGGGGATCATCAGAATAAAGATAAATTTAGTATTGTAATTAGTATTTCACACAGTGGTTTTCCTTTTAAAAATTTCCAGTGAAACTATATTTTGGTTTTAACATGTTGTGTTTACATTGTCATGGAAACAAGTATTTTTGAGTAACTTAGAAATTAGTTCTTAAATTACAACATGCTTGAAAATAACATTGTTTATCTTGTTTTTCTTTATTTTCATCGCTTGTATTGGAATGAACTTTTATCACTCCTTTGCATTACAAGCTGTCAAGCTGCAGGGAGTCTTCTTGCGTGGGTTCTTCTAGAGCTGCATTTTATGTTTTCATTTTTTTGTACATTCTTGTTTTATCAAGCTACAATCTTGAAGCTAGCTGAACACCCCAAACACAAGTTTCTGTAGGAGTTACTACTTGGCAGCTCTCAAGACATATAATTTTTGTAATATTTAATATATTTTTTAGCATTATAGCAATAGGCCAATTAAGATTATTTGATTGCAGGTGGATCTTTTTTTGACTAGTAATTAATCACTGTCAAACCCCTGAATAGTCAGTAAAAGCCATGCTAGCTATGGTTCCAACTCCCAAGCCAACATCTCCCTGTTAAAAGTTAATGGCAATCAATCATAGATTATGGCTTACTATCACACAAAGGAGCTGTATTTTTGTTGTTGTTATGTATGTTTGTGAACATGGGCTATAAAGTATACACATATCATATTCATTTCAATGTAATTGGTTTATCAATATGCATTTAATAAGCAATACTTCTATGATTTTGAAGTGAAATTTTCTGGGGCATTCTGAGCACACCCTAATACTGTTTGCTCCTGCTCTTTTTTTCTTTAAAGAAACTCTGCTATTGCTGTTTCTTTGTTAGCAAAAAAACCCCCCACAAACACCACATGCAGATTTACTCTTAGCATCGACACAGATATGTACTATTACACATGCCTCTACCTTTTTATATCTCTATAGCACACAAGAAAGTAGCACACTGTGACTTCTGGGTCAAACTTTAAATTAGGACACAAAACTAAACTTCTTGCATGTACTTGTTTAAAACAAAGGAAGATATTGTCATAGCTGAACCTTTTAACTCTCAACATTGTTACTGCTGATGCTGCCCGAAAAACCACCTAACTCTTCTTATGTCTAGCTACTACCCTTTGATTTGTGTCTTGTAGCTTTTGACTACAAGATGAGGAAACAGTATCTAAGCAGGCATAAAAAAATTCAACTTCTCCTATTTCTGTCCCAGCTTATTTTTCCAGAAAAAGGCAATGAAAGCCTTTTTTTTTTAGAAATTATTTACTAAAATAGAAAAATCACAGCTCTTAAAGCATTTTAAGTACATTGGCATTCATTTCTAACAGAACTTTCTCTAGTATTTCTTGGGGTCTGGGGATTTCTTTTCTGCTCTGTGGATACCCTCTGTATTGTGAGCCTGAGCGCTCATGAAGTGCATATTATAATTAAAATCCTACCTTTGAAATTTTTCTCAGTGTGGGAAAATGACCCTTTCACTTGTTAGAGCCAACTTCTCCTGTGCTGTCTGATTATAATTTCAGTATTTTCCACTGGTTTTAACCTGTGTTTTGAAATCTCATTGAGGATTAAGACTGTGTATACTCATGGATCTATGAAGATATGTGTGCATTTATAAGTTTTAAAAAATAGACACTAGGAATGTAAGTTGTTTTAGAGGTTCTTCTTCTCTTTAAAAGTATTCTGCTATATGTTCAAGTAAAAGCAATAGGGACTTAGTTTCTAGATAACTTTCATCATTGATACTTAAACAACAAAAGTCATTAATGATTAAAAATAATACATCATGACATCTGAATGGATTTACTTAAAAATGTTTCATTTAAAGCAACCATGGAAAATGTTGGTGCATTATTTACCAAACTTCTCTAGTAAAAATTATTTAAATTTAGTGCTTCATTTTTATATTCCTGACAAAATGGTTTGATAGTTTCATTTTGATTCAATGTATTTATTTTTTATTTTAGAAGACTGCAGATGTCTGAGTGAAAGTATTTTTTTCTATCCAAAGTAAAATGCTTTTCCTACTGTAAACAATTGTTAGAAAAGCTAAAACTCCTTAGTTCACATACCTGTAATGACAAAAGACAATCCTTTCCCCCTCAAAGCTGAAGACTGGGGGGGGGGGACAGGGGGAAAAAAAAGGAACAATTTGAGTGGGAAAGCATTATCCCCATTTTCCAGATGAAGAACTGGAGCATGGTTTTCAATTGGTTTGTCTACTGAGAGGTCTAGAGGGTGAAGTGAGCTTGACATTTGAGAGACTGAAGAAAATTTCTTTATGTACTGTTCTGAAGGGGAAGTAATACTCTGAGGATACGGACTAATACTTCTGAAAATGAAGCAGTGGATTTCTCACTCTGTTTTCCTGTAATGAAAACAGAGAAAAAAAAAAAAAAACTCAAATATCCCTTTTAAAAGGGACTTATTAAAAAATCATGCATGCATTTCTCAAGAAATTTGAAAAAAACAATACACCACTGTTGTTTAGCAGAAATAATAATTTATAGTAAGTAGAGTATTTTATAGAGTTTTTTTGATTCATTCTTTTTTTAATTGTTTTACCACAATGTTCCCTTTTTTTCTTTGCTCTAGGATGTGCTTCATGCAATTATTCCCAAACTATGATTTTACCATCCTAACATTTCCTGTTAAGTAACTGTCTTCCAGTTATTTCTGTTATTTTTATCTATCCCTGCTTCATTTTTTTTCTTGTTTTATTTTCTCTGCTATTTTAAATGCTTTTACCTTCATAATTTTTTTCTATTCCAACTGAAAAGCCTCTTCCCCACCTGCCACCCTAATATCTCCATATAAACAAGTAATGACCACCCAGTCCTAAACAAAATTTTTGTTCTAGTGCTTTTTGTTAATAAAAGAGCATCCTTTTCTGGGAAGAGGATTAAAATGAACTCTGGTAGAAGAGTCCTCATTGTCAGAGGCAAAGTATGAGAGTCAGAACCACCTTAGCATCAGTATGAGGAATTTTGTGTATCTCTTAAGATGGCTGATAAGCACATAATTAATTAATTCCTTTTTCTCCTACCTTTTGCCACCTTCGTTTTTCTGGAACGACAGATATAGATCTTGGAAGTCATAATGAACCTGAGGCCTGTGGAAATCCAACTATTTTGAAGTCATTTCAGTTAAATTTCCTCAGAGAAAGACAATCAATAGAGTTCTAAAAGTAGTTTAGTATAGAAGAAACTGGTAACTCCAGCTCCTATATTAATCTTCATTATAAAAGGGTTTTAAAATGCTCATCCTGTTCTTGCCACTGACTGAGAGTTTAACTATTAATCTTAGTAAACATATGACTGGGCTTTTTTTCTGTGTTTATTCTGCACCTGTCAGAAGATAACTAAAGAGATGCTGGATTTCTGCACCGTCTTCCTTTTTGTTTTGAGAGTCACAGAACAACTGAGCAAGAACCATTTTGGTCACAGCAATCTCTCTTTCTCTCTCCATCTTTTTTAAAAATATAGCATTATTTTTGCAAGGTGGGCTTGATATCAAGCCTACCGAGATCAAAACAAGCTGTTTCCATCATCTCATTAACCTCAGCATACTTCGCTTTTGACTAAATTTCAGTTTCTCTAACTGAGATTGAAATTTTACAGGCAGAGAAACCCCTATTTCCTCTAGGATACTGAACTAAAATCTAATTAGAGATTTCACTGCTATTGCTCTTTTTTACAAAAATCCTTTGGTATTTTCTTGTAGCTCCATAAAGCCTGCTATATAATTGCAAGTGGTTCAGCAAGTTCATTAACTATTTCCCTTAACACATAACATACTGACCTGCTGACTTATATATGCTAAAATTTTCCAAATATTTTCTTATCTACTTTTATCAACAGCTATATTGACCTGGTCTTCATTAATTCTTAATTATTCAGACAATTTTCATCTTTACGTAAGAGCACTTTAAAAAAAAATAAATGTAGAAGCTTGGTTATTTTAGAATTACCATTGATTTGCTTGCACTCATCATTACTACACTTAAGTTATCTGTACTGCCTTCCTAGCTCCCCACATCTCACCTTCTGATCTGTTGGTGAACATTACCTTGCTTTTTTTCTAAATTTCCCTGGCAAGCATTAATTTAGGGAATGATGTTATCATGGAATATGGTCTCCTGAAAGGGGAGCATGGAGTTAGTCAAGATGATAAAAAAAACCCTCGATAACACATTTATTTTGTAAACGTGGGCTTTGCAGTTACATTAAAACAATGAAACAACTTCAGCATCCAGCTGCATCTATAAATTAATGTGATTGGATGCAGCACCCCCCGTAAACATTTCTGGGTCAGATTTTGACAGCCTCAATGAGTGTAACCGTTCAATGTGAATAAGGTTTGCAAAATATATCTCCAGTGGATTATAGGAGGTTGTAGAGAGGTGAGGGTCGGTCTCTTCTCCCAGGTAACAAGTGATAGGACGAGAGGAAATGGCCTCAAGTTGCGCCAGGGGAGGTTTAGACTGGATATTAGGAAATTTTTCTTCACTGAAAGGGTTATCAAGCACTGGAAGAGGCTGCCCAGGGAAGTGGTTGAGTCGCCATCCCTGGAGGTATTTAAAAGACGTTTGGATGAGGTGCTTAGGGACATGGTATAGTGGTGGTCTTGGTAGTGTTAGGTTTACGGTTGGACTTGATGATCTTAAAGGTCTTTTCCAACCTATACGATTCTGTGATTCTGTGATAGCTCTACCTAAGCTGTGATCATTTTTTTTCCCCACCTCTTGTACTTTTCACTTTCTTGCCTCCTCTTATGTTTTGTTATAGAAATCTAGGCAGGCTACTTGAAGCCCACTGCACATCTACTGCACAAAGTAGTAGTGTCACAGAAGCTACCTGGAAATCTCATAATTTATTTTCTGGTTTTTAGTTTCCTCAGTTGCTCTACATTGCAAATTTTGGGAAGAAAGATTCATATGCCAGACCCATGCTCACCCTGCCTGATGTTCTCGGCTCTGCTGGTGTTTTTCAGGACAGGATTTTTTATTTGGTTCTCATCCACCCTTTTACCCTTGCAGTGACAAGATACAGTGGTTTTATTGTGATTGCTTCCTGTGCAACCATCTGTGGCTGTAGCTAACATACTTTTTTTTCAATCTGCTCTATGGGCTACAGTCTGGTCTACATGGAACGAAAATATGATTGCTGAAAGAGTTTTTCTATCAGTGAAAAGCTGATGTAGTTATTTGTCTCATGCATATATCTTACTGTGTATGTAATAATAAAACTTTCATTTTGGCCTTCTAATACTGTTTGGGGTCTGTTCCAAAATGAAAATCCTTAACAGTCTTAGGAAATCACACTCCTTTTCTCAGATAATTCTTACAATCAGCAAATGGAGAGTTGAAGCTTTCAGGAACATATGTGGGTAGGTACACATTCATGTTCTACCAAGCGAACATTGTTAACAGATCTAACAGTAATTTCTGCAAGATGTAGTACTAGTAAACAAGATGGCTGGGACTATATATTATCGATCAGTTATTTATTGTGGTTTTGAGTTATAATTATCATAATAAAGTATGTCTTTCTATTTTTATGTAATTTGAACCACTTCAGTGAAATAATGAGTTATTCTAAGTAAATGCCCATACCATTTAGACCCAATGCTAGAGAGCTGAACAAGGATTTCTAAATCTTGAAGAATTTTATCTTATGAGGTCTGCTCATGTTACTCATTGTATTTGCCTTAGTGTTTTTGGAACAGTTCTAAGTCTGTAACTGAACTTGTGAATCTTCTTGATAGAAGGATGCTGTTTTCTTTTTTCTTGCTTTTTCCTTTCTTCTCCCACTTTGTACCTCAAAAAATATTGTCCAAATATTCCCGAGTGTTTTAATTAATTTAGATATTATTTAGATTAGTTTAGGCATGCTTAAACTTTTAGATACTTGTTGTTCTTTAAGATTCAACCAGTAATAAAAGTTAATAATGATAAACAAATAAATAATATCTTTTCAGGCAATACTTTTAGTCCAGTCCAAAACAAGGGCAAAAGTATAATACTTGAGGAGACACTTCGACTGTAATTGTTTTATAGAGTTACTGACATCTGAAGTCCTTGAAATAAGTGGTTTGATCAATGAAAATATTTTTGCATTATTTTATCAAGAAACCCTGCCAACTGAGAAAAGATAAAAGCATTTTAGGAGGCTAAATAGACTTAATAAGGAAAAAAAACCTATTGAGTTTTATGACTTAGCCACATTTTAAATTTGTATCCCATGTATCAAGCAAAGTAATTGAGTCTAGAATTATTGTTTTTCATACTAAAAGTATAATTTCTAAGCCTTCCAGTCCTTAATCTTGTTAAGACAGGGACCTATACATGGTCATTAAAAAAAAAAAAAAAAAAAAAGCTATATCTCTATACGTGAGAGGTTGAACTATATTTTTAATTGTCTATTATATTCTTGAAAGGCTGCAAAATTTTTGATTGTTAACTTTGAACCACTCCTGTTGAAAATAGAAATATTTTAATTATTAATGCATATTTGGAAGTGCAAGCTCTTAAAAAGCTTAATTACTTTTTGATATTGAAATCCCAGCAAAGTACTTATTTATTTTTGTCTACCCAAATAATTGCTTAATAACTGAAGGCAACTTAAACATGAAAACTAGGAGGCAAGTCACTTAAACCTTAAAGTGGAAAGAAGGACTGTTGGGGAAATCATAGAATCATAGAATGGTTTGGGTTGGAAGAGACCTTTAAAGGTCATCTAGTCCAACCCCCTGTCACGAGCAGGGACATCTTCAACTAGATCAGGTTACTCAAAGCCCCATCCAACCTGACCTTGAACACTTCCAGTGATGGGGCATCCACAAGTTCTCTGGGCAACCTGTTCCATTGTCTCGCCACTGTCTTTGTAAAAAATTTCTTCCTTATATCCAGCCTAAATCTATCCTCTTTAAGTTTAAAACTGTTGCCCCTTGTCCTGTCACTACAGGCCTTGATAAAAAGTCTCCCTCCATGTTTCTTATAAGCCCCCTTTATATATTGAAAGGCTGCAATAAGGTCTCCCTGGAGCCTTCTCTCCTCTAGGCTGAACAATCCCAAGTCTCTCAGCCTTTCTTCATAGGAGAGGTATTCCAGACCTCTGATCATTTTTGTGGCCCTCCTCTGGACCCGCTCCAACAGGTCCATGTCTTGTGCTGGGGGCTCCAGAGCTGGATGCAGTACTCCATGTGGGGTCTTACAACAGAGGAGTAAAGGGGGAGAATCACCTCCCTCGACCTGCTGGCCACACTTCTTTTGATGCACCCCAAGGTACGATTGGCTTTCTCGGCTGCAAGTACACATTGCCAGCTCATGTCCAATTTTTCGTCCACCAGTACCCCCAAGTCCTTCTGCCCGAGGCTGCTCTCAATCCATTCATCCCCCAGTCTGCATTGTTACTGGGGATTGCCCTGACCCAGGTGCAGGACCATACACTTGGCCTTATTGAACCTCATGAAGTTCACATGGGCCCACTTCTCAAGCTTGTCCAGGTCCCTCTGAATGGCATCCCTTCCCTCAAGCAAATCAACCACATGACTCAGCTTGGTGTCATCTGCAACCTTGCTGTGGATGTACTCAAGCCCACTATGTCATTGATGAAGATATTAAATAGTATGGGTCCCAGTACAGACCCTTGAGGGACATAATAATAATAATAATAATAATAATAATAATAATAATAATAATAATAATAATAATAATGATGTATAAAAGATTGCAGAAAGCTACTTAATAGGTAACACAATATCAGTAAGATATTAGCTCATACACAGAAAACTAAATGAAATGTTGGACAGTGAGATAGAATACTAGTGGTCCACTCAATCTTAGATTTAAAAAAGCATAAAAGAATATGGGAAAAGAAAAATAAGAAAAAAGATAATGACAACTACTGTTTGCTCTTTTCCTGACATAAAGAAAAAAAGAAAAAGAAAAAAAAAACATAACACAGACACATAAGGAGGTTTAATGCAAGTTTTACAAAAGTGGCCTACGGTACAAGAGTTAAAAAAAATGACATTAAATTGTAGGTAGTGATACCTTTCAATGTCACAGAGTAGAAAAGTGATCAGAGCTGCCAAAAGGAAACAGTCATAATTACAGAAGATAATCTCTAAGGATGTGATCTTCCATCTTTTTGCATCTATGGGTTACTTCCTATTTCCATTGGACCTCAAGAGTTGCAAAAATTTTGTAACAGTAATTAGTTTTAAAAATAAATAAATTAGCCGCATTTCTAAAATTAATTATATATAACTTCATTTTTCCCTCCTTACATCAACCTCAGACAATATCTTATTATCATTTTCTTATCTAATATATTGTAAAACTTTATTCCTGAGATTTGTAGACTGAGTCACTGAGCCTTACATCCTAATTTGTAATCTCTCTCTCTCTCTCTCCTCTCTCTCTCTCAAATAAATAAATAAATAAATAATCCTCTGTCTAACCTGAACAACTTCAAGACTAGCTTCTCAGCAGACCCAGTCAATATTCCTTGTTTTGAATATTTAATGCAAATATATCATAAGGCTCTAAAATATTCTTTGTGTGTTATCTCTAACATTTGATAATTTTATAAAGTGGAATTTCCATTCAGAATGGAGTTGCTTAAACCTATCAGTGCACCCCATAATAAGGAAAGAGTAACATAATTTTGTCTTTTTTTTTCCTGAAAGGGCAAACTTTTCAACTCTTTCCTGATTTAATTTTCTTTAGAATAGTAGTGCTATAGATTCCACACAATTTTATTTTGTATGACAGGAGATAAAAAATTAAAAATGGCAAAATGGAAAACTTCTCTTAAAGAGAGAGTCTTATGAGATGAATACATTTGTAGTACTTTGGTTGAGCTAAATTATACTGGTATATGTTTATTACACATTATATAAGAAATTATTATGAAAGCATGCAAACATTGTTCCAACTAACAGACTTTGCAATGGGATTACTCACAAGATTAGGTTTTGGTTTGATTGTTTAAGTCAAGTCTACTCCATGTAAATAAAATGGAATTTTATAGTAAACAAATGTCAAAATCAATGAACAAGGATGAGCAAATGAAATCACCATTTTTTCACTTCAGACAATACATTGTGGAGACCTATTAAATTTAATTACTTATTAAAGTGGATAACAGAGTTAATATCAAGTCCTGCAATTTGGTGGCAATAACGTTTGGTGATTTATAGTTATGTAATTATGTAAATGCACACAGAAACGCGCATTGACTTACATACACAAATCTGTACAAAAAAAACCCAAACCCAAAAAACTTTAACTGGTGAGTTGTCCCTAGCCAGCAGATAAGCCCTCACCCAGTTGCTCACTCCGTCCTCTCCAGTGGGATGGGGGACAGAATCAGAAGGGCAAAAGTGAGAATAACTTGTGGGTTGAGATAAAGACAATTTAATAAGTGAAGGGGAAAAATAGAAAAAAACAACAAGTGATGCAAAGATAGTCATTCACCACCTCCCACCAGCAGACTGATGCCCAGTCAGTCTCCAAGCAACAGCTACCTTGGATAACAACACCCCCTACACACCCAGTTTTATTGCTCAGCATGACGTCATATGGTATGGAATATCCCTTTGGTCAGTTGGGGTCAGCTGTCCCAGCGGTGTCCCCTCCCAACCTCCTGCACACCCCCAGCCCACTCGCTTGGGGGCAGAGTGGGAAAAAGAAGACTTTGATGCTGTGCAAGCACTGCTCCGCAACAGTCAAAACACTGGTGTATCAACACTTAGTCACAAATCTAAAACACAACCCTATACGGGCTGCTATGGAGAAAATTAACTTAATTCCATTCAGCCCCAGTACAAAGCATCTGCTGTTAACACTGTGTGCTCAACCTTAGATGATTAACATTTCAGAGTATCTGTTTTTTAGTACTTTTTGGGTGAAGAGGAGAACCATATTTAATCTTGATTATGATTACAAATACTACTGAAAATTGTGTATCAGATTTTGTGATTGGGAAAATGACATCTACTTATCTTATGGCTTCCTCCTAACACTTTGGTATGAACTGTGTAGGCAAATCATCTGTAATAGAAGGACACAGGTTTTGCACTGACTTGACAGTACAGGATCAGGATTGTCTGGACTTGCCCTGATCTGAGCCAGTTTAAACTTGTTTAGCTGTAATTACAGTTGTCTAACAATCAGGTAAGTATTTTCTAAATTTGTTTTAGTTTAATTTTAGTTTATGAAGAAAACAAGTAGTTATTCTGTGTCGGCTGAACTGTCTATGACTCCAGAATAAAATGTGGCATGGAAGAATGCAAACGTAGGATGATATCAGAGGTCCAAGGCTACAGAAGTGCAGCCTTGTATTTTTCAGGTAAAACCAGCTTTCAAGATGAGAGAGAGTAGAAAAATGGAATGATTGGCAACCAGTCAAAAGATAGAGCACGTATGTGTACTGTTTTCAGATAACGGAATAAAACCATGCAATCTCAAGACTGAGCAGGAAGAAACCATCAATATCAGCCTCTTCCTGCTGGAGAGGAGGAAGAAACTCCTTCCATGAACATCGCCTGGCGAAGATTACAGGATGCTGATGACTGGCTTTAGCCCTCTCTGACTGAAACCAACAGCCTTAGGACTCAGAGGAACACTGGAAATTTGAGCATAACACCAGAAAACTGGAAGATAGCATGAAGGTTTTCTTCTATATAAGAGTTTTAACTGTATTATTAATTAAGCTTTTTTTGGTATAAAATGGGGTTATGAGTATACGTTACTGACACTGGACTAATAATTTGGACAATTAGACTGTTAAAATTTTAATCAAATCAATAATAAACTCTTGACTCCCTGTATCAAGTGTGTTCCATTTTGTCCATGAAAAGGTTTCGAGCATAACAAATTGCATAAGGGTCCATGGTAGAAATATGGCTAAAATTCAGCTCTTTACTGCAGCAGTTGTCTAAACTCCAATACTATACTTTATTTTTTACATTTATTTTCTGTCATCTCCTTTGTTGAATAACTTTTTTTTTCTGTGACAACTTTTTTTTTTAAAGTAACTTTCAGGAAACAGTGTCATTTACTTATCTCCTAGAAATTAGACAGCAATTTATTTTCTTGGAAAGAGTCTCTTTGAGCACTAAATCCTAAGAAAGGATCTGGCAGATAAGTCATGCCATGAATGTCACAACTAACGATGCCTAGTTTCTTTTGGATTAGTTTTCTTGAACTGATTGGGTTAGCAGGGTTATACTGAGAAGTAATGCTATCAGCATGAAGAAAATATCTCCTCACACTGAGAATTTTGGTGACAACAGGCAAACCTTGCATGTTTGACAGAATAAATCAATCAATTATAATGTCTGTTCTCTACCTGGCCATCTACTTGCATAAAATATATAGCAGTGTATTTATCTTTGAGGCTTCTGTATGTTTATCAGTTTTCCTCGGAATATGAACATATTTACTAGGGAGGGGCCTTACTGACACATGGTGTTCAGATGTAAACATATATATCCAAGCTAGTTCTCCCAGGTTTCTGTAAAGCTGTTGGACATAAATAGGCACAATTCCTTTTGTGCAATTCAACTTATCCTAATGTAGTCATCTAAAAAGGTGAGAGGATTTGTGCTCTAAACCCACTTATTCTCTCCACTGAAAAAGAAACGTGATAAGATGTACAGACTTCTACTATCAGGACTACTAGTTTAACAGCTAAAGGTGACATCATCTTCCACACAAGTCAGATACTGACCAAAGAGGTTTAAAATCTTCCTGTGGCTTCCACAGAAATTTGCTGAGGAACTGTAGTGCTTTGGAACCATGGGACTGTAGAATAATTCAGGTGGAAAAGGACCTCAGAACTTTTCTGATTCTGCTCAAAACAGGGGCAGCTGTGAGGTCAGACCAGGTTGCTCAGGGCTTTGTCCAGTCAGGTCATGAAAATCTCCAAGGACAAAGACTGCACAACCTCTCCAGGCAATATCTTCCACCACTTGACTCTCCTCATGGGGAAAAATATTTTCTTTAAATTCAATCCAAGTCTGTCTTGTGAATACTTATTCCCATTATCTCTTGTCCTCCAACTACACACTGCTGTGAAGGGCCTGCCTCCATCTCCTTGATGAGCTCCCCCTAGGCACTGGGGAGCTTCTGTTAGGTCCCCCCCAAATTTGTCTCTTCTCCAGTCTAAGCAAGTCCTGGTCCCTCAGGCTTTCCTAACACAGCAAGTGCAATAGTCCCAACCTCTGAACTTGCCTCGGTGTGTATCAATGTCTTTCTTGTATTTGGGGGTACATTAAGATCCAACACAGCTCTAAGTTCTGTCTTTATTTATCTACTTTCACAGAACTATTGAACAACTCAGGAGTGCTTTGTGACTTCTAAGTTCTAAACAGTTTTACCTGTTTTTTCTATGCAAAAATTTATTCATTCAAGCTCACTGGTCTTGAATTAATTTTATTTTGAGATTTCTGTTCACATCTGAATCTCAAAGTAAAATTTAGGGAGATATAAGCCCCAGCAGATTAAACACCTCTGCATAACAAATCTGATTTTTCAACAGCTGTAGACAGGAACGTAGAAAATTTTATTCCTTCATTAAAGCTTACCAGCTGTATTTCCAATATTTGACTTTTAAATTTCCAAATACCATCTTTTTCTTCCCCAAATTTTCTTTGCTAATTACAGATGCAGGATAAATTTTCTAATTATACTTAACATCTTATATTGGTATATTTACCAACACAGACAGCTTCTTTTAACATATGGTTCATTTACTTGGTGTTATTAGCACATTGTAAATGTATTAAATACCCATGGTCAACAGTCATTTAAATCACTCAGACTTCATTTATTCAGTCACATTTAATTCACACATTCCTGAGACTGTTCTTTAAACAAAATATTATTTTCTTTTTTTTTTCCCTCTCCTTGCATGCAGTATGCAGTCTGTGTGTGAGTGTCATGCTATTACAAGACAGAGTATTATAGATGTAGAGAAAATATTTGTCTATATGTACACCCTTTGGAAAGATCAGTACTTGAAAAAGTCTTCGATAGAACCACACAGTACTGTGAATGGACATTTCATGGAACTTCTCTTTTTCAGAGAGAATCCTGATAAACCAGATGTATTGCCTCCAGAACATTTCAGTTATAGTTAAATAAAAAAGCTGAGTTAGGAAAAAAAAGACAGTTAAGCATATATATGTATTTGCTGCATCTCTTTCTTTGTAGCAACAACAAAGTCCTTTTAGAAATGGAATAGCCGTATAGTGGTTGATAAATATAGACCTCTGCCTTTCACTGAAAGCTCAACACTGAAGGCAGTGGCAACCAACCTTCTTCATAGACTGTGTTTTCATCGTTTAAATAAATGTATAATGGCTTGAAACGTTTTATTAGATCTGGGCTTGAGAAAGTTATTTATTTGGAAGAATTTATTTTCTCTGGGCATTTTCATCTGTTCTTAACAGAAACAAAGTTATATACTTTGAGAAGAATATAAAGCTTCCATTTAAATTAACTCTTGTCCTTCTAAAATTAATGGTATATGCATCCTACAATGTTTTGAATCTTATAGTTCCTATCAGAGGGAATTCTAGAGCAGGGTTATAACCTGTTATTCTCAGTTACAGGCTTGTAGTTCAAGGACTTTGAGAAGTTGTGGAGCAGACCACATAAACAGCTTTATAGAAAATATTTTTCAGTGAATTATTGCTAACAGTTATGTAGTAAAATTATGTAACCCTGTAGGGCTATGGAATACAGCAAGAAGTTTTACTGCTAGTGCCAGTTTGGCTTGATTTCTTCAGGGAAATGAGTTTTACTGTCCTCTGTGATCTATGGATACTCCACACAGATTATGACTTTCATTGTCTATTCTTACTTTTTAGATACATGTAGGGCTCAGCTTAATATAATTGCAGTGGAGGTCTTTCACAGATCAACAATTTCTTTTTTTTTTCCCAAACACAATATATATATATGCAAACATTACCAGTCTTTAAATCTGTTACTTAACGTTATGCAATCAACTTATTTACATAGTTTATTGCTTGGGGTTTTCTATTTATAGAGATTGATCAGTCACATTAGAATACAAACTTGTGCTCGTTTGCTGTGTATGGAACATGGTTTTGATCACTGAGACAATGAAAATTATTGCACTGACAGTATTTTAGTTTAGAAAAATAAAATGTGACTAATTCTGGTTTTAGACAAGACTTGCACATAATTTTCACTGGAAATCCTAAAGCTAAATACAATTTCTCTACAAGACTTCTGTTGAAGACCAACTGAGATTTCCTCAGTACTCTAGGAGTTAAATGTTCTAGATAAGCACACTGTGTATTGGTTGTGCAGTGAATGGCAGACTCAAGAGTGTACCTCTGAGCCTTGGTAATGATGCAGGCATCCAACATACAGATGAAGATGGGAATAATGAGATAACCTGAGAATCAGGTGAAAGACATGAAAAAAAATCCTCTTCCTGGAGAAATATATTTGTGCTGAAATATTCTGCTACCAAAATAATGGCAACTGTAGGGAAACTAGGTATGCAAGAAATCCTAGAATCAAATTTGAATTAGTTTCTTGAGGCTAACATTTTCTGAAGTAACTGATTAAATCAAAACTTCAGTAGATTTTCTCATATGTTTGTCTAAGGATCTACTTGAAGCAACATTGAGGAAAAATACATAAACCTCTGTTTTTTGGATAATAAAAAAGTTATCTGTCAGAGTCCTGAGTGCATCGAGAGGCTCTAGCTGACCTGACCAGCCCATAACTGTCTTTTTCCATAATTCTTTGCAACCTCTTCCCCAGGGTTTGGCTGCTTGCGTTGAAAGCCAGCTATGATATAGTGCAGCTGTGTGACCTTGGATCAGACCTCTATAAATACAGATAAATTTCCAGAAAGAGCAGTGAGAAGTAGAAAGTGATATACTACAGGAGAGCTGTCAGATGCCTCCCCTGGGCCTCTATCTGTGCAACTTCTGCCTATTGACCTATGCGTTGCATTTAGGCTCAGGCCCTCAGTTCTTGCCTGAGCTATGTCAGAGGTATACTGTGCCGGGACTTATTTCTTGCTGACCTCAGACTTGCCATGGTGACTTGAGTTCCCAGCTTGGTCTCAGACCTGCCTGGTCACTATGGATTTACCCAGTGATCTCCGGGCATTCAGCTGACCCCAGTCACCACTACCATCCCTGCCCTGGTATCATGGCTTTGTGACTGTTGATGAGTTGCTGCCCTGTCAGCCTCACACCACCCTCAGCTCCCAGGTCCCTTGCCTTCATGGAGCAGCCCATGCTTGCTGCTCCTCACAGGCAGATCAAAACATCTTGAGTCATAAACCAAGCACCATGGAGTATGTTCCTCAGTCTTTGCAGGGAATAGCTGGGAGTTTTGGTGGGAGGGGTTTTTTTATTTCACTTATAAAGGTGGACAAAATAAAATTAGCAGGCATGAGCAGCCAACATACAATGCATAAAAATGCATATCGCCCTAAGTTCTGCTGCTTCTATTGGCTACTATCTGCAATTTTAGAAAAAATAAATTAATTAAATTTAATAATTGTATCATGAGAGATGCTGGAAGGATGCTTTTAATCTGTCCTTAAAGCCCCAGTTCCATTTAGTTTTTTAAATCTTGACTTCAAAGGGAACTTGATCTGGCCCTTTACACAATTTTTGTATCAGGCATATTTATTTTAGCTCCAGTTTTACTTTTTTTTCCCACCTGACTGGTGATAAGAGGTCTTGGGCTTGTAATACTGAACTCATTTCCAAAACATGCTTTGCCAGGGTTCCTTCTGCCCTCCAGAAAATATTGCTTCCAAAATTTGCATTTTCATACCTCAGCTCACTAATCTCAAATAGTTCATGAATACATGCAGGGACTTGACAGATGTAAAATTGGGCTGCACAGCATGTAGGAATGCTGATGTCCTGTTAAATGTTAAGAGAGCACCCAGAGTATAAAATCCAGAATTACAGGATATTGTTGTTTGAACCTTCATTTTCTGTTTCAGATTCTTCTTTGAATCTGTTCCAGTCTAGAATGTATTCTGGAAACAATTACTAGTTATAGTTTTTGGCTTTTGACCTACATTGATCTTATTGTTCAGTTGGTTTTCAGCACTTTCTGAAAGCAAAACTCTGTCTTCAGTTGGTTTTTCAGCAGATGTACTCCAGTTGATAGCGGATAAAAATTTAGGATGAATTGTTCTCATTTTCTCAGTTTTTCTTAGCTCAGCCATGTAGAACCACAGCTTATACCAGCTAGATGTACTTCTTTCTGTTTTTCTTTACTTGAAAATATTTCCTTTTCTTTTTCTTCCTATTCTCTAATTTACCATTTATAAAATATGAGAAAAAAGGAGTGAAGGCAGCCAAATTTCACAGATCTTTAAGCTTTATTGCTCATGCTGAAAGGGGAAAAAAGCAAATCTATAACTAGTTTTACAGTTTTCTCATTCTTAGGAATAGATGACAATCAGAGATATGTGAATTTGCCAAGAATGCAACTGTGCTGCCAACATTTAAACAAAGGGAGGGACAGAGAAGATTGATTTACTTTTGAAACTGTTTCCTAATGCTATCAGCCTTCTGCTGGTCTTTTCTACTGCCATGTGACATTTAAAAAGCTGAGGAGTCTTTCAAATTATGCCAAATGCAAACAACAGTACTGCAGCATGATTTGAGGTTTTCAACATTTTTCAAACTACGTAGGAAAGATGGAGAGAGCTGCTATCATGAAATTAACAATGTGATACAGAAATGGAAAGCCAATGAGGCAAGGGAGTGAATTCATTCAAAAGTAGGGCTCTTTTTTTTTTTTTTAATACCTTAATATTCAAAATCAGCTTGTTCTTAGACTCTGTGGAGAAAAGATATAGAAATATCTTTTGACAGTGCAAGAATCACAGTCTAAAAACTGATGTTTGACTAAATAAATGGAAATTGCTGAAACAGCAACTGCAGAAGGAATATACCAAAAGCTGATATGATACCTAGGAAGTAAATGGAAGAATGGGGAAAAATTGTTGTCAATTAGATCCAAGTCAATATCTCAGAATTCTTTCACCATTTCTTTACCTTGATTTATAGCATCTTCAAATAGTGCTCAACAACTGTTTTAGTGGGTGATCTGTTTATTAACGGTCTTGAAAACAGTAAAATTTAAGTGCATGTTTGTCATCTATGGAAAGCACTTTCTGAGTGAATCGACCTGGGAGATAGGATGGGAATGTACCAGTGGAAACATGATTCCAGGATAGGTAATTCCAGTCATGGACAATAACCTTAATTGTTAAAAGATCTTCTGGTCTCTTTTACCCTTTAGTTTTGTAGATGGACATAGTCATACCTTTGGCCAGTCTCGAAAGCAGACTATTAACACTATGTCATATCTTCTCCCGGTTAAGGTATCTGATGTTATCTACCAGATAGCAAGCTAACTTAATTTGGCTTTTCATGTCTAGAAAATTTTTTATACCTCCCTGAAACATTCTTCATTGCTTATGTGAAGCTTCACTCAATATACATGCAAATATGTGGCTCTATTACAGTTACAGAAATGTTCAAGGATAAACATTAGAGCAATCAAGGACCACAAACCTGTTAATCTCTTTTTTTAAATGCATTTCTTTCTTTTTTTCTGTCTTTTTCCTCAATTGAAGTAGTCTAATCTGTGTTCTAGGAACATGAGGTGCACACTGAAATAAATCCATATAAACATAAAGACATTTTCAAAAGAAAGCCATGTTCTGAAGAGAAACCTTCTGGCTAGGGATCAAGAAGCAGTTTTCTTTTGATCAAGGAAGAAGAGACTGTATTTCACAAGTCAGCACATGAGGGAACAAAACCCATTAAAAGCTACCCTAAAATGTATTAGTAGGATATGGTATAAAGACTATTCAAATTGTTTACTTCATATAGGACTCTGGTTTAAAATAATAGAAGCAGAACCAGCTTTTGGACAGATAACATAAATATGTTAGGTCATATGTTAGGTCTCAGCCAGGAGAAGAGAAGGCTGCAGTGAGACCTTATAGCAGCCTTGCAGTACTTAAAGGGGGCCTATAGGAAAGACGGGGACAGACTTTTTAGCAAGGCCTGTTGTGACAGGACAAGGAGCAATGGTTTTAAACTAAGGGAGAGCAGATTTAGACTGGATTTAAGAAAGAAATTTTTTACAATGGGCGTGGTGAGGCACTGGAACAATTTGCCCAGAGAGGTAGTGGAGGCCCCATCCCTGGAAACATTCAAGGTCAGGCTGGATGGGGCTCTGAGCAACCTGATCTAGTTAAAGATGTCCCTGCTCTTGCAGGGGGGTTGGACTAGATGACCTGTAAAGGTCCCTTCCAATCCAAAGCATTCTATGATTCTGTGATTCTACATAAAGCACCTGTTCTCTTCTACTGACTGAGATGATTTCTATGTTATGCTGTACTATACTCATATTAGTTGTGACAACTGGACTTGAAACAGAGATTATGACAAAGAGAAGTTTTATTGTTGCTATTTGGATGTAAGTAGGAAGATAATAATGCATTATTGCCAATAATTAGGGAAGGAGGAAAAAATTATTGAGGCTCTAGATGTTTCCTCACAACAGCTACTGGATGTTGTGAATCATATTCCAAGTAAACTAGCTCTTCTCAATTGCTCTAGTCTCAGTTTAGTTCCCAGTTTAGATACATGAATTTCAGATCCATAAGTGGGCAGGTAAATGGTAGCTGTGATGATTCTGAGCCTCACCAGGACCAAGTTTTTCTGTGCGTCTGATCACAAGTTATTTTGGGACATGAGCACAGATGCTTAGGTTATGATGCTTGTGAACTGAGCCTTCAGTTGTATATTTGAATGGGGGAAGGATTGTCATTATACACCATGTTTTCCATAAATGTGCATTTGATTTCAGAATTCTTGAACAGCTTTCCGAATGGTTGGAAAAGCTAAGATGCTGTGATTTCACAATTACGTACAGTTCATCATGTAAGTATGGTAGTAATGATGGCTTCTTAGCAAGCTAAAGGCATACACCGAATCAAGTAGAAAGCAAGTGACTAATTGCTTAAAGATATTCTTAACCTTTTTTTCAACACAGTCACTCCCAACAATTTAGGACTGAAAATAAATAATTTTTCTTCCTACTGAAACTATACAAAATTGTTGCATTAAAAAAAAAACCAACAAACCCAACAACTAAAACTATTTCATTTATATCTATTAAGTAAAAAGGGCTAACTCATAACAAAAATGTGTTATTGGAACATTAATGGATGTTGGAAACTTGCCTGCAGCTTGTTTTTACATGTCGCTTAAAATTATCACAATGCTAAAAAGCTGGAACATCACACTAAGAAATATTTGAGTATTGATTCAGAACAAATTGCCAAATAGTGAATTAAGCAAAACTACTTCCTGGAGCACTTAGAAGGTTTTTTTTACACAGCTGCTGAAACATACAGGCATTATGAAGGTTGGTAGTTCTGAAGAAAACATTGCTAGAGGTGCTGTAAGTACACAGTGAAATAGTAAAAACATTTAGAGTGTGCTCCAGAGAATAACTGTAAGACAGCAAATTCAGGCATCATTTTGCCTAGAGATCTATGTAAGATTAGCTAACAAAGCAGCTGCTGCTATATATGTGTTGAGCAGTGACAGGATGGGCAGCAGAAGCACTTTGATCATTGATGAAGAAAAGATATTTTTAAAAAAATCCACAGACAGGGTATCTCATTTCAGTGCTTCTAGTTAGCTACTTAGAAAACAGAGCTCAAGTGAGGTAGAAAATGAAATCAGTTGTTATCAAGAAAAAATAAAGTATACGTCTAATCGCTGACATGTACCATTTTTTTCCAAATATTTTATCTAAATATTTTGTCTGAATATTCTCCTTTTCATTTCGTTATGATCAGCTGCAATGGAATGCCTAATGGAAAATGTTAATAGCTACCCTAAGTCACACACGTGGATCAAGGTAATGGGTCAGTTAACAGGTAGTTTGGGGGATGAATGGAAGGAATATTTTCAAGAATTGCAAAATGGGAAAAAGGAAACATTCTTCCAATGTATTAGGCCTTCAGGTAATTATCAAGCAAAGATTTGGCCAAAAACAGTTTTCATGAGATCAATTGTGAATGAAGGGATATCTGTTTGTGTCAGAGACAGTGAATTGGGAAAAGAAACTAAACACTTGAAAGCAGAACAAACAATTATGTTTACTGATAGAAACAAAGACAATGATTCTTTGCATATAATATTTTGAGATAAATGGTGGAAAGTATAAGCAAGGAAAAGCCTCTTTGCCTATATTGTATTGTGGGACAGAATTGCATATATATATTCTAATGTAAAAAAAAAAAAGAAAAAAAGAGATATGACTGCTTACATAGTTTGTGCCAACAACAATGACCTGACAACATCCCAGTTCTTAACTTGGGCTTGTCTAAAATGTACTTCAGGCACTTACAGATCTTTTTAATCCTGAAGACAAATAAACAATGAATGTTTAGCATGACTGTATGGGTTATTAACATGTATTTAGAAGAAAAAGTGCAGAAGGAAGTAAATACTCTTTAGCATTCCTATGCCAGCAAGAACACATACTACTGATGATTGCTCCTTCAAAGTCTCTGAGACATTTTCTTGTCCATTCTTTTCACATATATCTTTGTTAATTTGGATGCTTATTCAGAGCTGTACAGCAGCTTTGTCAATAGGGCTGCAGTCTGGACCTAATGTATTTGCTTAACATTATAGCCAATACATCCTAGAAACAGAAGTAATACCTAGAATTTGATTCCCACTATCTTCTTTAAATATCAGCTTTCCATGTCCTTCAGCTACTGTCCTGGTAACAGTATTGATTTTATTCTGCATCATCGTTGCTAAAAAAAAAACACGAAACCCCCCAAAAATGAAAGACAGAAGCACTTACGATATTTTTTTCAGTTTCCTTGAACTGAGATTTATTTTTCTTATTATTTTTAAATGAACATGTTTAGAATATTAGCCACATAGATTTTTTAAATCCTTCTGATTTTAATCCCTTTGTTGCCATTTCAGAAATTCCAGTTCCTGCTTTATTTTGAATTGCTTTTCTTTTGCTCTTATAGTGGCCACTTGAAAGTACTAGCCACTTTTGATAGGAAAGTTTTCCTCAGGAAGGAAATCTTGCAAGGTTTTTAGCTTCTTGTTTCATAAATGAATACTTAATTTATATGGCTTCCTTCGATATCTGTCTTTCTTACTGTACAACAGAAGTTCAAAATGAAGATAATGTAACATTTTAATGTTTAAACTTTTACATGAAAATATGTGCAGCAAAGGAAAGCTTTTACTGATTTCAGAGGTTCAGAAGTGGTATTAGATGTGGATGAAAGATTTAGTTTAACTTCCCACTTCACAACAAATAAAAGAATTGTAACAAAAAGGCATTTGAAGATATTTTCATAGGAGATATTAAAAAGGAAAAGAATGGTTCAAAACCTTGTTCTCAATTAATCAGCTGTTTGCTAGTGAACTGCACTTTCCCCAAATAATTATTATAATGCATAAGCTGAGAACGTGTAAATGCATTATACTTTCATTGATGCTACTGTTCTGGACACCGAGGATGAGACTTGGGTCTAGTTTGAATCCCTAAATTAAGTTGCCTACAGATTAATCTTGTGTTAAGATACCCAAAGTTAGTCAAGGCACTTAGAGGTATGATATAGGGCTATGGGAGATCCATGCCTTTCTGGAACAGCAGCTGAAGACCAGGAGATATACCCTGGTGCACCTCAAGTGATATCAGACACCCATGTTTGGGAAACCGAATTGAATGCCTGGAGAATACAGCAACGAAATCTAGGGAGCAGTTCAGCTCTCCTTAAAGCAAACCCCTTGGACTCATTCAGTTGTCTACACATAGAGAGCTAATACCATTTTTGATTCTGTGGGGTACAGTTACCTGGTCTCCCATACCAGCACACTTCTACTAAAAGCTCCAGACTGACAGTGTATCTATCTGGATGATTTCTATTCAGTCAGGACCAGGCTGGTACAGTGGTATGGCTGAAGACTATGGAAAAAAAATTATTTTCTCCAACCTCTCCGCATGATCTTGTGACCTAGCAAACCGCAGGTTTCTCAGAACAAAGAAATAAGGTGTTGAATGAGCATCTCAGAAGCCAGAAGAAGAAAGAGATTAAATATAAAGGAAAAACATAAATACCTCTGTCCCAGGGATGTCTGTCTGAAATGCACAAGGAGGAAGCTAAGAGAAGAGAAGGTATCCACAAAACAGATTGACAGACTAAATAATTTAGAACAGAGGCTTTCTGAAAGGAATGGGGATTTTGGATTCCCGAAGACATTACAGCCTAGTGGCAAAGAATACAATGAGAAAATTAAGGTATTGTGTATCTGTGTTCCTCAGAGTGAAAGACATTCTTCTGGTCTATTAATACATAATTTTTCTTATCTGTCATGCCAGGACTCAACACAGGTAGTGATCTGCAAATGTTAATAGCAGTATGCTGTCATATGCCATAAAAATAGAAAGTTGTGTATGTAAAATAGAGTATATACATGTTCAAATATGAATGTGAACATTTCGAAGTTTGGGGGAAGGGAGTTGAAATTGTTGAAATCATGCTGTTTCTTGTACAAAGTGAGTTAAAATATATTAAGATTACAGTCAAACCTAAGGATAACTGGTAAGCGTGGGATTTGTTTGATTAAAAGTAAACATCAGCTAGTCACCTACACTGCCTTTATAATCAACTTAGAGAAACAGGGACTTTCAGAATACTTCATCTCATCCTAATAATATAGATGTTTAACATAGGTCAGTGAATCAGTTATATACTAATTTAACTTTCCTGGCTATAAAGGAAGCTTAACATTAATGTTATGTTATAACATTAATAACTATGCAAATAATATTTTAGAAGTCTAATGTTAGGTAACAAAAATCACATGCTAATTTGTCTGTGCAAAAGAGCCATTTCAAAAAAACCTTCAAAGGTGCACAGCATCTTCAAAGTGGGAAATGGCAAACAAAAGTTTGCTGACAAGAATACTTCTGTGACATAGACTCAGCTATACAGATAAACGATAAATAAGAACCAGAATAGTGTAAAAAGTGGCAAATGACAGTTATAAATTAGTTTAGCACTGAAGGAATTAAACTGAAAATTCAAATGAAATCAACAGCTCCTGGTAATTGTGAGTCTGAAGAGTAATGGTGGACAACATAAGGATTTATTGACAAGAAAGTGTTCCAGTTACGTAAGCATAGATGTTTAGTAGCGTGTAAGACACACAACCATATTCCACCTGTGGTGCAAACAGTGCTGAAAGAGGAGGAGATCCCATAGATGCTGTGTCATATCTGTCAGCTGTTACACTCAAAATCTTGCTTTGGGGCATTAGGACCACACCTTATTTGCAAAGCCAGGAATTTACTGTTAATCTAATTAAAATCTTAATTAGAATTAAATCTTTACAGTCTAATCAAAGACATATTATTAGTTTAGTTACAATGGCAGTAACAATTGTTCAAATTATACACAGGTTTAACTGACAGAAGCTTTCTGCTATCTATCCCTTTCTTTGGTGTTATGCTTTCCTATGGTTTTCATGTCCTCAGGTCATTGGATTCAGTTGGGGAGGGGATTTAGAGTGAGTTGTTGGTGTCCCAAGTTCTTTGCTGGGAGAAGTATAATGTTGATGATGGGGTCTCTTTTTCTTTGCCAAGAGAGGAGTATGATATTTACATTTATGGTTTCTTTCTCCTTAATCTAGTAGCTGCTTGTGGTCACTTTTTATATTTGCTAACAAACACATTCTATGCCTTGCTTTTGTCTTCTGTGGTTCATACCACATCTTAATTCATCATATATTCAGTGACTTACATAAACTGCAATTCTGAGTTTCTTTTAATATCAGTAATTGATATTTGGTGATTTTTTTTATAGCCTTAGGCCTCCTGTATCACCATGTGCCCCTTTTCTTATTATATTATACCCGCATCCAGTACATCTACTTTTGAGAACTCTGTCTTCCTCTACACTATATAATTATGCCAAGGTCATATATATTTCATTCCACACAGAATAACTACTTGCTTGTTACTACTAACTACTATCTGTATAAAATTATGGTTATACCACACAATTATACCCAGCTAAATTATAATAATTAATAGCATTAATTTAATTTATTAGTAGCTAACTACTTTATTTGATGGTATAATTAATTATGGGGAAAAAAAGGGAGCTAACATGGAACCATGAAACACTGATCTTATTTTCTGCATCAAGTCACCTTTAACATGATCTGGACTGGAAGCAAACATGATCCATATGGGTGTGCATGGCAGGTGTTGAAGTGACATAACATTTCTATTGTTACATGACAAAGACTTTGCATTCTTCATTGGCTAGTTCTAACAATGGGAAAGCATACGATATTTCCCTTAGGTGCCAATAAATCCACCTTGACCGATAACACTCATGTAGACATGTGAAAAGGATCATTGCAACAACACATGCAAGCTTGTAATTGTAATTTTTATTTAAGGATTCTTGGATTCGTACCTTGCTTAATTTTCCTTACTGTGAAAAGAATCTTTATTGTACAAGATATTGTTTTCTACTCCAGACACAAAACTGATTATGAGAGAAGGCTTAAAAGTTTGTTTCTTATAATTTAATATTTATGAACACTGACAGATTCTTATATTAGACCTATCGTTTCTTAGTCAGCTTTTCTTTTATGATTCAGATCTCAAAACACCTCAAATTTTTACTTCATTGCTAAAAAACATGCCTATAGACCACATTCTTGCTCAATTAATATCTCTATATTGCATTTTTCAAACTCATTTTTATGATCAACAAAAAGTATCATATTACATCTTATTACATCGTGATATGTGATTACTTCTGCTATTATTCCCTGTGGATTTTTTACCTGTTCATCATAGTGGCTTGTTCATTTTTCATGACATTAATTCCTTCCATTATTAAATGTTTTCTCCTTTTAGCTGTAATTTTATTTCCTACAGATGTTCTTACAAATAGCATATATTTTTAATATAGTTGTTGATTAAAACAGTGACTGAAATATTCTGTGAAAGATTAAAATAGGGACTGAGTGGTTTTGGCTTTTTTTTGGGGGTGGGGGTGTTTTTTTTAATCTGTTACTGCTCTTCCAGACACTCAAACTGACCCTAGGTGTGAACCACTTTATTTTGTAACATGAAATGTTAAAAAATGTCTTTCAACTCTGTAAAGGAGTACTGTAAGGAAACTGTACTGTAAGGAAAAAAACTGTAAGGAAAATGTAAGGAAACTGTAAGGGAACTGTAAGGAAAAAAAATAAATCCTTATGCTTATTGTCTAAATTAATCTTGAAATAAAAACTGATTTATTTACTCATCCTCTCACTCCTGACTGCCAGTTCAGGATTAGCACACTTAACTGCAAATAATTTGTGGAGGAGCATTACGTCACAGTTTTCTTATTCCATTTCCTACTCATCTTTGCACAACCAACAAGACTCAGATACTTATGGTGTGGAGGACAAATCTGGGAGAGGCTTACAGGTGCAGAGATTCCTTTGTGGGGTCTGCAGCTAAGGGAATGCATCAATTTCAGGCACTCAAGGCTGAGTGAACAAACAAAAAAGCAAACAAAAAAATAAAGGGAAGACAAAAGAAAGGGAAAAATTCTCTCCAGTGGTCAGCCAAGAAGAACAAAGGGCACCTCAGACAAGTCTCCTTCTCTGGGCATCCTGTCCAGCACAGCACGTAGCGATGAAGCTTTCTCGCTAGTACAATTGCACTTTTCATTGAGACCCACTCAAGCTCCCCATTGGTAGTTCCTGTTTACGATTCTGTTGGCATCAGTTGGAGCGTACCTAATGAGGGCTGGATACTGCACACTAACTGGTCATTAAATTCTGTGTAGGTATATCACTGGGTAATAACAGATATTAAAAAGACTATTAATGTATTGTTAGGCTTTCTTGTAATATGATTTTATAGGTGTGGTGGGTTAACTTTAGCAGCAGCCAGATGCCATCCAGCTGCTCACTCACTCTCCCTCCTCAACAGGACAGGGGGAGAAAGTAGGACGAAAAACTTGTGGGTCAAGATAAAGATAGGGAGACTGCTACCAGTTACCATCATGGCCAAAACAGACTCAACTTGTGCCACCCCTGCAGCTCCTCCACTACCAAAACCTTGCTATGTACCTCCAATACAATAGGGTAAAAGGTGTACATTGAAGGGATCTTAGCACAGAGTTACAGACTAAAGCTACTAGCAAAAGTGTGAGGAGATAGGGAAACAACAGGGTGATTTAACATCAGTGACAATTGTTTTCTGTAAGAAATCCAGCATGATAATGATTCACACTCTGCCAGTGCCAGGCCATGAGGGTAAGAGTACTTGAGACACCAGGGTAATGGCACTGTACAGCAGCCTCAGAGTGTGGAGACGAGAGATCACAAGGTTGCAAATGAATGGCGGGCTACTGAGTTGCAGGTGGAGGACCCTTAACACTGCCAAGTTTAAAGCACCTTAAATGTGGTGCAACAGGTGCATGAGCCTTTCTTTTTCCACCATGAGGTTATACTGTGTTGGTCTTCCTTGCAGATCCAGAGACCTGTTCAGTAGTATAATGGTTTTTATTTGGTACATCAATAATTAAATATTGTTGATTTATCATTTAATTACTTTATTGAAGTAGAAGTTACTCACCTACTAATTATTTGAAAATTTAATTATAAAATTAGTTTTTCATCTGTTTTACCTCCATCTTCTTTATCTTCTTTTTTGTGCTTACTTACTACAGACTCACGCTTTTTTTTTTAATCCCAGATTAAGATAACTATTTTTTTTCTGTATTTCAGGTAAGTGGATTTACAAATGAAGTTGAAAGAAGGAGGCAAAGTCAGGAAAATGTAGGAACTATTTTGCCTTCAGGATAAAGGCAGCTCCTCTCTGTAAACACAGATACTTTTAGGAACTCTTAATGAGACTGCAGTAGTCTGTATGTATTTGCTCTCAATTTATCTTGGCAGTAGTTGTGTTTTGATGCCAGTTTTTTCAGCATGCTGTGAGGAAGGAAGATGAAAGGCTTGTACTACCTTTTATACAAGTAACAGTTACCTATTCTCTGCTCGAAATAACTTGAGCATTTTGGTCTTGAGTCTTTGAAAGAATAAAGTTAGCAGAACACACTAAGGCATGTAGTTAATGTAAACAAGAAAATATTTTTGAGCTTTAGACCATTTTGTGTGCCATTTCTAATGCTTTTCATTTTATGTTGCTTCATTTTATTGAATAATAAGGAGTGATCAATGGCTGGCAAATGGATCAGTGTTCTTCTGAATCCTTTTACCTTCACTTCTGATACTAATATTACAGAGATGTATGCATTTCAAACTTCAAAACTCTTGGATAATGGGTGGGGGAGAGGGTTAAAAAGGTTCCAAGGCTCTGTATGGATTCTGACATCCTTTGCCAAGCTTTGATGCCACCACATGCTGCTTTGACTGTTACTACCTGGGCTAATATCAATCTGTATCACTCCTAATGGCACACCTTCACTTCCCACCCCAAACCAGAAACCAGGCGCTCTGATCTCTGCTGCTGTTATATCTCACTGCATCTTCCTTCAGGGACCTGAAGCTTATATTCCCACATGCCAGTTCCTCTGACTAGAAGCTGCCTGCAGCAACTGACTAAATGTTACTGGACTCAAATATTAAGTCTCCATGCTGGCTGACAGGATTTGTTTTCATGAACTGTCTGAAAGTACTTTGCATACTATTATATTGTGGTTTGAGAATGGATATATTACCTAGTGAATCTGTGGCTGGACAGTTTTACTTCTATGCTTCACATTCATGCATAGGAAACTTCCAGCGCAGATTTATTCCTCACTGTATTTCAAAGTCTTTGCTTCTTTAGATTTCCCATTTCCTCCTACACTGGATAAATTTACATAAAATACTAAAGGAAAAAAAAGAAACATTCCAAGATTGATTCTGTGAATTAATTTTCAATATATGCTGCAGACTTTTGTTTTTGAATATAATAAATATTTTTCTCCTCAGAAGATAAAATGTTTCACTGAGAGTTAACTGTGTTCAGGAAGACTGACAGCTGAGAACAAAATGACACTTCAAAGGGCACACACTAAATAAGGTTAGGCTTCTCTTTGTGAAATATCTATTTATATGGGAATAGATACCTAGAGCAAAATTGCACCTGAACTTAACTGTGTGGAAAACTAAGGGTTAAGTAGTTAAGCAATACATAGAAAATGACAATCTGAAAGTCACTTAGAGGTGAGTTCAGGACTGAAGTGTACCTGAAAAAATAGCATGTGAATGTGGAGCCTGTCAAGATAACGAGGTACGCCAGTAGACTGAGTAGCTACCTGGAAGCTGTGTGAGGTCAAAAGGCCAGAATGCAGCTCATTGAGGAGAGACACACGTTGATTGCCACATCCTAATTTGTGTGCAGCAAGAAGTGCAGAGAGTATTTGCAGTCATGTTCCTGGAAGAACTATTATTCTGAGGAAGAGGCTGAAGACAAGTAGGGAAAGAAGGTTAAATAGTTGGGTGTCAATGTTAGAAGAGCTTATGGCTTTTGGGGTCAGTCTAGAGATTTTATCATTTTAGTATATTGTGTGTATTGTAGCTTGAGCCATATAATATTTGTGTAAGTGTTGAGAGGTGAGGACTGGCCCTTTTTTTTTCTTTTTTTTTTCCTAATCTGCCCTGCCCATGCTTACAGTGATAGAACTGAATTCAAGAGAAAACAAAGTATTACTCTCTAAATTGGTATTAGGTATAAATTGTAAACACTAGAGATAAACTTTGTAACTTAGGTCTAAACTAAAAAGATTGAAAATGGGAAATATTATTTCTGGATAATATTTGTAGGTACTACCTTCTGCTCAACTGGAAGCTGAGCAGAAGGTAGTACCCACAAAGCTCCGTCCTGTCCTTTGCCCTACCACCCTTAGTGAAGCAGGGGTCTGAAGAGGACACTTTCCTCCTCAAAAACATGCTGTATGCCTTTAAATACCGGCCAACCATTAAAGCTAAAAGGTTGTAATATTTTTACCTTTATTAGCTTTTTATTTCCTATGGTGCTCCTATTATTTTCTTTTCTAAATAATCATGTGTCATATAAATTTTAATTTCAGCTGACGGAAGTTTCTTAGCTTTTTGTAAAGCAAATTATACTCTCCTAATTGTCTTGTCTAACTACTGTACCAAGTTCATACTGTAAAATAAAATGTTCTGTATTTTTTTGTTTAGGTGAATATCATGAATAGATGAATACCTTAAAACACTAATGCTCTTAAGAATATATATTATCTTTTTCAACTCATTTAGCGCTAATATTTTTACATATATTCATGAAAAAACATCATAAGTTTTGTCAGTTGTTATACCTTAATCATCATAGCTATTTAGAAAGATTGTATGATATACTAAGAATAATCATACAGAATTATAATTCTACTAAAGGAAACATCAATACATCACTTCACAGAATGAATTTCTTTTCTAGCTGTATATTTCTTGAATAACACTAAACAGCACCTTTTCAGAAAACATTACTGTACTTTTTAAGAGATTTATTGTGGGAGAAATAAACTACTTATCAAGAATTTCTGTTATAAATAGGCATGAATAGTTGTTCTTTTGTGCAACAACATCTCATTTGTGTAGCATTCTTTACATAACCAGTCTGCGGGGTGCTTTATAAGATCAGATAAAACAGAGAATCACAAAAGTACTTCAAAATGAGTGACAAAACCAGGAAGAACAAAGAAGGAAATCCAAGCTTGAACTAATTCAAAATCCATTAAAAAAAAAAAAAGAAAAAAAAGTTTTCCTTCAGGTAAACAGAAGTACCAGTTTTCTAATAGTTCCAGTCTATTATTGTATCTGGGATTGATTACACAATTATTACAAATCTGGTATATATTCTGAGCTTTTACTTTGCCAGATTTACTGGAATTTCAAAACATATACTGTTTGACAGACAATTATTAGGAAAGTGTTAAATATAATTTGTATATATATTAATTTAATAATTTTAATTTCCATATGGCTTTCTTCCGAGGGCAACATTACATTAAGCAAACACAAGATGAAAAAGAAAAAAAACCACAGCAGAGAATATGTAGAAACTCTTAGAAATATGATTTATAAGAAGGTCTTTATGTTTTTATGGTGTAAGTGAATATTTATGTGAAATACAGGTGGGACAAACAAATAAAGGGGACTATCAAGACTGCAAAGTTTTTCAGAGGACAGTTCCTACTTTATCATCATCATGATTATTATTGTCATTATTTTTTGAAACAGTGAACAGGATGCTTAAGTAAGTGTAAACATGCAAAGAAAATGTTTATATGGAAGTCTGCTATGTTAACAGGATTAAGTTTAACTTCATAAAGGTAAGATATTGAGTGCGTTTCTACAATGATGCAAAATAGTACCCAGAAACTTCCAGCTTAGCTGCGTGGAGATTTATTTTTTGCAGCGCAGAGAATTCAACTCAGTCTTTGAATCAGTCTGTCCTCCCAGTGCTGTAAAGGAGCAGAAAGCAGCAAAAGAAAGATATATTCTATGAGGTCACTTTTCTGCAGGTTTGCCACCCCTTACACTCCAAGTGCCCTTTTTCTCTGATTCCACACATTTTCAAAACCTGAGATCTATGTGGTACCTATTTGTTGCTTAAAACAGCCTTAAGCATTATGAAGCTTATGTTGTGTCCTGTGTTTGACATATACCAATAAACATTTCTAAAAACTGAAGCAATTTTTAATGAGCCTTCCTTTGAAGTGTTATGAGAGACTACCAGTCCCTCTACAGATCCTAACCTACCACTTCTTTTTCTGTTATGTCTATGTGAGCTTGTTTAACCATACATGTCAAGTTCATTTCACAAACACGTCAATTCCATATTGTGCCAGAGCATGTTTGCTTATGGTCTACATTATTCTAGACCCAGTCACTCCAGCTTGCTCTGGGAGAGCACTGAGAACTTTTCTAGTGATGCAAATCCCTAGCATGTTCATTGGTGCTTGTGTGTGCAATTCTGTAAATTATTATTACATGCTTTTTCACTTACAAAATACTGAATGCAGACAGCTTTAGTCTTGAACTTCAGCTACAGTCAGTATAGCAATCTCACTACTCTTTCTTCAGTGCAGACCTAGATGGAATACTCATTCAGCCTTGTACAGAAAAATATTTCGCAAACGCAAATAAACTTAATACAACTTATGTCCACCTTAAGCACACTACTGTAACAAAAGAGATGGAAACATGTTAACTTTCAAGTGTCCTATACCATAAAAGTATTCAAAATTTCTTGGACTAAAGTTAGCTCTGTTAAAACCTGCTAGCCTAATGCCTTTTTTATTACTTCCAGGAAGCTAAATATCTGGGCTGCAATCCATGGCCTCAAACCTGTAGCAATAGCTATTGATTTTCTGCTAGATGACAGAGCTTGGACTGCCTGGACTATGTATTAAGCTCCTCTGTCTAAATTCCATGTTGGTCTTTTCTAATTCTTTTTTTCTTTTTCTTCCCCCCCCCCCCCCAGTAGTACAAAACTTGTGATTCCTATGATTCCTAGCGCAATTCACATACTGCTTAATGAATACTCAGGTGAATCCTCACCATCAGCTTTGTGTTACTGATTTGTCAATACAAATGTGTTGAAAACAGACTTCTATGAGAGCTTCTCTAAAAATAATTTCTAACTCCCACAGAAATAAATATTTATATAGAATATTACTTGTAGAGCATGAGTGTATTGGGAGCCTTGTGGAAGACATTATATTTGAGGAGTTAGTGATCTTGACCAAGTCCTGACTGCCATTTTGGGCCTTGTGCTAAGGCTTGAGATACCCGAAGGCTTGAGATGTTAGCATGAGTGACCATGTATAACCCCAGGTACATAACAATAAAGGTGAACTTGCTGGAAGGCTCTGGATTTGTACAGTTCCTGGATACAGATCCTAGATACATGTAGCTAGGTCTGCTCTGGTGGGTATTAAGAAAAAGAACTGTCAAAGAGGATGTATAGTTCTGTTTGTTACACTAGATATAAAGAGCCACAGTACTATGTGTGGGGGTGAACCTCTCCACAGATGGGATCTGCACAGCGTGCTGTGGCTATTCATCTGGGGTCCCTCTGATGCTGCACGAGAGTGGGATTCCCAGCATCCGAAGGAATATGATTTACTTGCCATTTATATTTATCTTCCTATTGTCTCTCATGTTATTACTATTGTTATTAAAGCAGTTTTGTTAGACCATTTGCTGCTGTGCCTTTCTTACTGAGATTCAGAAAGAACCCTACATCTCTCCTGTTGCAGAACAATGAGTGACAACCGTCTGTTACTCGCAGCCTGACAGGTTTTCCTGGTAGGTTTTTATCTTCCTGGAATAAGTTGTTTTGCCATTAACAAGACTGACATAATAAGCAATCTTAAAAGGTAGATGAAGTTAGTCTCCAAACTCCAAAAATACTGTGTTCTCATTACCAAGTGAAGGATCAAAGTTACTGTAGACTATACAAGTTGATATGACTATGGAATGAACAAGGTCATTCTGATCGTTCATGGAGGCCTTTCAGACAAGCACATTTTAAGGAGGAACCTGAAGATGACCTCTGGGTCTATGCTCCACAGTCTCTTGTTCAGAAACCAAGACAAAACCACAGCAATGCACATCTCTTCCTTCAATGGATCCTACCAAGAAATTAGTGTCAAAGCACAGACAATCCAGGTTCACACGCTAATGTAGTCTGTATATCAGTTTAGCTGATCATCAACTTTTTAATGCAAACTACTATAGAAGTTTCAAAAAACAAAAGTTGTTTGCTTGTTTCTTACATTTCACATCATTCCAAAAAGTACCTTCCACTAACACCTGAGGGAAAAATAAAGTAAATTCTGGTAACAGTGAACTCAGACACTCAATAAACTACTACTACCACATTCCTCTTGAAAATACTGAAAACAAAGAAATTCTGTATTTTCAGGTAAGCACTTTAAATACTGAGGAGGCAGGTAGGGATATAACTCCTCTGTCCTCTGTATGTCGCTTCCTCTATCCAGAATGTTGTCTACTTTGCCTGAGCTGTTTTCAAATGCTAGATATATTTTGTATGGGATGAAATGAGGAGGGAATTGTCAGTATTGGAACTTCTTTTTGCCTATAAAAATTGGTTGACCATTTCCTCTTGTTCAGTCACTTGCAGAAATGAGGGTCTATTATGGTGTAATCTGTACTGTTCTACTGTTTCAGAATACAAGTTCTAGTGTAAAGCCAAATCTGAGTGGTTGCATAAAAATTTTTAGAAATATACAATTTTGACTCAATCACATGCTAAGTCTTTTTATCCATTCCACTCCCTTTGAATTGATGCAAACCCAGAAAAACTATGCTGTGATATTGTTCTATATTTTTACCAGTTGGATGTTACAAACCACATAAGCAGAGAGCGCAAGCAGTGGAGAGTCATTCTTAAGAGCATTCTTAAGGTAATCCTTAATGAATATATATGGGTAGGTATGTATGTTCAGTTTAAAGTTCTATTTTAACAGATCTTAGTTATATTATTGGATATATCTTGTTGATGCAGATCCATATCTAAGATCCATAAAAATACAATTTCCTTTTCTGAAATATGCTCAAAATTAAGACATCATATAGGACAAAGCTATTTGTTTTCCCATATTGCCAGAGTAGTAAGAGTGGCAGCAGAAGTATCTGAGTATTATAATTTCCATTTGTGACCTAAGGAAAGAGTTATGCAACTGATCTGAAGGTTAATCTATTTAATGAGACATATGATACAAGTCTTCATTTCCTTACACCTCCCAGTCTGTGGTTTATTTCTTCACTCATTCACATGCAGGGCTGTAACAATGTGCTGGGTTATAAATGAGCATTCTTCAGTTGTATAGTCCATATTCTACTTGTACGTAAATTTGATGACACCATTACAAATTACCTTTTTTAAAAACTATTTTTTTGCTTTATTATGGTCTGTGGATATGTACTTTCTATGGTAATGATTAGTAAATTGGGTTAAATTAACCAGTTTCTTGGTTAAGGCTTTTAGTATGCCTCAGTCATAGTATTCACTGAAGCAGCACTGTGATGTAATAGTTCTGCATTTATTGTTAAGATAGTTTAAACTCCTTTTCCATGGTTATATCATGTCTTCAGTTAGATTTTTCAGTTCCATCAAAATGATAAAAATTCAGGTAAAATAAAATGATAGATTTTGTTATAATGTAGAAAATTTCATCATAGCTCTATTTCACAGTATCACCCCTCCTTATCTCTCCTTATTACTATTTTTGGTATTATTATGTGAACAGTTAAATGAAAAAAGAAGGGGGGAAAAACCAAACCAACTTTTAAGTGCCTTGTTCCCTCCTTTATCACTTCCAGCTTGACTCTGGCATCAATATTATACAGTTTAACTGATTATCACTTGAAAATTGAGGAGAATATCACTTTACTATGGAAATTTGGAAAATTCTTAATAAACTTCTTTTAAAAAATTGTTTAAGATTAGCTATGAAGCATATGAGAATGTGACACATTTGCTAACATAAACTAAAACTTCTAGTGTAGCTAAATCAAAGACTCTCTCATGCTTGCCCCATGTATAGTTTTGAGTGAGATGAAAAGGATCCTCACTGGATGCATGTTCTATGGCCTCTAGATAGAATTACTTAAATTATGTATTTGCTTTTGTTCCACTTAGTAGAAATTCGATGCCATAGAAGTCTGTAACATTAACAAACATCTTCTGCTCACTGATGTGTAAAAGAAGTAAAAGCTACGAAGATTGTCTAGGAAGAATAAGAATTAGAATGGTGAAAACTCCAGGCAATAAAACAAAATAAAACCAGTCTTAGTTGTGAGACATGAGCTTCAGAGACCGCTGGAGCAGGACTGAAGACCTGTTTGACAAAACAGGTTGAATCCAGATTTCCCAGGTGTCCTCTGTACAGAGAAATAATGTATACTGCAAGTATAAGAATTCAGTTGAAGTGGAGGAGTCCTAATTTTTTCAGAGTAGTTTCATACTGCACCATGAGGAGATGATAACTGTCTCTGTATACACTGTGTGGACAGTTCCAATCCAAAAGCGAGTTTTGGAAACAATACAGATGGCAGATGTCTGGAGCTTGACCTTTACATGGGGTGCTGCTTCCAGTGAGATGAACTGGGCTGGGAGGAACAACCTATTAGGAAGACAATCATGCATCATGCATGGTGTGGAACAACCTATTTGGAGGGAGACCTAGACAACCAATGGGGAAACCAACTCCACATTGTGCATCTGCTTATAAAATCTTTAAATAGAAAAATGAGGTCTGGTCTGGGAAAAGAGAACTACTGAACTGAGACAAAGATCCTTGGAAATGTATCTACAAATGCATGGGGATCCTTAAAGACCAGGACGGATATACCCAAGACTTGTAACTGTGAGCAGCTGCAGAGCACAAAACAAACATGGCTTTCTGCCCAACTTTCACAGACTAGCAATGTACCCGATCGCAAGGAAGTTCAAACTGACTGAAGGTGACTGTGGGGGAGTGAGTAAGTGTGTAAAAAAATCAATTAGGTTAAAAGCTTTAATCTTATTGGTTGTTAAATAAAAAGTGTCCAAAATCCACTATAGGTTGTGAACTCTGCTGCATTACCCATGACAGAAAAACAAAATGTTACTTTGAAAGATAAAAAGGGAGTACAAGTCACCAAGGAGCTGAAATTTGGTTGGGCGTGACTCCTCAAGGTACTAGCAGAAGAGAAGTTCTTCCTCCTACAATTTTTTCTCCTGCACCTGACTCCCCCATACAGCACAGGTCCAGGATTAAATGGAGAGATGGTTCATGGCAATTCCATCTGTATTATGAATAGAACTTTTTACTTTCTTCCCAGGGGATACCCATTATCTAGATACAGGAAATGAGCTGCAGAGCTGGGCTGTAAGGAAAAGGATTAAAAAAAAAAAAAAAAAAGGCTGTTATTTTTCCTGTAGGATCTCTGTGTAGGCAAAAGGAAAAATCTGGGCAACAACAAAAATGAAGAGGTTCTGCATATGGGTTCAAGACATTTGTAAGGTTGTGATTAGATACTGAAGGTGAACAGAGAGATCATGCTGAAGGCAATTGTTTAGGACTGTAAGAAGAGTTGAACCTGGCCCTATTTATGAGTCTTCTAAACTCTCCCATCACGATGATCTCTAATTCCCTAATTTATATATACGTGTGTGTGTGCGTGTGTGTATGCACATATATAAATATTTATACATATGTTCTGTTGTAACAATGCTGAAAAAGAAGTGAAGTTCAAGCCTCAAAAACTTGGAAGATTTGTTTTAGGAGAAAGGTTCCCTGCCCGTACCAAAGTGTTCAGATATTTTATCATTCCATTTTCACTTCAACAGATTGGATTATAAAATGGTTTGGGCTACATTCTCACTATTTAATTCCACAAACCCTGCAGTTCTCTCTGAATGTTAGTGGAATATACTAGATTGTGAGAAAAGGCGTTGAAAAAGGCTCCGAAGCATTTTGCAGAGTGTATGTATTAACTCTTCATTAGTTCATCAGGGCAGCTGTGTCTTTTAAGAGCCAATGATATTGGAGACTAAGTGTGCAATTTTACCATAATTCATGCTTTAAACTTCTTTCAGCCTACTTTCCCTCCTTTTACTGACTGCCTTTTTCATCTAGCTATAACACTTCTCCTTTGAGTAGGAAAGATTGCCTTCTTTTAGATCTATTTATTGTTTTTCACCAGTAAAATAACTATAGTAGTACATAATTGATTGTTTATACTTACCCAGGGTCCTAGTTTCGGCTGGGATAGAGTTAATTTTCTTTCTAGTAGCTGGTATAGTGCTATGCTTTGGATTTAGGGTGAGAATAATGTTGATAACACAGGGATGTTTTAGTTACTGCTGAGCAGTGCTTACACAGAGTCAAGGCCTTTTCTGCTTCTCACCCCACCCCACCAGTGAGTAGGCTGGGGGTGCATAAGAAGCTGGGAGGGGACACAGCTGGGACAGCTGACCCCAACTGACCAAAGGGATATCCCATACCATATGACGTCATGCTCAGCATATAAACTAGGGGAAAGCTGGCCGGGGGTCCGCTGCTTGGGGACGGGCTGGGCATCGGTCATTGGGTGGTGAGCAATTGCATTGTGCATCATTTGTTTTGTACATTCTTTTATCATTACTATTATTTTCCTTTTCTTTTCTGTCCTATTAAATTGTCCTTATCTCAACCCATGAGTTTTACCTTTTTTTTTTATTCTCTCCCCCATCCCACTGGGGGGGAGTGAGCAAATGGCTGTGTGGTGTTTAGCTGCCTGCTGGGTTAAACCACAACACCCAGCTGTAGCTACCTATTTTCCCTTTATGAGATTATTTGTGAAACAGTCTCCCATCTGTAAAGAGAGAGAAGAAATGGCAAAGAAAAGAGGAAACACACATCAGAAGATACCCTGAATGGGGGAAATACAGTATAAGGAAGGGAGTTTTAAAACATCCTTTGGCAACACTTAGATCACACCTATTATTACAGCAGGTAAAAACACACTTTAGAAGGCAGCAAAACAGCACCTAACAGTTTCAAGATAAAAACTTTCCCTGTGAAGACCTTTCAAGACTGTATGGGCAGTAGTCTGAGAAAATCCCCAAAATCAAGATTCCCAAGATGAATTATGGGATAAAGAGAAATAGTACATTGTATTCTCAGAAGATATTATTGACTGTTAAATTTCAAATAATAAGTGACTCTGTGAAAGAGGCAAAGAACTACCTCTGGAAACATTATTCTTGCTGCTGGATAAAGCCGAATGTCAGAACAAGCCTAAAACAATAGATGCATTGCAGGCAGTCAAAATTAGAGAAAGAGAGAACAAGCCAGGAAAAAGCATACAGCATAGGGCATAGACTTTGTTCATGAGCACAGCAAATGAATGGAACTTGAATGAACTGGAAATGAATTCACAATATAAAGTGTGGGACTGAAATACTTCAGTACCTTTTTGGAAAGAGTATGCATTATTTGAGAAATAATAATTCAAGAAAGACTGATCCAATTTACATCCATTATTATAATGACTATTGGCTGTAAGACTATTTTTGTAAGGATAGTGATACTTTTTGGAAAAAAAATTAAACCTCAGAGACTAAAGGAACAAAATTTGATAGTAAAAGACCTAGTTCTGTGAAGTTCTAGGAAATGGAATTTTAAAATTTATCTCAGGGTTTATGTTCAAAAATAAATTCTCAAAATAATGGAATCAACAGATTTTTTTTTTAAATCACTCAATCTGACTAACAGCTTTGGGATTTCTATATTACATCAATATTTACAGGTAGCAGAAGTACAAATTAGACTTGCAGACTTGCAGACAAGGAAGTGTATCAGCAAATTTAAAACATAAATCAGCCTCTGAATACTATGTCCAGTTCTGTAAGTCATATCATAAACTATTAATCTATCCCCAGACTCCTCAGAAATTCTGAATATTTGAATTTATAAAATATTATCTTTTTGTTTATTTTTTTGATTTTTTAAGTGCAGATCTAACAATCACAAGGGACTCCCAAACTGTTGTTTCAACTGGATCTGATTAATTCATAGCAGGCCACAATTTTTCTTAGTTCTCTTTTTGTTGCTGATATAGCAGAAAGAGCTCTTCCTGCTTCCCTTGTTACTTTTAGCTCCGCTTGAGCTTTGCTTTTCCTATTTCCATCCCTGTATCCTCAGGCAATGTTTCAGTATTCCTTCCGGATATCCCGTCCTCACTTACACCTCCTGTACACTTCATTTTTTGCATTTGAGCTCAGCCAGGTGTTCCCTATTCAGCCAACCTGGAGTCCTGTCACAACAGCTCTGCCCAGTGGTATGGACCATTCTTGTGCCTGAAGGAGGTTGTCCAGGATCCCCCCTTGACCTCTTTACTCTTCAGGGCAGCTTCTCATAGGAAATGCCAACCAGATTCATGAACAAAACGAAACCTGCATTCTTCAAGCTCAAGTTTGCAATTCTGTTTTTTGTTTAGCTGACTTCTCTCAGTGACATTCTCCAGAAATCTCCAGGATTGCTTATATTCCTTTCCAGGAAAGGCTGTGGTGACTGAAGTCTCCCATGAGAACCAGGGCTTGTGACTAGCTTTGCTCAGTCCCTTTGGTGAGGTGGCTAGTGGCACCGTGTGTGTGTGTGTGTGTCTGTGTGTGTGTGTGTGTGTGTGTCTGTGTGTGTGTGTCTGTGTGTGTGTGTGTCTGTGTGTGTGTGTCTGTGTGTGTGTCTGTGTGTGTGTGTGTCTGTGTGTGTGTGTCTGTGTCTGTGTGTGTGTCTCTGTGTGTGTGTGTGTGTCGGGGAGGGTATGGCTAGTACATGGCATTTTTTCTCTGCTGCTCTTTCCATGCTTATCCTCTGCTCCAGCACGGGCTCTCTGCAGGCCGCAGTTCCTTCAGGAATATCCATCTGCTCAGGTATAGGGTCCACAAGCTGCAGCGTGGATATCTGCTCCACCATGGAGCACCTCCTCCTCCTCTTCTGACCTTGGTGCTTCCTCTGCTGTTTTGCACTTTTTTGTCCCCTCGTCCTCTGACTGTCTGATGTTTTTTTTCTCTTTCTTAAACACATTTGCCCCAAGGCACCACCATATTGCCTGAGGGGCTCAGCCATGCCCTGGGGTGGGTTGGTTGGAGCCGGCTGGAACCGGCTGTGTCCAACATGGGGCAGCCTTGGCCTCTCCTCAGGGGCCTCTCCTCAGAGGCCGCCCTGCAGCCCCCGCTGCCAGCGCCTGAACACCTACACAGTTAACAGTTTTCTGTTAACAGTTAACAGTTTTCTAACCCACATTGAGAATAATTGTGTAAATACACATGAAAGACAATTATATGAGCAAGTAATACAGTCTAAGGGAAAATTTTTAAAATTCTGTACTAGACTGTACATTAAAGAAATACAATTCTGAACTTGGCAACTTTGAAATTCATCTTATGAACATTTATGACCTCTTCTCAGCATTGTGGTTGTTTTTATGTTTGCTTGAAAAGAAAGAAAGCTTGAGGAAAAATGTACAGATTGCCTGATTAGCTGTGGAAATATACAGTGGAGGAAAACAATGTGCTGGTCCAGAGGTGAGGAATACACATGTGATGGAATCACTATTCCCCAAACTCCAAATACATTCCTTAGTTTTTCAGCACTGCTTCTCTCAGGCTCTTTCGTGATCTATGTGTTTAACATCTTATGTGGGACATAGTGAAGATGGGATTCCTAAGCCAATGGGTTGTAAGGGTAAGAGGGAAGCAAACCAGAAATAATTAATAAAAATTCTACAAGAACTGTTTTGTTTCATTTAGTTATATTTTGGTTTTGTTAGGTACAAAAAGACACTCTTGAAAACCTAGCAGCTGTAAATTTCACAAGTAACTGGAGAGAGAAAAAAATTATAGAACTTAAAGGTGCCTGTTCTTCTTTGAAAGCTTTGCTTGAAAAAAACCTGAGAGACATAAATTTGTTTTCATTTGAAAGGGACTTGCCTTGTGTTTGAACTCTACCAGGGAAGACAGCCTCAGGGTGAAACTGAAATGAGTTTAGCATGCCATTATGATGTGTACAAATTAACAAAAAAATGTATTATAGGAACTCAGGACTTCTCAACCAAATCACATTCCAGTGTTTCTTCTGTTTTGTTATCCAAAATCATTACTCCTAAAGTGTTACCCTAGTACCTATTTTCCATAATTCTCCTTTTTTTTTTAGAACCAGCTAAATTCAGTGTGGTTTTGGTAAAGCAAAAAACCTGGGAAGTTCATATATGAAGGAAATAAAATGAAAGTTAGAGAAACAAAAATTTAAGTTACATTCAGGCCTGGGGATATAAATTCTGTCAATGGAATAAGAAATTGCAAGAGCTGGTGTTTGAAATTAATCTCCCGAATCACACTTTCCCCTTTACTTTAAGATCATCACAGATTCCAAGAAAAAAAACAGTCACAGGATCTGGCTCTATCTATTTAGATAACTCATTTTCCTTGTTCTTCCAGGTCTCTGATGCCTGTCTGCAAAATCTATTTTGCTAAAAAGGCTCTTCATAGGGAGAAAACAGAAAAGTTTAACACTGATAATATCCTCTATGTAAAGAAAATTCTGAGATGCATATATCGTCAGCTTCAGAACTTTATCCATTTTGCTTTATACTGGTTGTCATCAAAATTTTTTCTTTTGTTTACAGCCTAAATCTTAATGGCTATATATTTTATACCGTTTTGCCCAGGAAAACACTCCAAGCACTGTATTGTCTTCTTTACTCCTGCATGACATGTGACACGGAGTGTTCTAGCTGATAGTATCTGTCCTACTGCCCTTACAGCATCTTCAGCAGTGTGTCTTTAACACTTGCCATGTGCATGTCCACCACATTTATTCTACTATTCCACTACACAGATGTACGTTAGCTAGGGACCAACCTATGATATCCCCTCCATAGCCAAATACAAAGTTCGGAGCCCGGCACTTCCTTTCTTCTGACATCTCTCTTCTCCAATTTTGATGTCTTTGCCCTGACTGTAGGCTTTCCGGTTGTTCACCTTCTTGCCCTTGGTTCCAGGGCTACCTCAGCCTAACCATCTGATAACCAGTATCTCACATAAATACCACCTCGTTTTCACAGAGGAGACATGATACTCACAAGCACTCTGCTTTCAAAAGGAAGGGATTGCATGGCCCCAATCTGCCTTCTGAGCAATAGGATCGCAGTTGGCATCAAGCCAGCCTGAGCGTCATTATAAACAAGTATTCTGTCTGTGCAACAAGGTTTATGAAAAAGGCATAAGGTTGGTGCCTACACAGGTAGGATTACATCAAGAATAATTCAATGCTTTAGAGGAAAAGATAAAAGGAATAAAGTGAGCAACATACAGGCAGGAACAAAAGAAAAGTCTCAAAGGAAGATGTATAAGCAACCTTTAATTATCTGGTGTTTCTTATGGGCTAAGACCTAGTACCTGTGCTGTTAAATGAACTTAGTTTTACATCTGTTGATATCCAAGTTCACAGGAAAATGTCAGACTTGCACTGCTGGGGTAGTTATGCCTCATTAATACTAGCTATGTTAAACAATGTCTTAGGAAGAGGGTTTAGGATCTGTTTTGCACCAGGAAGTGCTGGTTTGTTATGATCCCAGTAGAAAGGCACTTAGTCTTTGCAAGGTATCATTTAAAATGCTACTTATTAGAGCTAACACTCTGCAGTAGTACAGGTAGCCAGGTAGTCTTATGTCCCTTTAGATGCTGGAAGCCCCGAGCAGTGTAGCACCAAACAGGACTCCTTGTGCAGCACGCCATGCCGACCCCATCCATAGCAGAGATTCTCCCCTTTCAGTCATTCAAGCTATGACAGGATTTTCTTACAAGGAAACAACTCTTCTATCATCTTTACAGACAAAACAGAGATTATGTTCTCATGAGAACTTCTTGCTGCACCGTTACGTAAAGGCAAGGCCATGCAGGTGGCATAATGGCCTGTACCAAGTGGGAGCTGCCTGCAGGTTCCCCTGTTACAAAGAGCTGGCTGAGGTTATCGTGCAGCAAAGGGATTTGTGCAGCACAGCACAGGCTTGAAGGCCACACTGTACGTGTAGCACAGCACAGCACAGCCCAGCCCTGGCCCTGCTTAGGTTAACCGTATTGTGCATCACTAACTCCTCCACATACAGCAGTCTTCCAGTCAGGTTCGCTACAAGATGAAGGAAAAGCAAAGTTCTGAGAACGCTTTGAAGGTAGGTCTCCATTTGCTGATGTTCTTAATGAAGGTAAATGATGAATGTAGAAGAGAGACGGGAACTTCTGTTGGTTCATCCTTGCCTTCAAACAACAGTTTGATTTCTAAGCAGCCAGAACATGCTTGTCGCAAATTTCAGGCTGGCAAATTTATCAGCTCCATCTGCTGCTAGACACTATTTGATTTGAAATCTGTAAGTTACAATCAGATTGTTCAAACACTTATTTCGGCCAGAAAGGCAACTGATAACTGATTTGTCAACCCTACTCAGTTAAACACAGTGTCAAAATAAATCACAAGATGATTTGCTCCTACAAAATGAATTTGATTTCTTTTTAGTAAGAAGATAACCTTTTCCATTGGCCATTTCATTATAGTCTTGCAATTGCAAATTTAGCTGTTATTGGGAGAACTAGAACATATAATTTGCAAATCAATCTTTGAATTATTACACTCAATTTTAAACAGATTTGATTGAAAATACATTGCTTGTATGCAGAAACTGATGGATTAAAAATGGAAGATTCCTAGTTAACGAACAGTGGTTCACAGGAAAACTGTTTATAAAGGTACAATATTTCTGTCAGTTCTTCCCATCATATCTATTTTATCTATTCAGGACTTTATAGACGTGAGCTTAGATTCAGTAATCATAACTCAGATGTTTTCTTGAGGAGATAACCTATAGCTACCATAAAATTTTTAGGTTCCTTTTGTTTTATGTAGGATGGTTGTCATTGTCTTCTTGGACAGAGTTTTCACTTGACTGTATTAAAATACAATTCATTGAATAACGACTTTCTAATTAGGCAACTCAAATCACTCCTTAGCAGTAACCTGTCCTCATTATTTGTTACTTTACTGATCTTTCTGTTTCCTTGTGAGGAAAGGCTGAGAGATCTAGGACTGTTCAGCCCAGAGAAGAGAAGGCTCGAAGGGGATCTTATCAATGTGTATAAATACCTGAGAGGAGGGTGTAAACAAGACAGAGCCAGGCTCTTTTCAGTTGTTCCCAGTGACAGGACAAGAGGCAATAAGCACAGCCTGAAACACAGCAAGATCCTTCTGAACATCAGGAAACACTTTTTCACTGTGAGGGTGACTGAGCACTGGAACAGGTTGCGCAGAGAGGTTGTGGAGTCTCCATCCTTGGAGATATTCAAAAGCTGTCTGGACACAGTGCTGGGCAACTGGCTCTAGAGTAGCCCTGCTTGAGCAAGGGGTGTTGGACCAGGTGACCCTCCAGAAGTCCCTTCCGATGTAAACTATTCTGTGATTCTGTGATTTTGTGACTAATAATAGTTAGATTCTTAGTATTTAAATTATACTTCTACTATACAATTTGATTTAATCTTATAAATTACATATATATTTTGGCTTTTCCTGTATATAAGGTGTGCTTCCTCTATGCCCATAAATAATGTTTTCAGCATAATAAAAGGAGTTTGTGGTTTGATATTGGGTTTGATCCTGGTGCTGTTCCTTGATGGTATTAGGTCAGAACCTTTTTTCTTTTTTTCTCTGTTACCCACACCAGTCACTCATCAGAAGTTCCTAAATCCTATGCAGCACTCATATTTTCTATCCAGTCAGGAGCTTTATCTTGTCTACAACAGGCAGCTGACCCTCAATTTATATTCTCTTCTCTTTGTTGTTGCCTTCAGATTGTTCTCTGTCTAGTGGATGTTATGACTGAATTAGGCCACCTAAATAAGACATTCTTTGTTACTAATTATCATAAGTTCTTCACTTGCCAACTTATTTGACTAAGTGTGTTGGGAGACTTTTATGCGATCTGAACAAACTTGCCTTCTACTGATTTTGTAAAGTATATATGTCATTTACTTTGAACTTCAAAAATTTTGGGGAATCTCCATCTACAAGCATTACTGCAAAGCTCCTCATCCAGCTCCTTTAGGTCCCCTACAAAAATTACCTGTGGTTAGTCTTTTGAAAGTGTTTAATGTTAGTATATGATCCTACACTCTCCTTTGTAGAAAATGATGATTTACAATTCCATCCATAGGATATGGGATGAATGTATCATTTTAAATATAGGAAGGACATACCTTTACCTTTTTGACATGCTGTGTTTATTTTTGCTTGTGTTTTCATCATTGTTTTTACATATTCATAAAAAGTATTTCCTGTTCTTCAAAAATTCAGTACTATGTCATTGAACAACTGTCCTTGTTCTTGTTTTAAATTTGTTTTCAGTCCATTATACTAATAATCACTCCAAAAAGTTTCACTGTTCGTTATTCCTATTTGTAGAATACAAAACAAACATTGAAACGCCAATGTCTTGTGGAATGGAAGATTTATTAGAACCAGTTGGATATAATTTTCAGAATAATTTCTCACTTTTGATATTCTTTCAAATTTAATTTTCATTCTGAAATAATAAGAAAAGTAAGTGCTTAGTAAAGCCGTTGAAAACAGCTAAAACCAGAATTCCATGGCAGCTACACGAAGTCTCTGTTGAGGCCTGGAATAGAGCTGCTGTCTACTTCATAATCTACAGGTTGCAACAAATAGATATGATGTATATCATTGTGCAAATACTAGATTACTGTAACTGAAAATGTGTGTATAATTGTATTTTTTATTTAATATCAAAGCAAAGACAAAAATGCACTGACAAAAATGACATATGGAAATAATGCACCAGAAAATGTTGAGGAAGTGAGAAAACCCTCTGCCAGTGCAATCATTTCAAAGAAAGTCCGATTCAAGTGCTTTCCAAAAATTTATCTTAGTTTAGGACCTTTTAACATTTGCTATAGCTTAAGCTTTACTCTTGACATAAAAGAATCTGATCTGGGATCTTAACTAAATACCTCTATAGGTTGACAGAAGATGCTCTACTCTAATAAACAGAATAATAAACAGTCTTGACTAGAAAGCTTGCTGACATCTGCAATAATGTATATACTAAATCCCTCTTATATTGAATTTTTGGTTCCTAGCATCCACTTCAGTTTTATCAATAGCCTTTTGATCATGAGTCTCAAGATGTATGCCATAAAGGTTACAGCAAGAAGATCAAGGAATTAGACTCTTTCTTAATGGTTGCTTCAAATTTTCTCTTCAAAGTATTTTTGAAGTCAATATACTTCAAAAGTATAGTTAATCTTTGGGGGGGGGGGGGAAACAAACAACCCCAAACACTTTGCCTCAATAATACTACTAATAATAAATTAGGATCATGATGTAGAAAAAAATTACCAATTTTCAGATTTCACATTACTAAGCTTTATGTTAAATCTAATAGCTCGATTTTTGAAGCCTTGTCAAGTACTTACAATTTAAAAAACAATCTAACATGCAAAGTCAGCATTTTGTAGTGGCGGTGACTGCTAGTGACTTCTATTCTTCAGGAAAATATTTTCCAAAAGGAAAATTTCCAAGTGTCTTGTAGTTAAAGAAGATTAAAGGAACACTTTATAGTATATTAGAGAGGAAAAAAAAGGCCTAGGGCAATAATGAATGCACTAAAGCATTAAGTATTCACCAACCTTTTCCTTACTGACAAGGAAAAAATTGTCATGTCTTCAGGATGTTATTGTGATTGATACACTAAAATACTTCCTGGAGGATATGAAATCCCTTATAGAAGAAATTAAATTTAATTTTTTACATGTATGAATGAAAAATGAAAACTGTAGAGAACTTTGCCTATAGTGTTCATTTTAAACTTCGTGGAGCAAACAAGATCCAATACAGTTTATCTTTTTTTAAGTAATAGAAGTTGTAAAAAATGTTGAAATATTATGTATTTTCAGAATGTTGTCCAGGAGATTTGCTCTTTTATCTTTCTTTTTTTCTTCAAAGATGGAAACCAAACCAAACAAAACAAGAAAGTAATCCAATAACTTCTTTATTTTGTTTATCAGTCCATTCTGTATATTTGTTTCAGTGAAAGAAAGACTGTAGTGCAATTTTCTAAATTTGTGCAAGGCCATCAGTCTCAGCTCTTACACTGCCTTTGTTGCTACACTTATACATAACTCAAAGATCTCTGGGACCTTCTGTCTCGGTCTTTTAATAAGATGAAGTGTTAGTAACTAAATGAACTGTATTCTCTCTAGCTGTCTGTTGTGGTCCTGTGGTAAGTAAAATATCCCTTCCAGTTTAAACACAGAGACACTTTAATTGTATATATCAAAGTGAGAGCCTGCTCCAGCCCAGGCTTCCCACAGGGTCACAGCCTCCTTTGGGCACATCTACCTGCTCTGGCACGGGGTCCTCCACAGGCTGCAGGTGGATATCTGCTCCACCATGGACCTCCATGGGCTGCAGGGGGACAACCTGCCTCACCATGGTCTTCACCACAGGCTGCAGGGGAATCTCTGCTCCGGTGCCTGGAGCACCTCCTCCCCATCCTTCTTCACTGACCTTGGTGTCTGCAGAGTTGTTCCTCTCACATATTCTCACTCCTCTCTTCTGACTGCTGTTGCTGCAGGTTTGGGGTTTTTCCCCCTTCTTAAATATGTTTTCACAGAGGCGCTACCACCATCATTGATTGTCTCAGCCTTGCCCAGCAGCAGGTCTGTCTTGGAGCCGGCTGGCATTGGCTCTATTGGACATAGGGGAAGCTTCTAGCAGCTTCTCACAGAAGCCACCCCTGCAGCCCCCCCACTACCAAAACCTTGCCATGCAAACCCAATACATTAAGTTATAAGTGGATACTATAATCTTACAAAGTTTATACATACAGCTTCAGATAACACGTTTTTTCTATGGCAACTGAGGTTACCAAAGTTTTGTGGACTTAAAAGTTTACAGCAACATAAATAACTATTAGAGAATCTAAACTATTGTATAAAGAAGGACTCTTTCTCACATATTGTATTCATTGATTGTATTGTACTGATTATGTCATTAGTCTGTTTCTCTCTGTATAACTTTCCAAGAAATGTTCCAATCTGCTAAGAGCTAGAGCCTCAGGTTTGTCACAACTGAATTTGCAATTTCTTCGTAATTATGGACTCATCTAGTTTACTTGTCCACGACCTTGAACTTTGGATTGTATCTTTAAATACTTGTGATTTCTATTATCATTTACATAGGTGTAAACAACAACACGGCTGCAAAGAAGCAGTGAGTCAAGTTCAGTATCTTCCTGTTATCAATGGCAGGTTGCTCTGACAAACTGTATTTAAAGACCTACTTTATTCATTATCATTAATCTTTGATCTTAAAGAATCATATTTGACTTCAGTGGACCTTATTGAGGGGCTGACATAATGTAGACTCTGAAATTTACCCAAACACAGATGGCAGATTATGCCATTTGAGATCCATTATTCTTGCATAGTTTACCTTTCTTCTAGAGAAACCAGTTCTCAATTTTATTCCCTTTTCCAAACACTCTGGTCAAATTCGTATATCTTATTTTGATCCTTAAATTTCATTCTTCTGGCAAACTGATTGTATGAACTGCTAAAAGGTGCTCATCAGTGGTGTCTGAAGAAATACAGAAGGCAGCTGAATTCGGTCTTCTGAAACAAAACTTATATTTTGTTCCTTGGTAGATGTTCTACACTGGAGGGGGTGGAGGGTTCTTTCCAGATCACAAAATATATAGACAAAATATTATACAAAAATTAGAGGAATGAGTAATTTTGAGAAAGACAGATATTCAGAGTAATCTGGAATGCTTGGAAAGCTTTCCACTGTAGATTGCAATGTATCAAAATAAAGTTGTACATCAAGAATGGAGGAATGGAGACCTTATTGGCTAAGACATTGTAATAGATAATAGGTTAATATGAATCATGATAAAAAAATTTTGATGAGAGAGTCAATGTGATTTTTGAATACACAAAAAGAGAAACCCACAAACAAACAAACATATCAGACATAATTGGGATATTCTTTAACTTATACATTTATCCCTGGTGTAATCATCTCTGAATTCACTTCTATATATCACAAGGAAATAAGGATGGGAAATGTATTCAACTAAAAGTTCAAAAATATTACAGACTTGTGAGAAAGGCTGTAAGAGTTCTATCTTTTTAATCAAAAGACAATAGCTGTATGAGATTATTTAATTTCAGACAATAAGAAATCTGCCTGAGGAGTAAAAGTGCAAAGTAGGACAGCTAAAAGGCTGAAAATGGTCTAAAAAAGGTGTTTGTATCATTCAACAGAAAATGCTGTGCAGAATTTTCACATAGCTTAAAACACTGAAATGCTTTACAAGACCTTGTAAGGGACTCCCCATCGTTGACAGCTTTAGTCAGACTGAATACTTTGATGTATTTGAAACAAGAATTAATTCTTAGAAGCTAAGTTATGCAGAACATCAAAATTTGATGACTTAAAAAATCTCATTCAGTCTTACTGAATGTATAACTTTATACTTAAAATTATTAGCTCCTGATGTGATGGCCTTGGTCAGAGTGAAAATATTTGGAGCGAATGTGCAAAGGAAATGCTGGGGATGAATTTTCCTTGTCTGATTTGTGTGACCCATGCAAGTAAGTTCTAAAACTTTTTTTTTTTTTTCAATTTACATAAGTAAGCAATGTTTTGTCTAAGAAGGAAAGGGAATAATATTGTTTCACTGTTTGGCCTTTATGATATCGTGAGACTCTAGGTTTTTGCATAGTCTTTATACGCATCCAGAGTACTGAAACTGAAGAGGAACTTGGAATACTGTTTGAGGAAAGTTCTTTTTAAAAAGAACAAGGGGAGCTGGGGCTGGATGTAAGGGGAAAAAAAAAAAACAACACCATGAGGATAATTAAGCACAGGGAATTTTTCCCAAGACTTGACTGGACAAAAGCCCTGAAAAAGGTGGCCTGAATTCAATGTCCATGCTCTGAGTAGGACTTTGGAGTGGGTGACTTCCCAAGGTCCCTTAAAACTTGAATGAATCTTTGATTCTCCAATGGCGTCACTCTTTTCTTTTCCTATTAAGAAAACCATTTTATATCAACATAGGTTTTTGGGTTTTTTTCTTTATTGTGTTTTTTCTCAATACTTGTAGTTTTCCCAGTATTTCCCTCTTTATTATCAGAGGTGGAAAACTGAAATGAAAGTCATATTTGAGACTTCTTAACAAAGTGTAATACATTTCTATTTGTTCTTGAACATATCACATACTCTTTTAACTGAATCAAGATGCGGAAAATAGTGTATACAACGAGATTGTTCTTTAGTCTTCTATATAGCTGGCCTCTGTATAGCTAGCCTTCTATGTAGCCTTTCTATATAGCTAGCTCAATATAACGTTATTGAGTTTACTCAATAAGAAATCTTTAAATACAATTTTATGCAAGAGTACAAACTAAAGTATATGAGATATGACAGATGTGTTTCAACAATCTATTCAATTTTAGAATGATCATTCCAAAAGTAGTGTTTCCCACCCCAAAAAAGAAACATAGTTCATATCCAAAATATGTCTTATCTTTCCTCTTCTTTTGCATTTACAGATGGTTTAACAGCAGCAGTTTTTATAGTGCATAATATATCTGCACCACAGAGCAGATACCAGTTTTTCAGCCACATTTTCTAAATTCTGGAGATAGATGTCTAGCACAGACTTATAGTCAATACATACAGGTTGAACTGGTTTCGGATTTCATTTGAGAGCTATAATTCATAGGATGTAATTTCTAAAAAAAAAAAAAAAAAGGCCACTGTGTAGTCTTATGACCCATGATAGCTTTACGATATAGAATAATCTCTATAAAAGAACCTGTAGATGAACGAGACAGGATATGCTGAATTTTGAGGCAACTTACATTATTTGCAATCTAAAATCAATACAGAATTCCTGAGATAATATTCTGAAACCTCACAGACTAGAAAAGTTTTGCTGTAGTGGTTTGAGGCAATTACAATTTTTATAAGGATAAGCACCAAACTATGAAATTATAAGACTTGCATTTCATTTTGACAAGTTAAAAAATGACTGTTCTTTAGCTTTAACTCACCTCCTATGCTTTCTCACCCTCTAGTTGCAGTGTTTTAATTCCCAAACTGCATTACCTACTTTTGCCTACTCTCATTATAACCTCCTATGGCAAGCACCTGTGATCATTGCAAAGATGATTCTGACTTCACAACAGAAAGGTGTTTTTTGAAGAAGTGAAATATATCAAAAAGGTAATATCCAAAACTTTCACCAGTCTTACAAGGAAATCCCTGCATCCAAGCTATTTCAATGCAAACATCAACATCTGTTGGAGGGAGAGACCATAATATTTGAGTCCTTTAACAGATATTAAAACAATGTCTTGTGTACCTCAAGCTTCCTTCTCTCTGCAAAACTCATAAAAAATATACCTTGCACAAATATAAGTCTGGTCTGTGAATTTTTTTTTAAATATACAGAATAATTTGCATAGTTTAGCAGCACCTGCTAGTATAAGATCAGGCTGTAAGAGCACAAATTTTGTTCTGCAGTGTCATAGAGGAATATTGCAGTCTTGGGACCTATAGTCAGAAAAGGCAAACTATTCCTCAGAGAGTTTTCTTTAGTTGTATGGAAGACGGTAAGCATTAAAATGAATACATGAACTGAATTGGGGGCAGGCACATTGACTTGATGTGCCTGTTGTTGAAGAGGGAAGTCATGGGATTTTAAGTGAATTCAAGTCATTTGCACAATTTCACACGGCAAGCCACAGACAGAAAAGGGCATGTATATCATCTGTCATAATTATTTTGAGAAAAGTGATTCACAGGGACAGTCTTAATGAGTGAATGATAGAGAGTAGTGACTAATTCTTCATAATCAAGGCTGAGGACCAATCACCAAAGTCACTCAAAAGAAAGACAAGGATTATATGGATACAAACAGTAGCTAATCAGAAGTTATGTATATTAACCCCATATACATCTCCCCACACAAATACACAGACATTAAGATTGTATAGCTGAATTTATAAAAATTATAACATATATAGAAAGTCTGAAACTTGGACCTCACCCTGACAGATGTAAAAAAACTCCAACATTAATGACACAAAATTAGGATAATAGTTCATTAAGCTATTTATTATCATGAGAGGATTCCAAATATCTGTGTCCAAAGGACATTACTGTATTGGGGGCAGGTGCCCAGGTGCTGGCAATGGGGGGCTGCAGCGGTGGCCTCTGCAAGGAAAGGCCACGGCTGCCCCATCCCAGAGACAGTCGGTTCCAGCCGTCTCCAATGGGCCCATGCAAGGGCACAGCTGAGCCCCTCAGCCAAGCTGGTGGCGCCTCTGTGGAAATATATTAAACAAAGGGGAAAAAATGATGTAGAGGCAGAAGGAAAAAAGGAGGAAGGAAAAAAGAAAGAAAAAAAAACCAAAAAATGAGAGAGAAACAGGAGAGGGAACAACAAAGTTAGGAGAGGAGGAGGTACTCCACAACAGAAAAGATATCTCCTGCAGTCCATGGAGGACCATGCTGGAGCAGATATCCACACTGCAGCCCATGGAGGGCCCCAGGCCACAGCAGATGGCTGTTCCTGAAGGAACTGCGGCCTGTAGAGCGCCCATGCTGGAGCAGGGCAAAAGAGGGAGAAGTAAGGAACAACAGAGAGAAATCATTATGTACTGACCATAACCCACACTTCCCATCATCCTTGTGCCACTCAGGGCAGGGGTAGATGAGTCTAAAGTGAAGGAGTGAATTTGAGTCTGGGAAACGGAGGAGGAAAGACGTTGTTTAAATATTGTCTTTTTGTTTCCCATGGGATTTCTCATTCCATTCTTCTTATTTTCTTCCCCCATCTCACAGGGCAGGGCTGGGGGGGGAATGCAGTGAGTGGATGGGTGGGTGTTTGGCTGTTAGCCAACACTTACACATCAAAATTACTCATTCCAAAGTGTAGAAAGGGCAACAAATACTTCACATAAATCTATGTCCACATTTAAGCTGTAGATGAGGACATTTTTGGAGGTAGAATGAAAACTTGATATGAACAGAATCGAAGGAAAACTTTTGCCTCTGGTACATGTGGAAGAATGCAACCAAATTAGCCTCTTGCACTGTAAAAGTGATGTTAAAAATCTGAATGCTCAGCCCTGTGCTTGCATGAGAGCTGTGACAGCTTCAAACCTAAATGAAACAGTATAAGAAACCTGCTAAACTGAATGTATTTATTTTCATGTGTGTGTGTGTGTAGGTAGGTATGTATGTATGTATGAATCTATTTTTATTTCTGTACAGTTTTTTCTAAACTGTTTTTCACTTGGACTCTGTAGATACACTGTTCCTTATTTTTATCCTAAAATGGATTTGCTTCAAGCATAATTTTCAGAGTGACAGATCCTCAGACAAGTGCTTTGACAAGTACTTTAGTGGTTTTTTTTTCAGAAATGAAGTCATTCTTAAGGCATGCCTTCTGCACCACCACTCTAAGGGCATAATAAGCAGTGTTATAGCTAAATTTTCAAGAGTATGCATGTGAATATGAACTAACACTCCTCTGTAATCTGTAGCAAGGACCAGAAACTTATTTACTTGCAGCAGGACAGGAAATGATGCCAAAATTTCATTCCTAAGGTGCTTGAACTCAAAGATCTGTATTTTTATACCATCAAAAGGATTCCTACACATTTTAGCCCAGATCAAATAACAGCTCCCAAACAATTTTTAAGCATAATTCAGGAGCTAGCATGAGGCAATGACCATTTTCAATGAGTTGTTTGATGGACATCACCATTTTGGAAAGGTGGGAGTGTTGAATATTATGGATACAGGCCATTTTAGGCCAGCTGGTCTCTGTACTATGAAACAATTCACTGTAGCCCAAGGTCCTGGCTATGTTTGTAACAGACAACAATAGTCAGGATGTAGCAATTTAGTTGAAGTCCATCATTGCTCATATCAATTTAGTTTTTGCCTTAGCCAGCTGTAAGCTTTGTCTCTTGATCAGCTCGAAAGCAAGCAGCAAACTGAGCAAGACTTGTTATTAAGCCTCACAAATCTAGAGAAAGAATAGATATAGGACTCTGGCTTCTGTGACCAGAACTCTTAGCATCTACTTTTTGTATTATCCCAGTGGAAAGTATGACAATGTCTAGCCATCAAAGTTGATTTCTTCTCATCCAATGTTCAAGTTTTGTGATGAATAATGAAGACTTGATGCAAATAGAGCTAAAGGAAGGTTTATTTGGGACTTAAATTTGATACATGGAAGCATATAGTAAAATCAAGATCTTCCACTGTAAAAACAGTTTTGAAGATGGCGGTCTTGGGAAAAAGCTGGATACCCTTGGATTTGAGCTATTGATCCAAGTTTTGTAGCTTATTCAAAAAAATATACAGCATGTTAGACATTTCTAGGGCTGAGCTAGAGCACAGTGAGCCTTAAACTGTTGAGAATTATATATATCGTTGTCAGGGTTTAACCCCAGCCAGCAGCTAAGCACCACACAGTCGCTCATGCACTTCCCTGCCCCAGTGGGATGGGGCAGAGAATCAGAAGATTAAAAGTGCGAAAACTTGTAGGTTGAGATAAAGACAGTTTAATAGGGAAAGCAAAAGCCACGCATGCAAGCAAAGCAAAACAAAGAATTCATTCACTACTTCCCATGGGCAGGCAGGTGTTCAGCCATCTCCAGGAAAGCAGGGCTCCATCACGCGTAACAGATACTTGGGAAAACAGTAACTCCAAACATCCCCCCCTTCCTTCTTCTTCCTCCAGCTTTATATGCTGAGCATGACATCATATGGTGTGGAATGTCCCTTTGGTCAGTTGGGGTCAGCTGTCCCAGCTGTGTCCCCTCCCAACTTCTTGTGCACCCCCAGCCTACTCGCTGGTGGGGTGGGGTGAGGAGCAGAAAAGGCCTTGACTCTGTGTAAGCACTGCTCAGCAGTAACTGAAACATCCCTGTGTGATCAACACTGTTTTCAGCACAGAACCAAAACATAGCCCCATACCAGTTACTATGAAGAAAATTATCCCAGCCAAAACCAGCACAATCGTACAGCTTTCACGCTGCCTACATTTATCGGTATTCTGATCATGTTGCAGTATCTTCTTATCTTGATAATGATACTTTTCATCTGGGTAACAGTGTTCACTTTAAGTGTGTATATATTGTTTGTCTTCTCATTATTCACTAAAAGCTTTCAACTTTATTACCATTCTCTGCTCCTAACTGAAGACATTTGAAGTTTCAGGTTCAATTTGGCTTTTCTGCCATTTGTTCTATTTTCCTTTTAAGTTGTTGTTCATACCAGTCTGTTGTTCCCAGCCATCTAAAGCTGTCTTCATTTGTAATGATCTCTCTTTGTTTCCTTCCAGTATCTGAAATCCTAGCATTATTTTAACTTGAAGAATGGTTAATAATTTTCAAGTGCTCCAATAGTAAAGTTTATTTATCTTTGGCTTGACAGTGAATTTCTCATTGTATAAACCTGACCTTTTAGTCCATTTAAAATCTGCATTTCTAGTCTACCTGATCGTGTTTCTGGGTGTATTATTTCCTGACTTGATTGTGGAGCTGAGATGAAGTGAGTTTGTTGCAAAGTGTCATAAGAAACTGTGAAAATTATTAACTTAGATAACCTTTGTTCAAATTAAGTTCGAATAAGTCCAAAGAGACAACTATAAACTGTGGAACCCAAATACAATGTAAAACCACACTCATTTATTTTTTAGAGAATATCTGTGTTCACTGAATGGTATGAAGGCACTATGGTGACCAGGACAGCTTGTCAAGTTTGCCCAATCTCTTCTCTACAGGTCGAGGATGGGTCAACGACTGGAAACAAAGCCTTCTCCTTTATACCAAGGAAGGAGCACCAGGCACCCCTTCAATCTCTTGCTGTCTTTGCTGCTCTTTTAGGTGTTCATTTGATACCTCTCTTACTTCACCTCTGCTGCTACTTTATGAGATATTGCCCTCCAGCATAGGCTTTAATGAATCCCGCCAGCACTGTAGCATAAATTGAGTCGAGTTGTATCAGAACATATCCAGTTAATTATTTTAGTGTCCTTTTAACACAACATTCTACCATTTCTATAGGAAATTGCAAACTTGGATGAGTAAAAAAAAAATCCCCTCTGGAAATGAAAAATGAGAATCTACATCATTTTATTATCCATGTAATGGAGGTGAATCTTCTCTTTAGGATAACATAGTCACCCGCATCATGTTACAAAAGAGATTATATATTGACAGGAAGGTACAGAAAAGAAGGAAATCAACCCTTGCTAAGATTAGCACATCAGTATAAATCTGACTATTTTCTCACAAGACATCCTATTGTCAGAAAAAGAATGGTGTTTGCTGAGAAGGCACAGGCAGCCTAGCCTCTCTGCTGTACAGCCAAGCAGTTAAAATCTGGTGGAAAGTTCCCTTGAGTAGTTATGTACAGATCTTTGTGTTGTTTTTTTTTTTAATGATTGATGAACATGGCTGCAGTTTGAATCCTCACTGAGCTTCACCAGTTCGTTACATAAATGCATAAATAGGACTTTCTTAACAGCAGGTTTTTTTGTTTGTTTGGTTGGTTTTTTGTCAGATTTACTGTGCTTTAACAAATTCTGCTGCTATTTACATTCACATACCTGAAAAGATTATGACCACTCCTGTGTGTTCGAAATTCTAAAAGAGATTACAAAAGCAGTACACAGCAATGTGTATTGTATGTCACAATATTGACAGAATTATGCTACCTGGAGTGAAAATAATTGTAGCCTGGGCTGATTTTTTTTTGGCTGGCAATGCATTAGCCCACTGTTGAGAGGTAAAAGATCAGATGTGCTAAAGACAAGAGATTATGATTAATGCCTAATATAGGTTAGTCTTCCAAAGGTAATAAGTGACACCTGAGCTAACAATTCAGAACATACAATGTATTTAATGTATTATGTCTGCTTTGGTGATGACAGAATATTTTATAAAATGAATTGCTTAAGCACAAGCTACATTTATGTACATCATATCTAATAGCATTGTTCAGGAGTGTAAATGAAGCATATGAATAAGTGTTTTGCTAGACCAGGACTTGTCAGAAGGCCACAGAATGAATATAGATTGTTGAGAGTAATTTTATTATTTAAATACATTTTGCTATCTTTTTGTTTTTAAGTAATCATCACAAAGTAAAAAAAAGTTCACAGCAAACATTTGATTTTTGATATGTGACTTCTGAGTTGTATTAATTATTTGTAGTGACAAAAATCACAGGGTATTATTTTTGTTCCTAGTTTGTTTTTTTATAAATCTTTTAAACAGGAGGAAAGACTAAAAAGCTAGACTACTACAGAGACAAGTAGTGCTAGAGCTCACTGGGGATGTTCAGAAAGTGTGTATAGATCATTTTTCCTTTCTACGGTAAACATTATTCTCTTTCAAGTCAGGAATATAAACAAACTAATAAATAAATAAGTAATAAAATATCCTGTGGAAATGAGTTATTGCACAGAAAATACCTCCAGTTTAAGGACAAAGATCACAGAAGTATGGATGTCTGAAATGATAGTCTGGAACAGTTTACCAGTTACATTTTTGGAAGAGTTATAGAGTCTTTGGGATGACTGATCTTTGTTTTATGAGTATGTAGTTAAATGAACATTTTTAAAGCAAATAATGGCTTATGTTAAGATTTACATTAAGCTCTTATTTTTCTAAAAAGAATATTAATGTCCTGTAGAAATTGTACTAGTTATACGTCTAGAGTCACATCATCTAGAGTGAAGTGCAAGAGCCTGTAAGCCATAAGAAGGGAAGAATCTTACAACATTTGAACAAAGGTATCTTTATTGCTTACTCATGACTACTAATTCATGAGCATGCAGGCCAATTTTTTTAATGAAGGTTCATTTTCAAGAGGAATGAATACTTTTTATCCAAAAATATGTTAACCGAACAACTTGGTTTTAATTTTTTATGTGGTTATCCCTGTGTTCCATTTGATTTGATGTACTTTATTTCCTGTTGCATGTTACATAATGATAGTGTAGATGTGCTACCAGGGAACTGGATGTATTTATCAGTACTGCCTTACCCCATCTTGAGATTTACTACCTCTAATTTAATTGACATTATGATTAAAATGCAGGGTTTTAATCTGAAGACAAGTGGATGATTTAAGAACATTTAAAATATCCTCTGTTCATTTTTATGCATGTCTAGTCATAATATTCATATACAATATTTATGTGCATCTTCAGAACAAGTATTTTGTCTCCTGTTCCTGGGACATTATTAAGAATACTGGCAGCTTTATGTACCCTAAGTTAGTATTAATCACAGCAGCCACATTCCAGGACTGGCCATTTTGTTTCTTTTAATTTAAAACAAATAAATATGTACGTACTGTAATTTCATGAGAAGAACCACAGAATGTGGTTCTGTCAGGGATTTGCCTACGTAAGAACGACAGACTTGCTATGGAAGCATGATGAGTGCTTTCCTTTGTAGGAATGTGCTTCAACTGATAGCTGAAGTACCTCTTCACCTTGCTGTTTTGGGCTAGTTTTTGCTGTGCTCTGAATAAACAATGAGTTGATACTGCATTTCCACCATATGCCCTATATTCAAAGGCATGCTACTAGACTAGTCCTCTGGGAAGCAGATCATCTGAGCTCATATTCACCTCAAGATCTCATATCACACATCTCAGAAAAGGACCCTACTAATTTTTCTGATTTAAGTTTTTTTTCTTTTTTTTTTAATTAGATCAGTCCTGATAAGGCTGTTCCATTCTGTATAGAGAAGGAAATATTAATTTAGCTAAAGGCTGTTTTTGAAAAGGTTTCCCAGAGAGGAATACATTAATATGAACAGGTTATCATTATTCATTAGCAAAATGCATGGTGATCATTAGGTACCTTGGACTATGATTCCCACTGGCTGGTAAAGGTTTAAAACTTCAAGACATCGTACAGTTATATTCTTTTCTCCTTGTTTTCAAGCTTCCTTCTCGGCTCTGTAGCTTTTGTATTGCAGTCTGGGGGATAGAGCCTTCCCTCAAGATGGCAAATTTGAACTTTTCTGTCTGTCAACGTTTTCTGAGGATCAACATTAGAATTGATCCTCAGTTTCCATTCTACTCTAGGCATTAGGCTGTTATTTAATGTGAATGACCTCCCTCTCTGGCTGTTATTTTGCATGAAAATGGCCTTGGGGTTGCTGTGCTTTTCTTATATGGATGATATGTATGTGTCAGATGTTTTTGAAAAATCAGATCAGCTTGGGCCCGTCACTGCAGTGTGTGTCTGCTTTGTTGTCCTGTTTTGGCTGGGATAGAGTTAGTTTTCTTCCTAGTAGCTGGTATAGTGCTGTGTTTTGGATTTAGAATGAGAATAATGTTGCCTACTGGGGTTAAACCACAACAGTCCTTTTCGGTGCCCAATGTGGGGCACGAAGGGTTGAAATAATGACAGATCTGACCAGAGCGTGTTAAACAAATTTGTTATAAGCATTCATGTATTGGTTTTGTGTGGCAAGGTTTTGGTAGCGGGGGGGCTGCAGGGGTGGCTTCTGTGAGAAGCTTCTAGAAGCTTCCTGTATGTCCAATAGAGCCAATGCCAGATGGCTCCAAGACAGACCCGCTGCTGGCCAAGGCCAAGCCCATAAGCGACGGTGGTAGCGCCTCTGTGATAACAAACATATTTAAGAAGGGAAAAAAACCCCAAACCTGCAGCAGCAGCAGTCAGAAGAGAGGAGTGAGAATATGTGAGAGGAACAACTCTGCAGACACCAAGGTCAGCGAAGAAGGAGGGGGAGGAGGTGCTCCAGGTGCCGGAGCAGAGATTCCCCTGCAGCCTGTGGTGAAGACCATGGTGAGGCAGGTTGTCCCCCTGCAGCCCATGGAGGTCCACAGTGGAGCAGATATCCACCTGCAGCCTGTGGAGGACCCCGTGCCAGGGCAGGTGGATGTGCCCGAAGGAGGCTGTGACCCCATGGAAAGCCCATGCTGGAGCAGGCTCCTGGCAGGACCTATGGACCCATGGAGAGAGGAGCCCATGCTGGAGCAGGCTCCTGGCAGGACCTATGGACCCATGGAGAGAGGAGCCCATGCTGGAGCAGGTTTCCTGGCAGGACTTGTGACCCCACGGGGGACCCACACTGGAGCAGTCTGTTCCTGAAGGACTGCACCCCATGGAAAGGACCCATGCTGGAGCAGTTCGTTAACAACTGTAGCCCTTTGGAAGGACTCATGCTGGAGAAGTTCATGGAGGACTGTCTCCCATGGGATGGACCCCACGCTGGAGCAGGGGAAGAGTGGGAGAAGTCCTCCCCCTGAGGAGGAAGGAGCAGCAGAGACAATGTGTGATGAACTGACCACAGCACCCATTCCCCATTCCCCTGTGCCACTGGTGGGGGAGGAGGTAGACAAAATCTGGAGTAAAGTTAAACTCGGGAAGAAGAAAGGGGTGGGTAAAGATGTTTTTAAGATTTAGTTTTATTTCTCATTATCCTACTCTGATTTGATTGGTAATATATTAAACTAAGTTCCCCGAGTTGAGTCTGTTTTGCCCGTGACAGTAATTTGTGAGTGACCTCTTCCTGTCCTTATCTTGACACACGAGCCTTTCATTATATTTTCTCTCCCCTGACCAGCTGAGGAGGGGGAGTGAGAGTGGTTCAGTGGGCACCTGGAGTCCAGCCAGGGTCAACCCACCACAGTCCATTATATTAGTTTAGTAGTCACTCGTCACAATGTTGATCTATTTGCTCTCAAAGTTGTTGTATTTGTTGTGAGTTGTGTTATGTAACACCTTACTTGCCATATGTACTGTTTATCAGTATTTATGTGCTATTTATCACCTCTGGTAGGTGGATTAAGGTTATCGCTTTGCTGTACTATGTTAACACCAGCTTATGGTATGATAAAATTATGGGCCATGAGATCAATATGGTATTTGTACTTAGCATTGCAGTAACCTCTGTACTTGGGGACCCGTATATTGGAGGTGGAAGGCTGCTGTGTGGAGTCCTATATGACGTGTTGCAGAAACTGCTGAAGGAGAAGTTGAATCAACTCATTTTGCAGAGGTGAAAGCCATCCAGTTGGCTTTAGATATTGCTGAATGAGAAAAATGGCCAGTGCTCTATCTCTGTACTGACTCATGGATGGTGGCAAATGCCCTGTGGGGGTGGTTACAGCAATGGAAGCAGAACAACTGGCACTGCAGAGGTAAACCCATCTGGGCTGCTGCATTACAGCAAGATATTGTTGCCTAGGTGGAGAACCTTGTAAAAGTACGTCACGTAGATGCTCATGTACCCAAGAGTCAGGCCACTGAAGAACATCAAAACAACCAGCAGGTGGATCAAGCTGCTCAGATTGAAGTGACTCAGGTGGATCTGGACTGGCAACATAAGAGTGAATTATTTATAGCTCGGTGGGCCCATGACACCTCAGACCATCAAGGAAGAGATGCAACATATAGATGGGCTCATGATCGAGGGGTGGACTTGACCACGGACACTATTGCACAGGTTATCCATGAATGTGAAACATGTGCTGCAATCAAGCAAGCCAAGCGGTTAAAGCCTCTGTGGTATGGAGGGCGATGGCTGAAATATAAATATGGGGAGACCTGGCAGATCGATTATATCACACTCCCACAAACCCGCCAAGGCAAGTGCCAGGTGCTTCCAATGGTGGAAGCAACCAGCGGATGCCTGGGAACATATCCCGTGCCCCATGCCACCGTCCAGAACGCTATTCTGGGCCTTGAAAAGCAAGTCCTATGGTGACATGGCACCCCAGAAAGAACTAAGTCAGACAACAGGACTCATTTCCGAAACAACCTCATAGACACCTGGGCCAAAGAGCATGGCACTGAGTGGGTATATCACATCCCCTATCATGCACCGGCCTCCAGGAAAATCAAATGATACAATGGACTGTTAAAGACTACACTGTGAGCAATGGGTTCTGGGACATTCAAACATTGGGATACACATTTAACAAAGGCCACCTGGTTAGTCACCACTAGGGGATCTGCCAATCGAGCTGGCCCTGCCCAATCAAAACTTTTACATATTGTACAAGGGGATAAAGTCCCTGTAGTGCACATAAAAAACATGCTGGGGAAGACACTCTGGGTTATTCCTGCCTCAGGCAAAGGAAAACCCATTCGTGGGATTGCTTTTGTTCAGGGACCTGGGTGCACTTGGTGGGTGATGCGTGAGAATGGGGAAGTCCAATGTGTACCTCAAAGGGATTTGATTTTAGGTGAGAATAACCAATGAACTGAATTTTATGATGTTAGTTGCTATATGCCATACCAACTGTATTACAGTAAGAATCACCCAGATTAATGAAGAATGAACTTTGATGAAAATGAGCAAAGTGCAGTGGTGATGGAACCAGAACTGGCTTCAGCATGCAACAATCCAACACCACAGACCATCTCTCCTGCCCTGAAGGACTGTTATGACAGATGGAGCCCAAAGTCATGGACTAAATGAACTGAACGGACATTTTAGAGGGATGGCCCATAGACTAAGGGAATTATATTTGTGTGTATATATCAAAAGACAGGAAAAGTGGTGGTGATTAATTGGAATGTATCAGAAAGGGTAGGACCTGGGCATGATGTAGATGGTATAGAATAAGGGGTGGATACTGTCCTGGTTTCAGCTGGGATAGAGTTAATTTTCTTCCTAGTAGCTGGTATAGTGCTGTGTTTTGGATTTAGGATGAGAATAATGTTGATGACACACTGATGTTTTAGTTGTTGCTAAGTAAGGTTTACACTAGTCAAGGACTTTTCAGCTTCCCATGCTCTGCCAGGTGCACAAGAGGTTTGGAGGGAAGGAGTTTAGTCAGGACAGCTGACCCAAATTGGCCAAAGGGCTATTCCATACCATATGATGTCATGCTCAGTACATAAGCTGGGGGGAGTTGGCCAGGGGGCAACGATTGCTGCTTGGGGACTGGCTGGGCATTGGTCGGTGAGCAATTGTATTGTGCATCACTTGTTTTGTATATTATTTTATTATTATTATTATTATTTTCTCTTCCTTTTCTGCCCTATTAAACTGTCTATCTCTCAACCCACAGGTTTTACTTTTTTTTTTTTTTTCCCAATTCTCTTCCCCATCCCACTGGGAGGGGGAAGGGAGAGCAAGCAACTGTGTGGTGCTTAGTTGCTGACTGGGATTAAACCAAGACCTTTCTGAATGCCCAGACAGCCTGAGGTTTGTGAAAAGGCTTAGATCTGTGAACTTCGTGATATTGCTAGAGTACAAAGTCTACAATGGACACATACATTCTTAAGCAGTCATTTTCTGGAATCACAATCTTGGATTTAGCTACTGAAATTCTATTTAAGTTGCACTTTACACGGTAAGGTTTTTTAGGTTTTTTTGGCCGCCCAGCCAACTCCCCCCAGCTTATATACTGAGCATGACATTGTATGGTATGGAATAGCCCTTTGATCAGTTTGGGTCAGCTGTCCTGGCTAAACTCCCTCCCTCCCAGCTTCTTGTGCACCTGGCAGAGCATGGGAAATGGAAAAGTCCTTGACTTAGTGTAAATGCTACTTAGCAACAACTAAATTAAATCAAATTAAATTACTTCTCTTCCATAATAGAAAGGTCTTTTAGGGGTCTAAGATTCCTGGTTTGTATTCACTGATAACCACAGGTGTTAAAAATACTTCATGAAATAGAAAGTGATGCAATTATTTTTTATATTCAGTGACTCTGAGGTGGAAGCTAAAGAATACTGTTAAAGAAAATGAATAAAAATGTGCATATTAGTTTCTCTGAGATGATATTAGCAATGTCCCTGTACCAAATCCAACCATATGCGTCATTGGTTTAGGTTTTGTTGATTGGTTGATTGGTTTTAATTTTAAAATAACTAAGCCCCCTTAACTTCAGGAAATATCATGGTACACTTTTATTTGTTTGCTGTGATGCCTGTATTTCCATTTATTGGGACTGGTATTACTGACTACTGTCACTTTGCAATATTAATGTAACTAAGATGACTATAAAAACTAGAACCTTTATGCAGACTTGTTGAACAATCATGTATTTATGATATTCAATTTGTATTAATATCCTAGAAAGCAAGTATAAATTTTTCTTAATAAGGTTTTTGCAATATTCATTATTTTAAAGTCAGTTGCATTCATTACAGTGGCTAATTCTTCATTGCAAATACGCACACATGTATATGAAACCCTTCCCAGCTAATTACAGTTTTAATTAGTGTAGTCAGCTGTCCTACAGACTTAAGTACCTTCAGTAATAAAATCAAACTTTCAGTGCCAGCAGATGAAAGTGTGAATTCCCGAAGTTATGAATAATTGAATGAAATTGGCATTTGTAATGCCAAGATAAGGTATAACTGTGTTAAATTACATTGCAAGCTTCTAGTATTTGGTGTAAAAACACACACAAGGTTGCCTCAGTTTCACACACATAGGCTTCTGATGGTATTAGACATTATAGAAGGCATTGACACAGGGCTCCGCATATTATGCAGGACTAATGAGAGACCTGTGAGTTTCTAGAGCAGCAGCAGAGAGTTCAAGAGGGATACCCAAGGCACTAGTAAGTCGTGTTAGGTGTCTGTGTGTGGGAAACTAAATCAGTTCCCTGGTGGAAGTGAACAGAAGGACTGTCCTGTTTTTACTGATGGTATTGGCAGTAGAGCCGGTGTCCGCATTTAGCTCGTTTGTAGGCAGCTTAATCTCAGACTGAATCTACTTTCTAGTTACTAAAAGCAAAATGTATTCATATATAAAGATAGACTCCTTGTGCCTTTAGAGATGCCCTAGGATATCCTGCTTTACTTTCGCCTGCTGGTAAATGTTTCCCATGAACTGTGCTGTGTCTGTCTTACCTTACAAATACCCTGTCACCAATTAGAGCCATTGTGGTGGGTTGACCTTGGCCAGACACCAGACACCCACCAAGCCGCTCTCTCACTCCCCCTCCTCAAAAAGATGGGGAGAAAATAAGATGAAAAGCTGGTAGGTCAAGATAAAGACAGGGATATCACTTACTAATTACCATCATGGGCAAGCCACAATTGACTTGGTGAAAATTTATTGACCTCTCTATGGGATGCAGGTCCCTTAGGGCATATCTGCCTGCTCCACCATGGGCTGCAGTGTGGATGTTTGCTCCAGTGCCTGGAGCATCTCCTCCCCCTCCTTAATCTCTGAACTTGGTGTCTTCAGGGATGGTTATCTCATATTTTTTTTCTTGGTTCTCTCTCTCAACTGCTGTGCCCTTTCTTAAATATGTTTTCCCTGAGGTGCCACCAGCTTGGCTGAGGGGCTCAGCCATGCCCTGCAGTGGGTCCATTGGAGCCAACTGGAACCATCTGTGTCTGGCATGGGGCAGCCCTGGGCCCCCCACTTGCTACCACCCCTGAAGCTTCCCCTTCTACCAACACCTTGACATCTACACCCATCACAGCCAAATTTAAACAAACCTACTGAACTTTAACCCAGAAGAAAAAAGAGTAATTATATTTACTGTAACATTCAGTGACTTTTAATGTCATTTGATAGTTATTACGGACTTAATTTTCTCTTTCATATATGACTTATATTGGATAGTGAAGCGATAGAGGTGCACAGCCCTTGGGAAGCAGACTTTTCTAGGCTGGACAGTGGTGCAGGCTGATTGCTGCCCCTCTCGTGGGAGTACAGCGTGTTCCCTCGGCACTGTCCTCCCTGCAGAGCCTAAACGTACACGGAAGGTCCTCTCCCTTTACATATTCTGTCACTGCAATATTAATTCTAATACTATCTACTTGAATTAGCCAAATCATCAAGTAACATGTCATTTGTGCTGCTGTGTGTGCTGGAATGGTGTTTTTATGCATAGTTACTGTTAATATCTAGTTACTGACCAAGCAGCTTGACAAAAAACCCAGCTTTATATATAAAGATTTATCTCTGCATGTGAGAAAAAAATTTGGATTGTAACCCAAGTTAGCTTTGTATGCAGAAAACAATTTGGGATGATCTGTATGTGTAGAAACAATTAGCAGAATCATTCTTTGTGCAGAGATCCTTGATGAGAACAATAAGAAGTCATTTGCAAACTTCACTTTGGGTAATAAGATATTCAATTATTAATCACATCTTTGAAAGTCAGCCCTTTTACTGAGTCTTTGGCTATTCATATTGTGTTATTCTCAGTTAAATTACAAAGTAGGGTTATCTGCTTTGATGACAAATTATGAAGTGCATTTGACATTTGCTGCCACTTATACAAAATGTCTTGCTATTCAAAAATTAGCACGTTTTATTTGTGTGTTCATTTAATGGGATTGTATTCTTTTCTCTATAAAGACTATATTTCAGCACCATTTCTACACAATTGTTTTGGTTTTCATCCCTTCTAAGTTATAGAGAACTTTTCCACATTTTATGCACCTCCACTTGTGATCAAATTTAATTCACCTCTAGAATAAACAGTAACACCTTCTACTAACTTCCTATGGAGATGTAGCTATTAAATATAAATATGGTCTTTAATAATGTAATATGTCAAAGTCAAGCAGACCTCATTGATGACAAGGGATTTGGCTGGTTCCCCAAACCTTAATTATCAGAAGTTTTTAAAAAGTTCTGCAAATTGGGATTCTTAACAAAAAGAACACCTGTGAAATATCCCTCCAAGACAATGGGAATAACTCTTCAGAGAAATTTTGATTTTATTAATCAGCTTATGCTGCTTAAAGGAAAATTAAAATGAGATTAGTGGAGGAAAATTTCTCATAGCATTATATTCACTATTAAATAAAAAGAGGGAGAAAAAAAGGAAAACATAAACAATTTACTTCATAACTGCCTTTGGTTAAAATCAAAGTTAGAATAAAACACAGGCAAGGCTGTTTAGATGAAGTGTTTTCTATTATTTTTTTTGTGTGGTAGAAACAATGCTTATATATGCCTTTAATACTGCTGTGTTTGCAGTTCAGTAGGCATGCAGCTTAAGCAAAATAACTGCATCAGCAGTTGATTGCAGATCAATATTTCCACAGTACTGCTGAGTGCTGAATTAAGAAAGTTTTCTATTTCAGACATAAATAATGCTGATGGCTGAAGGAAAACTGAATTTGTCTAGGAGAAAGCTTGGACTTGGAGATAGCTAAAATCTGTGCAGCTTGTGTCATGTAAAAATTGTGGTTTGCTTCAACAGCTAAACAATACGAATGAAAGATTTATAGCATGCAGAATTTCTGTGTTGACATTTTTAGTATGTCACTCTTACCTGCAGAGCACAATGGGCTAAAAGCTGTACTCTGTCAAATTTACACTAAATTTCAGACTATTAAAACAATACATACCAAAAAAATGTTAATTTTAAATTAAAAGTCAGCCTGCTTAGCAGATGGAACATAGCAAGCAATAGATTTTTCCTTCAATTTATGTAGAAACCTTGGAAACAGCAGCCAAAAATCCTTTGTCATAAACCAGAACATATGTTCAAAGTATTTCTGTGACTGTGTACAAAAATAGGGGTGGCTGTGAGAAAATACTAGAAACATGAAATATTAGTATGTTTCTGGAACAGATAGTGCACTTCTGCTTGCTATTTTTCATTATAACAACAGAGAAAAATATCTGCCTGGTGCAAACCTAAAAGAGAGTAGAAGTGTCTGCCTTTATCCTCAATAGGTTTATAAAGTGGCTAGCAGAGGTAAATTATGCACCCAGTGTTCAAGTGGAAGGTGAAATGATCCATGTAATCCTGACAAAATTCTGGCAGTCATGAAAACATTTTTTTTTTTTTTTAAATTAAAGGTGAAATTAACACTAAAAACTAATTGAGAATCCCTATAATAAACAGAATACCTCCCTGAGGAATAATTCTTAATACCACTGAGGGGGCTTACTAAGTTTTCAGGGAGATGTGCAAAGCAAAACTTCAGTTTCTGATACAGTGTATTCTCTACATGATAATGCTGTCCCAGATGTATAACAATACTGAATCTGTGTTTAGATGTTAGTCACAGTCTTTTTTGTTCATTGATATTAGTGGCAAATTATGGGAGTGAAAATACTTCAGTGTACAATGGATAATGAGATCTAGCTGGGGATCCTGCTCTATACATGGTAACTGGGGGCATGAGGCAAATAAACCATGGCTGAAAACACAGATACAAAAGATATTTTCCAGCTGTAAACATATGGCACCAAGTAAGTGTATATTAATGCATACTCCAAAGATTGCCTCCAGGTATTTCATACTCACATGGAAACCTGTATTTATAATACAACCTCCAAAACAGGTCTTCCCCAATGATAGGCTGAGATTTTAAATACTGCTACAGAAGCCAAAACTACAGACAGTTCATCACTGGTAATTAGGAACTACTGTCACATATAGTTAGCCAAGTTCAACAATGGTGCCTGGAATATCGTCACATACTCATTAATTTTGACAAGTAATATGAATGTGGTTTTTACTGGTACTATAGTTAAGTAGCAATGAAGTAAAAATGTTTAGTGGCAAAGTAAGAACTCCTGTGTCCTGCTGGGACTGAAGGTTTTTCTCTCTTCTTGCCTTCCCTGCCAGGGAGAAGATCAGCCCCTCACAGATTTTGCCAAAAAATGGGGAAAGTTTTTTTCTTTTTTGTTTTTCTAATAGCAGGTGCAAAAATTAATTGAAGTCCACAGCTTTATGAAAAACAGTTGCCGAGGGCAAGAGGCAGTTAAAAATATGGTAGATAAAGGCTGATGGTGTGGTAAACATACACAGAATTATGAGTCATTATGAATGGAGCTTATGTAGTGCTGGGGGAAGAAGGAGATATTTCCCACACGACAGTGCTCACTGTAAGAGAAACAGTTGGGTTTAACATCTGGAAACTTATCCAAAACATTAGTATTGGTGGGCTGTGGGTGGACATCATAAAAGTCCCTTCTGTATGAGTTTTTGTGAATGGGTTCTAAAGGTGCCAAGAGGTGCAGATGGAAAAACAGCTACCAGAAAATAGTAGGCTGAAGAGTGGAAAAATAGATGCTGAGAGGTAGCATGTGAAAGTCTCTAATACCTGATGAGCTCTGGAGACTAGCAGTCCTGCTGAGTCCACAAGAACAGGTGAACTCAGAACATCAATAATTTGTTGCCTCTATCCAAGGCCACCAGTAAACACCAGCTTCAACAATGGGTTTGTGTAATTCAGACCACATCCAAGAAGGTGCTGACTGCTATATGCAGACAAGTACTTCAGGATTATGTACACACCTGATGAAAGAAGGACCTTCTGGAAAGACTTTCTGAAAACCAACCTAACAGCCACACTGTGACCCTCTGCTTCTGCATAAACAGCTAGGGCTGGCCTGCCAACTGTTGCTCCAACCAAGTAACAATTAGTAATTGTGTGCATACATCTATGTGTGCCTGACTGTACTATGGCAAGGAATATGTGAATGTGTTGTACAAACGGTTATCTGCTCTTAATAACAACAGATTAATTAATAAAAGGTGTTCTAATAAATATTGGTTGTAATTGGCGTCTCCCTTGATTTGGTCCCCTTAACAGGGAAAAGGGAATTTGGAACACGAAATCGGTCTCTCGTGCTTTTTGGAGAAAGAAAGGACAAGAGGCTGACTTGGAGATTTTAAGTATGGAATTGTGATTAGTGCCTGTGAGAAAACGAGGGGAAAAGATGGAATGAAAGGGAAGGTAATAAAATGGTTATAAAAGATAAAAATTATTTGAGATGTTGAATGATTCAGTGGTCCAAGAAAAGTATTTTATCCTCTCATCCACCCAGTTCACAGGCCATTGTCAAGAGTAAGGTGCTGGACACTGGACTTTTTCCTATGAGGTTAAAATCTATAGGAATAACGAGGAGAGAACTGAATGAGACTGAACTACTTGTCATGTGGCCTGCACATATAGTCATTAGAAAGCTGCTACTTCTATTTATTTAAATCAAAAGCTATGTATTCCCAGTTGAACTTTTTAATTAAGTTTCTGGGTTCCATTTTGTGGAGGATATTACATAAAAGACTATGACTTAAAATAGATTAAAATGTAGGCCTTAAAATGCATCATCCTGTCTGTATTTTTGAAAGAATACCATCTTTGCATGCTTTTTTCTTGTATTTGGAATGGGTAAAAAAATGAGTTTTGCTTCCAAGTAGTTGTCCCCAGAATGTCATACAATGATGGAATGGAATCTGTACCAATCTTTTAGAAACAGTAATTTCATAGACTAACCCGAGTAATACCTGGGAAGGGCCCATCACCTTGACTAGAGCAGAGGTAACTGTGCTCTCACAAAGCACAGACTGTGATGAGAATCGCTTGGAGACAGAGTGTATAAAACAGATAAAAGCTCAGAGGACATATTTTGAATTTTACTCTGTTTTAAAAGAGTGATAGATAGGGGGTACTTATGTACTTACTTAGCAATTTCACAGCAGACTTAAGATAAACACTGCTGTAGAAAAAAATCAGAATCTTATCTCACTGACCCTTATTTGTCAGCAGAATTGTACTTTAATATAAGCTTTACAAGATGGGGATTTATTCTGTTCCCTCTAAGAATGATGGCAAAAAGTTAGCATGTAATTTTAATTGTCCTTGTAATGAATCTATTATCTTCAGGCTTATGCACAAATGTAGCTAATGATAATAGCATTTGCTAAAATTGTCCATTTTTAAATCAATGAGCTTGAATAATCTTCGTTCGAGATCCCTAATAGACCTACTATGGCATTTTTGTCACTAATGTTAAAACTTTTAACAAATCTTGAAAAGTCACACAGTTTATAAAGATTCAAGGACTTCCAACACAATTCTGATATTTTAAGAGCAAGAAAGCATACCACTTGAGACTACATTTTTTCTGTCTTGGACAAAATATTAGGGTGGTTAAACCAGAACGACAACAAGAAATCTGTTGTTAAAAATAAGTTGGTTAACTAGATCTAATTAAACCATTTTCATTTACTTCATTGTGGGAAAGGTAGATTTAAAAAGCCTTTGTTCATACAGTTTGGGCTTCTCCACTGCATTCGGTTTTGTTTCTTGCCATGGTCTTAAAAACAGTATTTGAACTAATCTCAAATTATAGTAGTTCGTAGAATAGATTTTTACTAGAAATGACTTCTGAATTCTCAATCCAATGTCATTCGAAGTTTTATTAAAGCTTGAAATGATATTACAGGATGTTTTTATACTTCAAGAAGTCAAAATGCCACAGAGTATCCAAACAAGGGACGTAAAAACCAGCATGAAGTCATTACAGTATGAAGTTACAACAGCTGAGCTTCAGAAGCTTGTTAGAGGGATAACTTGATTACTTCAAATGAGATTCAGTAAAGTTGCATTGCAAAAAGTTCTACAGATCCCTGACAATGTCATAACAAGTTCCAAAAGCTGTAACTGGAACACAGAAATTTAAATCAGAAATGAGATGCAACTTCCTAGCTGTAACTGTGAGAGGATTAAAAACAGAAGAGCTTTCCGGCTGAGATTGTGGGGTCATCATGACCTGAAGACTAAAATAAATCCTTATATCTTTCTGAAGTACATCCTGTAAGTTATCTTCTGAAGAAACTGTAAGGTCTGTTTACTGAGAAAATACTTGAATTGAATGATTATGTGGTTTCTACTCACCTTAAAATGTACAAATCTATTAATGTTTATCCCATATCTTCAGGGTTTATTGAAGAAAAGGTTTTCTTGCTTTTTCTCTCAAACTGCATTTTAGTATAACCTTTCATTACAGGAGAAAGTACAGTTCCTATTCCAAACAATGAGGTGTTACAGGCTTACTTCAGAGACAGAAAATCCATCAAGTATGTAAGAAATTCTTCAGTCTTAGTATGCAGAAGAACAAAATTGTTTCTGTTCCTTTTCTAAAAGTTCTTGCCAGACATGCTATAATATTTTTCTGTTACCTATTCGTTCATTTTAATGAATTGTTCTCAGATAATGTTGTTACGCAAAATGTTTAGTTGGGTGTCTTATAGACATTCTCAAGGGTGTTTTGGTTTTGTTTTTTATTTACACAGACTATGTATGTCAATACTATTGCTACAAAACTCAATTTCTTGAAAATGCATTTTCACAGCTGTGCTGACATTGTACTGAAAATTGATTCAGAAATTTCTTATAGAGGGGTTCTTATCTCATTGTCCTACAACCAGTGAATTATTGAACTAACACCAAGTCTCAGAAATACTCTGCAATAAAAATATTTTAATATTGATGTAACACAATAAAAGTGAAGGAGAAAAAGAAAAAAAGATTACTTACAGTCAGTGAAGTTATAAATGACAGTCTAAAAAAAGCAAATGGTGGTGTAGTAAAGACTGATTATTGGATAGGCTCGGATGGAGACAGTGCACACTATTCCCTACTGTTGAATGTCCCTACTGATGGCAACAGATGCACACTCATTTATTGCCTATGGATATGGACTGTGACTTTCTTTGGAAAAGTTTTATAGGATAGGCAAGAAAGGAGTGATGGCATGTTTCAATAGATGCCCTGTTTTGAACAAATGGGAGACAATATCTGAATGGTGCATGTAGTGGCATACTTGCACCAAAATCAACATGCTGAGATATCAAGTGATATGTAATATTCCTATCAATTAATTAATCTATTTGCCTGACTCCACTTCAAACATGAAATCTTTTATTAAAATACTGTGGAATTATCAGTAAACCATTGTGACGGTTTTCTTTTTCTTTCTTGATTCAGTTGCTGGATTGAAATAAAACAAGATGGTTAGGTTTTAACAGAAATGGTATTTTTCATATTTGGAAGAGAACATGGGAAACCTTTTCATTTTGATTGAAGAAAATGCTTTGCTCTGGGAAAAAGTAAAAAAACCCTATATATTTTAAAGTTATTAATATTTCATTTGTCTTTCCTAAAATGCTTTCATTTTTTTAAAATGCATTTTTGAAAATATTGAAACATATTTTTGTACTTTTAATATTCTTTAACCATAATAATTCATTTCTAAGCAAAACATTTCACCAATTTTAATACTTCGGGACCTCTACTTTTCCAACTACATCAGCCATAGCTTTTCCTTCTTCATCTTTTGCTTTCCTTTTTTTTTTTTCACTTATACCACTGTATTTTTGAAGATCTTTTTATTCACTGAAGATATGTCAACAAGTTGTAGCCAGTGTGTAATGTCACTGACCAACACTGTTGTAGAAAAAAAAGGTTTTACATTATTTGGTCAACAATGATTCGATTTAGCCACAGATGTAATGGTATAGATTTCTTTTGTTGCACTGTTTAAGGCTTCAGTAACATTATTAAAATCCCATTCTGTAAAAAATAACCATCACATACAAAAATGAAACAATCTTTTTAGATGTACAAGAAGGCGGCATAAAAAGTCCTTGAAATACTTATCCATTTCAGATTTTTTTTTCTTTCTTCAAGTAAATCAGTTTTGTTCAAGAATACTTCATCTAGTATCAAAAAAAGAAATCTTCATTCAATATTTCTTTGCTGAATTAATTTCAGCTGCCTGATTCAGAAGAAAGAGAAGTGAAATCACTCTGAGGATATTTATTCAGTTTTAAACTGAGAGAGAGAAAGAGAGAGGGCACCAGTTATTGCCTGTGAGGAAAGCTGCTGCCCTTCTAACAACTTTTGTACCATGTCTTTTACTGTGTGAAGTGAAACACCAAATATGATTGGTTTTACAAACTTTTATTAATCTGCTTAAAGACTTTTGATTGGTTGGACAAATATTGTTAGAAACTATTCAAAGCAGAATAGCCTGTAGTAGGAGTAGTAGTAGTATCATTATACTACAACATATTCTTTGTGGTTATTTTGTAATTCCATATGCTTTCTTTAAATAGCAGATGTACAATATGTATTTATGCAACTCATTTTCTCTCAGATTGCTGTCTAACATAGGATATTAGCTTCAAATGTAGTTTTATTTTTCTTTTGTAATTGGTATGGGTGTTATATTGGAAATAGGAATTTTTGGAAATCATCTGTGAGTGTTTTGTGACATGGAACTTTTGTGTTTTCCAGTGTTTCAAAGTTTATGAATATACTTAATCTCAGAAGCATGGTTTCTTCAGCAAATAGTAGAAGTTAACATTTTTTTTCCCAATCCACTTCAATAACTATCAGTTTTTGAACATCTCTGCATGGTTCCTAATTAAACAAATGAGATTACAAAATATACTCATATTTTGTATGCACTGTATGCAGCCGATATGCACTTCTTATGCATATCGGTTTTCACTGTAGTTGTAGGTAGAAACACTATGGAAAAAGATTTAACATAACTGAGCATTTTTCAAAGTATTTTAATATTTCATTTGCATATGGTTTATTTCTTCAAGATTTTTAATACAGCCATGTTCTTTTCAAATGTGCACCAAAATTATTAACAGGCTAGAAAACAGCATTTCAAAAACTAAGATATATTTTCTGAAGGAATATAGGAGATAGAAAGTTAAAAAAGAAAATTAAGTAAATGCCAGGCTTGATCTTTTTTTTTACTTTTTTTTTTCAGAATAGTCATAGACTGCTGTTAATTGGCTTTAGCTAGCTACTCTGATTCTTTTTTTTTCTGTTTCTTTTTTTTTTCCTTCTGAATTTCCAAGGATGATTTTACTCCTGCTGACAGACATCTGATCTGGGAAGGTTGCCATAACACTATTTAAAATAATAGAGCCTAGTTTATTGGTACAAATCAGGAGAAAATGCATCATAGTAGTTGGAATAACTTTACACTGTTAAAATTTACTCCATGGGACAGAGAGACCTCAAGTTATCTGCCAATTATTTATCAGTAACTATGAAGAAAATGCTGCTACAAAGGTCCTGGGAAGTTCTTTGGTGAGAAATCTGGCTAGAAAGTAGAACATTTGCTTGCCAAAACATTTTGTTTGACTACTATCCTCAGGCTGAAGAGTAACTAAGTACAATACTAAGTCTCTTTGGCCAAATATGCTAGTCTTTTCCCACACAGCTGCCAATTCTGTTAGGAGTGAAAAACCTTGTGTTTTCTCCATAGCTTAGCATAATGGTTATGGTTTACACCCTTAAAAACATTCTGTCATATATCATGTTCATAGCACAGTGATCTATTTAATTCCACTGAAGAAAAATATTTCAAAGGTGGGCGATTTTAGTATACAACTAGTCTGAGAAGCAGTTTAGAAATTTCTGAGGATTAAAGGTAGATTAAAATTAGGAAATAATTTAATTTTTAGTAGTAAAAGGAATGTGAAGACATTACTTATGGATTATTCACCTAGGAATTTGGCTGTCTTTGTGGATAACAATTTTGAAAGTTTAATTTTTACTTCCTCGGGAAATATTTTGATTTCTCTTTGAGGATTTAAACCTTATATAATCAGTTGTCCTTTCTGTTTTTTTTTTTCCCCTCTCCACTTATTGCACCTCAAATTTCAAAATCTAATAGGTATTTTTGTGCATATTAATTCTCTTTTTTGGTTGAGTAGAAGAGGAAACAATGAAAGTTTAGTACCATTTGTACCGTATATACGCATTGGGAAAAAAAACAAAAAACAAAACGAACAACCCCCCCCAAACAAACAAAACTCCTGTCAGAGTTGTTGAACAAAGACAATAATTGTAACTAAAGCTCATATCAGTAACAGAAGTTAAACATATACGTCATCAGTTAGAAGATAAGTAAATTAAATCCCCTGTGTTTCAAAGTTTACAGCATCTCTAATTTTGTATTGGGAATGTTTAAGATCAGGGACACAAGAAAAAAACATGCTGAGTGAAGAATAGCCTAGAGCTCAAGAAATGTAACTGCTTTAGAGAAACCTAGGTGCCCTCCTCAGAGCTTTATTTTCATCGACTTCTTCAGGCTAAGCACTTCATGTCAAGTTTTGAAAGATGAAGCAGGATTTATTTACTTCTTTAAAACACCACCAATGGAAGATTGCTTATGGAATTTAATTTTACATATATATATATATTTTATATATATATATATATATATTCCATGGGTTTTAGCTGATGACTAAACTCATATTTCATTTGAAAATAATGCAAACCTGGGGGGGGGGGTGTTACAACACGCACCAAATTATTCCATACTAGAAAAACCTTTGAGAATTAACATGTCATTCTTTGCTTTACAATATGGAATATCAGCACTGATTATTATTTATGGAAAGTGAAGTGGAAAATTGGTAATCATCCTCATTCGGTAAAATAATTTCAGGATATTCGTTGAGACAGTTTTCTGAGAAAATTGCACTATTGAAGTTCTGAAGTATTAATATAATGATCATCAGCTATTAGTATTCTGGCAAACTTAACTGTTTCCCAGTGCTTATTGTTCCACACAGTAAAAAAAAAAAAAACAACAAAACCACCACCACCAACAACAAAATCTCTGGCTTCTTTTCATGACTTGCTAGTGTATTTCTTATCTTAAATTACGGCTCTTGAGAAATACTTCTTATTTGAGATGTTGCTTCTGAAACATGAAAATGGCTTAGTAATTATTCTGGAATCATTCCCAAATTTGATATTTTTTTCTGAGCACTTAAATATATGGTGATCAGAAGTATTAGGCAAATATTTCAAACGCAGGCACTGTGGCAATAAGCCTAAAAATATACATTCAGAAAATTAATTATATCCTCTGGTCTTTCGTTGTTTAATAAGCATATTTTAATTCAACAGTTTTAATTTCAATAATAAGCTGATTTAAAGAAAATAAAAAAAAATCCTCTCTGTTCCCCAGATATGTATATGTTTGACTAAACCTCTTTTCTTTAAAGATTATGGTCAATCAAATAAAAATTGGAGTAAATCTGAGGGGCTTAAAAATATCTAGTGATGCTACTAAAGCAGATAAGCAAAAATTCCATCATTAAAGTTTCTAAATAGTAGAAAATAGAAGGGGAAAAAAGAAAAAGAAACATACTTCTGGCAGCTTTATGCCCAATCCTTAATATTAAACTTCTTCTGATAATTTTTCTGTTAAGAAAGCATATGCTTTTTAAAATTGAAATTGGTAACTATGCTTTCCCATCCATACAAATATGGCTGCATGATTTGGTAGGAAAATCATTATATACGTCTAATAAAAAATTCATAGTACATCCAGCAAACCGAGATGTATTCTATAAAATTGTCTAGTATCTGAGTATGCATATATTTATTTTATTATACATTTTACAGTTAATTTTTGCCAAATAAGTGTCTCAGCTAACAAATCCCAGTCAATTTCAGTATGGTTCATTACTGGGAATACATAATCCTCCTTAGGTTTTATATGTAGATTTGGTCATTTGACAGTAATTACAAAACTACTTTCTTGCATATGAATTGTAGCCTAATTACACTAGCCTGCAGGCAGCCACAGCAATGATGCTGGTTAAGCAGCATTTTCTACATTCCCAAATGCTATGTTCTTTTTGCTTTTGCTGATTTCATGCATTTTCTGCCAAGTTAAGCTACTGAGGCAATGCTGTAGGGGAAATTTTCATTGGAAATACATCCATTTCTAGATGTCTTCTAGAAATTAACAAAAGAGCTGGCTGACCAAATGTAATAAAGTGTCAGTTAATCAGTTTTATTGGTTACAGAACTGAGTGATTACAGAACAAATGTGAATTTTTAATTAAAAGTTAATGGATCAGTGAATATATTTTGGAGATTTTTAATACTTTATATTGCATTTTTGATCCTGTGAACGATTAAGCATAAAATCCCCTCAGTACCCTCAGCTGTTGTTCTCCCTGGAGGTCTTGGTTTGGAGACAAGTTACTTGCCATAGAACAGATGTTCTAGAGTCTGTAACTAAAGGTTAACATAATACTAGTAAATTACAGCATTCTTTGGCACACTTTTTAAATTTATATTCATGAAATAGAAGTTTAAATGATATCCTCAATATCATTTGATATTGATTATTGATATTGATTATTATATCATTGATATCAAATGATATCCTTGGTAGGCATAATTATTATGTGGTATACCTGTGATGCTTTCTCTGCTTTTTTTAACAGCATTTACAAAAGCACAATTGGCAGGTAGTTTCTGTTTGTACCTTCAGAAAGCTTGGCTGTATCGTCAAGACTTTAGCCAGAAGGCTGAGGGTAGTGATTCTTCCCCTGTATCCAGCATGTGTTCACATCTTCTAAATGTGTTGAACATGCCCATGTTTAGATGGATCTGATTGTTAGTACCTCATCTGAAGTGGTTGCTCCCCTTTGTCTGTTTATTATCACATTGTACTGTTTACAATAATCTTCATGCTGATTAACAGGGTGCTGTTAATTCAGAATGATATGGGCACATGTGAAGAACAGTTTATCTTCTGAAGTTTCTGCCCACGCAAGTTCTCTTATTTGTGGAGCCACATGCTCCATGTGTCTTCACTTATGACACCAGAGAATCAAACGTGTATAAATAGATTTTTTTTTTCTTTCATCTGCCTATGTACATGTGTTTATGCTATGGAAAAAAAGATGAAGGATTTGTAATTTATTTTTAACCCCAATCTTTATACTTATTTTATTTAGGCATATTGAAAATAAATAAATATAAAGGTTCTTTGAGCTGAAAACTATGTCTTTCTGGTTTGTTGCTGACTTTCCCGGTTGCTGGCTTGTCCCTTGGATCCTATTAAGGCCGTATTTTCAGATGGCATTAATGGATTTGGACCAATGTGGACCATCAATAGTATCAGTATTAGTATCAGGAACAGTATCAGCTGACTTTACAAGCCTCCCAAAAATTATAGTTACATTTTGTCTCTCCGGTACAAAAAGACAGCAAACAACGTAGGTGTCAGATTGGCACTTCCTGAACACAGTTTCCATTCTTCTTGGTATAGATTCTCCAGCAATAATCATCCATCTTCAATGAGTGCTGGAAATGATTTTTGAAGCCTGTCTTGTGTGCTGTGCTGAATGGAGCACAGGACACATATTTCAGTTCTCCCTACATTTGGTGCTTCAGAAATAATTTCCAGTTTCCATACTGGAAACATGACAGATAATTCTTACTCTTTGGAAGAACTTGTTCTTGGTTTTTTTTCCTTACATCCCTTTTTTTATTTTGGTGTTTTTTGTTTTTTTTTTTTTTTTTGAGCAGGAGCGTGGGGGCTGCCCATACTCTTTCTTCTTTGGCCATTTAGGATGTTCCCCTGCCTGCCTGATTTTACTCCCTAGTTTAATGCTGCATCTTGAATGTAATTGGCTAAAGTTTCCTCTGACTCACTTCCCCTTTCCCCCCATATAAACAATAACTTTCTTTTAGCACAGAAGCAGGTCTTTCCAGATTTAGAAAGCATTAAACCAACAAACAAACAAACAGTTGTTTGCACCTATGTTCAGCACAGTAATAAACAAAGGCATCTACCTGGAATGAGGCTTCACTTTTTCCTGATATTCCTTTCTTTGCTGCTCTTTTTTTCTGATTCTTGTCAGCCACATGTGAATACTGGATATCTATTCAGAATTTTTCTTTCTTGGATTTTTCATGACTGATATGGAGTTCTAACACACTTTCTAAAATAGCTGAAGTATAGGAAAATTCTAATAATACACCCTTTAACTCTCAGCTTCAGTATCTGGGGATACTTTTTTAGAGTACAAATGCAATTGAAAATGAAAATTTTAATGAAAATTTAAAATTTCCATTTACAATATTATCCAAAATGAGCTTCAATTTTATGCTAGCTAAAATTACTGCTATGTTAGGATACAATCCTACGGAATCAGAAAAGTAACCTTTACTACAATTTCTAAAGGGAAATTTTACTTTTTCAAATTCAGGTCATGGGCATAACTGTGCAGCCAAAATAACATTTCATCTGGAGCCAGCAAGTCCAGGAAGAACGGGAAAAGGTGACTCACTAAGGTAATATGTCAAAGAGTTGCTTACTGATTCAGCTGTTCACAGAATCACAGAATGGTTGAGGTTGGAAGGGATCTCTGGAGGTCATCTGGTCCGATATCGTTGCCCAAGCAGGGCCACCTAGAACAGATTTGTCGTGGTTTAGCCTCAGCCAGCAGCCAAGAACCACACAAAATTGACTCTATACCAGCCGAAACCAGGACAAGATTGCTCAGAACCATGTCCAGATGTCTTTTCAGCATCTCCAAGGAGGGACATTCCACATCCTCTCTGGGCAACCTTTTCTAGTGCTCAGTCACCCTCACAGTAAAAAAGTGTTTCCTGATGTTCTGACAGAACCTGTTGTGTTTCAGGTTGTGCTTATTGCTTCTGGTCCTGTCACTGGGAGCAACTGAAAAGAGCCTGGCTCCATCTTCTTTGCACCCTCCCTTCAGGTATTTATATGCATTGATGAGATCCCCTTCGAGCCTTCTCTTCTCTGGGCTGAACAGTCCTAGCTCTCTCAGCCTTTCCTCATAGGAGAGATGCTCCAATAACTTAACCATCTTAATGGTCTTTTGTGGACTTCTCTACAGTATGTCCATGTCTCTCTTGTACTGAGGAGCCCAGACCTGGACACGGCACTCCAGATATGGCCTCACCAGTGCTGAATAGAGGGACAAGATCACTTCCCTTGACCTGCTGGCATCACTCCTCCCAGTACAGTGCAGGATACCATTAGTCTTCTTTGCTGAAAGGCTGAAATCGCTGAGCCAGTTAACCATCACTGGCTCATGCTCTATTTGGTGTCCACTGGGACTTTCAGGTCCTTTTTTGCAAAGCTGCTTTCCAGCTGGGTGGCCTCCAATATATATTGGTGCATGGTGTTGTTCCTGCCCAGGCGCAGGACTTTACACTTCTTGTTTAACTTTATAAGGTTCCTGTTGGCCCACGTCTCCAGTCTGTCAAGGTCCCTGTGGATGGCAGCACAGCCCTCTGGTGTATCAGTCACTCCTCCCAGTTTTGTTTCATCAGCAAATTTACTGAGGGTATACCCTAGCCCATTGTCCAGATCACTAATGAAAGTGTTAAACAGGATTGGACCCAGGATTGACCCCTGGGGTACACTTCTAATTATTGGTCTCCAATCAGACCTTGTAACATTCAACTGCTATTCAACTGCTGCTGACACTTCTAATGCTATGGGGCATCCCACTGCAGCTTTTGCTCTAGAGTTAAATGTAGTCAAGGTGCTTTGAAGTCTTGAGGTTTCTGTTCAATTTTTATGAACTTCAAAGCATGAGATAACACAAATGAACTTATATTATATGCTTTATTTCACTTATAGACCCAAAGTTGCCTATGACAAAATATTGTGAAAGATCATATTTATAATTCTGCAAATTCAAAATGCTAAGTTTTTTTCTGGCAGGATATATATATATATTTTTAACATCCTACTCCTTTTAGTCCTAGATGAATTTATACAAAGTAATGTAAACTCTCCAGAAAATGGATCACCTCTTCACTCATTTTCTGGGTCCTCAAAATACATTTCTAGCCTGATTATTTGTCAGAGGAACATACTGAAAGAATGAGAATTTATGTTTTTTCTCTTCCACTTCTGTAAATATTTTCTGATGTGGTAGGAAATATAATTACTATATATACTAAACTATAATTTGCAAAAAAGTAATTAAAAGTATAATGACAAGATTTAGAGAACATAGTTGTCAGTCATTTCTAAATAAAACACAGTTTGTTAAAGGAATACCTGATAACTATAATCAACAATGAGGAAATTTGGCATGATCTTTCTCAAAAGAAAGGAGATATTCATACTTACATACAAACATAGACACAAGCACAAAGATTTTTCTATCAATAATAAAGAAACATAACATAATCCTGAAGTAAATACTTTTCCCTATATGGGCATTTTTAATTTAATAAGGTTTATGACAAACAGCTTTTAGCCTATGTTGATATGAGGCTTTTGTACTACTAAAATTACACTGTTATTATATGGTAATTATCATCATCAGAGACAAAACCCTTCATATGAGATGAGGAAACAGCAAAATATACATACATGCTGGTTATGCTTTTTGATTTTGAATTACCTAATGCAAAGCTATGTACCAAAGATTTTTAGTTTCATAGTTTTTTACTTGTTTACCTTGCCTGCTTTCCATGCTCTCCTAAAAACTGTACTGAGAATTAGTCTTGATAATCTAAGCTATTTGAAAAAGTAGAAAGTGCATTTCTTGGGATGCAGAGCTATATAAAAGGGCAGGCTATTGAACATCATTCCTTGAAGTTTGGTTTGTTTCTTGTATCTCATTAGGACCTCAAATGCAAACTGAATTTGAGAAAATTATTTTCAACTGTACTTGTCAGATTTTTCTAACTGTAACATGTAATGACAATCTAGTCCATTTTCCTGCTCAAGAGAAATACATTCATAAAAATCTGTAACTCAGCTTTCATTTCTTTTGGAAGATAAATGACAACACAGTGAAGAGAGGAATAAAAGTGAGATAATAATGAAAATCCAATCTAAAATCTAAACCTTCCTCAGTTTGTAGTTCTGACAATACATGTTAAACATAGTTACTTTTAATCTAACTTTTAAGCATTTGTCTAGGATTCCTAAACTGGGATATAATCACTCTGTAAAGAGCAGGAATAAAAGACAGACATTATCAAAAGACAATTCAGATCACGAGTGGATTGATTCCCATAAAAATTGTTACCCTCTTCACTTTGCCTAAATAACAGAAGACGACAACACTTCCCTCTGAAGTAATTTTTTGAGGCTTTAATAACCTCTGACCTCATTCTGTAAAAGCTTTTTGAACAGGATTATTCTGTCATAACTTCCAGTCTGACAAAGAGTAAATGCTGAGAACAAGTTTCATTTATGAAACTTGAGGTGAATGCATTTGAATGTGCATTCTAATGCACATTTAAGAAGCACACTGTAATAGCAAATTCTAATTATGAAATTTTAATAAACATTTCTATGACTCTTACTGCAGAACATCCTGTTTATCTTAGTGACAGTTACTCATGTCCATAATAATTTTATTATTCATTCCAAATGATGGAAAACTTCTTAGGTATAAGGATACTAAACTAAAAAAAAAAAGTAAATTGCAAAGCAAGAAAGCAGTATTTCCTCATTTCAAGTGATCTGTGTATATAATTTGGTATCTGTGTACTTCTGAGGCGAAGATGTACAGTTATCATTAGAATATTCAAATTCTTTTGCAGGAAAAAGTAGAGACTTTTTGTTTGTTTGAGTTTTGATGCTTTATAGTGGGGAACAAATCTTGAAATATAAAATCTGTCTTAAATGCAGATTTAAGGACTTGGAAAATATACATGTAATAGTAATATTGCCTCTCTATGACTTATAAGCCTACTGTAGATATGACCTTGCAGACATTACTTGTTCAAATGAACATCAAAATCAGTTAAGTCTTGCCTGAGCAAGAAATAAGTAATCAGTTTTATAAATTATCTTTATTTTTTTAACACATAGTAAATCAATTCAAACAATAGAAGGATGAGGGCTGAAAGATACTGTATAATATGGAGTCATGGGCTGTTCATATGTGTATATACTATTGGAGTTATGGACTGTTTTCTTTAAATGTACTAGACATTTCCGATGACTCTATTTTATGTTGCTTTGTTGGTAATGTTATATGCTTTACAAGTCTTGTAGGTGTGCATTTTCCAGGTATAGCTGTATAATTTGTTCATTTAATTTTGGTGTGCTTTATTGGCTGAGCCCAAATCAACATTTCTGTCGCTTTTTTCAACAGTCAGGGCTTTACATACTGTGTTAATTCAGTTGCTCATATAGACAGCTTAACTGCATATCTTACAGAAACAGCTGCTTCCTTTGATCTGGTTCAGTACTATGGTATTCAGGTTTTTAGATATGCTGCCTGCCAATTATGCTGCATGATTTGGCTAATACCTGTCTACTTTAATAAATGAATTCATTAGTGTTTGAAATAATTGTAACCATTGAAATCATTGAATCATTGAAAATCATTGAATCATTGAATCATTGAAAATCATCATCAATCATTGAAACCATTGGCCAGTGTGTATAGCAGTCCATTGGACATGCATCGCTATGCAAACTTCAGTGATTTCCCTGGGATTTTAGTTAAGGTGTAAACTATAAAAATGGGTTTCTCTAACTGAGAGAGTAACATTTGTATTTCCTCACAGATTTCTTCAATTGCTTTTCCTCATGTGTGTCCTTTTTTGTTTATTTTTTTGAGAGTTTTTTGACCTAACTTTCCTCTTTGCTATTCACCACATGAAGGTAGGTGATGCAAATCTAGTAATACAAATCTTGTTGCACTTCTAACATGTTCTACATTAGTTAACAAAATCTGGTGAAACTTCATTTGGATGAATTTCTTTTCCCTGTTGAAATTCCCTCTGATTGTGTCAGTTATGTTCGCTACTATTCTTCTTGTCTGAACTATATAGCCATAATATTGGCATTACATGCTTGGTAAACAACTGCCAAGTTCTGCTTGATTGGTAAGTGAAATTATCTTATAAATAGAGTATAAAAAGTATTTCAGTAGATTTTCTGCTGAAATACTCTAAAAATATGATAATCATCAACAAGAACAAAAAGTCAAAAACATCAAAATATCAAGACATCAAAATCACAAACCTTTGAGAACACATTTATAAAAAAGCAACATGTGTAGATTGCATGTTTTGCATAAACCCTTGATTTATAAAATTATTTTTATAAAAAGTGTTTTCAATAATTTGATTGGTAATGCTCTGTTATCGAAGAACCTTACTTTTAATATGTAGATTGTTAAAGAAAAAAAAAAGTCTTGCATGTAAATTTTTTTTTTTTAATTTAAGTCACAAAGAATTTAAAAGTAAACATGCATAACTGGCAAAATTTCCAGTAAAAACATACATTCTCATCTACACATTAGGAGAGATATAGCTCTGATTTAAACTATGCAAGACGTCTCTTACTCTCATTCCTGTGCGTTGCATCTTCAGCTAAAGCATCCATTAGAAAAGAGGTTTGCATAGAATCGGTACAGACTTATTGCTTAATATACTTGAAAAGTTCTTGCTTTGTGATTTCCATGTGCTTGAGTACATTCTAATTATTTTCTAGAACTACTATTTTTTTGTACATGGATCTTTCAAGATACACGTATCTACAAGAAAAGTAGAATGATAAGCCAAGGATGATTCAGGTCCTCACAGCAAAGGAAGTTATTGAAGATGTCTCTAGATTTCTGCAGTTACACTGAACTATGTCCTGAGAACAGAAATGTAGTGTGGTTCTGCCTGGCCAATCCTAAATGTCAAAGAATTCAAAAAAAGAGAGTTTACAAGACAAAGGAAAGAGAACAGGCATGCTGCAGATGCTTTTTAACTGCTGACCAAGACAGACTGATGTGTTGACTGTAAAGCATTGAAACATGAATATAACCATATTAAGATTTCTTTTCCAAGGAAATTTATGATGTCATTATAGAATAGAATAGAATAGAATAGAATAGAATAGAATAGAATAGAATAGAATAGAATAGAATAGAATATAGTTCAGTTGGAAGGGACCTACAATGATCATCTAGTCCAACTGCCTGACCAATTCAGGGAATGATCAAAAGTTAAAGCATGTTATTAAGGGCATTGTCCAAATGCCTCTTAATCACTGACAGTCTTGGGGCATCATTCACCTCTCTAGGAATCCTGTTCCAGTGTATGACCAGCCTCTGGGTAAAGAAATGCTTCCTAATGTCCAGCCTAAACCTCCCTTGGTGCATCTTTGAACTATTCCCATGCATCGTATCACTGGATACCAGGGAGAAGAGATCAACACCTCCCTCTCACTTCCCCTCCTCAGGAAGCTGTAGAGAGCAATGAGGTTGCCCCTCAGCCTCCTTTTCTCCAAACTAGACAAGCCCAGAGTCCTCAGCCACTCCTCATAGGACATGCCTTCCAGCCCTTTCACCAGCTTTGTTGTCCCCCTCTGGATGCATTTAAGGACCTTCTCATCTTTGTTAAATTGTGGGGCCCAGAACTGCACACAGTATTCAAGGCGGGGCCGTACCAATGCTGAATACAGTGGGATAATCACCTCTTTTGACCAGCTGGTTATACTGTGTTTGATGCACCCCAGGATGGGGTTTGCCCTCTTGGCTGCCAGGGCACACTGCTGACCCATATTGAGCCTGCTGTCGACCAGCACCCCCAGATCCCTTTCTGCAGGGCTGCTCTCCAGCCACTCCTCTCCCAATTTATACTTGTGCCCAGTGTTACTCCATCCCAGGTTAAGGATCTGGCATTTGGACTTGTTGAATTTCATCCCATTAATGATTGCCCAATGCTCCAATCTGTCAAGATCCCTCTGCAAGGCTTCTTGCCCCTCAAGAAAGTTAGCAGAACCTCCCAGTTCTGTATCGTCAACAAATTTGCTAATGGTGCATTTAACCCCTGCATCCAGATCATTGATAAAAATATTGAACAGAACTGGCCCTAGAATTAAACCCTCAGGAACAGTAATGCAACACTATACATATATACTATTAACAAATGCAAACATACTACAATTACATAAATAGTTGTAAGGTAACAAATACACAAAATTTAAGAAAAACGTGATAGTGGAAGAATGAGAAGAAAAATGGAATGCAGAGAGATTAAGATATTAGTACTGGAAGTCGTGTAGGAGACTATTAGACAAAAAAGGATACTCTGACTAACTAGTTCTTTTTAATGGGAAAATGCAAGTGTTTGTAATAAATCCCAGGAACAGGATGCTAAATAACTCAGTGAAATATGAAAACTACCATACTGTTTACTGTATAATATCTGTATAATGTCTGCAGTTTTCATTCCTTTTAAATTTATAACCTCCAGAAAACTTTCCAGTGGATATGTGAAGCCCTTAGTACAAAATATAGTCTTATTTAACCCTTAGAAGAAGCTCATGAATACCTATTCCCACATACCTCGTACATCAAGTAATCCAACTGCTCCATAAATTTGCTTTAAGAAAAAAAATGTAGAAAACAGTAAGAATTATTAAACTATTTCTAGTAATTATACACCTTCTTTAGGAATGTATTGCATCTAAGTATCCTTCTAGTTTTTAACTTTTATATCTGGTTTTTAACTTTTATATCTAAAGGAACACGGTGTCCTTAATTCTTGATTTACTTAAGACTTTTTGCTAAAATCTTCTGTTTACTAACACTTTATTTCCCAAATAAAATTACCATTGTAAACTCATTTTGAGGAAAAGTGCATTACATTTTAATTTCAGGTTCAATTCATAGCATGCAGCACTGGGAACAGTCACTGTTAGACAGAGCTTAAGGGCTGAAATGTGTTTTCTTTTACACAATTATCTCCATGAAAAGTATCACTGTGATCCAAAACCTTAATTGTTTTTCTTTTTGTAATCCGTATGGAACTGAATGGAAATTAAAAGTAGTACTTAAATATTTCCTAATACAAGTGTATATATACAAACTAAGCAGTACTTAAGATACATAATTAAGTAAATGGCTGCAAACATAGATTACTGAAGAGCAAGGCAACGGTTTGATTAATTTATTTTATCTGTGCATATAACAATGTTGATATACAATGTGTTTCTCTTTTATCTGCAAATATTTTTTTGTAGGGCAGCAATATAAATGTGATTGATGTACAAGGGAAATTTTGAAATGAATGAGAAATTTGGTTGGTATTGAGAACAGCAAATTATGCATCTTTATATAAACCAAGTATAAATTTATTGCTCTCTTCATTAATACTAGAACATACAACAACAACAAAAAAACTTTAAAAGAGTTCAATTAGCAAAAGGTTAGCAAAATTAAGTTTATTATTCTTAAAAATACTGATATAAAATTAATAGACATATTTTTTTTTCTTCACAAAAGATAAAAGAATATAGCACATATAAGAAAAGAAAGCAGGATAGAGGTAGCATATTAGCAAATGGGCAGAAAGAATGTCTGTATCCTTTTACTTGCCATCTCTGCTCTTTATTCAGTTCCAGAAATGTTTTTTTCATTACCTAAGGGTAATGCCCCAAAATGGTGAATTAAGCTAAGGCTCCATGGTCAGAAATGTAGTGCTCCTACATTCCTCTAAAAGAAACAACAGGTATGCACATGATGTGTGAGTACGTGTTTGTGTGTGCCTGTGTTAAGGGGTTTTTAAAATTCACTTGACACAAAAACCACTTATTTGAGATCAGGTGACTAAAACAGGAAACAGTAGATGGCAGGAGTATGAACGGCTTATAGATAACTCACTAGGTACTATCTCAGAATTCATTTCTAACAGCCTCCGTTATCCAACACCTTTAGTTATTACCAGTGGAACAAGGTTCTTTCTCCTTACATAACAGTAAAAACATGAAAAGGAGTAAAAAATGAGTGCGAAAAGTATCTGCCATTTTTAAGTATGTCACTGCAGCAACAGCCCTTTATGCCATTGATTTTCAACTTTCTCTGTTTCAGCTGTTCCATTTAATGTGACTATTCAGCACAAGTACAAAGACACATCACTTCCATATCAAACTACAAGCCAGCTGATATAAATAGTCTTCTTAACGAGAAAAGTTATCAGCACACCATGTCAGACTGGTCAGACAACAACTGTAGTTCTTCAAGGTGCTCTTTATGATCCAGTTCAAACAGAACTCTGTCTATGAGTGGCTATGTGAAGAGAGAGTAGTACTTTAACATTAAAAAGTCTGCAAAGCTGAAGAAAAGAGGAAGGAAGGAAGGAAGGAAGGAAGGAAGGAAGGAAGGAAGGAAGGAAGGAAGGAAGGAAGGGAAAGAAAAAGAGAAAGAGAGAAAGAGAGAAAGAAAGAAAGAAAGAAAGAAAAAGAAAGAAAGAAAGAAAAAGAAAGAAAGAAAGAAAAAGAAAAACAGACTTTTGTTTTTATTCAAAGCACAATAATATATGCAAACTATTGGAGTTGAAATCTTCTGTGGAGGAGTGCATCATCTGACCATACCTTTCCACACATCTGGCTGCATCTGATCACACATCTTTCCACTGACCATAGAAAGACTGGACTGCAGCACTCAGGAAAAAAAAGAAAAAAAAAAAAAAAGAGACAAGCTGCCTGAGTATTACATTGAGGGTGAAACATATGCATCAAGAATATACAGCTGATGACTGAATTTTGAAGACAATGTGATGTAATTCAAAAAAGAAGAATCCCAGAAAGGCATGGGTGGGTGGGAGAAATTCTGCTGACACCTGACAAAAGAATAATCTATATGGACTTACTGGGTAGACCTAAAATCTGTTAAAATTGCATATTATGGAAATTATATTGTAGCATGGAGGAAGCAAAATAATTACAGTATTATGGGAAAGACTGGGAAACATGGTATTCTCTGTACCGTGCTCTGTTGTACAGTGAGGTGTGTTCACTGTGTGCTTTATATTCTTCAGTTAAATTAAATCCTAGAGTAAACGGTACTTAACTTTCCCAACACTAAACACAAAGATTTTTCTGAATAAATTTAAATCTTGTGGTTGACAAAAGAGGAAGTCTGAAGCTAAAACCTTGTCAGTTTAGGATTCAGTTATGGTTTCCCAAGGATCTTTCTCATTCAGTATTTGAATTCTGTAAATCAAATTTTAAGCATTAGTAACAATCCAGATAAAAGTTCTGGCATCCTCTTATTTTCCCTTTCCATGTTGCAATATATTTTCATGTGATACTGGATAAAGCCAATCAAAATGTTCATGTAATAAAGCATATGTGTATCTTTCCCAAACCTAAGAAGTACCTGAAAAATGCTGCATGCCTTCAGTTCACAATGACAGTGTTACAAAACACAAATGTTACTATTGCCTCTTATATTTTGTCCCAGGCAAGGTTATGGTTCCATGTATCTCTGATCATCACAACCAATGACTGCAATTCAGAAATTTTTATGTCATTCATATTTGGGAATATCAACACTGATAGAAATATATACCGTAGATGCATTACAGAGTTGATATGCTACCATATTCCAGTGTATGGAAGAAAACTTCATTACATCCCTAATGAAAAGATATATAAGTACTTCTGATTATCTTAGACATAGATGGGTTTTATAGTAATAATTTTGCAGGGTCAAAACAAATGAGGACTGTAAAGAACTTGTAAACCATTTTGCAACATAGTTATTGAAAATGAGATTCTCAGACTTTCATATAACTTGTCATTAAAGACAAATGCAGATGGTATTTTTACTTTTGAATCTCCTTTCCATCTGTGGCCTGTATGTATGCAAATAACTGAACTAATTTCAGATTAGAGGATTCTGTTCAAGTGCAAAATCTCAACTAGCTTACTTTCAGCTAAAATTGAACTTTTTATGAGTGCATTTGCCTAGACAATTGCTCTTTCATTAAAACAGTTTGAATCCAAAGACTATGAATTCCATTTACCAGATGGAAGAAGTATTGCTTTAAAATTATTGCATTAGGAGAGCACTTTGTCCTAGATAAAATTTCACCATAACACATTTAATGGTTGTTCATTTTTGAAGACAATCAGCCTGTCAGAGAAAGCAGTTTTATTTACTCTTATCACATTCAGTTACTGACAATCATCTCAGAAAAAAGGTGCCTGTGCGAAGAGGAGAGGATATATGAATTAATAACTTGTATTGTATTATTAAAGTAAAGGCAATGTTAGGTTTGACTTTCATCATGGTATGCAATGGGAAAGCAAAATGTATCTGTCTTCAGACATCACTGGAACAACATCACACACATTTTTTAATTCACAAAAAATATTCCAAGGATCAGAACAGTCTGCAGAAGGAGCCACATTTTTTCTGCTTCCCTAAGATTATCTATTTACTCAACTACTAGATAATTTATTCAATTACTTTTTACTCCACTACTGGATAATTTATTCAGTTACCTATTTACTCTCATATAAAAACTGCTTGTAGACTAGACTAGCAAAAACATGTAAGGGAGTAAATCTCCTATCATGCTAGAATATAGCAGTGTTTGCAAAAAGTAGAGTAGGGCTGCAAAATATTTGACTCCATTTTAGGGAAGCCAGGAGACAGCGTAGTCACAGTCTAGTAGCTAATAGACTTACCAGCTTAAGCTGAGTCAGTTCTTAACACAGAGGTATGTATAGAAGTCCTTGATAACTTAATAAACTTTAATAAATAATATTATTTTAATAGATTTTAATATATTTAAAATATACTTATAATATTTTTTATATTTTTGTATATTTTATATATTTATATTATATATAATACATCTTATATTTTTCATTATTTATATTTTATATATTTTATAAATATTTTTATAATATATTTATACTATAATATATAATATAATATATTTAATATATTTAAAATATTTTTATTGTGTATTTATGTGTTTATTATGTATTCATATGTACATAAATTGTACATTTAGAATAGAACTAAAATTTTTTTTTTTCCTGGGGGAAAAAAAATCTATATTTGCAAAACTGCCTTCTAAGCAATTTTCCATTATCTTCTGAAAGTGCATAAGCTACCAGCACACTTTATTTAAGTGTCTATTTTGGGAACATTTTCTGAACAAACTAGAATGTATTATTGGTTTGAAAAATTACATTTTGGTAAGCCTTTATCTTCTTCTGCTTCTTCCTTCCATATCTTTTTCCATTCAATTTATAGTATCTTTTTGAAACTTTCAGTTTGAGCTCTCCCTTTTATTACCACCACTGCTATACTACCCATTTTAGAGACAGTTTAGCTGATAATGCAAAAATCTTTTAAACAGGAATCCTTGCCCATCATTTTAATATTGCAAGAATAATTATTTCATCATCTTTATATTTGAAGAATTTTAAATTGAATGAATGATAAATTCTAGTTTCAGTTCAACACTGTATCAACTTTTAGATATAATATTAGAATATGAGTTACAAACCAAGAAATTACTGTGGATACTGAAGACTATTGTGGGACCTCAGCATATGAGATGTGTAAGGCACTGGTAAACCTTTTCCAGACCTCCATTACTTATATGATAGCTCCCCATATGGGCAGAAAGAACATACAATGTAAGTCTTCAAAAAGCTCACCACCAATTAAACGATGGTTTCAGTAAGGTTTGTCAATCAATGCAATTACATACACAAACTGCAAAAAGGACACAAAACACAGTATCACTGTTTTGGATAACAACATCATAGAGTAATGGGCTAAAGACAGCAAAAGAAACTTGCAGACACATGAAACTGTGGTGCTAAATCAAGTCTTCCGACTAGACAAACCTGTATGTCATACACTGCATGAAATACAGAACTCTCTCATCTGTTTCAAGGTTTATTATTTGACCTAATGAACTTAAAAGTTGAACATTATATATCAGTGATATAGTTCCATATTCAATACGAATTGAATTCTACAGAATTTTATTTCTACTATTCTAGTAGAAAATATAATGGAGGTCTGGAAAAGGTTTACCAGTGCCTTACACATCTCATATGCCGAGGTCCCACAATAGTCTTCAGTATCCATAGTAATTTCCTGGTTTGTAACTCATATTCTAGTATTATATCTAAAAGTTGATACAGTGTTGAACTGAAACTAGAATTTTATTCTACAGAATAAAAACATGGAATGTCATGTTACATTTAGTTTTGTTTGCCATGAATTCAGCTGTTTTCAACAGTGCATAATGTTTCCTTACATTACATTGATTTGTATTGCTTATTTATCTCTAAAAAAGCTTGCAAAACCACATGCTAGGTTCTCAGTTGCCTCAGTACAACCTTGTTTTGTTTTCAATAATCTGTTAAATACAGCCTGTAAAAGTTAAAGTGCATAAAATGTTGATAGACATGTCTGACAACCTAAAACAGTCAAGATTTACAGACTTAAGCTTCTCAGATTGTATTGTTGTGGCAACACAGTGTTTATGGCAATACAGTGTTTATTATGTCACATAAAAAATTGAAGTTCTTTTACAGGTGCAATTTATGAATGGTTAAATTAGAAGACATTCTTTTCTCTTGCATTGATCTGCAAGCTAACAGATAGTGTCCTCTGAAGGCTTCTTTTGTTTCTTATCCTGAGTTAAAGTTTATATTAATATAATTTGATTTGATTTAATATGACAATGAACATTTTGCCTACACTCTTACAGAATGACATCTTTGTTCCAGAATCAACCCACAGTAATTCAATGCAGCACAAAACAAAAAGATAACCCAAACCCAAATAAAACCAAACCAACCAACCAAAACCCTTTAATCGGACAATACAAGATGGGCCATCATGGAAATGACTGAAATAAATCATAAATGATCTTTCTTTAACATTTACCTTTTCTGTCTCTCACCTATTCCTCCAATCCCTTGCCATTGTTTACAGGAAAACTACAGTTAGAGCAGGTTACCCATGGAGATTGTTCCATCTCTATCCTTGGAGGTTTTCAAGATCTGACTGAATGCAGACCTGAGCAACCTTTCTTGACCTCAGAGCTGCCCCCGCTTTGAGCAGGAGCTTGAGCTAGAGACCTCCCAAGATCCCTTCCCATTTGAGTGATTCTGTGGTTCCAGAGTTCTGTAAGAGTCCCTCAATCTCATAATAATTGTGGTGAGAACTTGAAGGAGTAAATGTCTTGAAAGTCTTCTCCCTTTCTCCTACCCCTTTCCCTATTTCACTTACCATTTTCCCAGTAAGGGAGGACTTGAACCATTGCTCATAGGATAATCCCATGATCATAGAATTATCCCACTATGGAGAATTTAATATTAGGGATTTGTCCAAACCCATCATTAAAAGGGCCAAACCTTCTTAGTTCCATAGGGCCCCCTTAGGGCCATATCTTCTCAATTCTAAATATAGTATCTTTCTAGATAAGCTCTTCTGTACATGTGGAAACCTGTGCACAAAAGGGTAAATTACACAGTTGAATACAAATTCTGCTTCTGTGTCAGTTTACAGATTTTTTGCTGTGAATCATTCTAGCAGCTTGTACTTTAAATAGAAATGAAAAGGAGAATAGAAGAGATGATGCTAACTTTCAAAGGATATTATGAAAATCATATTGTGTATGTTGTTATTATGCTAACACCCAACAGAAATCAAACTGCGGAGGAGTTATTGGCTCAGCACCTCTAATTTGCTCATCTACCATAAATGCTTGAATACTTGTTTTGCCAAAATTTCGGTAATTCCAGCTTGCTGGACAGCTGTCAATACACAGGATACCATCAGATAACACTGTAGGTGAACCACTGGGAAGTTATTCACTTCATGTAAATGTCTTGCCAAAGTTCAATTATAAGCTTCAGCTACTTGGGGAGCATCTTCTGGCTCTCAGTTTGCTAAACTCATGCCATAGGCACTGTGAGTTTACTAGCTGAATACCTTAAGCTGTCTGTTCATGTCAAGGGCAGCCTTTTGCGAGGATTCTGGATAAGCATCAATCATCTGTGATTTTAATAGTTCAGTCCGTCTAGTATTCCCATTCCAGTTACTGTCAAGGGAGAGTCCTGTGTTATGGCACTGCCTAGCTGGCAGAGCTTAGGGCACTTTCTGACTTCCCAATTGTTATTTTGAGGCATGTGTACTTCATTAGCTTTTGAGCAAACAAGCATTTTTCTTTCCAGGAAAGCTGATTGTGCACAATGTTGTTCTTGATTTTGAAGGGATAATGCTGGCTTTGATTTTGCCAGCTGTTCCTTCCGTCTCAGATCGAGGTAGGAGGGATTTCCATGGAGACAAAGAATGTATGCTTTTGGATGACTGTTATAACACTATAGTTTTTATGGGTTTTGTATATAAACTTTTTCAGATATCTAGAACTTTTTTTTCAGCAAATAAAATGAGTTACTTTTTTCTCATATTCAAACCTTTGACTGAGCAGACTAATTTCTTGTCTAATACATCCCTTTGGTGTTGGTAAGGGATTAAATTCAGTGAAATGAAAGGAACTTTTTTCTTTTCATTATTAATACTCTCATTAATGAATTCTTTTACATTTATATGGCTGTTAGATTTGAGACAAATAAGATGTAACCTAGGACAAAACAAAACAAGAAGCTATGTCCACCATTCTGATAAGATACTATGCTGAAGAGGTGTTTGTGAGGACCTAATCTTTCAAAAGTCACTGAACTTGGTTGCTGAACTGGCAAGAAGGACAATAGCAGTGAGGGTCTGCTGATCCTCATCTAAAGCTTGTCTGACTGATGTCATGACACAGACCTGTGTGTGAAAATGATAGTTCAGTACCTCAGATTTTTGAGGCTGACGCCCAGTTAAAATTGGCTGTCTTTATGTTAATTTGTCTTACATAGGATAATGAACTTCATGCTGAGAGGCAAGGAAATGTGCCAGGAATATTAACAGCTATGGATCTTTCATGTTTAAGACAAACAAGTTAAAAGCCATGCAATGTGAAGCAATCTGCTGAGTAGTTTTGAACACCCTCGGTTAAAGGATGTAACCAGGATTAAAACAAAGCAAGAATCAAATGTTAGCGAAAAAATATTTCACTACGTATTTCTTTGATGCCAAGGTGAAGATTAAGAACGTTACTTTTATGAATATGAATGTTTAACCAGACCTTGAGGAAAGAGAGAAAGGAGCTATATATTAGCTTAGTTCTAAACCTTTGCATATATAAACATATATGCACATATTTAAATAGCAAACTCATTATTCCTGACTGTTCCACCTAAGGATCACTGACCCGCTTGGGTGTAGCTATAAACAAGCATGAACAGTGTAATTGTACAGAGCCCTACTCTCAGAGTGCGATCTAAATTGTGCTACATGGCCTCATGTCTGCCTGATGATACTTCGGTTTTGCTTGAAGCTGGCTTTTCCTCCGGTGCTCTGGTCAAAGACAGAATTGAAGCCTATGACCCTTGGTTATAAGAACTCATAAACTCATGCTGTGGTCTTTCCAGACCTCTAGGTTGTACAGCCTTCCTTCCTGCATAATTTTAAATATAAATGTCCCTCAAAGCCACACTTCCGGAGCTCTCCTGAAACTGAATTGTATCTTACAGTGTTTCTGCTTTCTCTCAGCCTTTAGAAGTGACTGGTCTTCTAATACTAAAGTATTATCTGTCCTTAACACCTCACTTCAATAAATTGGAATACACTATAAGTTTATAACTTCTACACATTGCTTAGGTAACCATATGTGTCAACAAGAGACTATCAAAAGTGCTGTTTTAACAAATAAGTATTTCAGCTTTTTTTTTTAATTGCTTTTCTTTTCTTCTATCTCTATCTGTTTAGTTGCCTAGGAAGAGAGAATGAATTCAAGTGTCCTTTAAGGAAGAAAAGCACATGCTTTAATATATTTCCAGTCTCTTGCCTTCTGAAATAGAAAACAAGCAAGAATTGACTATTACTCTGTGAAGCATCAGCACAACGTATGTGTATCCAAAGGCATTAAATGTCTTTCTTAACATTTAAAAGGGATGCACTTTTTCCTTAAACGAAAATTATTTTACATCTGAAAGCACTAATTTGCAACTGGCTATAATTTAAATGTTATCTCCTATCAGTTTTACAATATATCAATGCAAAAGAGGAGCCTTTCTGCACAAAATTAAATTACTTTTTTGCAGTCTGAAAATTGGCAGGCTTTGTCCATAGAGGAACCCTGCAGCACACACAAAATATGCTTTCATTATGTAATAAAATATTTTGCAATGTTTTGATTACTGTTTTATTCCCAGCTCCTTACCAACTAATAAAATAACAAATTTGTCTTATTTTGGAGGTTGTCCTTTTGTTTTATAGGGTCAGCTAGTCATTCAGAAAGGTTCATCTGCAACTACTTGAAATAAACCACTTTTGACTGGTCTTGCCACTCTATTTTAACTTACTATCCTGATGTGGACAATACAAAATGAATGACAATACAGGTGTAAAAAAAATCTATTGTAACACACTTGAATGTTACTTACAGAACTACCTTTCACTTAAAAAAAACCCCGAACTCTTACTAACTGACTATAACTTGTCAATTCAGCAATCTGTGCAGTTAACATTGAAATTAAGAGACCAGAATTTTTTTCTTATAAAATTCCTGAAAAGAAAATACCCTCATTTTTGGACATTCTCTTCAGACTTGCTTCAGACACAAAATACCTTTTTTGGGAAATACCTTTTTTCCTCCTTTCTTTCATCGACTGAGAAGTTAAAAGCAATGTGAAATGACTCAGGAACAACTAATTGTCTGCCAATCACAATACATTGTGATTGCAGTGTTTCAAGTTTAGAAAAACAAAAGTAACAACAACAACAACAACAAAAATCCCTGACTGTATTTTAATAGAACAAATAATGATAATAAAGAAAAAAGTTACAAAAGGAAGACAACATCTCAACATGAATAATGTATTAGCGAAAAAAATTCAAATCTTTCCCCTGTTTCTATGACAAAGGTAGATAAATAGATAGACGGTTGATTGGTTTGTTGGTTGGTTGGTTATTTGGTTTGTTTGTTTATTTGTTTTTTTAACGCTAAAGAGCTTGGATGAGCTTGGCTCTTGGATGACAGTGTTGCCTGTGCTGCACATTCAGAGAAAAATGGGCAGGATGAGTAAAAACCACACAGATCTCACTACGTGCATGAATCCCTACATTAATGTACAATTAATATGTATGAGAATATGGACTTACTCTGGCTGTGATTTCAGACTGCCAAAGAATCTGAGAAACCCAGGTTGTGATTTGACCATAGCAAGATAAAAGGAAAATCCAAGGATATACTTTGTGGCCTGATAATGACTGAAGCAACAAAGTGACACCAAGTAATTTGAACAAATGAAACTATTTGTCCCAGAATAGGATAGGTCAATGATGATTAACATGCAACATATATTAGATCTGACAGACCTTAGATTGGATATTAATATGTTTTGGAAAGTGTCAAGGAGATATTACTGATTAGGTAAATGGTCAGCACAGCTAATTTCATGTCTTCAAAGAAAAATAGATGCAAAGCTGCAAAGTTTGTCATTTTCTTTTTTTTTTTTTTTTAATCACTTATTCCCAGAGCTGTCAGACAGAATCAGTAGAAAGAATTACTAGCAAATTGTGACTCTGGCCAGAAAGGAAAAAAACATGTTTTAACAAGAAGGATAGTCCAGGCTAATTGCTATGAAAGCTAAGGAAGCTGGTACTAGTTGACAGAACAGGGAAACTTAAGTTCTGAAAGAAAGCGATCATTAGCTGGGGGAAGTGCCAGATACAGGAGAGTACCTGGCTTAAAAGAGAAAAAAATTATTAAAAAAAAAAAAAAAGATAGTTTGCTTATTCAACCCATTATCTTCTTTCCCAGCTCTCAAAATCTGTTGTATTTTTTGTCATTCCAATTACTCCATCTTACTGTGGTACATTTCACTTCACAGAGAGCAAAAATCTGAATATATAGATGTTTAATTTTATGCATCAGGCAAGCTATGATTAACTTTCCAAGCCATTAATAAATTTAAAGAACAAATATTCTTTATAAATCTCTCTGTATCTAAATCAATAAAAATAAATGGGAGCTTGATATAGATACTGGTTTATCCCACAATTTTTTTCTAAGCTTTTTGATTAAAAACACAAAGACCATAAAATCAAAAACTACACTAGAAATTTTGAGAGTAAATACATTGGAAATTTTGAGTTCATCCAGATTTTTAAATTTTTTTACAACATGATTTTACTTATTCAGATATCGATTTGATGGTTTAATGTAATTTTATGCAGAAATACAAACCAGCAAAAATATCAATGATACAAATATGGTCACATATTCTTAATACATTATTTCTTAGTAAATTTTCCTACTTAAAAACTTTCCTGCTCCTACCCTATTCCTGATCTGCAAGAGAATGAAAATTGAAAGTAATTTGCCAATGGCAGTAATGGAAAAATATGGAATTATTGCACTGTAATTGGTATACCACATTCACTCAATTACACTCACTGACAGGAAGAAAACAGAAGAGGTTCTCTCCCATTTCATTTTGGTATGAATTTGATTCTGACCATTAAAGAGATAAGCCATCTAAGACGCAAACGTAATCAAACTCCTCACTCTTTCCCTTCCTTTACTGCAGATTTTCTTTAGCTATAAAATCATGAAAGCAAGATTAACATTTGCCTTGTGATTTAGGCAGAACCTGCCAGGTTTTTTTAGAAACAACAATTTATACAAATCGATCAAGAATTTGAGGGAAAGTATAAAGAATTGGTCAGCTTTCTATTCTCACTGATACTGGTACTATGCTTTGAATTGCTTATGCTGCACTGGAAGTGAAAAGTGTCATTTGGCCAACTGAGAATTGTCATTCTACTAGTTTTTCAGAGACTGCAAAGCTGAGATGCATTCTGTATTTTTCTCAAAATTCCCCTGTGGGACTTCAGTAGCCAAAGAAATCGAACAATATGAAATGAACCAAAATTTGTTCTTGGGAGGGAGGATGTTATTTAATGTTCAACAGCATAACTCTGACAACAAGGTCTGGAACTCTCTTGGTTTAGTATCTTTTTTAATAGAGATTAAATATTCTATAGCCTACATTTCCTTTTGATTAATTTGGTGTATAGTCCCCTGGGACAATTCAAGAGTCATTTAGAAAACCTGTTAAAGGAATTTTTCAGGTTGCTGCCATTTTAATAGTGACTATTAAGTACAAGTAGATTTCAAATATTGTTCACCCACTCTCCTGGTTTACAATGTTATTGGAAATTCTCTGAAATATCTTAGTGATGAGAACTGAGTAAGATATAAAAATAGATGTCTGAGATTTAGAACAAGGAAATAAAAGGTATTCAGACCTAACGAAAAACATATCACTCATTCACATGCTTAAAAAAGGAATCTCATACCTAGATGACACTGATGCTGTATCTACATGAACATTTTTTAAAATCCTGTAAAATATCTTTCTCTATCTTAAGTGCTGGAATAATTTAAATTCTTACCTAAAAGCCTAGCATGAGATTTAAATGTCTTTTTTTTTAAAATTTGTCTTGTTTTTTCCTTTTCCTTTTTTCATGGCTATCTGGGGTTCATCAACTTTTAAAATTAATTTGATTCAAGTTAGTTTTCTTGGCTCCCATTACTATCAATGAATAGAGAAGGGAAGAAAAGAACTCAGAAGAGGGTACTTATCACCTCAGGTAATTGCCTTACACAGTTGTTAAGGTCTATGAATCTGAAGCACAAGAAATCAAACCAAAACTGGAGGGACAGTCTTTCTGTCACAGAAGGACTTCTTACAGTTCTTTGAGTAGTGTTATGTAAAATATCCACAGCAAACCCTGTATATTAATACCATAAAATATGATTTTGGTGAGTTGTATAATTAATGTTTTTTTCATGATATGGTGGTTGTAAAGTGTTGAAATGTTGAGAAAGTATATATAACTTGCTTATTTTTTATGGATGTTATAACTGAAAGCCTTTTGAATATATGATAAAGCCTTTAGGCTAGGACAATTAATATAATAACGATGCAAATGAAACTGTAAAACTACCATTTTAAGATGAAGTCACCAATCAAATATGAGGCAGAAGGGAGGCCTGCTGTCTCCTTCTGCCTTTACAAACCACAATGGTAGATAGGACAAGAAACAATGAACTTAAATACGAAGAAGAATGATTTGGACTGGGCATCTGATGATGAGAATTGTGAAATACTGTAGTGTACTTGAGAGACGCAGTAGAATAACCATTACAAAAGATTTTTAAGAAGAGCAAAGGCACCCCAAAGCTAGACCAAATAGATCAGGCTGCTCACAGCCATGTCCAGTCAAGGTCCTTGACATGGCTGTCCATCTTTGCATCAGGGCACACCACCAACTCATTGTTGATATTTGTCGTGTCTGCTAGGACTCCCAGGCCCATTTCTGCAAAGTTGCTTTCTAGCCAGTTGGTGCCCATCCTGTGCTGTTGTGTGGGATTATTCCATCCTATTTGAAGGACTTTGCACTGGCATTTGTTGAACATCATAATGAAGTTCCTGTTGACTCATTTCTGCAGCTTGTCTAGGTCCATCTGAAGAGTAGCCTGGCCCTCCAGCATTTTAACTGTCCCCAGAATTTGTTTTCATCTGTGAACTTGTTGAGAACATACTCTATCTCATTGTCCAGGTCACTGATAAAGATAGAAAACCTTGCCCTAGGGCTTGCCTTGTTTAGATCACTGACACGTGCCACAAGTAGCTGGCTATCAGTGTCACTTTGTCTCTCAGGTCACAGATGTTTGAGACTGATGGTCAAGGCAATTTTCCACTCACTTTATCATGCATTTATCCAATCTATATCTCAACAGTTTGTGTATAAGGATACTATGTGAGACCACATTAAAGGAGTTGCTAAAATCAAGTTATATGACTTCCACTGCTCTACCTTTATCCCCACAGCCAGTCCCTTCATCATAGAGAGTGATCAGGTTAGTCAAGAAATCAGATTGGTAAATCCCTGCTGGCTCTTCCCAGTTACCTTTAAATCCTTCATGTGCTTAGAAAGTATTTCCAAAAGGACTGGCTCCATAACCTGGTGCAAAGCTAACTGGTCCTGATTCCCAAGATTCTCCTATTTGTCCTTGAAAATGGGTGTGACGTTTGCTTTCTCCAAGTCATCAGGGACTTCCTCCAATCATCACAAACTGTCAAAGATGGTAAAGAGAAGCCATGCAATGACATGAGGCAGTTCCTTCAGCAGCCTGGATGGGATGGCATGGATGCATCCCACCTTGTCTCATGGATCTGTGTATTGCTTAAGTGCGCCCTAGCTGGATCTTCCTCTGCTGTGGGTAATAGTTCTTTCCCATAAACTCTGCTAGTGGGCTTAGAGACTTGAGAAGCCAGAGGAAAACCTTAGCAGTGAAAACTGAGGCAAAAAAAGGCAATTTACTATCTTGGCCTTTTCTATGTCTTTGGTGACTAGATAATCTGAGCAACAGGTCCATATTTTCCTTAGCCTTCCTTATGCTACCAATTTACTCACAGAAGCCCATTTTGTTGTCCTTCACATCCCTCATTAGCCAAGCTTTGGCTTTTCTAGCTCAGCCCCCAAGTTTTGTGGTAATGCCTCTACATTCATCACAGAATGCCTGTCCCTGCTTCCATCTTCTCTGTACTTCCTTTTTGCATTTGAGATCACTTAGGGGTTTCCTGTTTATCTGTGCTGCTTTCTGCCATATCTTCCTGACTGCCTCCATGCTATGGACCATTCTTGTGCTTTGAGGAGGTTTGCCATTGAAGAACAAGAGTTGTCCTGAGCCTCTCTGCCCTCCATGGTGGATCATGGAACAAGCCAAGATCTTCTCTCCTGAAGTCCAGGGCTGTGGTTCTAGTATTTATCTTTTTCACTTCCTTCAGAATTGAAATTCCATGATCAAACAGACATTGCAACAAGGCTGCCATCCACCTTTGCATCCTTCATCAGTTCTTCCTTGTTTGTGAGCAACAAGACAAGCAGAGCACATTCTCTATTTCAGTCTTTAATCACTGGCATCTTGTGAATATTAGTATGTGAGGATTTTAGTATGTGTGATATGAACTCAGGAGTTTCATGACCCTAATACAGTGATCTTGTGCTGGAGATTCATCATGAAAATGAGCGAGATAATCTTTTCAGGTGTCCTCCATCCCCATTTCTATGAAAGGAGAGTGAAGAGTAAATCTAAAGGAGAGTGAAGAATAAATCAAAAGGAGGGAGATGGAAGTAAGTCATATAGAGTTTGCGGGTAGTAGGGCAAGTCTCAATCCAGCCATCACAACTTATCCAGTCATTAGTCTCTCATTACGGCCTTGATGCTGTGTTGCATTTATCTTAATATATAAATAATAAATAATAAAATAAATTATACATGATTGCTTTGTGGGTTTCCAAACTCAAAAAGTTTGACAAAAAGGTTATTGGTAACTCTCTAGGACAGGAAATAACCTAAGATCCCAAAGCTTCATCAAAAAATATGTGCACACAGCATTCACAGAACATGTACTTCTATCATCATGTTGAGAATGGAGCTGGTAAATTTGTGTGTAAATTATTTAATAGTAAAGTCATTGGAATAAGTACTAGCACCAACAGCTTCCCAGAATGAAGCAGAAGACTGCTGCAAAAAGTACCCTTATGTGTCATGTTTTGAATGAAGGTCTGTGGAGAACCCTGTACATGCAAGAAATAGAGTGTCATCTTTTGGAGCCACTAGCTGTAATATGGTTCATTTAATATATTAGATTATATAGCATTCCACAAACTTACTGTCTTCTTTGTTGCGTCCTGTTGACTAATCCATCATTCCATAGATTTTAATGTTTAATGAATCTATACAAATCCAATGCACTTATTAGTTGACTTGTTTTTAGTTTTGTTTTTATTTCAGAGAAACAAAGCAAAAATGGGTTCACAAATAGAATTCTCTATGAATTTGTCTTTTAAATTCACTACTGCAAAAACTCAAGTTACTACAATGTCATTAGTACTGTATCTATTGCCACATACAATGTCCGTGATACGAGTAAAAGGGATATATGGGGTTAAGGACTTAATGTTAGCTAGTTAAGGGTTTAATAATCTAGATTTAATAATCTAATAACCTACACCCATAGTCAGATAAGGCAGAAAAGATCATTAATGATACCTTTAAAATAGTTACATAAGAAGAGTGACTAACAACAACTCCTCTTCTCTGGTGTTGTGCAGCCCTGCCCATGTCCCTGGGCTCCCCTGGCCAATGGTGCCAGTCTCCCTTAGCCTGGGGTAGTGGGTCTTGCTGAGAGGATCAGTGTCCCATGGTCCCCACCAGGAGGTGTGTGATGCCCATGGTAGATGTGGCCCATATGTCATTTCTGTGAAGCCTAAGCAGATGTCTTGAATATCATAGCATATCTCAAATGGTACTAGATGTCTATTTATGGAACCTGCAGCAGGCCTTTAGCGGTCATCCAACAGAATAGGTCTCTATAGTTCATTTACAGTTTTGAATAGATCTCTATTAATTTTAATGGGAGCTCTGACACAAAGCTCACATATTGATATCTGTACTGTGGATAGCAGGTGAACGCCATGCTTAAATTCAGGGAGAGCAAAACTGTTCCCCTAGGTGTTACTTAGGAAGCACAATACATTAAAGTCAAAAGAAAAAGCAGACACTCCGGAGGCTTAATAAAGATACATCTTTCCTCTCAAACAACTGTGTGTCCAAAAGGATATGCATTATTTCTTATCATAAGAATGAAAACTGTCATTTTTGGTGATGGTGCTGCGGAAAGGAACTTTATATTTTTCATTGTTGTTTCAAAGGTCACCTGTCTATTTTAAAGGATTATTATATACTTATATTATCACATTTCGCACACAGCCTTACAACTAAAGCATTTAGAATTTTAAAGATTAAGGAAGCATGCTAATCTTAACTGTAAAGAAATTTATATTTCATCACGACTTTGACCTACAGATTTACTTTTAATATATTTCTTCTCTATCCTGAATTCAACATCAAAATAACTTACGTTAATAACCATTTTAGACCTAAAATCTCTGTTAACAATTTCATCAGTAAACAAACAAATAATTTTGTGAGATAATTTTTGGTTACTTTAATTCAGGTAGACTGCTATGTTTCATTAGGAAAACTGTGTAACTGTAAAATTATTAGTTTATTAATATGACAACTTACACCTTTAAAAAGCAGGCACAATTAGAATCATAAATACAAAGCTAAAACTAAAATTTAGGTATAGGCATATTATTATATGTGTTAGCTTCTGATGTGTGAAATAATAATCCAGAATCTTCCTTATAATTCTATCTCAGCTTAAATCATAGCTTTTTACACATATGGATTTCAGTTATTTTCTTTGCTCCTCCTAATAACTCTTTGACATTTATTTTAACACTTATAAAGAAAAATGCTTTCTAAAATGAAGTTACCCTGAAAGATGCCCAAATGATACACACATGAGGTTGGGTTTTTTTTATGTATTTGCAAGTTTTCACTTCTTTGTGTTTTCATATCTTTTGGGTTCAGAGCAAAACATTTTTAAATGTTGCTGTGTTCCCAAGTCTTTACCAGATATCCTCCTTCCTGGTCTGCAGGGATGAAAAATCTCCTGCCTTCTATAAAATGAAAAGCTTAGACAAACTTTGTTGATTTTGAAACAGGCTATTTATTCTTTTGTTAAACTCACTTTATTTTGTTTTACCTCTTTCATGATCTCTCCATGGATGATGATGAAATCGTATCCACACATTGTAGCAAAACAGTAAGAAGAATCTCAGCCTGAAATAATCTTAGAAAGATAACAGTAGTACATCTAGAGGATGGCTTGCTTGTTATCTCATTTTATTTTGTTTGTGTTTTCCTGCCTGTGCATTCATTTACGGTTTTTTCTGTTTTCTTCAAGAAACCTTAAATATCCTTTCAGTTTCAGCTGAAAACAAGCTAAACAAGTTGGAAATGATACTGGAATTAATTCTAAGTAAGGATTTACATTGCAAATATGTGCAATTAATAATGACTTATTCTGAGAGGGCACTTGGCAACTGATATCATATATAAACCAGAAGGTAAGGAACTGTGACAACAGTCATAGTTGTCTGAGACTTATGATTATCACTGAATTGTATAAAATGGATGCAGCCACAAGAGTTTATCTGCTCCTTCCTTTTATCCACAGGTAGAATTCATTATATCTAATCTACCTTTTATCTACAGGTAGAACTCATTACATCTAAAACATTTCATACTTTTTTAAATTATATTTTAAAAACTTTATGTGCTGGAGATTCTATGATTCATTAAGCACTGTGTTCTGGTATTTACTTGTCCTTACAGATAGACTTCTTTCCTCTTAATATTTAGATTAAATATCCCTTACAACATGTAGGACTGTTGACTATTCCTATCCATAGTAGAAATAAGTAATCCCATCTTCAAGTAAAATAATCAGTTTCTATTTTTGTTAATAGCCATATTGGTCCAGAGTTAATCAAGCTAATTCAACTGAAAGTAGATTTTGGCTTTATGGGATACAGGATTTATAAACTCTGAAGACCATTAGAAGCATAAGTTCTTTGAAAGACTTTTGGCCATTTTCAGAACTGGCAGTCAGTATAGCTAGTTCAGTGTCAATGGGAGGGATCTTGTCAGGGTGATTCATGGCACCAGAGTTAGATATCTGTGCTTCCAGGGCAGCCAATTAAAAGATCAAAGATCTTACTCAGGTAAATGAAGAACTGATCAGGAAAAGTTGTTGTGAGAGACTGTTGTGAGAGACTGGGGCTATGTTTTGGGTTTGGGCTAAAAATGGTGTTGATAACACAGGGATGTTTTAGTTGTTGCTAAGTAATGTTTACATGAGTCAAGGACTTTTCAGCTTCCCATGCTCTGCCAGGTGCACAAGAAGTTGGGAGGGGGCACAGCTGGGACAGCTGACCCCAACTGACCAAAGGGATATTCCATACCATATGACATCACGATCAGTATATAAAGCTGGGCAAAGAAGGAGGAAGGGGGAGATGTTTGGAGTGATGGTGTTTGTCTTCTCAAGTAACCATTACGCATGATGGAGCCCTGCTTTCCTGGAGATGGCTGAACACCTGCCTGCCCATGGGAAGGAGTGAATGAATTCCTTATTTGCTTTGCTTGTGTGTGCGGCTTTTGCTTTACTTATTAAACTGTCTTTATCTGAACCCACGAGTTTTCTCACTTTTACTCTTCCAATTCTCTCCCCCCGGGGGGGAGTGAGCGAGCGACTGTGCGGTGCTTAGTTGACAGCTGGAGTTAAACCATGACACTAATTTTCTAATGAATTTTTACCAAAATGATGCTCATATAGGGCTCATACATTTTTAATTATTTCATTCAGTTGAACCTTCTAACTAGCAATACTAACGAGCAAGCACATTAAATGTCAGAAAAATGCTGTTGAGGCTTTTTGATGCATTTTTTTTCCCTGAAAGATGATTTGTACTGAATCGTCAATATTTCTGTAGCATTTTGTTCACACTTACCTTAAAAAAGAGATACATTCTCATTTTAACTTCCTCAGGTTTGTTGGAAAGATTTTTTTGAGAACAAAAAAGAAAAAGGATAGAAAAACATAACAGTGGATTATAAGGCTTCAAATAATCTCTGTGCTCAACACTAAAGATAAAAAAAATGTTATTGAAATGGTAAAATTGATAGGTGTCACTTTTTTGCCTGTCTGATTTCTTTTTACATCAGTGGAGTGTTTTCTAACTTATCTATTTTGTAGATGAAACCAGACACTTTGACAAGGAGCGTGGAGACACTTGGGTTTCCTACACAGGTGGGTCTAAGATGAGCAGGCATAGATCTATGATTTGAAGCAGCACAAAATACAGTAAAAAAAATAAAATAAAATAAAGCCTAAGACGCTAGGCTCTGGGATTTATGGTCACTGTCTGGTCTTCAATCTCTAAGGGTTTCAGCCTCCTGCTAGGAAAATGTGGGTCCTGAGTGCTCAGGCCTTCCAGCTGCTCTGGAAACAGCCCTAAGGATCTGTTAGTCTCCTGAATGAGCTGTCTTGCATTTGTTAGAGCGCACAGTGACTTTTATTCCCTCTGGTTCATGGTTTGTGTCTTCCTTGAACATCGGTATTTGATTCTTCTGTTTTTAGCTACATAGGGTCTCATCCAGACCTCAGGCTGTTAACTCTCTGTGCTTTCAGAATGAGTGTTCGTTCTTCTGCCTGCAACACTGTTAATCTGATGTGAAGCCCTGAGTAAGGGTTGATGCACTGATATCATCTGCCCATGAGCTTACAACTCTGCTTTTTGCTTTTTGAGAGTAGAAATAGTATTTTTGACCACTACTGTTATTTCTGTTCTGAAGAAACATCTTTTTTTCTCCTCCACTCCCCCATTAAATTGTGTGAACTGTGTGAAAACCAACAAAACCAAACCAGATCAAGAAGCAAGAAGTCAGATCTGTCCCATATTTATTTATTTTTGTAACCTTTATTGATGGACAGTCAGCTTTCCCTGACTTGACTACATATGACAGACAGAATCTGGAAAGTGATAACATTTTGCTAGTCTGGGGATATGTTACAAATCAAACAGAGTAACAAATAAGACAGTAAAAAACATCATAGGTTTTCAATATTTTTGTATCTTTCAACCTCCTCACTCTGTAATCCCCTCCATAAGCTCCCTCCCATCCCTAGGGGTTCAGCTGCCTGTCATCCAAGGCCTTAGACCTGGTATTGAACAGCATGGTCACCTTGACTCAGACTTCTGAGGAGACTGCAAAGTTGTGAAAAAGGGTGGTAAAAAGGTTTAGAAGGTTGAACTGTACAAAATGAGAAAGGTTAAACTGCAGATAGAAGTAGGAGTGTCCAGATGGGATTGTTAGTTGCTCCAAGGTTCAAGGAGAACGCCAACATGGAAAGGTATAAGACTATGGGGAAAAAAACAGTTTGGAACAGGGGCTGGCCTTCTTCACGACATGACTAGAGGCTGACTAGAAAAGACTCCGTGGTCAGGGGAGGTCATATGAACACTTAGTCTAATATCCTTTGTGTATTACACAATTAATAATTGTTTTGTACACTTAAGTTGTCTGCATTCTGCTCTCAAAGTCTCTTTGCACTCAGAAGTCCCTGAACAAAACGCCCCTGGTAACACAAAGCTTGGATAGTATGCTTTGTTGAAAATAACCTTTTAGGGTAAGATATGAGATTAATAAATCACAGCATGTAATGACACATTGTCCCAGCTCAATACTCTCTGACCAGGTTCTTTTAGATATTCCACACATGGAGAGTACAATGTTTAATATTAAGGTTACTTATTTGAAGATAGTTGATGTTACACGGAATTTCTGATTTAGCACAGTGATACAAAATATACTGAAAATACAACACAAATGTGACATTTAGCAAAATACAGCAATTAGAATACATAGTTCAATCACAATATGAATGTGATTCCTAGTACCAGACTTTATTATATGCTCACTGTCAACACGCTGGATGTTTCCAGTCATCAGAAAAGAATACATGGGCTGAAGCCAGGTCAAGCTGGCACATAGTTTTGTGATGTCATTTCTAACGTTCCTTATTTTCCCCTCTGGGTCATAATCCAAGTCAAAGGCTGACTCAGGAAAGAAAGCCAAAAGAAACAGTAGATTTCATGAGTTAAATAAAGTTCTTCACAAAACAGGAATCTATTTTTTCATTACTTCCTAATATTGCAAGAACCTGTAATGAGCAATCAGAAAACCAAATCAGTTTTTGGTTTTCTATAGATAGTTTGAGACACCAGCCTATTAATTCTTCATTGAATTGGGAGATGTGATTCCATTTGATTGAATGCTTACATATAGGGTATTTGTAGCATGTCTGGGTACCTTGCCTGTTCTAGCTGCAACTACTAAAGGGTGTGGATCTCCCATAGGTCATATGTCATATCTATAGTCACATTTAAATCTCCTGTACATTGTACAGAGTCTAAAATGGTACTAGTCCCCTGTGCATGGCCAACAAATTTCACCATGGGTTTTAGCAAGAGTAAGACCCCAAAATGTAGGTGTCAATCAAATAACCTACACCATTTCATTCACCATGGACCTTCTGTTATCTGCTGTATGTTAATACCAATTTAAAATCTTTCACTCCTTACATTATTCTTTTTGGAGTTACCAGTGAGAACATGGTAAGGCACTTGGCTTCTATAAACTAAAATAGTAATGAATTGTGGGGTTGCAGAAATTATGTGTAAGTCTACATTTTTTTTAGATTATCACTGGTACTAAATAAGTACTAATGTTGGGTACATTTGCTGGGAAGCTTAACAAATAAAGTCACATGTGAATTAGTTATGAACACTGAAGTGAAAATATCTACAAATTATAACTGTAGGAAATAACATGCACATCCTATTCACATTTAATGCAAACTGATACTCCAGTTTTCTAAAGCAAGTTAAAAGAAAACACTTGAGCACTTTTCTATATTTCTATGATGCTCACAATAGTTCTTAAAGCTTTTCTGTAAATCCTTTAAAGTGGGTCTACAGGGAAACTTTCAGGAAAGTTAAGATTGCTTGGCTCAAGTTGGGAGGATAAGTACATTAGTGACCCTTTATGGATATTGTAATTCAGAAATAAAGTGACCTTAGTTTGCTGCAACTCAATGCTCTCTCTAAGGGGATCAACCTGTGTTGAACCATGACCACTTTACTTGAATGACAGCATCCACAGAATAGTATAATGTGCTTTAGCTTTACAATTCTAATGATTCATCTCAGTTTTCTAAAGTGTTCCTGCATTGTCAAGGTCTTACTGCCTGATGTTAAATAAATTATATTTTATGTAATGCTTTTCAGAAGCAAAACACTGCAAAGTATTTTTAAAAAACTAGGAATTTAATCCTGAGATAATTTGGCAGTGAAGAAATATATATGGCTAATCACTGATTTCCTTCACTTATCTCTCAAATATTAAAACTAACTGTAGTTATTAGTCAGCAGGACTAAAGGGAGCAGGATATAATCCTTCATTAAGACTATTATTGCTTACTTTTATGGTCATAGTACTGAGAAGGTCTAAGCAAAGCAGAATCCCCTTGTACTAATCACAGTGCAAAGATAAGAACAGAAATGTTTCCAGCGATTATCCAAGTAGGAGTAGGCATTAGCTACTGGAATAGTAACATTCAAATTAGAGGATCAAAGATGATTTCCTGGTCAAATTTATTATTTGGCATGATTAGTCTCCATAAGATCTTGTATTTTATTTGGTGTAGTTAGTCTTGATTTTTGTCTCTGGTGTTGTTTAAGAGGCTTGCATGCATTTTTCTACGTTGCATTTGATGTCTATTTGTGTTCATCCAATTCACACTCAAATCTGAGATCTGTGTGCGCAAATTTATTTATGCTTATCTGCAATTTCATAAAAAGGTGAAAAGTTCTTCAAGGATTTAGTTTCCTTGTGAAATAACACCTACAAAATAAATAATTGTTTTGAAAAATGTCATAGAATCAAAGAGAAAAAATTTCCAGTAAGTTATTACATACATGGAAATGTAAAGTAATTCTGATTCTTTGTATCAATTTCAGACCCAGTAAAATCTAGTGCATGTACCAATGTTAGCTATTAATCTTCTCACTGAGTCAACTTCTCTTCTGAACTTTTTAAAAGATAAAAAATTTGCGTTCAAAGAGAAATTTTACTGTAGTCTTTTTTGTATAGTTCCAATCTTTCATAATCAGCCCTAGATTGATGATTAGGTCACAGAGCATTTACTCAAATATATTTGAGCTGGATGTATCAAAAATATTTATTAAATCTTGGAAAACAGGCACATTTCTGTGGTTACCACTCCATTGAATTAATTGTTTAGCCACAAAAAAATTGTTATTTTCCTAAACTTTCTAAAATTTTCAACAGATTTTTAGCCTTCGCTACACAGCAGTCTAACAAGATAATACAAAACTGAAAAATCCTTGGTAATGTTTACCTCTCGGATCGTTCACTGTTTATGTTATTAATATTGCATATGACCTGTCACAAAATTCCAGTCTCCCACATTAATTTCTACTCAAAGAAGTCTTTCATGATCCTTTTCTCAGAATAAGTTGTGTTTTACATCGATACAAGTCCAATGAATGCTACTGTAATTCTCACAGGAACTTGGCACGCTGATTACACATATCTATGGTTAATTGCACCATATGTAGTTAATTTATGCCACTCTTCATTAATGTCTAATCTAAGACTGTCTCATTCAGTGCATACTCAGAGTTTTCTAAAATTTATGTTATTCCTTATCCTGAATCTACTGTGTATTGAGTTGTTTGGGGCAGCAAGTTTCATTTCATTATTTCGAATAATTCCTTCTGTATCTGAAAAGAAAGCATTCTTAGCTTCTTTTTCTGTTACTTAATTCACACATTTTTCATCTTTTATTCACAGAACTGTAGACCTCAAAGACACCTTGGTGTGTTCAGAACTGCTGCAATAACAAAAATGGATTCATGTTACAAAAAGATCTAGTTTGCTTGCAGCAGAGAAGATACATTATCAGTTGTGTTGTTCTGCTCCACGTTACTAAAACCTTTATGGTTCATGACTTCTACTTAGAATCATAGAATCATAGAATGCTTTGGATTGGAAGGGAACTTTACAGGTCATTTAGTCCACCCCCCCTGCAAGAACAGGGACATCTTTAACTAGATCAGGTTGCTCAGAGCCCCATCCAACCTGAACTCGAATGTTTCCAGGGATGGGACCTCCACACTACCTCTCTGGGCAACCTGTTCCAGTGCCTCCCCACCCTCATTGTACAAAATTTCTTTCTTAAATCCAGTCTAAATCTGCCCTCCCTTAGTTTAAAACCATTTCTCCTTGTCCTGTCAGAATAGGCCTTGATAAAAAGTCTGTCCCCGTCTTTCCTATAGGCCCCCTTTAAGTACTGCAAGGCTGCTATAAGGCCTCCCTGCAGCCTTCTCTTCTCCAGGCTGAACAACACCAACTCTCTGAGCCTCTCCTCATAGGAGAGGTGGTCCAGCCCTCGGATTATTTTCGTGGCCCTCCTCTGGACCCTCTCCAACAGCTCCATGTCCTTCTTGCCCTGAGGGCTCCGGAGCTGGATGCAGTGCTCCAGGTGGGGTCTCGCCAGAGCAGAGTAGAGGGGCAGAATCACCGCCCTTGACCTGCTGGCCATGCTTCTTTTGATGCAGCCCAGGATATGGTTGGCCTTCTGGGCTGCGAGCTTACATTGTTGGCTCATGTCTAGCTTTTCATCCATCAGCCCTTTTCCACAGAGCTACTCTTGATCACATCACCCCCCAGCCTGTATTGATACTGGGGTTTGCCCCAACCCAGGTGTAGGACCCTGAACTTGGCCTTGTTGAACCTCATGAGGTTCACATGAGCCCACTTCTCCAGCTTGTCCAGGTCCCTCTGGATGATATCCTGTCCCTCAGGCGTGTCAACTGCACCACTCAGCTTGGAGCTGTCTGTAAATTTGCTGAAGGTGTACTCGATCCCACTGTCTAGGTCATTGATGAAGATATTAAACAGTACTGGTCCCAATACGGACCCCTGAGGGACACCACTCATCACTTATCTCCATCTGAACATTGGGCCGTTGACCACTACCTTCTGGATGTGACCATCCAACCAGTTCCTCATCCACTGAACAGTCCACCCATCAAATCCATATCTCTCCAATTCAGAGAGAAGGATGTTGTGGGGGACCGTGTCAGAGGCTCTACAGAAGTCCAGACAGATGACATCCATTGCTTTTTCCTTGTCCACTGATGTGGTAACTCCCTCGTAGAAAGCCACTAGGTTGGTCAGGCAGGACTTGCCCTTGGTAAAGACATATTGGCTGTCTTGAATCACCTCCCTGTCCTCCATGTGCTCTAGCATAGCTTCTAGGAGGATCTGTTCCATGATCTTCCCAGGCACAGAGGTGAGGCTGACAGGTCAGTAGTTCCCAGGGTCCTCCTTTCTACCCTGTTTAAAGATGGGCACAATGTTTCCCTTCTTCCAGTCACCAGGGACTTCACCTGACTGCCATGACTTTTCAAATATCATGGAGAGTGGCTTGGCAGCTACATCAGCCAATTCCCTCAGGACTCTAGGATGCATCTCATCAGGTCCCATAGACTTATGTACGTTCAGGTTCCTCAGGCAGTCACAAACCTGATCTTCTCTTACAGTGGGAGGGACTTTGCTTCCCCAGTCCCTGTCTTGCGGTCCATCCACTCGAGGTGTGGGAAGAGAGGTAGCTGGTGAAGACTGAGGCAAAAATGTTGTTGAGTAACTCAGCCTTCTCCTCATCTGTTGTTACCAGTTTGCCAGTCATGTTCATTGGGGAGGTACACTTTCTTTGACCTTCTTTTTCTGGCTGGCATACCTGTAGAAGCCTTTCTTATTCTTCTTTGCACCCCTTGCCAAGTTCAGCTACAGCTACGCCTTGGTCTTCCTAACCCCATCCCTACACAACCAGCCAGCGTCCCTATACTCTTCCTGGGATACCTGTCCCTGCTTCCGCTGCCTGTGCATTTCCTTCTTGCTCTTTAGTTTGACCAGCATGTCTTCACTCATCCATGCCAGTCTCTTGCCTTCCTTTCCTGGTTTCTTACACCTGGGGATCGAGAGCTCTTGCGCTTTATGGAAAGCATCCTTAAACATCTGCCAGCTCTGTTCTGCTCCCCTGTCCCTGAGGACCGTGTCCCAGGGGGTCCTACTGACTAACTAACTCCTTGAAGAGCTGGAAGTTTGCTTTCCTAAAATTTAAGGTCCTGACTATACTCCTCGCCTGTCCCATATCCCTCAGGACTGTCAACACCACCAATGTGTGATCACTGCAGCCTAGGCTGCCTCCAATCTTGACGTCACTGATGAGCTCACTTGCATTTGTGACCATCAGGTCCAGTATTGCATCCCCTCTGGCAGGGCTGTCTATTACCTGGCCTAAGAAGTTATCCTCAATGCAATCCAGGAGTCTCCTGGATTGCCTACAACTTGCCCTGCTACTTTTCCAGCAGATGTCAGGGTGGTTGAAGTCCCCCTGTAGGACAAGAACTTGCGAGCGTGAAGCCTCCTGTAGCTGGAGGAAGAAGGCTTCATCAGTAGGCTCTCCTTGATCAGGTAGCCTGTAGTAGACACCAACCACAAGGTTCCCTTTGTTGCCTCGGTCTCTAATTCTTACCCATAAGCTTTTGACCTGCTTGTGGCTACTCTTCAGGGACAGCTCTTCACACTCTATCCTTTTCTTGATATAGAGGGCAACACCTCCACCTCTCCTTCCCCGCCTGTCCCTTCTGAATAGCCTGTAGCCATCGATAGCAACACCGCAGTCATGGGATTCATCCCACCAGGTTTCAGTAATGGCAATCAGGTCATAGCTTTCTAGCAGCACGGTAGCTTCCAGCTCCTCCTGTGTGTTGCCCATACTGTGCGTATTCATGTAGAGACACTTCATCTGGGCTGTTGGCCATGTCACCTTCCTAGTGGAACACCCCTTGTTTCCCTTAAGGTGTTCCATGGAAGTTTCCTTGTTGGCTCCTACTACCTCAGGAGCCCCCAGCTCATCTTCGCAAGACCTTGACTGTGGTGCAGTGTCCCCAGCACGCCCCTGGGCAACAGGTTGAGGGCTTATACTAGCACACCGTGCCTTTAACCATTGTGTGTCCTCCCGCGGCTTGCTGCAGGCAAGCCTGATATGTTCCCCCTCCCCTTCACACCTAATTTAAAGCCCTGTCAATGAGCCCCACAAGCTCCTGGGTAAAGACCCTCTTTCCCCTTTGAGAAAGGTAGCTCCCATTTGACACCATCAAGCCTGGTGCCGTGTAGGCCACCCCATTGTCAAGAAACCCAAAATTGTGACATTGGTACCAGCCACGGAGCCATGTATTAATAGACTGGGTCCACCTGTTCCTTCCAATGTCACTGCCCACAACTGAAAGGAGGGAGGAAAAAATCACCTGTGCCCCAGATTCCCTCATGAACTGTCCCAAGGCCCTGAAGTCTCTTTCAATCACCCTTGGGCCATGTACTGCAGCTTCGTCATCTCCCATGTGGAAGAGCAGCAATGGGTAGTATTGGGAGGGCTGTACCAGGCTAGGAAGTTTCCTAGTGATATCTCTAACCCGGGCTCCTGGGAGGCAGAAGACTTCCCTATGAGAAGGGTTTGCCCGACATATTGGACCCTCTGTTCCCCTCAGCAGGGAGTCTTCTACAATTATGACGTGTCTTTTCTTCCTTGTGGAGGTTGTGGTAATACAGGGGGTATGTCTTTCTGGTCTTGGCTGCTCCTCTGGTGTAGATGGATTGACATCCTCATCATCCACTGATTGGTCCTCCATCTCTAGAGCCTTATATCTGTCATGCAGAGGCACCTGGGGAGGCGTGGTGGGCAAGGAGGGCATTCGCTTGCTGCTCTGTTTGTGGACTTGCTTCCACTCGCTGCTTCCCACTCGCTGCTTCCCCTGAAGTCCATGCCTACATCCTGGTGGGGGGAGGATACTGAATCCCTTTGATCAGGGGCTTTTTCTAGTGGCTGTCTCTGTTCATGTTTCTGGGAGGTCAGAGTGCAGTTCCACCAGTCTATCTCTTGCTCAGACTCCCTGATGCTCCTTAGTCTATCTACATCCTCTCAGCTCTGCCACCAGGCTGAGTAGATAGGCCACCTGATCGCACCTCACACAGCTGTTCCCTCTGCTGCCATCTGATTCCAGCGTAAGCTTATTTAAAAAATACCTCTCAGTATAATGTTATCACTGAGAAGTACAGCTCTGTTATATGGTTTTCCATAGTGTTCAACTTGGCAATAGGGCAACTTTTCTTTTTTATTTTTTCTTCCCCTCTTGTCTTAACTCAGTGATTCCTTAAACACTTTTTGCTCTGTAACTGTTGTTTGAATGTATTCTAGTAAATGCACAATACATTCCTTGAGATAGTGTAATAGTAACAGCTGTTCACTTATATCCTTTATTTTCAAATTTCAAATGTTTACACAGCCTTAATAACTTCTCTTTGGAGGGAGGAGGCATCCCTTTCAATGGGAAATGAAGTCTGTAAAGAATCCCTGTGTAGTCAAATCCTGCCCTCTTCCACCAGAGAATAATCATATATTCAGCTGGAAGTAGCATTTACGTACCCAAGTGTTCGATGTGCATAGACTCTCTCCGAGGTCTGTTTATGTTTTCTGCTTTTCAAGCAGTAGTCCTTTACCAGATAGTTTAGAAGTGCTTTGGGACCAGAGTTATTCTGCTCAATTTAGATGATTTTGATTCTGAAATACAAATAACCAGAACTATATAACAGTGACACCTGGTATCTCTGAAGTTGAATTTGTTTGTGAATGATGGGGTGGTGTTTATTAGCTTTGGGTGTATGATGTAAAGTCTATGACACAAAAGATATGTATCTCTACTTGTACATATTATGAATATCGATTAAAAAGATTCAGAAGTAGTTCCACTCGAGGTCCCATGCTTTTCCTTTATTGTGTGTCTCTCTACTTTGATGCAGCATAAGGAAACACGCTAGCAATTTAGTAGTAAGAATAAGAGGAGTAATAATCATATATTTTATTTCATGAAGTATTCAAATGCCCTTTGATCAATGTATAAAACTCATTACAGATGAAAATCAATAGCCACATTTCAGTGCCTAACCTACAGTCTTGATAAAATAAAAATAACTGTATTTAATTATGTATTAAAAATACACTGATTTAAATACTTGTTTTTTTCTATAAAAGTGACAAAGTAAAGTTTATGGCTTTATGTAATTCTGCATTTCAGAGAACCTATTCAAAAAAATGCTACAATACTCACATTCAGTCTCCTTGGACCTTTAAAAATGCTGAAACTTTAAATATTTCCTTCCTTATCTACTCTAGTTTGAATTAGGTGATCCATCTCCATTTTTATATTCTGAATGATCTATAATTTTATGGTACAAGTATAACAACAACAACAGCAGTGCCTGTTCCTAAGGCTTCAAGAATAGCAGCCACATTAAATGGTTATGTGATCTAACAAAATTGGAGGAATCTATTGTAATAAATCATGTGAAACAGAACTGTCTTCTGGATTTATTTTTTTAAGATAAATATGGACTTCGAATTTATTTTTTTCTTCTTCTGAACATTTGTTTCAAAATAGTCCTAACTCCAAATGTTAAGATATCAGATCATGCAAATGAAATATATTTTAAGACTTTCACACAAAAAAACCCACTGTGCCAGAGAACAATACAGTTTTCTATTTAGTATGTATCCTAGACAAGAGAATTCTTAAGAGTAGATGTGTTTGAAACTTCTTTTGTAAGTTTTTATATTCTGATGATTCAGGGAAATATTGGAACACAGTACCTTCTAATTTATTTCCTATAAAATTCTCTCACAAAGCTAATGCTGTCCCTGTGTACCTAATTCAGATGTTTCACTATCTTGAAACTCATTTTTTTCTGAAAGTGAGTTAATAAAAGAAAATTAATCAAATTTAAAATTAGAAGCTATAATCCCTGTATATGTTTATAATACTGATAATAGTGCCCTTAATGATAAAGCAAAAATAATTTTGATAAATTGTTCTATTTCTCACAACTGATCCTGCCTAATTAATGTCACCATACTTACTTCGTAAAGTCTCCCTTGCCAGTTTCACCCTGTGTTCCTTAGTAAACATCATGATATTGATAGATGCGAAAGCTGTAGAGAAATTTTTCTTTAAAATATTAAACTAACTTAAAATAATGATGATCACTGGAATATAAATGGACTTAAACCATTCTTAGAAAAATAAGAAAATAACAGTGCTGTCCAGTTTTTAAAGCAACCTCATGTAACACTATTTTGAGTCACTCAGTATCATTAGAATCAATTTACACTTTCATCAAACTGATATAATGGTCTGATGTATCAGAAAAATAATTTCCTCCCAATGTAGAATATACCCTCCACTTCATCATCTTCTTGCAACTTGTCATTTCTTTGGAACTATTCATTTTCATCCCACCCTTCTTTGCCAGTGGATTTATCATATTTATGCATTAGGCAACTGATGACTTCCTGCAGGTTGGAGAGTGGTCATCAGCTCCAGTGTATCCAAATTAACTCCTTGCTTGTGCTACCTTTCAGGTAAATCCTATCTTTTCTGCAGAAAATCCATACTCATAGCAAATTTCAGGCTATTGAAAATGTAGTTTAATATATATAAAGTTTGCTTTGATCATTTTTATCATTATTATACTGCTCAAAATTCTTATATAACTGCATTTCTTGTAACATTTCATTAACACTCCATAGATTCTTCTAAAGGGGCCTTCAGCAGTACAGAGGAGCCTGGGTGACAAACACAAAGAACTGCTGGTTAGTAGGCAGTATATGTTTTCAGTCTCAGCTCAAGTTTTAAAGGAGTGACATATGTCAGAGGATTTTTTTTTCCCCCTGAAAATCAATGGAGTTGCACCACGGGATTCTTTGGAGAACTTTTAGTTTATTATAAGTATTATAGAACACAATTATAATGTATTAGTGAAGGAGGTCAGCACATTGACAGTTATTTGGACAAAATAATTTTATTTCTTTAGAACAGACATGAAAATTGAAAATGTGTATAATATAAAAATTGTTCTTAGTTGTTATGATGGAAAAAAGAAAACCTGCTTTTTTTATATTCCAGAAAAAAATAAATCATGGATTGTCAGATCATTTTCTGTCGAACAATATTAATCAAATGCACTAAAATTTCCATCTTGATGTCAGTGGGATTTCTTACGAAATATGTTGCTTTCAACCTACGTGGCAACTTACAGCTATAGATGTGTATTCAGTTGATCAAGCAACAAAGCAGTTCGGGAAGACTCATCTAAGCAGGGTCTTTTTTTTTTGTGTGTGTGTGTGTAACACTTGGAGAAAAAAATTGCTACCACTGCATCCCCTAGGAGATTATATCTAGCAGAGGATTTATAGTCAGAAAGGGAAATATAGGGATGATTAAGTCTCTTGGATTAAGTTAATATATCTTGGCAATCTATTTTTATAAGTTTCCTTCAAGAAATTCAGTTGATGAAATGAAAAGACTATTATAAAAGTTGCACAGAATCTTTAATCAGCAACTGAAAACAGTTTTTCTCCATCAAACAGTTAATGTAGTACGGTTTATTTTGAAACCTTCAGTAAAGACTTTTAATTTGACTTTCTGTATGTCCAAAGGAAACCATCTGTCTAATATATTTTGGCATTTGGTCAGGCTAACTCTCATTTAGTTCCAATCCTTATTGTTTCCTAACTGGTTATAAAACAGCAACAGGATTAGTCTGTTTTGATTTTGTTTGTGTTTTTTTTCCCCATGCATCCAAATTGCATCTTGTTCTCAGACTTTTATTTCATACCAAGAAAAAAAAAGTAAAAAGAACAAACTATTTTCAATGCAAAATATATTTTTGTGCAACATAGGGAATCAACTCTGCCTCAGAAAATGGCAGCTGTCCCCTGCATCTAGTGGTATTTAAGAAATGAACAGGTATAGTACATAAAGCAAATCACAAAAATTACAAGATCTCAGAGTGCTGAAGTTGCATGATAAAACTAGAGGCCAAAATGACAGCCACAAAGTTGTAAAAGATTAAACTAAATCAAAACTCTTCAATATGTCTTTGACAGATTGTCCCGTAACTGAGTGATTTCGTCATAATCCTCATCTTTCTGAGGAGACATCTGGAGCTGCAGGTGTTTGAAGTTTCCCCAGGGAATCATACTTATCAATTCAGTTTTCTATCAGTAACACTGGGTTGTCAAGGGGCATATGCTTCTGTGGCTTATTATTCTGCTGAACTGCATGGCTTTTAGCAAAAACAATGATGATAAACTGGAATCAAGAAAGCAGCTTTGGCCATTAGCTTCCTAGAAACAGACAGCTGTCAGAAGGCTTTACTTCCTGCAGAGCAAGACAACTTCAGTGAAGCAAACCTTGGTAATCCCCAGTTTAGCAGAATATACTAAAGGCATCTTGTTGGTTTACTTCATGTGACAATATCCACTCACACAAAGCAGCAGAAGTAAGGAGAATCACATCCCGTCATCTGTTTTACCTTTTACAGCTGTGAGAAGAGCGTAACGAAATATCCGATACCAAAATCTACCATTTCAAATCTAGCTTTGTCAAAACTGGCCCAGCAACACATTCTATACATTATGCTCACATGAGCTATAGTCAGCAGTGCACAGTAAAAATTATTAATCATTATAAATTTAGATTAAAGGATTCCTGATGTGTGCTACTACATTCTTAGCATATCACAAGTTATGCTGCCAGGTATGCTATTTCATTTTTTTTTTTTTTTAAATGCTGCAGCTTTATTTTATCTATCCTGAATTAGTTGTTTTTTTCTATTTAATGACAGTAGGAGAAGCTCACTAGAGCTCATTTCACTGTTTCTTTATTTCTTTATCATCAGTGTTTGGTTCACCATTTGATTTACCAGAATGCATACTGTAAGGCATGTATACTCTATTCCTCTATTGCATTTTTCTTTCAGATATATCACCTATTGTGGGTTTGGGGTCATATTTTTGTTTGGTAGGGTTTTTTTGGGGGGAGTGGGGGGTCATGTTGGGTTTTTTCCCCCCACAAAAATATATCTTGAATCAACTCAATTCTTTAATAAAAGAATTATGATACATGGAAATGGTCCAACAAATCAAAAAAAAGTCAAGAATTTGTTCACTGTCAGTGACTGTGAGTGATACAAATGAGCCAGCTTGCTATGCTATCCCATTTGACTGAGTTTCTGAATGAGGAAACAGTAAAGTGAGAGACAGTTTCGGTGAAAGGCTGTTTTCTGAGATATTTTAAGTGTCCAACGTTAAACAGTGTAACAAATTTCCATAGCTCAACTTTATTTTTTGTTGCTGATGAGTGAAAAACTAATTTAAGGCTCTCCAGTGACTCCAAAGAAGAATATTCAACTCGTTTGAGCTTTAGAGCAATTTTTATTTAAAGGAATTATATTTTTTAATCATGCAAACATCTTATGAACTGTCATTTATTAAAACTGTGGACCAGCTTGATTGACACAACTAATTCCAATTTTTAGATCCAGTGCCACCTTATGAACAAAAATCAAACAACAAAGAAAATATCAGAGTGGCTGCTATACCTGTATATCACTTAGAGCATTCATAGATTATATTTTTTGGTGCCCTTATTCAAATAAAGTAGTTAATATGTTCCAAAAGAATTATTCAGCTCAGAATAAAACTATCTAAATTTTAAAAAGTAAGCAAATGAAGAAAAGGTGATGTTACTTATTTTCTAATTCCATATCATGTTAAAAGAATACTTTTAATACTTTCCATGACAATCAGAACTTCACTACTTGAATTTTAATTCAGTGCATACTGCATGGAAATTCATGTCTGCTAGAGCTGTGAGGTGAAGCAGTCTGCCCCACTACTTTAAAGAAAATATCCCAAGAATACCAGAGAGGGGTTTAAATCTCTGAAGTTAGATATTTGTGAAACAGATATTAGAAGAATAAATGTTTATAAACAGAAGGGAATAAGTTCTTTTGAGTAAAGCAGAATACGAACAAAGGGTTGAACAAAATTCTTTCCTGCTACTGTGTCCAATTTTTCCTGCTCTCTAGTCTTGCTGCCAATCTACAGATTCTGATTGGCAGCAAATTCCATTCAGTCTCTTTTGTGTACCTCCAGAAACCATTTTTTCCTACTTGGCTGTGGCTTACATGTCCTGCTCCCTTCTAATTCTTCACCCTTTCCAGTCTCCTGCTCCTTTCTAGCCCTGTAACTTTCTCTTTCATTTTCACTGCTTACCATTTTCTCTCTCCTCGTTCTCCACTCTGAACTAAAGTTTTTTCCCCAGTGGTTTGCTCAGTTGCTACTGGGAGCCATGTGTAGAAGCCAGCACATAGCAATCAGGCAGAATTCCTCTCTGCTCCTGAATCACAGCCTTTTACCAAATGGAAAACACAATATGCATATATTAAACTGTGTGAAAATTAACAAAACATATAATTCATTATACCAAAGAATAATATTCTTGACCTTCTAAGTCTCTGAAGAATGAAAAAAAAAGTCTTCATCTTAAAGTACAGTGGAAAGTGAAAAATATATTAAAAAAATCAAAGCCTTAAGCAAAAATTATATTGAAACAATCAAATGTTTTGCTTTATTTATTTTAAATTATTGAATTTGATTTCATTCATTTTTATTGTATTTATTTTTACTTAAGGGTCATTGACGGGAAGAAGTTACCGAAAGGTGTATTACAACGTACATTCAAATACCTTTTGCATATTCATTGTCACTGTGTACCCTATAAAAAATGTAATCTATCTTGTCTCTTGTTTTATGGTTTCTATTGTAGTCTATCTCTACGCAGGTGGTTACTGAATAATTCTAAACCCTTACCTCATCATACTACAAAGTTCTATGACACTATTTATATGTTGATTGCTGTATACATACTTTGGATGGTGCAAATATTAAAAAATACTTTTTTTAGGGTTTGAGATGGTAGATTAGTGGCTACATATATAAAATTTTGTGAGCTTTTAATTGAAGTAAATACATCAATAAAAACTATCTTGAAAACTGAAACTTTCTGAATGTTTTGAAGAGCTGACATTAGACACAATACTTTGTATCATCATTGCTTAGAACAAAGAAAAATAGCACACAGTGAAATTTAGTAAAAGCACAAAAAGCACTTTACCTCATAATTTTTCAAATAACCAGAAAGAGGACTAATATTGCAAATAATCCTTCTTATTCATCCTAGGTTTGGTTAGATGGTGAATGGTTATCTGTCTGTCATTATCTGATCTGATGTTGTTGTGGTGTAACCCCAGCTGGCAACTGAGCACCACACAGCCGCTCGCTCACTCTCCCCGCAGTGGGATGGGGGAGAGAATCAGAAGAGTAAAAGTGAGAAAACTCGTGGGTTGAGATAAAGACAGTTTAATAGGGAAAGCAAAAGCCACATACGCAAGCAAAGCAAAACAAGGAATTCACTCACTACTTCCCATGGGCAGGTGTTCAGCCATCTCCAGGAAAACAGGGCTCCACCACGCGTAACAGATACTTGGGAAGACAAACACCATCACTTCAAACATCCCCCCCTTCCTCCTTCTTCGCCCAGATTTTATTGCTGAGCATGACGTCATATGGTATGGAATATCCCTTTGGTCAGCTGGGGTCAGCTGTCCCAGCTGTGTCCCCTCCCAGCTTCTTGTGCCCCCCCAGCCTACTCACTGGTGGGGTGGTGTGAGAAGCAGAAAAGGCCTTGACTCTGTGTAAGCACTGCTCAGCAGTAACTGAAACATCCCTGTGTTATCAACACTGTTTTCAGCACAAATCCAAACCATAACCCCATACTAGCTACTATGAAGAAAATTAACTCTCTCCCAGTCAAAACCAGTGCAGATGTGCATTCTCATTGTTATTCAGGGTTTGCACAAAATAGTTCTTTTAAAAACAAACAAATAAACCCCCTAGAAACTGCATTTCCAATAACTTTTTAACACAGTAGTTATCTTGGTAATTTCAGTTCCTGGCATTTTTTTAAATTCTTTTCACAATATTTACCTAATGCTAATAATAAAAAACCCCACCTTCTCAAGAAAATAGTCACTAATATTATGTATTGTTGAAGGAAACTGTGTTAAGCCTGTGTTCGCTTTATGGCACATCAGGCTCTCTAAGCTTTAGTGAAACATTTATAATAAATAATAGAAATACTTTTCCAGGCTTCATGAATATTTCAGGTGACACTGACCTTGTTAAGGGCTTAAGTGGAATGTAAATTTTCCATGAGACTGTGCAAAGTGAATTGAATTCTATATAAGCACAAGCTCTATATATTGCTGTTTACTACTTCTTGTAGACCACAATAGTTGAAATTTTAGTTCCTGAAGTCACCTCCCAAACTGCAGCAGTGTCCCCTATAAAAATCTTTCACTTCTTTGGCTTTAGCACTGTAGAGAGTATTCTCCATATGTTTTAAAAGCTGTCAGCTCATATTCTTCCATTTTGTTAGAAACTAGCTTATTACACATAGAGGTAACATTCCTGGCAAGAATGTATTTAATTAGATAGTAAGAACATGGCATAAAATTGTATAGAGTAGCGGTAGAGAGTATTCAACTTTACATGTGAGAAATACCAGGTCTTTCTTTCTATGTATATCTGTATGTATGTTAATTTAGTTAACTAAACTGAAGTAATCTCAGTAATAAAGATAAAATAAAAAGGAAACAAAATAATAAATAAAATAAAACAATGCTTTTTCTCTATAGAATCTTCTCTGTTTAACAACTTCCTTAACATGCTTCAGGACTGAAACCAACAGCTGTCAGAGAGATAGTATAAGGCTGTTCAAAAAGTCTAAGACTTTCAGGGGGACCAAGAAATAAATCAGAGGTGTTTGTAACCTATTTGGAAAAAAATAATCATAACACAGAGTCTTGATGAGTTTTATCAGACCATCTAGTAGCCCTAATTCAGTCTGTGGATGGCAGAAAGATGGCCCCCACAGGTGCTATCAGAAGAGGACATCATTGTCATTATCACCCACAGAATTCCACCTGGCAGGGATTTTTCATATTGAATTGGGGCTCCATGCAGGAATCTGCTACATTTTGCATGTGGATAACTCTTTGTTCATTTGAGCTGGCTGGGAGGCTAGGTTTACCATCCACAGGAGTTAAACAAAAATTTGGAGATATACTATGATTGTGTCAATAAGCTCTGTGCATGAGGCAGTAGTGCTGGGGCATTCACAGAAAATTTAATGTTACAGTCCGCCCTCCCTTCTGGCTGGCAAAGCTTTTGTTGAACATAATAGCAGTTCCTTGATACAGGGTCATAGCTCTGCAGTCCTGTTCTATTTATTTCTCAGTCACCCTTATGGGAAGATAAGTAGAGAGCATACACAGTTTCCTCACTCTTCTTTCTCCTTGCTATGAAACAAGCCAGAACAGGTATTTACAGACCTCACTAATTTCTAATAAATAGGAGGGTTCAATAATGACGTTTAATAAAGTACAAGATGATACATTATTTTTTAGAACTCACTATCTGCCCTAGTAATTGTCCATTATTCCTATCCTCCATAGCTGCAACAAAAAAGAAAGCTCAGCCTAAGCAGAATTATAATTGGTCATAATTTCAAGTTCATTGTACAGAATAAAGCAAAGGAGGCATTTTGATTTCTGCTCCTGGTGTGCATAACAGCTCTTCCTTTAGCATAATCTTATTTTTTTAGTTTCCAACTGTTAGAAACATTACTGCAATTTCCATTGATGTTCCTTTTGAGTAATGAAAGTCAGTAATTTAGCCAACAGAGACAGGCTGATTAGATTTGTTGCACATTGATCAATCAAAGCGCTGTCATGATCTCACTGGCCTTCAGACACTGCTTTAGTAAAACCAACTTTAGGGAAAATATTTTGCTTTTTCTTTTCATTCTCTTATAAATAAACTCAGCAACTTAGAAAAAATGCAAACTATTTGCTTAACTCTACGTTTAATATCACATGAAAATAATGATTAAACATCACACAAGTAATGAGAAGCAGAAATACAGACAAATAAAAATAAAACAAGGCTTCAATCTAAAACAAATTATGCACTTCAAGAGTGAACTCAATATGAAAAAGATGGAAAGAAGTTGAGCACGAAGACGTTAATATTAGAATAAGCACAAAATGGAAGACAAGTAGAATCATGGAGAATAAAAACAATATCTGAAAGAAAATTGGCTAATAGAAATACTGTATTATGTAATTTCCTTTTTTCTAAAGAGTGTTCTCTGAAGAGAAACCCTGGTACAAGCTTAATATGGACACAAAGAATAATGTACCACAATAGATAAATGTCTCCCTACTGTAATAAAAAATTGATTAAAGAACTGGTGAGCTGACAGACAGGAGAAGAATAGCTAGAATACACAAGTACATTCATGGCAAAACACCAATTAAAGGTCCAAATAAAACTTAGGAAAATACTGTGTTAGCCGGTGAGTTCAGAGGGCTAGTAATTAATTTTAAAAGAGGACATAAAAAAAAGAAATTTAAAACAAATAAATAAATAGATACCATTATGCCCAAATACAAAGAATATGCCCAAATACAAAGCATGCCAGGTTATAAACTGTGAGAACAGGGGTTTTTTTTGAGGCTACAAGCTTGGTGTGACATAAGCTTGTTAATAATGTGAGAAGATGCATGGGTATATCTATATTAGTGAGCTAACAGGGCCAGGGCACAGGTTCAAACACCAGCTTGCATTTACCTAGTTAACTGTATTTTTAGCCCAGTCCCTATTACACTTTTGACCCACACCACTGGCATTCCCCTGGGCAATGCCTGGAAGGTGTTTGGGATAACACTGTTTGGGAATCATTCCCCATGGGCCACCTCGCTTTGAAGAGGAGGAGAGCTTGGTCCTATTGGCATAGGTGTGCTGCCCTCAGACACAGAGGAGGGGCACTGTTCATGTTGTTTGCTAGTGTTGATGTAGCTCCTAGGCATGTCTTATGGCACAGTCTAATGTTACCTGTTGCATTTAATGAGACATTTCGTACTCCAGAAACAGTATAGCCTTGTTAAGGTAATGTTACACTAACTATAGGATTAGTTCTCCACAGCTGAACACCACACTAATAATCTGATTACTCGTTATTTTGGTATATGATCTATCTTGTTCAGAAATACTATTGGTATCTGTACACAGTATGGCTTGTATTAACATTACTTTTCTTCTGCGGGTAAAAATTCTTGAAAACATTCTTGAAAAAAAGCATTATCCAGAGATACTATTACTGTTGCAAGAGTCCAGACACAAAGCTTCCACGGTCTTATGCCATTGCTATCCTTGGACTTCCTAGCCTCTCTAACTTGATAGCAGTTTTCTAGACAATCCTCAAGATGGGAATCAATGGTATGTAACTCAAATACTCTCTGAGAAGTTGAATTAATTGATACATTTCTATATCAGCTGGTGTTCATTGCTACTGGCTGGCCACAGATTTTCAGTGAAACTGGGTGAAGTTGTATTAGGTTTAACCAGCATTTGCAACAAGCTGTATTAGAAACTTAGATTTGTAAGTGGCTTGGTTTTGGAAATCTGGAAGAAATAGTAGAATCCAGTGTTTTTCTTTGCAGTGGAAGGTAAGGCACTGAGTGAGGCAGAATGACACCATGTACATTGTGTCAAACAACTGTTCAATCTTTCGTGATATCTGGAGTAAAAAGAAGTAAAGCAATAGTGAGTTGGAAGCACAGAATCCTATGTGTTGACCAGAGATGGAAGTCTTCTGCACATGTAAGACAAGAGAGGGAAGTTTCAAATAACACTTCAATAGATGGCTGCAAACACTAGGTACCAGGAAAAAGAAGCAGATTTCATGAAATCACTACATTTTCAAATAGTTTATTTATAAGTATGTTACATATTTTTAATTAACTCAGAAAGATGGACATCGTTGTCTTAGATCACAGATGTGCAAATTTCTCATCTCTATGGAAAGACAGTATCAGCCAAAATTTTCAGATAGGACCCAACAAGCACTCCCAAGGAATCCAGACATAATTTGTTTCTCATGCTTTTGTTATAAAATATGGTTTGAAAATACTTTTCACAACTGGAAGAGATGGTGATTAGAAAGCTTTCTAGATCATTTAATGCATTGGGTTTGCGTGGCAAGATTTTGGTAGCAGGGGGGCTACAGAGGTGGCTTCTGTGAGAAGCTGCTAGAAGCTTCTCCTATGTCTGATAGAGCCAGTGCCATCCAGCTCCAAGACAGACCCACTGCTGGCCAAGGCAGAACCAATCAACGATGGTGGTGGTGCCTCTGTAATAACATATTTAAGAAGGGGGAAAAAAACCCAAATCTCTGGCAGCAGCACTCAGAAGAGAGGAGTGAGAATATGTGAGAGGAACAACTCTGCAGACACCAAGGACAGTGAAGAAGGAGGGGGAGGAGGTGCTTCAGGCACCAGAGCAGAGATTCCCCTGCAGCTTGTGGTGAAGACCATGGTGAGGCAGGCTGTCCCTTTCCAGCCCATGGAGGTCCATGGTGGAGCAGATATCCACCTGCAGCTTGTGAAGGACCCCACACTGGAGCAGGTGAATGCACCCAAAAGAGGCTGTGACCCCATGGACAGCCCATGCTGGAGCAGGCTCCTGGCAGGACCTGTGAACTTGTGGAGAGAGGAGCCCACCCTGGAGCAGGTTTGCTGGCAGGACTCGTGACCCCGCGGGGAACCCACGCTGGAGCAGTCTGTTCCTGCACCCCATAGAAAGGACCCATGCTGGAGCAGTTTGTGAAGAACTGCAGCCTGTGGGAAGGACTCATGTTGGAGAAGTTCGTGGAGGACTGTCTCCCATGGGATGGACCCCACGCTGGAGCAGGGGAAGAATTTGAGAAGTCCTCTGCCTGAGGAGGAAGGAACAGCAGAGAAAACGTGATGAACTGACCGCAGCACCCATTCTCCGTCCCCCTGTGCTGCCAGGGGGGAAGAGGTAGAGAAAATCAGGACTGAAGTTGAGCCTGGGAAGAAGAGAGGGGTGGGGGGAAGGTGTTTTAAGATTTAGTTTTTATTTTCTCATTACCCTGCTCTGATTTGATTGGAAATAAACTAAATTAATTTCCCTGAGTTGAGTCTGTTTTGCCTGTGACAGTAATTAGTGAGTGGTCTTTCTCTGTCCTTATCTCGACCCATGAGCTTTTCGTTATACTTTCTCTCCCCTGTCCAGCTGAGGAGGGGGAGTGATAGAGCAGCTTGGTAGGCACCTGTCATCTAGCCAGGGTCAACCCACCACATTTAACAATGGAGCGAAATCAAAGAGAAGTATTGTACACATTTGTTAAGCAAACAAAACTTCAAACACTCACAGAATTAAACTTGACGAACCTCAAATGGCAAGGAGGCTGCAACTACCAGTTCCGCTGTTTGGAATGGAATTTCTGTAGCCTAAGATCAAGATTATCAACACAGAATGGCATAGAAATTATTAATTTACCAACCTATATTACAATTTTAAAGTGGAATTCTTATTATTAGGGTTTCCCTAAGAGCAAAAAAAGTTAGTAGTTTTCAGTTCATTATAGAAATTAAGGGCTAAAAGTGTTTTTGCAGATCATTATAGAATGTAAAAAGAGAAGATAAAGGACCTAAAAAGAAAAAACAAGACAAAAATTAAGAGAAGAACTGGAAACTATACTGGCTTGAATGAATATGATGCTTCAGTTTTTCAAATGTGCCACAAAACCAAAATCAAACTAAGTAAAGGTGATGCAGAAGAAAGCAAATGAAGCAAACAAGTTTGTTCTAGATTATTATTATTCTTTCAACACATCTTTACAAAAAAATGAAAAGACTGAAATTGTACATATCAAATCTCCCTGTGGTATAACTGATCTATGCATATACAGTTATAGCCTTTGTTATGGCCAAAATAATTTCAATTATTTAGATTGAGCTGTGCATGTAAACAACTAACCTCCTAACACCATTATTCCCACACTTAAGTTTTGGTAAGAAATGGCTTAGAAAATATATTGTCTAGGATGGAAGACATCTATACATGTTTAGCTCTGTGCAGTTTTAAGACAACATCAATGAAATAGAGATTGTCACCTGCTGACCTTTAATTTAGAACAACAGTAAGAGAAAGAACATGTATAATGTCAGATATCATTGCCAGATTTCTTTACACTCAAAGAGACTAAGTAGGCCAAACAAAGAATGAAATTTAGATCCTGAAAGCAGACTTGAGCTTTGCAGTTGTTAACTTAAAGTCATTTTTCTGGCTACTGAAATCCTACCTCGGGTGCCCAGGCATCCTACTGAGTGTGCAGGCAGAGTCTGGTTTCTCTGAATGGGAACCACAGAAGAGAACCTGCTGAGGAGAACAGTGGGGATTGACAGTTTACTACTGTGGGGAGCTGGACATTATCCTCTATTTGGGATTTGCATTCAGAACCTCTTTAGATTTCACTGTGTGAACCAGGTCAATTTTTTCTTGTAAGTAAAGCAGTTAGTGCACTTTACCAAAGTGGTATACTTTAAAAAGAAAAAGATAGAAAACTCAAAGTGAAATGTAATGAAGGGAAATGATGCACTGGAAGCAACTGAAACTTTAATGTCATTAAACGCAACATCAGAAACAAGAAAAAGTGAACAGGCTGCTCCCGGATGTGAAGAGGAATCTGGTAATAAATACTTGGATAGCATATTCAGGTTACTGTAGAGACATGCAATAATTAGCAACTCTGTGTCACATACACTTGAAAGAAATGATGCTTCAGGAGCTATGTCTGCTTAGAAGCAAAAGAAGTATACGAAAACGATCAGTTAGAGCACTGTTTGCCTGAGTAATATTGGAATTTATTAGAGGCATCTATGTTCACTATTGTGATGTTTTTGAATAAAAATAAAGCTGGCAAGGTAAGACTGCCTTTGATATTTTTAATAAACCATTATTCAAGTATTTTTTTATGTTAAACAATTAATTTGAGATCACAGCATTACTAAAAATATCTAGAAAAAGGAAAGGTTGTGTGTTTTTGTGGCATATATAAAACTAAATAGGACAATGGACATATAATTTTAATTAAACACATTTTTAAAATATAATTAGGTACCTAGATTTAGTTGGAGGACATAATTGATTTTGCACTTACTTGTGAAATATTTATTTATTATTTTAGTCTTTATTTAGTTAAGTTTTTAAAAGATTAAAATCTCACTTCAGTCTTCTCAAAAAAATTTGTGTAACTCACAGCAAACAGTAAATGATGAAAAAAGCAGTACAAATGAAGAGATAAAGTATAACAATAGGTAGAGTACATCATTTGTGAGCAAATAAAGAATTAGATTCTCCACCAGTGGAAATTATTTCATTTCTGTGCACCTTTGCCAGGTGCAGCTGATGGTGTGATCAATAAGACCCAAGCATGTGACTCTTGCCTAAAACTATACTTCATATAAAATCAAGATTATGCAAATGTAATCCTGACTAATGTGGAATATAGTAAGTAGCGCTGCATATCTATAAATATAATCCCCTCTCTGAAGACAAAGAGTACTTCAAGTTGTATCTAGTTGTTCAGATTTTGGTTCACTGGAAGTGAAAATGCTCTCATGATACTTAACACTTGCTACTGGCTCAGGGTAGCAGTGAGATGTTCTTTTTCAGTGTGACACTTCAAAAATAAAATATATTTTCATGTTGTTTGTAATTTAAGACTTCTAAATGTTTAGTGTTTCAGTGGATCATGGGATTATTGTGCTCTGAGGTGTCAAGTCTTAAAAAAGTTGCTATGTTCCACTACTTTAATACCTAAATAATTTTCAGAGGTCTTTGGGATCTGATACGGAAAAGAAAGTAGTGTTTATCTCAAAATTTGTTTTCTCCTATGCCTACAGTTAGGTGGTAAAACAGACAATTATAGGGCTGAACTATAATAATATATATATTATAATAATATATATATTATAGGGCTGAACTATAATTATTTTATGTAGTCAGACAACTTACGTATGGACACCTGGTCTTTGTCAAGATGGTCAGTAGGCGTTAATTAGGCTATGCCTACATGACACATCTGTCTAGTGTTTGAACAATAAGCTTACATGTAGTTAGCTATTACTGTGTTTAAATTAGGAAATACCCAGGTATTTTCAAGCATAGCTCTTAGACCATCTATGTAGCTGGTTTCTTCTTTCAGCTAAAAAGTGGTGGTTAATGGCCAGTTTGTGATACCTCTTGCATAGTTCGTCTGATCTGATTGTTGAAGACTGCTATATTGTACTGGATTTTTTGATATGTCAGCTTGAGAATGAACCTCCTTTAGTCTGTCTCCTGAAGCTGAACTACTGTGTAGTTTGGAAGTCATAGATCTAGAAGACAGCAATCAAAGTTTACAGCACTCAGCCAAGAATCAGGAGATCTAGACTTGTAATCCTTTTTTCTTGTAAAGGAACCAGCCTATTTTAGTCAACTTCAGAGATTAAGTAATTCTTGAAAAGGAGTTAATAAGAATCACTTGTTAAGATTTTAAACCCTTTAATCCACTTAAGTTATTGTTCAGGCTAGAAGAAGCTGGACCCTAGGCACTATCATCCATTTTTAAAGAAACCTAAATTTAGAGAGTAACATTTGAAGTACAATATGATGAAGATCAGTATGATCATGAATAACAGAACCTGGCCCAGAGTATACAGTTATTCATCTTGGTGTCCAGAATCTTGTTTACAATTACATTATCCCAAACTTGCTGTAATTAAAGTTGCTTTATATGTATATGCTAATACATCCTATTTCATGGTTCATGTGTTTTTCTTAAGATTATGTCTAGATATTTTGGGTAAAATTTAAAAATTTTAATTGGATATGACTAGGTCCTCTCCTCGCCTCTCCTCCTCCTCCACCTTTGTCCCTGGACCATGATTTTCACTGAAAAAAAAATCCATTACAAACCTGGGTTTTAGTGGAAATGAAGAAAAAAACAGTGCACGAGCACTGTTCAAGTCTGGAAAGGGTTGGGTTTTTTTTCTTCAATCTTCAGAATAGAGAAAGTACTGCTTATCCATTACTGCCCATCTTGAAGGAATAGAATCAACATACTTGAAAATTGAGTATTTAACTGGTATTGATCAGAAGTATTAGAGTAGAACTGTCAGCAGACATTTAAGCAATCTGAAAAACAACCAGCAATAGTAGGTTCTTTTAGAACTGATGATACCAATGAATGAAATAAATCATCATAACAGTGATTTGTCACCAAGTGCTGCAAAAGTTGACATGAAAATGCCTTTCTTGAAGCCTTTCAGCATAATAAACATCTTGGGGAATACTCCCAGAGAAGCTCCTACAAGCAAAAAGAAAAGTCTGCTTCCAGCAAGTTAGTGTCATTCTAGTACATTTATGAACACTTCAAAAGACCAATTTACAAATTAAGCACTGGCTTTGAGATGCTCCAGTATATGTTGAAAAGCAAAAAGCAGGAGGTAGCAGGGGAATTTCATGACCTCTTGTTATTTTATTTTTTAGCTGTTATAAGAGAAAAATTAAACTAAATAATCAGAAGAACTCAGCAAGCCTCCTACGTCTGGAGAAACCCAACAACAATATTCAAACCAATTAAAATATAAAAACTAATTAAAGTAGTTGGACTTCATTTATGAGTTGAAAATATGGATGAGTGATATAATTTCCTATGACAAATAGCATAAAGTACATACTCTGTAACATAGATTTGCCATATACATGTGATACCCAACATGTATCCCCTAGCTTTTGTCCACATCTTCTTATAGTTTGTGTAGCATTACAGAGGAACACAGGATATAGGATTTGAAGAAAGATCTTGGATCATGCCCAGACTCTTCTGTCATGGTGATGTCACATGCTTATTATTTAGATGTATTTTAAAATAGATATCTTTTTCAGTCCACTAATTTTTCAAGATTGTGCAAGAAATTAAGTTAGTTCTGTACCAGTTCTTTATTCCAGGCTAAATTTAATTTATGGTCTATTCATGCTCATTTCCTTCCAAGGCAACATTGTTTTTAAGTTAAAATAGCTCTTCTCCCTATAAAGCAGTTACCTCTCCTCTCCTCCTTCTGCTCCAGGCAACACATTTAATGAAAATCCATCTTTTCTACCCTAAGATTTCATTCAGTTTGACTTTATAAAAGACAAGCCTTTTTATTTTAAAGCCTTGCATACTGAGCTGAAATTACCCAGCTCACTTCTTCTCCTTTCTTTTCTTTGTGTAGAGGAATGGGGGCTATTTTGTAATCATGCTGTATTGCCATGAGTTTGATACTTAATTACCACACCTCAATTCTTAAAATATTCTGGAACAGATAATATCTTGTTCCTCTGACCAGAATGTGTTGATTTCTTTAAGTGTTGATGGATAATAAGATTCTTCAACAAAATAGTGACGTAGTCGGCTGAACTATAATATGTGAAATAAGGACATAGCCTTATCATGGATGACAGGGCAGTCCATTCTTTAGCTAAAATTGGGTTCATAGTCTCTGCTGACTTAGTTATAAATCTGTATTTTTGAAAGAAATTTGACCCACTATAGCTGAAACAGAAGAGTTTAAAATCCTTGTGAGAACAAGCTTTACACGAGTCTAGTCAACAGTCAACTCTTCAATTGCATTAAGCAGAAATAGTTGACAGACTGTTGCAAACCTCCAGAGCAGAAGGAAAAAGCAGATGACTGTCTTTGATATAATCCTAATTCATTTGAAATTGCTTTGATGTGAAGTCAGTTTCCACACTGGATGGCACATTTCACATAAGCAGCTGATGCTGAATGTAAAAAGCTTTCAGTCAGATCTATTAATCGCAGATCCTACAGTGTCTCACAAATATAAGACTTTAATTATTCTTAGACAAATTGCTTAGCTACAGAATATAATGAATAGTTACAGTGTATTAAACACTATTTGTCATGAAGGAGTGGGATAGAGTATGTTGTGGATAATGGCATCTTTTTCAGGAAAGAATCAATCGATCTCCACTCCTAACATCACATTTCAAGATAGAGTGAAATATGAAAATAACTTGGTTCACAACAGCAAGTAAAATTCTTTATAACATAAGAAAGTTGTTTTTCCTGAGTTTAAAAAAAAAAAAGAAAAATATTTAGTGCTACTCAGTTTCATATGTTTCCTGTTTATTTTTCTTACATGCTTGCCAGAAAGGTTCAAACTAACATGAAATCCTGATTCATTTGCAGTTCATGTAAGTTTACCTACTCAATTCTGAAGCACTGGATTTTTTCCCAGCTTCACTGTAGAGTACACCAATCCCCCTTCTCCCTATTCTACAATAAATTTTGTTATAAACTGAAATAAATTAGAGTCTGTATGAGACAGCAAATACTTGGTGGGAGAATAAAAATCCACTTTATTTTCTGGGACTGACAAGGCAAATGATGAGTCTATTTTCATAACAGGCTAATAAACCTAGCTCCTAACAGAAACAAACAAACAAACAAAAATTTCTATTGTATAGCACTATAATTACCTAGATTAGCATTTCAATAATGATTTTGCTTATATTACATTGTAAACTACTATGTCCTGCAGTGTCACCCCTGTGTTAAGGAGTGTTAATATGCAGTCATATTAATAAAATAATGCATGTATACTACTCCTTGTAATTAGAATACTGCCTCTTAATATCAAGAAAATTATTTCACTAAGTTTAAAGCTTTCAGAAAACACATTAAATTTGGTAAATATTTTCAAATCTAATGCAAAAAAACCCCAAAATTAAAAATAACAGTTAATCCTATTTGGAAAATTAAGTTCTTAAAATCATAATGCAATTTTCAGACATTTATGTTTTCATGGCTGAGCCATCATAAAATACAGAAATTTGAATTAAAGCTCTTCAGTTACTGAAAAATAAGACCTGATGAGCTAGTACAAACATTCTTTTTTAAAGTTGCATAGATAAATAACTTCATAGTGACAGTTTCCTTTTTTTAACAGCTACTTTGTTTAGGCAATTGATTAAAAAATAATATTGTTTTCCTCAGTGACCTCTTTAAATGTCTAAGCACATAGCAACTTGCTTAATTTGTTTTTTAACATTTCTTATTTGAAATTAAATAGTTTATTAATTATCACTGAAACTCCTGTAGAAATCAATGATTGTTTTTATGTTTCTTGTTGAATAAAATCTTTTTTTTTTTTTTTTTTTTCCTAGGGAAGTATTTGAATTAATGGAAATACTTTGTCACAGTTGTTTTTCAAGTTGTAATTTTTTTGAAAAAGAAAGGGAAGAAAAAAATGGATGTACATGATCAAAAGAACTTGAAAGCTGAATCTTTTCAGCATTTGCAGTTTGATCTTATAAGCTGTACCAGACTTGTCTTTTGCCTTACCCTTGTGAGTAATCTCATTGAACTCCAGGACTTTTCTCATGATAAAGCATTTGCAGAACTGGCCCTGAGATAGTACAGGAAATTAAAGATTCATAGAATTGCTCATAGTAGAAGTTATAATGCACTTTCATCATATCTGTGTGGTAAGTGACTTTGCTGACTATGTTCCTGGCATTGCAGCCTTTATTGTGCTTTTTTCCTTTTCCCTATGGTTGAGATCTGTTATCTGATTTTACATGGGACTGAAAGCCATTTTCTAACAAATCTGAAGTTAAAAAAAGATAACGTCTGACAACAATTTTTGTATGCTTTAGGGAACTTATCTCTCCCCACAGACACATAGGAAGAGTCGCTATCTAGACTTTAGTAACTCACAAGTCCAGTATTTGATGTGGAGAATTTCTCTGCTTGTGTAGTTATACTAAAGCCTTATATATTTGGTTGTCATTACAAAGGGTAGTAGCAATTTGTTGTTGCTCTTGTTGTACAGAAGAAAATCACAAATCTTTTTAACATAACTTCTTCAGTCTCATCAACCAGCATGGGAGCCCTGTTACTCTTAGAAACCTGGCAGCCTTGATGAGTATTCCTGCTGTTTGTGTTTTATGATTGGCATGTACTATCATTTGGCATAAATTGAAGAAGATTTGGGTGTTGCTTGAACTCTTTTCAGAAATGGTGCTGAATTTTTCAAATGGGTTTAAACTATGTTTCTATGTCATATAAAACCAATATTTTACTGACATCTCATCTAACATAAAAGGAAAAATATTTCATTAGCTCCCACTCAGAAACCTTCAGTTTGAGTACCTTAAGTCTGACAGTAAATGGACTTTTTGAAGGGAGGCATTTACAAGGAACAGGTTATCTGTATTAATTGTCACTTATGAAGATGAGATTCTGTTGAGAAAATCATGTTTAATTCAGTTCTCTGATTAAATATTGACAAAACTTTTGACATTTATACATATCTTTAATGCAGTGAGTTTCTCTGTAGTAAAGTACATTCTGAAAGACCAGTGCTTTAAAAAGCACTGGAAAAGCTTTTGGGTCCAGACTCACAAAGGGTGTTCCCTATTAAAGGACTTGGACACATAACTGCTATTAGGCTGAAAGAGAAGCAAACCCATGTAAGGATAATCCAGGGACAAGATATACTTGCGTTTACAAAGGCTCTTAACAAGCTTCTCACATAAAGCTTTTAAGGAAGTTAAGACAGCATAGGATAAAAGGACAAGTACTTGCACGGATAAATAATTGGTTATAAGACAGGTAACATGACAGGAGTAAATTATTAATTTTTGCAATGGAGAATGAACCCTGGCAGAATTCAGTGGGGTCTATGCGATGACTTGTGGTGTTTAAGATATTGACAAGTGGTGTGGAAAAAGAAATTAAAAGAAAGATGAGAAATACTGCTGATGACCCAGGACTATTCAGGATAGCAAAGAAGACAGCACACTTGTGGAAGAACTGTGAAGGACATTATAAGCCTGAGTGACTAGGAAGAAAAATTGCCAAAGAAATTCAGTGTAAATAAAAATTATGTACCTGCTGAAAAACAATCCCAATGTCACATATAAAATTATGGACTCTGACCTGATTGCTGCCACACAGGAGCAGTAAAATGGGATTATGATAGTTAATGAAAATGTCACCTTTTGGTAGCGGTTGAAAAACAACAAAAAAGAAATTACAAGGAAATAAATAAAACCAAACTACTAAAAAAACAGAAAAAAATCAGTATGCTCCTGACAAATCCATGCTTTGCCCACATTATATAGTGTGCTGGCTTGTTTAGTTGGTTTTGGGTTTTTTTTTTGTGGGGTTGCCCTATCTCAAAGTTATAAAATAGTTTCCGTATGATGAATGACTGAGTAGGCTGGAGGTCTTCAGTTTGAAAAAGAGGTGGCTTAAAATGGACATCATGGAAGTCTATCAAATTGTGAGTGACATGAGCAGAACGGATAGTGATCAATTCTTTACTGCGTTTGTTCCAAAAGCAGAAATAAGGTCCATGAATTTAAGTAGGAGGAGGAAAATTCAGAATAAACAAAAGGATATATCTCTTCACAAACAGGTCAAGGAATGTCTTTGGTGCCATCCAAGTTGCAAAAGGATATTACTGATGCAAAATTTTGCACAAGTTCAAAGGAGGAAACTATAAAAATATTTCAAAGAAAGATCAGTTAAGAGTAATTGAACAGACCTCACACACCAGGTTCAGGAAATTCCCAGAGCTAAAGACAGCTGAAAAGTCTCAGGACGTACTCATGAGTAATGTGTTTACTTCCTGTTATAGTCACTTTTAGAGAAAAAATCTTGAGCTCAGTTGGCCTTTGTTCTGAAGCAATAAACCATTCTTCTTATTTTGCAGATAATGTGAAAATTTTAAAACATGGCAACTCTGACTCAAGTGCAGCTTCACTTTTGACAAAATTAAGTTTCTATAAACATCTAAATATGTGCTGCTGGACATGCCAAGAACTGCCTGTATGATGACAGTGATAGACTCAGGAGATACTTTGCTGAATGGACTGCAAAACTTACTTATCTTCAAGAAAGGACTTCAGGAAATGTTACTAACAAGGGTTTTTTTGACATGCACATGAGAAGAATGGAAACCTTTATTTACTTCTGTTGAAATTGTTCCCCTTTAGATCAAGAGTCAAATACTCACTGGGTTACTGAGACAAAAAAATGAAAAATAAATATTTTTTTTTATAGGACATGAACTTGTAATAAGACACAGATTTGAGGGCCTCCTCAAAAGGATGTGATGGTGTTTGGTATAAAATGCATAAAACAACATCAGATTAAAGACAAGAACACAAATTTTCCTTTTTTGGGAGTAGTTCCTTAGTCATTAGTTCCTTTATGGGAAATCTTGCATTCTTTCCTGCATAATGACAGTTTCGAGAAGGCAACTAAAAGTGCTTTCATTCAGTATAGCCAACTGAAAAGTAGTTTCTCCTGGGAAATGTCAGAATGCATAAAGGTAAGTATTGTTATTCCTTTAATCTCCATTAGATACAATGTAAGCAGAAATTAGACTAAATATTTCCCATGTTTTATTTGATCTTTGTTCTTGCAAGTAGTTCAAAGGGTAAACTATCTTCCGTTTGCTTTGTTTTTAATGAAGTAGTGCCACTAAAGCAAATTAAACAACAAGGGTGAATTTTTGTTTGCCAAGGCAGCATAATTGTAAAATAACTGCAGGATACTTTGAATTCTCTTTCATGGGCGCATTACTAGATTAAATGAAGTTACCATTTATACTACCTGGAACAGGTGGTGGAAAGACTAAATGTGTATTTAACTGAATACTGGCTTTTGTCTGAAAAATACTTTCCACCCCCCAAAATAAGAATAGTATCTACAATAAAGTAAAAGGAATGTAACTATTGTGCAGGATACAGGAGTAAATTTATTGTCAATTTAATAATTTGTATTTTTAAAATAATTTTTATACTACAGATAATTTCACAGAAACATAGAATCATAGAATAGTTTGGGTTGGAAGGGACCTTTACAGGTCATCTAGTCCAACCCCCCTGCAATGAACAGGGACATGTTCAACTAAATCAGGTTGCTCAGAGCCTCATCCAGCCTGACCTTGAATGTTTCCAGGGATGGGGCATCTACCACCTCTCTGGGCAACCTGTTCCAGTGTTTCAGCACCCTCATCATAAAAAATTACTTCCTTATATCTAGCCTAAATCTACCCTCTTTTAGTTTAAAACCATTACCCCTTGTCCTGTCGCTACAGGCCCTGCTAAAAAGTCTGCCCCATATTTCTTATAAATTCCCTTTAAGTACTGACAGGATGCAATAAGGTCTCCCTGGAGCTTTCTCTTCTCCAGGCTGAATTGCTGAATTGCTGCTTGCCAGGCTGAATGCTGCTGGCAAGCATTCCTAATTCAGGTGCTTGTGGTTTCTGATACAGTTCTGGTGCAAACTGAGGAATGTACCAAGCACTCCAGTAGAATCATTACAGCTTCCACTGCCATGCATAGTGATAACAACCAACCCTAGGTGGAAGTTCCCTTTTAATGATAACTTGACTAATTAATTGATAGGTTCAGCAACATGGGGCCTGGACATTAAAAATTTCATTATGTACAAGAATAAGAATGAATAATACAGGGTTTATGCTTTATTGAAAGAAAAGTAAGCAAGTAGCTGCTTCATCACTAATAATGACTGATGATTAAAACGAATAAATATTATAACAGAAATAAACAGCAGGTTTTGTGAATTATGATGCTCTAAATCCATTGAAACCTTGAGATAGAGTTATAGCCTAGTGAATATTTCCTCATTTTCATATCCTTTAATTAGATACATCTATCAGTATTCCTCTCATTTCCCCGCTACTCCAATTGCTTGTCCTGTTACCTGCACCTATCCTAGGAGAATACCTCTATGTCACCCTTGCAACTGCTGTCTTTTTTTCTTTCTTTTTGTTTTGTTTTGTTTTCTATTCCTGCTAAAATACCTCTTTTTTAGATTTTTCTTCATCATATGTTGGAGGGGTATCCTACAGTTTTGAATGAAAGCTGAAATGACTTTTAATTAATATGAAGATGTTCTTCCATCCCTGGAGTTTAACAATATAATCTATGTCATCTATTGCTTTAACTTCAAGGCTGATGGTACTAGAGAAGAGCATTTGAAACAGAATTTAATAGTAGGCAAATTTTCTTATGAGATTAAATTCTGTCTATTGATATTATGAAAAAAAGAGGAAAATTAATTTAAAAAAACACAAACCAAATAAAATAAAAAAAAACACCATGAAACTAACTGTCCAGATCAGTTAGTTTACATTCCCCTCTCCTCCTTTCCCTGAGCTTTTATTGCTGAGCATAAATATCGTACGGTATGGAATATCCCTTTTGTCAGTTTGGGTCAGCTGTCTCAAGGATATCCCCTCCCAACCTCTTGCCCAACCCCAGCCTATGGGTTTTTGAGGGAGGCAGGGGTTTGGGGAGAAAACCTTGATGCTGTGCAATGCACAGCACCATATGTGCTGATGCACAGCACCATAGTGGCTGTTACAAAGAAAGTTAACTCCATCCCAGCCAGAAACAGTACAATCCATCACAAAGAAATACGTGCATTTCTGGCAGATAACTGGGAGGAAGTCCATCAACTATCTTGATTGTGTAGAACTCCAATTCTTTCCTACAGTTATAAATCATTAAATGTTGTTTTTATCTATGATATGGGGTCACAACCTAGCATCAAAATATGAAATCAATTAAATTATTCACATGTTTGGGCTCCAGATCTGCTGACCTTGCATTTAAAGACCTGCCACATCCTGTCGTGTGTCAACATCCATGATGAACTTCTGTTTGGCTTTTCAGATAATTATAGTGAGGTGCTCCAAGAATACTATATGTTGAGTATCCTTTTTTTCAGGTCATCACAAGCTACAGTATTATGTTCAGACTTGTGTTGTGGTTTAGCCCCAATTGGCAATTAAGTACCACACAGCAGCTGGCTCACCCTCCCCTCTGGTGGGATGGGGGAGAGAATCGGAAAAGCAAAAGTAAGAGAACTTGTGGGTTGAGATAAGAACAGTTTAATAACTGGAGCAAAATAATAATAATAATAAATGCTAATAAGAAGGAAAACAAGAAGAGAGAGAGAGGAACAAAACCCAGGAGAAAAACAGTGATACAACCGCTCCCCACCCACCGACAGACGCCCAGCCAGTCCTCGGGCAGCGATCGCTGCCCCCCAGCCAACTCCCCCCAGTTTCTATACTGAGCATGATGCCATATGGTATGGAATAGCCCTTTGGTCAGTTTGGGTCAGCTGTCCTGGCTGCGCCCCCTCCCAGTTTCTTGTGCTCCCAGCAGAACATGGGAAGCTGAAAACTCCTTGACTGGTGTAAGCACTGCTTAGCAACAACTAAAATATCAATATTCTTCTCATACTAAAATCCAAAACACAGCACTATACCAGCTACTAAGAAGAAAATTAACTCTATCCCAGCCGAAACCTGGACAAGTTGTTACTGTGCTTGTTTGTCATTAGAAAATACACAACTCTGTCGTGGTTTAACCCCAACCAGCAACTGAGCACCCCACAGCTGCTTGCTCACCCTCCCCCCGCAGTGGGATGGGGGAAAGAATTAGAAGGGTAAAAGTAAGAAAACTCGTGGGTTGAGATAAGAACAGTTTAATAACTGAAATAAAATAAAACATAATAATAATAATAATAATAATAATAATAATAATAATAATGAGAATATTAATAATAATATATTGTAGTGGAAGGGAAAACAACAAAAGAGAGAGAGGGGAACAAAATCTGGGAAAAACAAGTAATGCAACTGCTCACCAACCACCAAGCAATGCTCAGCCAGACCCTGAGCAGTGATTACTGCTCCCTGGCCAACTGCCCCGAGCCTATATACTGAGCATAATGTCATATGGTATGGAGTAGCCCTTTGGCAAGTTTGGGTCAGCTGTCCTGGCTATGCTCCCTCCCAGCTTCTTGTGCACCTGGCAGAGCATGGGAAGCTGAAAAATCCTTGATTTAATATAAGCACTACTTAGCAATAATTAAAACATCAGTGTGTTATCAACATTATTCTCATCCTAAATTCAAAACACAGCACTATACTACCTACTGGGAAGACCCTGGGTAAGGAACTGGTTGGATGGTCGCATCCAGAGGGTAGCAGTCAATGGCTCAATGTCCAGATGGAGATCAGTGACAAGTGGTGTCCCTCAGGGGTCTGTACTAGGACCAGTGCTCTTCAATATTTTCATCAATGACATTGACAGAGAGATCGAGTGCACCCTCAGCAAGTTTGCAGATGACACCAAGCTGAGTGGTGCAGTTGACACGCCAGAAGGACAGGATGTCATCCAGAGAGACCTGGACAAGCTGCAGAAGTGGGCTCATGTGAACCTCATGAGGTTCAACAAGGTCAAGTGCAGGGTTCTACACCTGGGTCAGGGCAAACCCCAGTATCAATACAGGCTGGGGGATGATGTGATCAAGAGTAGCCCTGTGGAAAAGAACTTGGGGTACTGATGATGAAATGCTGAACATGAGCCAACAATGTGTGCTCACAGCCCAGAAAGCCAACCATATCCTGGGCTGCATCAAAAGAAGCGTGGTCAGCAGGTTGAGGGAGGTGATTCTGCCCCTCTACTCTGCTCTGGTAAGACCCCACCTGGAGCACTGCATCCAGCTCTGGAGCCCTCAGCACAAGAAGGACATGGAGCTGTTGGAGCAGGTCCAGAGGAGGGCCATGAAAATAATCTGAGGGCTGGAGCACCTCTCCTATGAGGACAGGCTGAGAGAGTTGGGGTTGTTCAGCCTGGAGAAGAGAAGGCTGCAGGGAGACCTTATAGCAGCCTTGCAGTACTTAAAGGGGGCCTATAGGAAAGACGGGGACAGACTTTTTACCAAGGCCTGTTGTGACAGGACAAGGAGCAATGGTTTTAAACTAAGGGAGGGCAGATTTAGACTGGATTTAAGAAATATTTTTTTTTACAATGAGGGTGGGGAGGCACTGGAACGGGTTGCCTGGAGAGGTAGTGGAGGCCTCATCCCTGGAATTGTTCAAGGTCAGGCTGGATGGGGCTCTGAGCAACCTGATCTAGTCAAAGATGTCCCTGTTCTTGCAGGGGGGTTGGACTAGATGACCTGTAAAGTTCCCTTCCAATCCAAAGCATTCTATGATTCTGGGATTCTATAAGAAAATGAACTCTATCTCAGCTGAAACCAGGACAAGCTCTCAGCTTTATTTGTGTTCATCAGCCACCTCTCAAATTGTCAAATGTCTATTGAAACACTAAAATACGTAGTCTTTTTAAATATTAAAAATAAGTTCTAACAGGGAACTAAATATCAGCACTTAACTCCCTGCTAGTAAAGTCACACTGAGAAATTTTCTAGTAGCTTCCTCTCCCTTCCAACACCCCTAATCACAGACCTGACTGTTGGTAGACTAATCATAGAACCTTCCAACACAGCTGAAGCCATGGTGAGTTGAGGATAGTAGGAGACAGTGGCATGTGTTAGTTTCTTTAGAATCACTAATGGGGTTTTCCAAGCAATTTCAAATTATTAGCAACATTCATAATATTTTTTTCTCTCTGTATCTACAATTTCCCCTGCTTAAATACAGAGAGTCTGAACTGCAAATGCAACTCTAAACCAAAAAGGTAAAAATCCTGTTTTATATTGTAGACATCTATATCTGAGCTAGTTGTCTATACTGCTGTTATAGCTAATGAAGAGGAATAGGATTAGGGAATCCTAAGGGAGCTGTCTTAAGCAGACCACATGGAAAACTTTCTAAAAGTGCCCCTTCACTTGCAATGACAATGAAATAAGCCAAGGGTAATTAACGTAGTTGCAGATATTTACATCATTATGTTTGCTACAAGGTGAGAGGAACTGTTCCTATCAAGTCTCTTTTCATACTTTTAGTGTTGTAATACGCCACTTTTCATAGCAATACAAAGTGTCAAAACAACTCATAAAAGCATAGGTCTATTTAGAGCCAGATTGTGACAGTTTTATTTGCATTAAGTAGCTTTTTATTCCACAGATAACATTGTTGCTTTGTTGTTGTTTTTTTTTTAGTTGCAACTACTGCTAGAGAGGGATACCAATTAGCATAAGTAAGAGTGGCAGACTCTTTATCCTTTATTATTTAAAGGATATTACCCTCATTTAAACATATTTAGTGCTAAAAGGTGAAATACATATTTCTTTGAAACAAAAAGCATTAACTATAATTTGCATATTGAAAACATGACCAAATTTATTTAGTTCATGTATTTGCATACATGGCATGTATCATTCAAGTACCCAGAGATGTTCACTTAAAACAAATTTTGGTAAATTCATAAAAAGACAATTGAGAAATTGAACCATTAAAAATCCATTAGCTAGATTAGAAATGAAAACCTATTTTCGTTCTAAAAACCCAAACAGCCTCATATTCTTAGTATTTTATATTTAACAAATTTGAAAATATTGATTTCATTCAGTAAGAAAATACATTAATGAATCAAATAAGACAACTAAATACTAATGCCATATGTAACTATATTATATTGATTTACCTGCAGCATTTAATTGAAGCAGGTGTATTAGATGTCTGATATCACGATGTAATAGTTTACATTCTCTGATCAGCTGAAAATCTAAATTGAATGTAGAAAAAGCCGAATAAATTATTTATATTTATTAAAGTACACAGACAGCTGAAACAAACTAAAATCTTAGCTTCTCATAAAAAAAAAAAGACAGTTACACTTGTCATTTTGACATACTCCTTTTGTATAGGGGTTATTGTAGAAATTTAAGCACTAGTGGATCATACAAATACAGTGACACAGCTGTAATTTAAAAAGAAATTATTATGAAAGATTGTCTTATTTTTCACTTAGGTGAACATCCCTTAATCTTTATTTAGAATTTTGTCTGGATGAGGATTGCAGAAATTAGCCATTTTGGTAGATAGCTGCCGGAAGTGCATCTTTCTATAATCATTGCAAAGGCAGAAGTGATGTTTGAAATACAGGTATGTCCTTACAAAGAAAAAAACAAATAAGTCTCAGGCCTTTAACACTGTATACAATCTGTGTGCTGGATGTGCATCAGGTTTAGGAATTTTTACCCTGAGTAGTCTATGGTACAACTGCTGGCTGAAGAAATCAGACCAAGTTGAAACCAATTTATGTGCTTTCAGTGGCAAGGTGGCTGTTAAATTCTAGCTTGTTCCATGGAAGTCCCAATCCACCTCGTTTCAGCCTATGCTCTGTACTTTGAGGCAATCCTGAGTCCAATTCAAAGGAACAGCGGTGCTTTATGGAAAGCAGTTTATTGTTAGTGTTCTTGTCCTTGCTCCCTGCAGCTTAAGGCGGTTTAAATCCATAGTTCACATTTCCCAGGAAGCTGCTTTTACCAATAGATTATCAAACTCTCTAGAATGGTGCCACTAAATCTGTTATTGAACTATGCACAGGAATGAATCCAGGATTTAATGGGACAAAAAAGAGAAATAAGCAACATAGAACCTTACTGTGTAACTCATTTGTTAAGGGCATTCCCTCAGTGAGGGGATTCCTGTCATCTGGTACCTGCTTACTGGACTGCTTATGCATCTTGCATTTAAGTATTATTTGATAAAAGGCCTTAACAGTATTGGGGAAAAATATAAAATTTAGGTTACCTCCCTTCCACGCTATTTTTGAAGTGGTTACCAAGAATACAAATTCTAAAGCATCTGGAGGCTTTCTGAGGATGTTATCAAATGAAAAAGACATCATCTCCAATTTAATGAATCTTGCAAGATCTCATTGACTCTGCTAACATCCTTTAACTTTAAACAACTTGTTTAAAAAATACTCCATGTGTGCATAGATATATATTAGCATATATGTGCATACATGTATGCACACGCACCCCTGAAAAGTATTTTTAATTTGTAAAAGAAGACTGCATATGAAATCTGTCAAAGTTAAAAACTATTACAGATCTTCATACACTGTAAAACCCATACAAGTAGCAATTTAATTCCCAATGCCTTCAAAGATTTTATGTTCTATCAGGTATTTTGTCCTCATTTTGTTATGTTTATGTGCAACAAACAAATCATTTTAGTTTCTTTATTTTAATTCACAAAGAACTCAAATAATATGAAAAATACTGTAATGATTTTTCCCTTCAAATTTTCTTTGTAGTATATTGAAAATGAGCAACAATTTTCATTAAAAGTTACAATAAAGACTGAAGAAACTGAAGATTCACTGGAATTTTCTGCTGCTTTGTGGCTATTATTCTAACTTCCACTCAGAACAGTTAAACTAATTGTTTCTAATAGCAGACTTATTCTGTACCTGGCTTTTGTCTTTCAGTGAAGTGAGATCTGAAAGTGTATGAAGATTTAAAAGAAGACAGATTGTTGCTGAAAGCCATTATTTCAAGTTCTACATGTACAAGAGAGAAAAAATCTCATGTTCAGAATCTATTTGTTTTGGAGAGAGACAAGTTATCTGAATTTTAGAGGAGTCAAAAGTAAAATATCCATTGAATAAAAAGGAGCTATTACATAAAGCAAAGTTTTCCAGACCCTGAGGGAAATATGTCATTCCCATTGAATCACACTGGGAAGAAATTGACCAATCCACATTATCCTTTCCTGACTTCAAAATAGAAAAGCTCAAAATTTCACCAAAACATAGGCCTAGCGTTCATCCAGTTCCTAAGCTGTTCATACAAATAAGGTAGCAGAAAGTAAAATCAAATGCTGTTGGCAGGACGCAAGTTTTGGGAAGTTTGTAATAAACCTTGCTGAACGAAGTACTGGTGCTTTTATTGCACAGTACATTTTCACAGATACTTACAAAATATCTTGTATGGTTCTGTATTGAGCAAGCAGAGCATTTTGGTGGGGCACTGCTGTTTCACAGATTGCCACACAGTCTAATATCACTCCTGAGCCTCACTGCAGCTCTATAGAATTATAGAATCATTGAATCTTTCAGATTGGAAAAGACCTTTAAGATCATTAAGTCCAGCCATTAACCTAGCACTTCCAAGTCCACCACTAAACCATGTCCCTAAGCAACACATCTATAAGTCTTTTAAATACCTCCAGGGATGGTGACTCAACCACTTCCCTGGGCAGCCTGTTCCAGTGCTTGACAACCCTTTCAGAGAAGAAATTTTTCCTAATATCCAATCTAAACCTCCCCTGGCACAACTTGAGGCCATCCCCTCTCATCCTACGGCTTGTTACTTGAGAGAAGAGACTGACACCACCTCTCTACAACCTCTTTTCAGGTAGTTGGAGAGAGCAATAAGGTCTTCCCTCAACCTCTGCTTCTCCAGGCTAAATAACCCCAGTTCCCTCAGACACTCCTCATAAGACTTCTGCTCTAGACTCTTCACCAGCTTCGTTGCCCTTCTCTGGACTCGCTCCAGCACCTCAATGTCTCTCTTGTAGTGAGGGGCCCAAAACTGAAAACAGGATTCGAGGTACGGGCTCACCAGTGCCAAGTACAGGGGCACAATCACTTCCCTAGTCCTGCTGGCCACACTATTCCTGATACAAGCCAGGATGCTGTTGGCCTTCTTGGCCTCCTGGGCACACTGCTGGCTCATATTCAGCCAGCTATCGACCAATACCCCCAGGTCCTTTTCTGCCGGCCATCTTTCCAGCCACTCTTCCCCAAGCCTGTAGCGTTGCACGGGGTTGCTGTGGCCCAAGTGCAGGACCTTGCACTTGGCCTTGTTAAACCTCATACAATTGACCTCGGCCCATCGATCCAGCCTGTCCAGGTCCCTCTGCAGAGCCTGCCTACCCTCAAGCAGATCAACACTCCCACACAACTTGGTGTCATCTGCAAACTGACTGAGGGTGCACTCGATCCTCTCATCCAGATCATTGATAAAGATGTTAAACAGAACTGGTAAACAGAACTGGCCCCAATACTGAGCCCTGGGGAACACCACTTGTGACCAGTCTTAAATTGTCACCTAAATATGTGACCTATAAATTGCCTTACACATTATCCCCTTTTTTGAGTTAGTGAGTGTTTAGGGAGTATTAGTTTTCATTTTTCTTAGTGTTTTCTCAATAAATAACCTCAAATCTATTACTAGTTTTCAGCATTTCAGAATCACAATGTAAAAAAAAAACCAAAACAAAACCAAACTCCAAAGCCAAACGAAAACAACAAAAAAAAAAACCCTGAAGGTAGAAGTTTGTAAAAAGATCCCCCTTGTATCTACATGACGTATAACTTAGGATATTTAGTTTTTTTAAACTTAGTTGATTATGCTTTATTGATCTGAATAGAAGACAATACAGTGCTAAGTTTGCTAAATCGTGCCTCCTTCCTCTTTGCTTTACCATGATTTCTGCAGATTAAGCTATGATTTTCTCTTCAGAAATCTTCAGTATAGCATGACAAATTTTTTCAGCCCCAAACACAGCTTATATTCCTTTTGTTATAATTCTCAGTTGTAGAAAGATTTGCTTATCCATAATGTAGTATAAATTATAACCTCAGTTAGATGAATAAAGATACCCGTGATAAGGATCCTGTCTTTAATTTGCATGGGTAGTTAGTTAAGAGCCTGTTAGGAGAATCCCACTGCAATTGAACTGTATTCTGTTTATTTAGAAATAATCCTGTTTGTTTTAACACTGGAGAAGTCTCACAAAGGTAACAATTTCAGTCCTCATAGCTCCAAGCACCTTTTCAACTAGCATTCAAATCCAGTGTTAAAATAGTACTGACACTAAAAGCGTTTCCTTAGCTTTTCCTCTGGATTGCGGTACTGTTGTTTCAATGTCTATTGTTTCTTGTTGTTTTCTCCAGCTCTTCTGGTATTTTTATCCATTCTTTGTTTCTCACACGTGCATGCTCTGATGAAAGCACTATACAGCTGAGTTCCCCCACCTGTTATTTATATTCTGGTGCAGTGTCATGTGTGCATTTATTCTAGGGTGGCAATATATATCGATAATTCATATTGTTATATATAATAATTCATATATATATAATATATAGATAATTATATATTCATATATAATGGCTCTCTTTTTATTATCCAGTTTCATAGAGAAGACTAATGCTGTTTTATAACAATCTCACAAAAATGGTAGTGGTTATAATCCGATACGAATTCAAAAAGATCAAGCCAATCTAAAGAAATAGTTTATAAGGTGGTCCAAGAGGACTATATTCTTAAAATAAATTAATTTAATAATTAAAACCATGGCTAACAAAGAACAGTATACATGTATGAATACATATTTGTCATTAACCATTTTATTGTTACAGAATGATCTACCATAGTTGAGGGATTCTCACATTTAATCTAATGACGTGATGTGCTGATTAGAAAAAGCCTTCAATTTACATAAACATAATTAGTTTTTTTCCTCTAAATAAGAAGATAAATTTAACTGCAATGAAAATTATTCAGACAGTTTGCTAAAAAACAAGTAAAATGTGCCTTAGTAAAACATTATTTCATTGTAAAATTCCCACACCTTCAGCCCTGAAGTTTAATGATAAACCTGGGTATATTTTTTGCACTGATTTAGACCCTGTGAATGCAATAAAAATGGACTTTGACTCTGTCAGAACTATTATGTTATTAAATCTGTGAAATGGAAACATTCCATATTCACAGCACAAAGCAATAGACTAGGCAAAAGAGGAAGAGTGAGACACTTAGAAAAAGAAAGTCATTTGCATGTAAATCTAAAAATATATTCAGACTATCTGCACTTCCTCTCATTTAGCTGATTACTTACAGGGAAATATGTGAGTATTCTTCAGCTGCTAGCATCAGTAAGTGTTAAGAAAGCAACCATAAGCACTTTTAAAAGAGCCCCCAAGAAATCATTCTACTTTTTCCACTTCTGAATCAATTAGGTGACTTTATTAAAATCTCTATTAATGAGTCTGAATGTCTTGTGCTTCATTCTCAACAAGGGAAATTAAGATGTAATTGGTAACCAAGATTTTTTTAGCAACGTTAAAGTATATTTTTTTATTCCTTGAGCATCCTTCTGGATTCTGAAGCTAACAGTTATGCATAGATTTGTAGTATTTGTGAATACTATGACTTCTAAAAATATGTGAGGACATAGGTGAGGATGCTTAGTTTGTTTTTGGTTTTGGTTTTGGTTTTGTTAAGGAAGACCATATATTGAATTTTAGCAGGAAATTAAAACATTTTCATACAAACCATTCCAAGAGATGTTCCTGCAGAATAGTCATGTGGCATTGGCATGCTGGAATGTTCTCTGCCATGGGAGGTTTTCAAGACCCGATTGCACAAAGGTCTGAGCAAGGGTGAGACATGCCCCTTGCTTTGAGCAGGAGATTGAAATGGATTCTTCTTGAGGGCACTTCCAACATGCCTGTGATCCTATAAATTTATGAGAAAGATGGCTTATCACTGTTTATCCCAGATCATACTATACAATCACTCTCTAAAATCATGGTTCTATGATTCTGTGATTCACTTTAAACTTAATGTAAGGATACTCCAGAAAAAAAGCTCTTCAGGTTAGGCTCTTAATTCCATCAGCACTGATTTAAAGAGAAATAATTAATAAAATTAGCAAGACTGTCATGGTTTAACCCCAGCCAGGAACTGAGCCCCACACAGCCACTCGCTCACTCCCCTTTGGTGGGATGGGGGAGAGAATCAGAAGAGTACAAGTGAAAAAACTCGTGGCTTGAGATAAAGACAGTTTAATAGGGGAAGCAAAAGCCGCGCACACAAGCAAAGCAAAACAAGGAATTCATTCACTCCTTCCCATGGGCAGGCAGGTGTTCAGCCATCTCCAGGAAAGCGGGCCTCTATGACGCATAATGGTTACTTGGGAAGACAAAAGCCATCACTCTGAATGTCCCCCCCTTCCTTCTTCTTTCCCCACCTTTATATGCTGAACATGGTGTCATATGGTATGGAATAGCCCTTTGGTCAGTTTGGATCTACTATCCTGGCTGTGTCCCCTCCCAGCTTCTTCTGCACCTGGCAGAGCATGGGAAGCTGAAAAGTCCTTGACTAGTGCAGCGACAACTAAAACATCAGTGTGTTATCCAACACTGTTTTCAGCACAAATCCAAAACATAGCCCCATACTAACTACTACAAAGAAAATTAACTCTATCCCAGCCAAAACCAGCACAAAGACTTAAAAACTGAAAACTTGATGTTTGAGCAGGCTTGCTACTAGGCTTAAATCACAGGTGTAAAAAGTGTATGGAATTTGTAACTTTTACTTAGAAAAAATGTAACATCAGATAATTCTTGCATGTTATCCTTGATACAAATCCAAATGGTTCCTTATATTCTGAATATATCTGCACATCTTTAATTACCATTCTCACCATTTTCTTCTTTCTATGCTGTTCTCAATGACTTATTCCATATTAGTTGATATAATTGAGAGAGGTAAAATATAAAGCAAGAATTAAGTATTGTCATTGTCAAGCTGGGTGAGCATTTCAGTTGCTGCTCTGTATTAGAAGTGATTTACAGGATACTTGTGGGTTACTTATTACCCACTTAAAATAAGAATACTCTGAGACTGTTTACTGGATCACTTACTAAGGGAAACTAAGTAGGAAAGTTTCTGGTTTGTGATTCTTGAAATAGTTATTGACTTAGTTGTGTTAAGCCTCCTGTGGTTATATGTGCTCCAGATAAGCACAGAAAGGCAACTTCAGCATTCTGTGGGCAAAACAACTACATTAGCTACTGTTGTGACTAGCCAGAGGTTAATGTGTACATGTTTGTATATGGGAGCTATGTCACGAGTTTGGTCTTTACAAATAAAACCCAAAGAATATAGCTTGAATTCCAGCTGGAGCCATATATGGCTATTTTTGTTTCTTTTCTTGCTTGTTTGTTTAATCTGTCCCTTTCAGTCTAAAAACCAAGACCTTACACAACACCTTAGAAAAGGAGACAAGATAATTTAAGTAAAGTAATAGTACTCAGTGCATCCCAGACAATTACCATCAGAGACTGAAAAATTCTGATGAAAGACTAGCTGACAGAAATAAGAAACTGCTAGTTTGTGGATAGAAACATTAAGATCTGTGAGTCATGGAGGTTTAGGGCTTTAAGGCTTTCAGAGTTGGTTGTTACCAGGCTGACAACTGTGGATTAAAATGCAAAGAGACACTAGACCATTAAATTGTGAATCAGTGGGCTGTGATTTTGATGTGAAGTCAAGAGGAAGGAAAGGATTGCAAGTGGACATCTGCACAGATTTTAATGACATTTTTACTATGTTTGCATTCCTAGTTATTTATTTAAAACTGAATGGACCAAGGTAGATAATATTTCTTTTTCATTAGAGTTGTATTCTTTACAGACAAGAAATACCAAGGATCTTCCACACTGCTGTATACAATTCATTTTAAAGTTCATCATGTATAATGAGCATGCATATACACATATTAGGAACCCCCTAGCTATCACACTACTGTAAAAAGGGCATGGGTAGACAGTATTCATTAATTATTTGATTTAAGGTCATTGTTTAGGTAGTTGTTTTAATAATTTAGATGTTATACTTTATACCACATAACTATTGAAATATAAATGAGCAAATAAATTTAATCTTTTATATTTGAATTGGGGAAGGGGAAGATGGAAAATATACAATAATATTAAAAGACCAGACAGCAGCAAGTACAATATTAAAACTGTAGAATAATCTATAAACTACTTTTATCTCTGGCCATTTTACCAAACAGCCAATTTAATAATTGACTGTTCTATATGTAAAATCCAGAGGCATATAAAAAGTAATGGTTTCAGATTGGAATTACATGGAAATCATAAAATATAAGATGCAAACAAAAATAATCATGTTTTTTAAAGAAAATCTTTTTTTAATGACAATTCCTGATATGCTGTACAGTACCCTCCCGTAAATCAGTTTGAGTATACTAAAATGAGTAGAAATGCATTGATTTGTATTAATGTTGAATCTAGACTTTTTTGATACAAACATTTTAAACACTGTACAGCAAATAATTCATCATGAGTTTCTGATGTAATAATTCATAATATTTTTCCCTACAGACTACTTCTTCTGGGAAAAAAGAGTTAATACTGACTCATATAGCAATATTTTATTTACAAATACTGCCTTTAGGAACTTGTACCTGTAGGTGTAATGTGTGAATGAAGTTTTTGTTACAATAAACAAATAATTCTTTTTTACTCTATGAATTGACAGAAACATTATCTGTGACTGTTCAGTGCCTATACTGGAAACTACTGCTCTGTTGGTTAACTTCAAGTGCTCAAATAAGAAAAACATTTTGGTCTACATGCTCAAATTTTATACTAAGCACCTTTTCCCTTTTACGGGAGAAGCAGTAATACAAGGAGAAGTAGCAGAAAAAAAAGGGGCTTCAATAGTTTTGGAAAATGTTAAGAGCTTCTGAGGAACTGTTCTTCCTAAAAATTAAACTAATGTAAGATTCATAGGCCGTATGCAAGTTAAATTTGAATAATCTGATCACATTCACAGGGAGTAGCTACATACATGATTCTAGCTGTGAGTGGTACAATCACAATTTGGCCTACACCAATTTCTTCCCATCACAAAAATTATCTTCCTTTGTTGCTTCTCTGCTGTAGTAATAAAGGATGAAAAATTTTGGGAACATCATTTCCCTTAACATTTGCTGCTTTGACTGAGCAAACCATCTAGGCAGCTGTATTCTGCTTAAGGCCATTTGTGTTTAAGATAGAATAGTATGTAGTTTGCAAGGTGTGTTTAATAAACTGAACAGAGCTCTAAGTGAGCACAATTACTACAATACATAGAACATAGCATGAGGAAGACATGATGCTACATTTTCTTGTTGGTTGCAGAACTTACCCCAAAAGTGAGAGAAATGGGCTTTATTTGCTTTAGGCAACTAAATTGAGAACTCCCACATATGCTGCTCTCCAGCTGATAAATATTCAGATAAGGTTGTTCCTTGTTCAGTTCCAGCTGTTAAAATTAGTCTACTGTCCACAGAATACCCACAGGGGTATAAGAGAAATTTTGGAAGTTAATGAATAGTAAAGCAATCTTTCTTGCACTTTGCTTGATACTTTTTGTTTTGCACGGTATTTGGACCACTCTTCTAGGACCTATATGAGATTTTTTTGATCAGATAGATTGACAATTTTCCAATCTGTTTACGAGATTTGTTTCCCAATATTGTGCTTGAAGAAACCAGGGAAAATTATAGGCATCTATTTTAGATGCCTATATTTAGTGCCCAATCCTTAGGCAAACAAGATCTCACCCTGAAGGTTTAGGAAGGTGTGTACAGACCTTCACTAACATCCTAGGGATCATGAACAATTTATTCAGAAGGATGGAAAAAGCTAGGTGCCTAAATCAGGCTGACTTGCACTCCATCTCCATCAGCTGTTTGTGCGCATATGTGTTTACATGTGCCCATATATCTACATATATATGTATCAAGGTCATTTTTATATGTGGTCTGTGTTGATAATGCCTCTGAAATTCTAAATTAGGAACTTTTCAAGGTTCTTTTACTGTTTATGATTAGAACTTCCCAGTAATCACATAACCCTGCTGGCATGACTGATTTAAAATAATTACTTTTCAAGAAATAAAGAGGTTAACATTGAATAAAAATATGCAATAGAAAAATAGTCCTTTATGCCAAATTTTTTTCTTTCTTACAACTTATGCTACCTCTAGTGCCTGCAGTTCCTGATATATCTATTCCCCTTCATCAGTATCTCTCTCTACTTACCTTGGCTCAATGATTCCATCTGAGTAGAGGTTTCTAAATGAAAAATATTTGATCACTCTGTGGCCTTTTATTGCTGTTTGTTTCATGTTAATATTCCAAATACAGTGAAGTTTTGATATTTTTGTTTGTGTTTGTAACTTTCATCAATATACCAGTTTATTTTATATTGGGTGTAGGTGGCAAGTTTTTGGTAGCAGGGAGCTGCAGGGGCGGCCTCTGCAAGTAGAGGCCAGTGGCTGCCACATGATGGACACAGCCAGTTCCAGCCAGCTCCACAATGGACCCACCACAGGACACAGCCAAACCCATCAGCCAGGCTGGTGGTGCCTCTGGGCAAACATATTTAAGAAAGGGCGAAACAGTACACAGGCAGTGAGGAACGAGGAAAAAAGTGAGAGCACTGAGGACACCACAGTCAGAGAACAATGAGGGGTAGGAGGTGTGCAGGCGCTGGAGAAGAGATTCCCCTGCAGCCTGTGGAGAGAGCCACACCAGAGCAGATAGCCACATTACAGCCCACACCATGGAGGACCCCACACTGGAGCAAGTGGATATCTCCTGAAGGAACTGTGATCTGCTGAGAGCCCATACTGGAGCAGATTTTTCTGACAGGAACTGTATAGCCCATGGAGGACCTACAGGAGCAGGTTTATCCTGAAGGATTGAAGCCCATGGAGAAGACCTACACAGGAGCTGGGCAAATGTGTAAGAAGGAAGGAGCAGCAGAGAGTAACTGTTATGGACTGACCACAACCTCCTGCTCCCTGTAACCCCTGTCCCTCTTGGCAGGGGGTAGGTAGAAGAGTTGGAAATGAAGGATTGAAATTGAGTTGGGGAAAAAAGGGTGTGGGTGGGGGGAACGTGCTTTAGTTTTGGTTTTGTTTCCAGCCATCAAGATCTATTTTAATTAGCAATAAATTAAATTAATTTTCCCTATGTTGAGGCTCTTTCACCCATGATGGTAACTGCTAAGTGATATCCCTCTCTTTATTTTGACCCATGAGTTTTTCAAGCTTATTTTCTCTCCCCATCTAGCTAGGGAGGGGGAGTGAGAGAGAGGCTGGATGGGGGGTCTGGCAGCCAGTCAAGGTTAATCTGCTGCATATTTCAATCTCTATTCAAATGTAGTTTTTAATGTTACTCAAAGTATTCATTCTATGTCAGGAATTTGATACTTTAGGTCTGGTTTTATCATACCACTGTTAACACTTTCAGATGAAGGCCCCAACTTAGAAGAGACATAAGGATGTTCACATGATCCTCCACATTTTAATCTGAAAAACACCTTGGTGCAATTTGTTCTGTAAAGTTTGAATTGCTTTGGTTAGCAATACCTCCAGTAATTACTGGCAGAGAATGTTAATTGCCAAACTTGAAATATTTTTATGATTATTTTTTAAATTAAAGAAAGGCATTATACAAAATATTTTTAGAAGCTACTGTTTCTCAATATTAATATACTCTGTCCTTGCTTAGTTTAGAATATACATGAAGTTCATAAACAAAAGGAGGGACATATCTGCAAATTCATACTTCAAGTTCAAGGAGTAAAAATGAGAGAAAGAAAAGCTACAAATGTGATATTTTAATGTTTACATTCTCCTAGAGAATTTTCATTCTCTTAGTACTGTGCTGCCTGAGGTTCCAGTGTACAGACCAGGCTTCCTGGCCACCTTTGTGGTGTCTGAAGAGATACTCATATGAGAAGCATATTATCTCTTTAAAACATTAATGTCTCATCTTGCTATAGTGGAGAAAATTAGCTTCAAAGAAGCAAAATGGTGAAATTGATAGAAACATTAAATGACTGAAGTCAGAAGGGACCACTGGACATCTGTTGTCCAAACCCTTGCTCAAAGGAGCCACATAGAGCAACTTGCTCAGGGCTGTTTTTGGTCAAGTTTGGCACGTCTCCAAGGATGGAGTCTCAACAATCTCTCTGGGCAACCTGTTCCAGTGTTTAAACACCCTTAGAGTAAAAAAGGGGGTTTTTATGTTTTGTTGGAATTTCCTGTACTTATTTATCAAATTAGTTTTATAAATTATGGTGATTTATAGTTTTTTGTGAGCATTCATGTAGTTTCTGAATAATTGGGTAAATCTCTGTATATGCTTGTAAATGGTACAAGTGACTGTCAGTCCTACAATGTTGTTATCCATAGTATTATTTGTGATTCTTGTGTTATAAAAGTAGTTGTGATTTATACACCTCAAAAGAGAGGAACTAATGGTGGAAATGCCCAAGTGTACAGTTCCTGAACACTTAGACTGAAATCTGTTTGCAATAGCATTCAGAAAATACCTATAAATAGCAAATATCACTCAAAAATCCAATCTGGATAGGCATTGAAACTCATAAATGACAGTATTTCTAAAAATTTTGTTTACAAAAAGACATACCCCTTACAACTTACCTCTCTTGTGGATATTTACTGCCCTGAAGAATAACAAATAATTTATTTCACAGTTAAGCACACAGAGCCTAACTAAAAATTCTTTACTTGTTGGACAAGCCCCAGCTGACAGTCTCAAATTATCTCTTTATGGCAAGAAAATAAGTGTCAAGGGATATAGGAATCCTCATTCACATTAAAAAGAATTTTGCCTTTTTTCTACTATTCAGTTTTTGAAACATGCTTTTGCTTATACCTGCAAATACACACTAAACTTCTAATGTTTGTAAATACACTGACCTAGAGAACATGTGGAGTAGTACACTGTAAATCAGATAATTAAAGTTTAATCATTCATTTATGATATCCCTATATACAGCTATGGAGCTCATATTATTGCAAGAACAGAAATGGTCTGAATAAAACGTTTTGGAAAGTTTTCTTATGGTAATACTTGAACTCCAGTATGAATATGTAAATGAGAGAATGTCTGTGAGACAGCTCATCAATTTTGACCTGTTAGTATTCACAAATTCACTTGTTCTTTCTAAAATATCAGTTCCAGTTCTGTGTATTTTTCTTTTTAACATGCCTAGTCATGGCACCTTTAAAAACATACTTTCTGTGATTTAACTGGCAAAACTAATTATCAACTCTGTACTGAAATTGATCTGAATTATTTTGTATCATATTATGACTTTGTCTCAGAAAAGTCTCTCTACATTAAAAATTTAAACCAGCTTTTTTTTACCTCTCTAATCACCAATAATTGTGATCTTCACAGCCCTGTTTTAAAAAAAAAACAAACCAATTTTGAGTATAGATATCTCAAAATATTCTGCTGTTGATTTACTAAATAAATATAAATGAGAATTTATATCTGGTTGGATATGATATCATTGAGGAAATTTTGAAGAATATTTAACATTTTATATTAATTATATTAAAGCAGTCATAAATGCATAAAATGAAATTATTTTATTAATAGTATATCCATTAAGTAAATGTAACTCCACAACACACACATCTTTTCTAACTCTTTTGTTTCTTTAAATGGTGCAAAACAATATCTACATCTGAAGTTCTGATTAAATTCAAATTCCTTGTGATAACCAGAGCTAGTGAGTTGTGAGCTGCAGTGTAATAGCTAGAAGCCACAGAGTATGTTTTTCTCTTTTTCTCGTTCACTTGCACGAACTGCAATGGTCAAATAGTCTGGGGCAAGAACTATTGATTGCATTCCTTATTCGAGTAAGTGTTCATTCTAAACAGTAATCGGTCATGAGATAGCAAGCTATTTTACTTTTAAGCTGTCATAATTATGCTTCAGCATTAACCCTCTCAAGCTTTAAAATCAGTGTTTAAATATGCATGACCGATATAGGGTGTATGTATAAGATTCATTAGATTTTCAATATGACAGATCACTTCTAAGTCACTTATCAAGATTATCCTTTTCTGAGGATATTAACAATGTTAAGAGTTTGAATAGGAGTCTCATCACTAGAGTAATGAATGGAGAGCAGCTTAGTTCTGGAGAGGGGTATTTGTCTTTCAGCTGACCTAGTATTGAATTTACTAAAGATTTCAGGTCTTGAAAATGGCCAAATATGTGCTTGACTGCTGGAATTGCGTAACGTATACTTCATACAATTCTGAACTCTGACGTGGATTTTGTTGTGTAGATTTCACGAAATCTTTTTATCAGCAGAATCAGAAGACGGGTTCATGTATCTTTCACTAAAGGAAAAAAAAACCAAACAAAACTCAAAGGCACGTTAACAAAAAGGACTTAAATATTTGAGCTTAATCATATAGGGTTGTCTACTTTTCCATTTTGGTAAAGAATTTAGGGAATTCTGCGGTGAGTTTACTTTTCATATATGAGACACAGTCTCAATCAATCCTCTGTAATAGACTTAATTTTTTACCCAAAGTTCAGTAGAGTACTTGAAGTATTTGACCACATATTTTAAATGGATGACATATTGTTCTCAGAGCTCTATTCAGTTTTCTGCAAGTCTTCAATGACTTGTTTTGGGAAATAAATTTATTCTCTATTGATAAACCTGAGACGAGCAAAAGTAAACTGTGCAAAGTGTAACTGCATGTTTGTAGTATCAGGCTCTTCAGCTAAACACAGACATGAAGAAATTTACTGATTTTGCTTGAGATAGAATTAATTTTCTTCATAGTAGATTGTACGGTGCTATGTTTTGGATCTGTGACCAAAACAGTGTTGATAACACAGGGATGTTTTAGCTATTGCTGAGCAGTGCTTACACAGAGTCAAGGCCTTTTCTGCTTCTCACCCCACCCCACCAGCGAGTAGGCTGGGGGTGCACAAGAAGCTGGGAGGGGACACGGCTGGGACAGCTGACCCCAGCTGACCAAAGGGATATCCCATACCATATGATGTCATGTTCAGCATATAAAGCTGGGAGGAGTTTCCCAGGGTCGTGTTTGCTTGGGGACTGGCTGGGCATTGGTCAGGCAGCGGTGAGCAATTATTGTGGGGTTTTTGCATCGTATGTTATTCTTGGTTTCGGTTTGTTTTGTTTTTGGGAGGGTAGGTTTTTTACTTATTAAACTGAATGAGCGAGCAGCTGTGTAGTGCTTTGCTGCCTACCAGGGTTAAACCACAACAAGAAAGCATGAATTTCAGTTTACGAACAAGGATCAAAATATCTGACGTGTCATGTTGTCCAAAACTACTGAACTGCTTTGTTAGAATGTGTCCAGGAAGGTTTTCTCGCACTCATCATCTACATGAGACTCATCTCTTCCTCAGGACATAGGTATAGTTGCTTCTCCTATGGTATTTGCCATATTCAATATTCTAAGTAAGACAATGTTTATATAAACATTCAGATGAAAGCTCAGGAGTCTCTCTTAGCAGAATAGTGTAGACATTTGGGTTGATTTTTTATGCAGGTGCAAATAGTATATTTGAGAGTCTTCTTGTTGGCAGAGGATCATCATATCTGCTTTTTCCTGTTTTACAGCATAGGACTGAGACAGAAAAGGTTCATCTTCCTTCTGGAAGCTGAAATAATATGAATAAGTTTTAAATACTATTTTGAGGTAGACAAAACATTCTTCAAACCACTGAAGATCGTACTATTCAATTGCCTTTTCAGTTTCCAGGATAAGTAACAATATGGCTTTAAAATGTGGCCTTATAAAATTCAGGACTGAGTATGTCTGTTCTTTTGGCTTGTTTTCCACATCAGTAATTATCTGAAACTTTTCTTCTTCTTAATCCAGTCATCTTCAGCTTTGATGAGAATGGTTCATGGATGAACATCTGGTAACCAAATCATCAGCATTGTAAGCATTATTTAAATACTTTTTTTCAACAAAAGTTGGACATTGTCTTCAGACTTTTTGAATGGCTAGGCTTGCATTAAGATTCCACTGCTGACACCATGCATTGTTTTCCACTGTTTAAACAGCAGCTGCCTGAAATTCTCTGAATACTATAATGTGCATTATTCTGTTGTAAGAAAGCCACTCAGCTGAAGTGACACATTTTTTCAAGTCAGTAAAAAAATCCTTCTCACATCTCTGTGATGTAGAGAGAGAGAGAGATATATATATACACACTGACATGCAGTGGCTGGTGTTTATAAAGTAGAGAAGAGCTTACCAGATCTTGACTATCAACAGCACTATTTAAAGCTATGCCTAGAATTAATAAAATATCATAATTTCATTTTATACTTTATTCATTCTGTGAATGATTCCTGCACAGCAAAATGAACTAGGAAATTAATAACAAAAATAAATATGAAACAATGGACTTCGCAACACAGTTATGCAGAACAGAGTAAGGCTTTTTTTACAAATGATTACCAGCCCAGTCAGCAATCCTTTAGAAACAAACAATTTTCAAAGTCTTTACTACATTCAAATCCTCGTTCTGTGCAAAGAAGGAATACAGTGGGTATGGGAAGCTCCCAGAACTTAGTGTTAGCTTAACTAAAATCTTCAGGATCTATGCAAAATACAGCAAACAGTTATTATGAGTCCAGTTACAATAATATTAATACTTATGGCCAAGCTGCTATAGAAAAAAACTCATTGGTAATACTTCCCTAAAAACTTACACAGAAGAAAACCTACTCATATCTACCCTTTTCTTTCCTCAAGACAGTGAGAAAGCCAAGTGACAAACTGAAGATTTCAGTAGAACAGATTTTTACTTGTTCAAGGATGTAGTAAACAGGATTTCTTAGGAAAATCTCTACCTTAAAGGGTAAAGGATTTCAGGACACCTGGTCAGTTTTTAAAGACAGACTTCTCAAAGCACCATAACAATCAATATTGATCTCCAAGAAAAGACCAGCTTTTCTGAATGTGGTTGACTGAGCTCGAACACAAAAAGGAGGTATACAGGAGGTGGAAATAGGGACAGGCTACCAAGGAAGGGTACAAGCACATCACCTGTGTCTCAAGACAAAGAACTGGGAAGACCAGAGCTTGTCTAGAGTTCAGATTGGCTGGGGATGTGAAGGGCAAAAAGAGGGGAATCTACAGGAATATCACCAGCAAAAGAAAAACCAAGCAAAATATGGGGCCATTGTTGTATGTTATAAAGGCAACAGAAAAGGATGAGACACTGAAGGCTTTTTTGCCTCAGTCTTTCTTGACTTTATTGTCTCCCAGATAGCTTAAATTAGGAGCAAAGGTTGAGGCAAAAAGGTTCTAAGCACAGAAGAAAAGGATTGACTTTGTAGAATCATAGAATCATAGAATGGTTTGGGTTGGAAAAGACTTTTAAAGTTCATCTAGTCCAACCTCCCTGCTGTGGGCAGGGACATCTTTCACTAGATCAGGTTGCTCAAAGCCCTGTCCAACCTGACCTGAACACTTCCAATGATGGGGCATCCACAACTTCTCTGGGCAACCTGTTCCAGTGTTTCCCCACCCTCAATGTAAAAAAATTCTTCCTTATGTCCAATCTAAATCTAACCTCTTTCTGTTTAAAACTGTTACCCCATGTCCTATCACAACAGGCCCTGGTAAAAAGTCTCTTTCTGTCTTTCTTGTAAGCCCCCTTTAAGTATTGAAAAGCCACAACAAGGTCTCCCCAGAGCCTTCTCTTCTCTAGACTAGACAACCCCAACTCTTTCAGCCTTTCTTCATAGGAGAGGTTTTCCAGCCCTCTGACCATTTTTGTGGCTCTCCTCTGGACCCGCTCCAACAGGTCCATGTACTGGGGACCCCAGAACTCGATATAGTACTTCAAGTGGAGTCTCATGAGAGTGTAGTAGAGAGGGAGAATTGCCTCCCTTGACTTGCTGGCCACACTTCTTTTTATGTAGCCCAGAATAGGATTGGCTTTCTGGGCTGTAAAATCTGACTGGGCTGTAAAATTAGGCCTAGATTGGTTTTCTGGGCTCTTCATTGCCGGTTCGTATAAAATTTTTTATCCACCAGTATCCCCAAGTCCTTTTCTGCAGGTCTGGTCTCAATCAGTTCATCACCCAGTCTGTACTGATATGGGGGATTGCCCTGACCCAGGTGCAGGACCTTGCATTTGGTCTTATTGAACTTCACAAGGTTCACAGACTTGGGGACTACACAGATAAATAAGATATATAGAAATCTATGGGACTGGATGGGATGTATCCAGTTATGCTAAGGTGGTGAGTTGATTTAATTGAGAGGCTGCTCTCTATTAATTTGGGGGGAGGGGAAGGTCTCTGATGGTTGGAAAACTACCAGTGTGATACGCATCTTCAAAACAGGACAAGAGGGAGAATCTACAGGTCAGTCATCATCACCTCAAACTGTGCAATGATTATGGAGCAAATCTTCCTGTAAAACATTTCCAACATTCCAGACATGAAGGACAAAAAAGGTGGTTGAGGAGAGCTGACAAAGATTCACTGAGGAAAAATTGTGCCTGATCAACCTGATTGACTTCTATGACTGCTCTGGCTCTGTAGATAAGGGGAGAGCAATGGTTGTAATTACTTTGATTTTACCAGAACTTTCCATAAAATCTCCAGTAGTATCCTTGTAAACAAATTAGGGAAAAATAGACTGTCTGGGTGTACTACATAGTGTATAAATAACTGGCTGGACCATTTGGCTCAAAAAATATTGGTCAACAGTAATGATTCAAAGACTAATTGGTCACTTCGTACAAGAAGTATTCCTCAGGGGTTGGTATTGTAGTCTCCATTAACAAGATCAATGATTGTTAATGGAGATGTAGATGAAAGATAGAGCTACCAAGCTAATCTATGACATGAAACTGGGAGGAGTGGATAATATTCTAGAGGGTGGGACTTCCATCCAGAGATATTTTGACACACTGAAAGGAATGGAACAATAGGAACTTCATTAATTTAAACAAAGACGAATGAAAACCCCTGCACATGACAGATTAACCCCATGCAACAGTGCAGGCTGGGGACAAGCTAAGTAGGTATCAACTTTGCAGAAAAAAAATGGGGGGGGGGGAGTGAGGGGATCGAGCTGGTGTACAACAAATTGAGTATGTGTCAAAAGTACTTCATTAAGGCTAACAACACTCTGAGCCGTATTACCACAACTGTAGCCAGCAGGTCTAGAGCAGTGATTATTCCCCTCTATTCACCAGTTATGAAAGAGCACCTACATCACTGTGTCCATTTCTGAGCTTCTCAGTACAGAAAAGACAGGGAATGAGCACAACAGAAGGCCACCAACATGGTCAAGGGCTGGACCAGCCCACAATGTACAAGGAGAGGGTGAGCTGGATTTGTTCACCCTATAGAACAGAAGATGAAGAGTGGATCTAATTCTGTTTTCAGCTACCTAACGAGAAGTTATAGAGAAACAGAACCAGATTATTTTAGAGGTGCAGAGTGATAGGATGAGAGGCAACAGACGCAAGTTGTCACACAGGAAATTCTGTTCAGACTTCAGAAGAACATTCTTCACAATGAAAGTGATTAAGCATTGGACCAGGTTACCCATGGAAGCTGTGAAATTTCCTTCCTGAACAATCTAATTTTGAAGTTATCTCTATTTTGAGTGGGTGAAGTTAGACCAAATAGATTATTGTGGAAGGTCCTCTGTGTAAGTGAGAATTATACTCAACTACTATGATGTGAAGGCAAATTTAGTAGTCTCCCCCAATGCCAAAATGAGTTAGTAAATAATTTAAAGTTTATACACCAATAGAAACCTGAAATTAGAAGCATGTTGAAATACATGTCCAGTAATTTCAGTGTTTAACAAAAATTATTTGCATCTGAAATTGTGAAAAAGAGTTGAGTAATAAACACTTATAAAGAAAGAGAAAAATGTGTTCATTGTATTTTTCCTAAGTTGTTTTATTTATACTCATCTAGGAAACAAAATCAACAAAAATAAAAAATGTTATTCATTCTATCTTGCTTATGGTTATATCCAAAGTGCTGAAGAACACTTCACAAAAAAGGTAATTTCAGTGGAATATATAAATGTACCGTTTTTTGAGAGTGTCCTAGTGTATTTGAATACAAAGTAGATCTCTGTGGTAAAGACCCCAGAATCTAAATGTAGCTGATGTCTATTGTACTCCTGCCTCACTTGTTCACAAATCTGCGATCTGTAGAAAGAATAAAGCAGAGATAAACAATATTTCACCTAGATCCCAGCTAGCTTTCCCGTCTTCAGCCTCAATAGATTCCTATTACTTATGAAGCTCTCAGTCCCCAAATTATTGTTCCATACTTAAATTAGGGACTTTTTTTTAATCCATCAAATATCACGTGTGCTACCTCCTTGCTCTTCATTTCTGTCATTGACAGATTGACTTGGAGCAACAGAAAGCCTCTCTATATACATATGAGCATATGCATCTATAAATATTTTTCCCTAAATACCCCTACATGCCTAATGCACCTACTACAACATGCTCAGTTACACTCTGAGGAAGGAATGTCTATTTTACCTAATACAGAGACCTCTGAGGGTTTTAAGGATATACTTTGAAACTCTATTAAAGATATTTCATGATGATAAATTAACTATGTCTCTAATAAAGGTTTACTAACAATTATCCAAATTTCCAAAAATATCAAAAATTTCAATCTCCTAAATGGTTGACATTTTGGGAATGTTATGTTGCTGAACAAAAGGAAAAAAGAAAAAATATAAATAGAAAAGTAAACTTACACTGAAGAACAACACAGGAAATATGACTTAAAAATAACTAACATTAGCAATTACTGCTTATGAAAATATGTGGAATTAACACATAAAATTTACATGGGGAACTGTTCAGCAATGTTAATTCCTCAGATGTTTTCAATATATGTTCCTGTTGTGTAAATCTTCTAAACATACACTGGCTTGCTCAGTCTTCTACAGTTGGAATCTGCACTGGACGTACAGAGGCCTCATGTTTTCCCAAAGATACCACTTGTGACACAAAAATATTTGAGTAGTATCTTTCAGTAGTTTAGAGTCATCACTATATGCTGCTGTCTGCTTTTGTCTTTGGAATGTTTCTAAAGGTGTTCCTGACAAACCCCTACAGTAAAGCCGAAATTTGTACCTTGATGATTTTGTTGTGTCTTAGAGACCTGATACTGTGTCTTTATCTTCACCTTCTGTCTATTTGCATTTTGTGAAACAATGGGGTTTATATTTAACTCTCAACCTTACCTCTTATTGAGACATTGGCATTATTGCTGTTCAAGAAAGTTGAGGTATGAGCAATTCAGATGGTTCTGTATTTCCTTTTCCTTCTTAGGACATATGGTACTAATAACCCTGTCTTAAGGTTGTAGTATCCTAAGAAAAATCTATAATCAATCAGTCTTATGGAAATAGAAAATAAAATTTTTCATTTCAATTCAAATAATTTTACCCAATCACAGCTTATAGTATTTTTTTTTGACATGTTAAATACCATGATAGAGAATCTTTATGTTAGGTTAAAAAAAAAAAAATAAAAAGCTATTTCTTTTTCACTGAGTTTTAAAACAAAGTCATACCATAATTGGAAGCAATTGGAAGCCATTGGAAGCCATTGGAAGCTGGAAGCCATGGGAGTTAGAAGCCATTGTACATCAGGAAAACTATGATATGGTGGCCATCACGGAAATGTGGTGGGATGACTCGCACAACTGGAGTGCGGCGATGGATGGCTAAAAACTCTTCAGGAGGGATAGGCGAGGCAGGAGAGGTGGTGGGGTAGCCCTGTGCATCAGGGAGTGTCTGGATAGCTTAGAGCTCGATGATGGTGATGATAGGGTGGAGTGTCTATGGGTAAGAATCAGGGGGAAGGCCAACAAGGCAGATATTGTGGTGGGAGTCTGTTACAGACCACCCAACCAGGATGAGGAGACTGACGAACTATTCTATAAGGAGCTGGGAGAAGCCTCACAATCGCTAGCCCTTGTTCTTGTGGGGGACTTCAACCTGCCGGATGTCTGCTGGAAATACAATACAGCAGAGAGGAAACAGTCTAGGAGGTTCCTGGAGTGTGCGGCAGATAACTTCCTGACACAGCTGGTGAGTGAGCCAACTGGGGAAGGTGCCCTGCTGGACCTCTTGTTCACGAACAGAGAAAGACTTGTGAGCCGTGTGATGGTTGGAGGCCGTCTTGGGCAGAGTGATCACGAAATGATAGAGTTTTGATACGTGGAGAAGCGGCGACGGGGGTCAGCAAAACTGCCACCTTAGACTTTTGGAGGGTGGACTTCGGCCTGTTTAGGAGACTGGTCGAGAAGGTCCCCTGGGAGGCAGCCCTAAAGGGCAAAGGAGTCCAGGAAGGCTGGACATTCTTTAAGGAGGAAGTCCTAAAGGCACAAGAGCGGGCGTCCCCAGGTGCCGAAAGATGAGCCGGCAGGGAAGAAGACCAGCCTGGCTGACTAGAGAGCTCTGGCTCGAACTCAGGAGAAAGAGGAGAGTCTATGACCTCTGGAAGAAGGGGCAGGCAACTGGAAGAAGGCAGGCAACTGGACCTCTGGAAGAAGGGAAGGACTACAAAGGTGTAGCAAGGCTGTGCAGGGAGAAAATGAGAAGGGCCAAAGCTGAGCTAGAGCTCAATCTGGCTGCTGCTGTAAAAGACAACAAAAAACACTTCTTCAAATACATTAGCAGCAAAAGGAGAGCTAAGGAGAATCTCCAGCCCCTAGTAGACAGGGGAGGGAACACAGTGACCAAGGATGAGGAAAAGGCTGAGGTACTTAATCCCTTCTTTGCCTCAGTCTTAATAGCAGGGCCAATTGTTCTCTGGGTACCCAGCCCCCGGAGTTGGAAGATAGGGACGGGGACCAGAATGGAGCCCCCATAATCCAGGGGGAAATGGTTAGTGACCTGCTGCACCACTTAGACACTCACAAGTCTATGGGGCCTGACGAGATCCACCCGAGAGTACTGAAGGAACTGGCAGATGTGCTCACCAAGCCCCTTTCCATCATTTACCAGCAGTCCTGGCTAACTGGGGAAGTCCCTGCTGACTGGAGATTAGCAAATGTGACACCCATCTTCAAGAAGGGCCGGAAGGAGGACCCGGGGAACTACAGGCCTGTCAGCCTGACCTCGGTGCCGGGGAAGCTGATGGAGCAGATCATCCTGAGTGCTATCACACGGCATGTAGAGAATAACCAAGGGATCAAGCCCAGCCAGCATGGGTTCAGGAAAGGCAGGTCCTGCTTGACCAACCTGATCTCCTTCTACGACAAGGTGACCCACCTAGTGGATGAGGGAAAGGCTGTGGATGTTGTCTATCTAGACTTCAGTAAAGCCTTTGACACGGTTTCCCACGGCATTCTCCCGGAGAAACTGGCTGCTCATGGCTTGGACGGGTGTACTCTTCGCTAGGTAAAGAACTGGCTGGATGGCCGGGCCCAAAGAGTGGTGGTGAATGGAGTTTACTCCGGTTGGCGGCCGGTCACAAGCGGTGTTCCCCAGGGCTCGGTGTTGGGGCCAGTTCTGTTTCATATGTTTATCAATGATCTGGACGAAGGGATCGAGTGCACCCTCAGTAAGTTTGCAGATGACACCAAGTTGTGCAGGAGTGTTGATCTGCTTGAGGGTAGGAAGGCTCTGCAGAGAGACCTGGACAGGCTGGATGGATGGGCCGAGGTCAATTGTATGAGGTTTAACAAGGCCAAGTGCAAGGTCCTGCACTTGGGTCACAGCAACCCCATGCAACGCTACAGGCTTGGGGAAGAGTGCCTGGAAAGATGCCTGGCAGAGAAGGACCTGGGGGTGTTGGTTGACAGCCACCTGAATAGGAGCCAGCAGTGTGCCCAGGTGGCCAAGAAAGCCAATGGCATCCTGATTTGTATCAAAAATAGCGTGGCCAGCAGGACTAGGGAAGTGATCGTGCCCCTGTACTCAGCACTGGTGAGGCCGCACTTCGAATCCTGTGTTCAGTTTTGGGCCCCCCACTACAAGAGAGACATTGAGGTGCTGGAGCGTGTGCAGAGAAGGGCAACGAAGCTGGTGAAGGGTCTGGAGCACAAGTCTTATGAGGAGCGGCTGAGGGATCTGGGGTTGTTTAGCCTGGAGAAAAGGAGGCTGAGGGGAGACCTTATCGCTCTCTTCAACTACCTGAAAGGAGGTTGTAGAGAGGTGGGGGTCGGTCTCTTCTCCCAGGTAACAAGTGACAGGACAAGAGGAAATGGCCTCAAGTTGTGCCAGGGGAGGTTTAGGCTGGATATTAGGAAATTTCACTTCACTGAAAGGGTTATCAAGCATTGGAACAGGCTGCCCAGGGAAGCGGTTAAGTCGCCATCCCTGGAGGTATTTAAAGGAGGTTTGGCTGAGGTGCTTAGGAATATGGTGTAGTGGTGGTCTCGGTAGTGTTAGGTTTATGGTTGGACTCGATGATCTTAAAGGTCTTTTCCAACCTATACGATTCTGTGATTCTGTGATAAAGTAGTTATATATTTTGTGTGATGTGGTCTTTCTCTCTTCTCTTTGTTTTCTTTTTCTCTTTGCCTTCTCCCTCCCCTCTTCCTTCCCTTTTTTTTTTTGTTAGTTTATTTTTTCTTAGGCATTTGCCTACAATGTATATTCTATAATGAACACTTCCAGTCTTCTGCGTTTTTGCTTCTTCTGGTTCTTCAAGCACACTGGAAAATTTTGATTTGTTAGCAAGGCTACTGCTGAATGTCAGCACACCTACAGCTGTCTCTTGTTTTCCCTCATCTGCCTTCCACTTGCCAGCAATAATGATTCCAGTTGGTTTCCTGCTGTTTTTCCTGATGTTTCCGAAGTATTTTTCCAATCCTTTTAAACTAGAGTCTGTGCTCTCCATCTGATGATAATGCAATTATTGACATGAAAAGTCAGCATTTACTCTCAGATATCTATAGAAAATACTGTTTCCAGTTTTAAGCATGGGGCTACACTCTATGGGTTCAGGTCCCTCTGAATGGAAATTGCTAGCAGACACAAATTTTTCGAAGAATTGTTGGTCACTCAGCATAGCACGCAATTATTCAAATTACTCCGTGCTTGAAATCTTTTAGGCACTCAGTCATTATCTCACAGCATATTACTTGTAATATGCAAGATAGAAATTTTTTAGGAGAAAATTAAACAGGTCTACTTATGAATGTGTTTCGCTACAGAAATATTGATATGAGGTAAGTTGCCATTAGATTACAGAATTTATCATGACTCCTACCATACGAAATGTTTTACTTAAAGCTCAGTTTCAAAAGTCATGAGATCATATCAAACTCTATAATTAAGAATGTATTGTTTCATATAGAAATATAAGTATGATTCAAATGCACAATGAAGATTCCCATGAGACGAGAGTTAAAAGACTCCAAATCTTGGGGATTTTAGTTTAGTTGCTAAATTTGTGATATTCTTGACTCATGACTTTCAAGGTGGAAACTACTGATACAGCAGTAAATAGTAAACTGTTCATTGTATTAAATCATTTTGTACAAGTGGACCTGAATGCTGTCGTGGTTTAAGCCCAGCCGGCAACCAAGCACCACACAGCTGTTCACTCACTCCCCCTTGGTGGGATGGGGGAGAGAATCAGAAGAGTACAAGTGAAAAAACTCGTGGCTTGAGATAAAGGCAGTTTAATAGGGAAAGCAAAAGCCGTGCACGCAAGCAAAGCAAAACAAAGAATTCATTCACTACTTCCCATGGGCAGGCAGGTGTTCAGCCATCTCCAGGAAAGCAGGGCTCCATCACATGTAATGGTTACTTGGGAAGACAAATGCCATCACTCTGAATGTCCCCTCCTTCCTTCTTTTTCCCCAGCTTTATAAGCTGAGCATGACATCATATGGTATGGAATAGCCCTTTGGTCAGTTTGGATCAACTATCCTGGCTGTGTCCCCTCCCAGCTTCTTCTGCACCTGGCAGAGCACGGGAAGCTGAAAAGTCCTTGACTAGTGCAGCAACAACTAAAACATCTCTGTATTATCAACACTGTTTTCAGCACAAATCCAAAACATAGCCCCATACTACGTACTATAAAGAAAATTAACTCTATCTCAGCTGAAACCAGGACAATGCTCTTTTAGATAGATAGATATAGATATAGATATAGATAGATGATATAGATATAGATATGGATATAGATATGGATATGGATATAGATGTATGTATAGACATATGTATGTATGAAGAGATTGCCACAAAGTTAGATGAAAAATTGTTAATTAAATAGTCAGAGTTTCAGTTGAATTTGGCTCTTATTATATAGGTCCATCACATGAATGAAGAGAAAGAATAACAGTGTAACAAGAAAACAAGGGTATTTCTCTTGTATGACCAGCATGGGAATAATAATGTAACCGTATTGGATCCTAGGATCCTTCTAATAAGCCAGGAAAGCTGTAATTGTGGAGGAATTATGTTGGAGGATAATACTGACAATTTAAAATGTTGAACAGAAATATCTGAGCTGTGTGGTTCACATAGATAACACTAGTTCTTTACAGTGTTTGCCATAAATTATGTTCCTTTAACCCAAGTACTTTCATTGTATTAACTGTATAATTAAATTACAATATTAGTATGCCAAATTTGCATATTGCAAAGAAAAGTAATGTTGTTTCTCTCCAAAAATATTAAATGGAATTTTCAATATGAATATTTATTAAGTATTGTGAAGTAGATTTGATGATGATTTTTTAAATGTGCAGCTTGCCTTTACAGTTACAGCATTATTCTTATGTAAATTGGTGTATTGAGCAGTTGAAGAAAAGAAGCTCCCCAGTTTCCTATCAATGTTAGCAAAAGACTAATGAAAACAGTGTAGGACACACAGACCCTGGCACTCCCACTGGGCCAATATGAATTCACATATACACATGTACTGATTTTACGTGGCAAGGTTTTAGTAGTGGAGGGGTTGCAGGGTTGCCTTCTCTGAGAAGAGACCAGAAACTGCCCCCATGTGGGACAGATCAAGTTTCAGGTGGTTTTAGTTTTGCTTTTATTTCTTGCTATCCCACTCTGTATTAATTGGGAATACATTAAATAAATTTTCCCCCAATCAAGTCTGTTTTGCCTGTGGTGGCAACTGGTGAGTGATCTCCCTGTCCTCATCTCAACCTATGAGCTTTTAATCTTATATTCTTCCCCTGTCCTGCTGAGGAGGAGGAGTGAGAGAGCAGCTTGGTGGGCACCTGGTAGCCAGCCAAGGTTAACCCACCACAACACATCTGTTCTACACAAACTTAATCACTGTGTTCTTCTGAGGCAGTCCCCCAACTTTAGAGTCCATGCTCTTGCGAGCAAGTGGTCCCGGTGGAGTACCAGGCTTTTAGCAGTATAAGATTTTTGCAAGAAAATAGGCAGTTGCTTAAGGAAAATATTGAATCTTATGATTTATAAAGCATTGCACAATGTTGTGTAGAGGGATAATATGTAAACTGATATATATTGTTCTGGAACATGGATTATCTCTGTGTTTTGATGATGACACAAAACTAGGAAAAGTGGCTAATACATCAGAGGGTTGTGCTTCCATCCACAAGGACCTTAACAGGCTGGAGAAATGGGCCAACAGGAACCTCATGAAGTTCAACAAAGGGAAACTCCAAGTCCTGAACCTGGGGAGGAACACCACCATGCACCAGTATATGCTGGGGGCACCCAGCTGGAAAGCAGCTTTGCAAAAAAGTACCTGAAAGTCCCAGTGGACGCCAAATAGAGCATGAGCCAGCAATGTGTCCTTGTGGCAAAGAAGGTTAATGGTATCCTGGGCTGCACTAGAAGTGTTGCCAGCAGGATGAGGGAGATGACCCTTCCCCTCTATTCAGCACTGGTGAGGCCATATCTGGAGTACGGTGTCCAGATCTGAGCTCCCCAGTACAAGGAGATTATAGACATACTGGAGAGAGTCCAGAGAAGAGCCACTAAAATGATTAAGGGATTGAAGCATCTCATGTATGAGGAAAGGCTGAGAGAGCTGGGACTGATCAGCCTGGAGAAGAGAAGGCTTGGAGGGAATCTCATCAACATGTACAAATATGGGAAGGGGGACTGCAAAGAAGAGAGAGCCAGGCTCTTTTCAGTGGTGCCCAGTGACAGGACCAGAGGCAATGGGCACAATCTGAAGCACAGGAGGTTCCCTCTGAACATCAGGAAACATCTTTTCCTGTGGAGGTGAATGAGCACTGGCACACGTTGCCCAGAGAGGTTGTGGAGTCTCCATCTCTGGAGATATTAAAAATCCATCTCGATATGTTCCTAAGCAATTTATTCTAGGTGGCCCTGCTTGAGCAGGGGAGTTGGACCAGATGACCTCCAGAGGTCCCTTCCAACCTCAACCATTTTGTGATTCTGTGTAAGTTAAGAAAGTACTCAGCAAAATATAAAAAAAACAAACAAAAAAAGCTTAACTAATATAGATAGAGAAATCAAAATTAAAGGAAGATTATATGTCTGAATATCTAAAAAATATGTAAGTACTGTGAGCTGGATATTGGAGGGGAGGAAGGACATTTTGAAAAGAGTTTGAAAACCATTGGAAAATAACACTTATTGACTACTGATGGTAGCAGAGAAATCTGCAGATCCAACCCTGCCAGGGCACCTTTTTGGATAACCCCAAAAAACCTATTGTTAATTAGATAAGGTAGTGATGACCTGAATATAAAATAGATTTAAATTATAGATTGGAAATAGATGATAAATTTTTCAGTTGTAAAAGGTACATTGGAACAAAATGATGGGACTCAGAAAGAGCACCAATGATCTGTTTGGGTTCAAACAAGGGAAATCAAGGAATATTATTCAATGCTTCTAACACCAGAACAGATAAGAGGAATCTAATGAAGTTTTCAGACACATCAGACTTATAAAATGAACAGAATATAAATGGTTTTGCATACAATAATCGAACTGTGAAATCTCTTTGCACAGCAGTAAACCAATACTTTCAGCTTGGTTTACTTGCAAACTTACAAACTTTGTACAGTTACAATACTTACTATTACTTACAATACTTACAAACCTTATACTTTGTAGAGAGTAAAGAAAGGATTGAAAGACACACTATAAGGCAGTAGTTTCATCAGTGGCTATTAAACAGAGTTTATTTACATGTGAGTTTTATTTCAATCAGAAGTTCACTTTAGAAGGAAGGGAAACTCAGAGTTTTCTATGTTTAATGCATTTTTCCATATTAAAGCAGTGTTAAAGTTTGCAGCCTGGATTCCTTTTGTATGAAACTACACTGAAAGATGCACTCTACGAGCACACCTAATGTGGCCTAAGGGCTAATATTTGTTCAGTCCACAGGACCAGGTTAGATTTAGGCCAGAGAAATCATTCTCCCTCACCAACCCAAAATAGATACAATTTGGCCCTCTGCACTAACAAATTCACTGTCAGATGCTCACTGTGCTGTACTAATTTTTAACACAGTCACTATGGTCTAGGTATGGATCAGTTCACAAGGTGCTTAATCTAGACTCTTTCTCTATCTTTTTTTCCCTCAAGTATCTATTTGTACAGTAGGCTTTGTACCCACTTGGTAGTGCAGCGTTTCAGGATGTTTCAGGGCTTGCCTTGTCCTGAGCTGGTTCTAAGCATGTTTTAGATGGGATAGCATTTGTTTGGTGGTCAAGTGACTATTGCTTGAGCTGTTGTAGTTTCAACTCTCTTATCTGTCGCAGGCAAAACAATCCTAACATGGGGAATTTTTCTTAATTGAATTCATTTCCAGTTCATACAAACTTTCAATTATTGATTGGGGTATTGTGGGAAAAAAATAAAGAATTAAACAATTCAACAAACACTTAGAGAAACACCTCACCTACCCATTCCTAGTTGACCGTTCTCTTGTTTTCACCATGTGTTACACACGGTCTCTCGCAATTGCCTCAGCGAGGTGATAGGCAGTGCAGAAAGGTGAAGATCAGTGCAAAACATTTTCTTTCTGCTGTTTCTTGTTTCTTTTCCTCCACTACACCATGTTATTTACTCATTTTCCTCTGCTCCAACGTGGGTCACCTGTGGGCTGCAGTCCCTCAGGGGTGTCCCTGCCCCACTGTGGGTTGCTCACAGACCACAGTCCCTTGGGGGTGTCCCTGCCCCACAGTGGGTTTCCTGCAGGCCTGCAGGAGTACCTGCTCTCACATGTTGTGCCTCCTTCCAAGATTGCCTCTCTAGCTATGTCCACAGCAATGACCTCTTCCACGTTCTCCTGTGCTCCTTCTATTTCTCCTTCCATATGTCCTCCACATGTCTCCTGCCCTTCATGGCTGCCATTTTTCCTTAAACATGTCTGAGCCAGGGTGCCAGGAACTCCCCTTCAATTTTGGCTCACAGTGGGATGCTCATATCAGTGTTAGAGCTGGCTGGGATGGGCTGGGACAGCTCTTTTCCCCAACCTTGTCAGTTATACCCCCTTCAGAAAGGGGGGGCCGAGATGGCCTGAGAGACCCTGGTAGTCACTGCCTGACAAGCAGTCACCAGTGTCACTGGGTGGTGATGGGCTGATGTGGCACTTCCACACTTCAGCTGGGAACCAGGGAACAGGAAACATACCATAATAAGGAAACACAAAAGTAACACCAACTGTATTCCAAAAGTGAGAAAGTGACCCCCACCACCAGGATCAGCTGGTGAAGAATTTGGGATGCTGGTGATTTATTGGAACACCCCCACCACCACCACCACTTCTGCTTGAGGAAAACCGGTGTCATCAGTCCTAGTGTCCAGAGGAGCACTGGAAACATAACCATAATACCAAAGAGGTGGATGCTAGGTAGCTCAGTATGACAATGTTACCTGTGCTATCAAAGTTTTTTCTGTATTAATTAGATAATGTACCATACATATTAATATCATCCAAACAACAATAGTATTTATATTTTGATCAGATTATTAAGACATGTTAGACCAACAATAAATTCTTAGTTCCACATATTAGATGCCCCTTTTGTCCATTGTAGGATTTTTACTGTAGCAGCAGTATGTGCCTGATCAAAACTCTGGTGATATTACTGAAGCTTCTTCTCTTGGATGTAGTGGGCATATAAGCATGATAATTCTAGCAGAACCAAGTGTGAGAAAAGCTGAATAAGTTTTAAAATACCTTCAAACCCTTTTAAGGATCAGTGTTTTGAAGGCAAGGGAATCCTTGTACACTTCAGAAGTAATGGCATTGGAGAGAATAGAAATCATAACAAATATGGTACTTAATTCAGTATTTTAGTTAAGTATAGATTCTGCCATATTTGTTCATAATCCAGCTTTATTACTGAATCTTCATACATCTCAGACTTATTCTAAACATCAGAAAATAAAGAGGTGGTAGAAGTTGCGAAGGATAGGTTACATTTAGACACAAAAGTTTATAAAAAGGCATTCCTTCCAAAGAATCAGTTATTACTTCACAGAATTTTTGTCAGTATTTAAGCTATTTAAGATACATCTATAAGACAAAATATTTTGCCAATCCATTATTAAAAAAAAAGAAATCATTTATCATTTTTCCACCCATCTTTCTACTCTTTTCCTCCCCCCTTTCAGTACCTTATAGAAATATGTCCTCCACCTACCATCTGAGCTAGATGCAGCACCTCACTTTTCACTTACACACTTTGCTGTTATCAGATGACATCCTAATCAAATTGCAGTGGATTACTGGATTAATAATAATCAACTTTCAAAGTGATATTGTTTCACAGTTGTAAAAAATGTTTCAAAAGTCCGTTGCAATTCTAATGAGTATTTCAAGGGGTTTTATTTAAAGATGCTTTATATCTGTTTTGAAAGTCTGAATTGTAAAAGCTGTAATAATCACACCTTCCAAAATACTTAGCTACTATACTAATAGCATGTCTCCCTGCTTTAGAAAAATTTCAGCTCAACTTCTTTATTTACTACTTGCTCTTTAAAATAAAATAAAAAATTAATGCCAAAAAGCCTTATAGGTCTAAAACTAAAAACGAGAAGTATATTTTTGTGCCTTTTCTACCTTGCAAGCTTGAATCTAGTATTTTAAATATTCCCTTTCATATTTAGGTAAAACAATCTTGCCTTAGTATATTCACTTACCTGCAATAGGAAATGCATGTTCATTAGACATATTTTTTTCAGTCTGAACACATGCCAGACTGTTCTGATCAGTCTATTTTACTAATAAAATATAAACTTCTACATTTAAACAGTTTTAAAAAATAAGATGAAAATTGGCAAAAGCTAGTAAATTCAAAATTAAGCTTTCAATTACAATTTTTCTGTTTTCTATTTGCATCTTTCCTCAGCAACACAAGGTAATGTGATTGTAAGTGACAAGAATGTAAACGAGGAGTGTTTTACACTGTGCAATATGAAAAAATGTGACACTGAGTTAAGTCTAGAAATGTAATGCTACCTCTGTGTCTTTTAGACAGATTCAGTCTTATTTTTTTGGATGCTTAACACTGTTTAGTAAAACAAAATGGATAAAGAGCCAGCTGGGCTAGGTATGCAATATTTATGACTTTTTCATACTGTAACCAGATGTAACCAAAATGATTAGTTCGTTCTTTTGTAACTAAGCAACATAGAGATAGGAGTGGGGTAGACAATACTTTAATGTTGTGTTTGTACATCTATGGCTATGGATATGCTACTATGCCCAAAGACAATTGGATGAGGAGTAGTATGGACATGCTGCTATGTTCCCAGTACAGTCCCAGCCCATCTTGACAATGAGTCAAAGGGTAGTTAGAATAATTAGTTTGTGCTAGAATAGGAATAAGGGTGCCAAATCATTGTTAGGGACCATGCACCATGAAGAAGGGAAGCAAGTTACACAAGCAAGGTGATATTGCGCATGCCCATAAGAAGGGGTTGACTAAAGGACACACCTGTACGACCACCAAGGACCCCCAGAGACTCCCATGGAAGCCCCTCGGAGTTCAAGGACGCATGTGTAATGACCATGCAAATATGATAATTAGTTCTGGGAAATAGAATGAATATGCATGATCATTCTGGGAAATTTGATGCATATGTATGTAATCGGACAATATAAGCTTTGGTTGATGTAACCTGTGGTATGCACACCAGGTGGAACAATCCCCCATGCATCCGGCACCGTAATAAAGAATGCCTGCTTCTTAATACCATATTGGTGTTAAGGATTTTGATTCCCAGTTTCGGTGACAATACCTTTACAGCAATGGCATGCATCAGGGAATGAGTCTGGTTGTATTTTGTTTATTTATTCATTCATTTTTGTGGTCTGTTTGTGTAACCGTAATTTTATTTGGAATGGTCATATAGGAAATAGAAAGGACTAATTAAAATCTTTTCCTAATGTAACTTAGGAGGCTGTTGGTCTTTGTTGCAAGGGTGCATTGGTGACCCACAGTCAACTTGGTGTTCAGAAGGACCCGCAGGTCCTTTTCTGCAAAGCTCCTTTCCAGCTCATTTACATTCATTGTGTACTGCTGCATGGACCTATTCCTCCCCAGTGAAAGGACTATACATTTCCCTTTGTTGAACTTCATGAGATTCCTCTCATCCTATTTCTCCAGCCTGTTGACATACCTCTGAATGGTAGCACACCCATCTGGTGCATCAACCACTAGTCGCAGTTGGCTGGCTGAGGGTACACTCTCCTATCATTGAGGTCATTAAGATGTTAAGTAGCACTGGCCTCAGTATTGATGCCTGGTATACAGCCAGTTTGCAATCTACCTCATTTTCCCCTGATCTAGTCCATACTTCATCAGTTTGTCAGTGAGGATGTTAGTAGGAACAGTACTGAAAGCCTTGCTAAAGTCAAGATAAACAACATCCACTGCTCTCCCTTCATCCACCAAACCAGTCACCTCATTGCTGACAACTCCCAATCATCTTCTCCTCCTTCAGGTGTTTGAAGATAATCAAAAGTGATCTTGCAATGACATTAGCCACTTTCCTCAGCTCTTGTGGGTGCATCCCATCAGGTTTGACTCGTTTACATCGAATTTGTTTAAATGTTCCCTAACATGACTCTCCTCCACCAAGGGAAAGTCCTCCTCCCTCTGGATTTTCCCACAGGTCTCAGGCACCTAGCATTCCTGAAGGCATCTTAACTAGTCAAGACTGAAGCAAAGACAACACTGAGTACCTTGGCCTTCTTCATATACCTTGTCACACCAGGTGCTCTGCCTGATTCAGCAGCAGACTGTCTTCCCTTGTTTTCCTTTTGCTACTGAGTTACCTGCACAATATTATAATTAGAATATTATAATAATGATAACATATTTCTAATATTGTCTAATTTCTAATTAATTTCAGTTGTCAAATTTATTTGTCTTCCATCCCAAAACATCACTGAAAGATCATTTCCCAGTCATTTCTTTTGGTTTTCCTTTAGTGCAAATGCTTCGTGATCTCTGCACGTGTTAGAAGCAATGAAACTCATTTTACCTCCTTGGAACCATCCAAAGCCTGTTACCTCCAATGCACTGTCTCAGGAAGGTATAGTATATATAATATATACTTTAAGGTATAGGTTAACGTTAGCTACAATAACCTACACTTATCACATGTCCGTACCACTATTATTGAGGAGACAGGTAGAAAGCAGAATGGATGGTCTGAGAGTTACACATTCAGACAGGAACAGAGCATGAGTAACAGTCTTGCCTTTCCCCAGCAGTCTCGCTGAGGGTGTCATGAGAGATTAAAAAGTCTGGGTTTTTTTCCCTCTGCTCCCACAGAGTGAGTGTACTCTGGAAGGAAGGCAGACTTCAGAGGAAAGCAAACTTTAGAGCAATAAACTACCTCCTTTCAAACCTTGTTTCAAGTTCCCAGCTGATGTCTTTTCCCTGGGATTATTTGCAAATGGGAATGTAGAATAAACATCTCCATTAGTGAACTCCAGAATATGTATATATCTAAGTGGTTTGTACTGAAATTTTCTTCCTAACATTATGGTAAAAATGTAAATCCTAAGTCCTATGATGAACAGCTGTACACCCGCTAGTTTGAAAGACTTTCAAGAAAACTCATTGACTTTCTGCTTTGTTTCTTTAGAGGACTAATTGCATGTTTGATTTTCCCAGTACTTTCTAAAGAGTGAAGACAACTGATACAACTGTACAGTTTAATATCACCCAGTGATTTTCATTATGAAAATTCTTATATTAAAAATACTGCTTAGCTTTCACTAAGGGAGAAGGGTCTAAGTAAAACCATAAGAAAATTCTCCTTCAAGAAAACTCAGTCACCAAATAACTGACCCAAGGTTTGCTATTTGAAATTCATTTACCAAGCAATATATTGTGGCAATGCTAATCTAATTGAGAATAATTTTTATATTAAAATGTGTATTTACTAAGGTACTTTGCATGTTAAGTAAATATTTTTCATTTTGATCACATTCAGTAATCACCCTCCTGGTAGGTTTGGGGTTTTTTTTGTTGTTGTTGTTTGGGTTTTGGTGGTTGTTTTTTTTCTTTTTTTTTTTCCCCCCACAGAAAAAACCCAAAACACTAGAAACCAAAAAGTCAAAGGAAGAAATAAGTTTAATGAATATTTTTTGAAAGCAACTGTAATATTTTAAATTACTGGATGTGTAATTTTTACAAAACTACTAACTTAAAGAGAAATATTTAGACAACAGTTTTGTAAGGCTTCCTGACTTAGTCTTATGTGGTCTATTAAACTAGACTTTATAAATGTGTGTGTGTATATATATATACACATATGCTATGCCAGTAGTTTCCAGACTCACAAATTGAAAATCCTCAACACTTCCCTCTCTTCTAAGTTCCTGTCTAGAACATGTGCATTTGCATCAGTTACAGTTAGTCCCCGAGTGCCCTGGAGAATTCAGAAGAAAATATTTTGACAGCTGAAGGTGTTTTGGTCCTGATATTCAACACACATTGCAAAACATGGTTCCAGAAGCTTCAGAGCTTATGTCACAAGAGTTAAAATCCAATGGAAACATACTTATAGGCAGTACTAAGATCTTAAGGAAACTAGTAATTATATTATAATTACATATTGTAATTGTGCCAATTTAAGAATAAGCAGGCAAAGAAATTGTAGGCAAGGGAACTAAAGGAAGTCAGAAACTAGCTAGAATATTTTTAATATTTTATTTTTAAGAAGGATAAGGCTGAGAAAATTCCTATTTTTTTCATTTAGAGTACTAATGGTTGGTAATATGATTAATTTATGTATATTGTATATAGATTTAAAATATGAAAAGCACTTTGGTGTACTTTATGTTAAGTCACATTCTAAAAGTTTGGTGGCTTTATTACTACGGCACCATACTTCAAATTTAATAACTTTCTCTACTGCAGTTTTCAGTTCTTGGTCATATTTTGGGTGGGTTTGGGGTTTTTTTGTTCGTTTTTTTTTTTAGAACAGTCAATGTACACTGTTCAGAACAGTCAATATAGACAGTCAATGTAGTCTCTTCAGAACAGAGAATGTAGACAATAACAGTGTATCTTTGTAATACAAATCTACTTAAATTTGAAACACACACAAAAATCCTTTTCTATATGTATTCTATATATATAGCAAAAATTTAATAATTGTGAGATACTAGGAAAAATGAATTAAACATGGAGTTTTATTAAATAATTCCGTTTTGTTTCAGAAAGCTTGTTTTGAATCAATTTAGTTAAACATTTTCCATCACACAGAATTCCAAAGACAAACATTAAGAACCTTAAAAAGTTGAAAGCTATTACAGGGATTTTTGTTGTTTCATTTCCTTTCTTCTTGCTTCATGCAGTTTCCATAAAAAAGACTATATACTGTACAAGTAACTCTTCAGATAAATAAATTTGCAGTGCTATTGAAGACTGAATTCAATTCTGAGTTAAATCATGCCTGCCAATTACTTGCAGCTATTTGATAGACCAGTTCTATTCAATTTAAATTCCATTCTCAACAAAAATTTTTATGCAACGATACACTCAGAAATTGACACTTTGTGAGAGACAGAAACAATGAACAGTTTTATTTTCTTTACAGTCCCTTTTGTGGAAGAAAAGAGAAGAACAGCAGGGATCTGCAAAAATGGTATATTATAGTACTAGCACTGTAGAGGTTCTAAAGCTGTTGTCATTCTCATGTCAATGCTGTTTTAAAGGAAAGATGTATGACTAGGTTGGGAGTCAACAAAATCTCTCAAGTTTATGTTTTTTAAAAAAACCCAAACCTATCTGCTTTCAAAATGTGTTTTAAAATTAATACTTACATTTCATAGCTAAAGATGTAATTTCAATTTATCAACTCAATATAGAGCGATATTCATTTTTAAACCCATATCTTGTACACCAGATAGGCAGGAATTTCTAGCTTAGTTTCTGTTGAGGGTAATATAGTGTAGACAGTAAGGAAAATATATACTTCCAAAATATGAGAAAAATACATACGCTTCTTTACTGAGTTGGGGTATTTCTAATAAAGGGAGAAAAGGAGAAAGGTCATAGATAAATGTTCTTTACCATTAGCTCATTTCCCTTCTTCACATATTCATAACCTAACACATTTCTACAAAGGATTCCACAGTCTACTGTATCTTCAGCATACCTGATTGTTTTCCTCAAGTGAGGCATAAAATTAGTTTTCTATCCATAACCTTCACTGACTTTGGCTGGCATAACATCCAAAGAAAAAAACTGTTAATGATATTGCAGTCACTATCTTTACATAATCATTTTGCATTTATTTTAATATCTGCTAACAGAATAATTAGATAATATTGAAATCAATATATCTATTATTTGACCTCTAACTATATGAGAGAGTGGTTTTCTTTTATAGGGAGCTAATCACAGAATATATTTAAATGTGTATCAATAATATTTAGATTTTATACAGACTTAGAAATTTCCAGTGAAGTAATTTCTAGTGAAGTAATTAACCTTGGGAAAAAAAAATGTGCTCATTGGGTTATAATTCTTGTGAATTCTTATGACTTGAAGAATAAGCTCTGTTTTGATTATCCTAATTTCCATATACAGTTGTCTTGACAGATACTTACTTCACAATTTATGAAGCAATTTCATGCACACATTTCTTAAGGTAAAGTTGGCTCTTGAAGATAAGCACAAGCAAGGAAACAAATTCTTTGACCACACTGTTTAGAAGAAAGTTGTGGTTCAATTTGTGGTTCACTAATTTCCTTAGTGGTTTGCAAGAGATCCTGTGAGTTAAGAATGTGCACCTAGTATTTTGTGTGGTAGGATTGAATCAAATGGTTTATAATGAGATCTGTTTTTCAATATCTATACTTCATGGTTGCCCTCAGAATATTTTTTCCTTCTCTTCTCTACAGTATTAATTTCTGGTGGAAAAATATTTTTAGAGGAATATTAAAAAGCAATAAGCCCAGTCTTCTGTCTCTAGAGGACTGTATTATGTCTTACAGGACATTGGAAACCAATTCATTGGTCGCCTGTACTATGTTTAAGTATCCACTTCCTTGGGAAGTCAGTCCATCGCTTTTCATGAACAATTACTTCCAGTTAAAAAAAGCAGGAGAAATAGAATAGATGTACTTTAGATGTACTTAAAAGTAAGACTGAAACTTCTCAGGTGCACATTTTACTAATTTGAAATGCTTATTCTGTTCAAAATAATTCCACAGAATTTCAAGGCCAAGCTTTAATTTTCAGCATGTCTGAATTCCTTGTTAAGTTCTTTTCTCACCTCTGCACTGGACCACACAATGAAACAAGAGAATAGTTTTCAACAAAACTCTGTTATTCATAAAACAAAATCACTTTTCTGTGTATAGTTCTTAAAATTGATTATATACTGTACCTATTGCATATCAACTGCTTGTTCAGTGGGCTTACTGGTGAAGAATTTTTCACTGTTTGGTTGTCACGTTAACCAAAAGAACGTTTTTACAGGCTGCAAAGTTCAACTTTTTAGAGATGCTTTGCTTGCAATGAAAAGATTGTGACTTTTTTTTCATTTCATATTTAACTTCTATTTATGCTTGACAGGGTTTGGTTTACTTTTAAAACGTATTGGGACTGATTTCCACATTTTCTATATCAGCTGTCAAAAACTGTCTTTTACTTTTGCCGAGCTGAAAATATTGCAGAGTTACAATCATTAAGGTTGGGTAAATTGTAATTATAATGATTTTCAGTGTTAGAACTGTCTAATAAGGGAAGAGTAGATACTTTCTTGATTTCTTTTTCCTCATTAATCAGGATCATTATAATTACATACATTTTCTGAAAAATTACTGTAAATTGAAGATTGCATAACTTTCTATAGCAGATAATACATTTTTAAGCTGAAGAATGTCTATAGTGTTTAACATAATGAAGTCAATTCATTATCTCTTCAGCCAGATGACAGCTTGTATTGTAAGTAATGCTGATTAAAGAAGTAAAAAGCAAATCTGCATCAGCTGATACACTTTTCATCTTTTAAATCAAGTTAGTTACACGGAAAGAAAAGCTGGCCCTAGGGCACAGAATTTAACTCAGAGATACTAGATTCTAAGAATATATAGCTTATATGTTCAAATAGCATAAAGATGCAAAATTAAGGCTCATACAGGTGGGAAAAATCTTTCGACAACACTGAATTTTAATATAATAGAAAGCTTGGGAATAAGAGTTTTATAAGAAATATTTAAGGCTCAATTTTTCTCCTGATCAATTTGATTAAGGATCTTGCACATCTCATTTGCCAAATAACCTTAAACACTGAAGAGTCCTGATTTTCTCAGAATGATGGTTCTTCCCTTTTTACTCCCCATCACACTAAACAACTGTTCTCCAAAAGGCTCCTTCTGCATGTATCAAGTTACATATCAATTCAACATTTCCAGTTTTGTTTGTTTGTTTTTAAATAAAAATAGGCCTTACATCATTTCCCAATTTGATTGTTTGATAAATTCACTGAGTTTTATGATACTTTTCTCAGGAAATGCATATTCAACTTTGGACTGCTTTTGATTGCCTAGGATTCAAAACTAAAGTTTGTCAGAGGAAAAACTTGTTTTTGTACTGTAGAATAAGAATCCACGATTTTCATTCTTGGTTGCATTTTGGCCTGCAAAACCTAAAATATTAAGGCACTGAGATGGCTATTCCAATCATTAGACAAAAAATCAATTTATTCTCATTCACTTTTCCAATTCATGAGACATTCTTCCATGCCTTGAGTCTGTAATTTTCTTGGCATTTTATGACTACAGCTGTTTCATGATACAATAGACTATATTAACCACATACTTAATTGGTTTGAGGAGGAATTTAGAATATCAAACAGGTCCAAAACGTACCTATTCCATACCTCCAAATATGGACACTTCACAACCTTGCTAGCTAACTTTCTCCTGTGTTTGACATCCTCACAGTAAAAACATTTCTTTCTTAAGCTTAAATGTGATTTGATGTATTTGAGTTTGTGCTTATTAACTCTTGTTATGTTGCTGGCCACCACTGAGAAGAGTCTACCTCCATCTTCAGCAGGTATTTTTATGCATTGATAAGATCCCCTGAGTCTTTCCTTCTCGAGGCTGGGCAGTCTCAGCTCTGTTAGCCCCTCTTCACATAAAAGATGCTCCAAGGTCTTAATCATATTCATGGCCCTTCACTGCACTCAACCAATTATGACCATGTGTGGTGAAATGCTCCTGACCTCAGGTATGGCATGGGACAATGGAAAGCACTTACATAATGTGCTTGCACTGCTTGCACAGCTGCATGGACCAACTCACACAAAGAAACCTGTGATCAACCACATATAACTATTTGCAGATCACCAACCTTTTTGAGACACATCCAGCTTTGTATGTAAAGGATGTATCTATGTCAACCTGTCAATCACATGATTGAAGAGAGAAGGCACAATCCCATAAACAAGGTGCCCCAGTGCTAACTCGGCATAGCTCTCATTGGCTGGTCAAGGGATACTGCCCAGAAAAAGAAGTCCTTATGTCATGATGTAGAACATGAGAGGTCGACAGTTTCCATGACTGTTGCTCATCAATGAGTAAGATTAATCGTTAATGGTGTTCTACCTTGTCTACACAGCAAGTGAGCTTTCCTCTTTTCCTTTTCCCTCATGCTTAGATTGCTTGTATTCCGCTCAAGCTTAATTATATTGATTGTCAACTTATGTTATTGTAATAAAGTTGATTAGACTTGGTCCTTATTCTGTTGTCATTTTATCATCTGATATCCAAACAACGCTTGTCATGTGACACCATGTCTCTCTTGTACTAGCAAGACCAGAAAGGACCCGGTACTCAAGGTTTGCTCTCACTAGAGCTGAATAGAAGGGAAGGATGATCTCCCTCAACCTCTGGCAATGCTTTTCCTAATGAAGCCCAGGAAGCTGTTGGCACCTTTGCCACCAGTGTGCATTGGTGACACACAGTCAACTTGGTGTCCAGCAGGACCCCCAGGTCTTTTTTTGCAAAGCTCCTTTCCAGCTCCTTTGCACTCAATATGTACTGGTGCATGGGGTTATTCCTCCCCAGTGAAAGGATTGCACATTTACCTTTGTTAACTTAATAAGATTCCTCTTATCCTATACTTGATACTGATACTTGATGAAGATGATCACCTGACAAATAGGGATGAAGAAAAAGCAGAGGCATTCAATGCTTTTTTTGCCTCAATCTTTAATATTAAGGATGGACCATAGGGTGCCCAGCCCTCTGAATTGGAGAACCATGACTGCGGGAGCAGTTACTTTCCATTTTTGGACACTGAAATGGTAAGGGACCAGTTGTATCAGCTGAATGTTCATAAGTCCATGGGGTCTGATGGGATTCATCCCACAATACTGAAGGAGCTAGCGGATGTTACTCAATTACCTACCAAAGGTCCTGGGAGTCTGGGGAGGTCCCCACTGCCTGGAAGCTAGCCAGGTAGTTCTCCAGCTCCTTTTTGCCCTCCTTGAAGATAGGGGTGATGTTTAGTTTCTTCCAGTTCTCTGAAGCCTTCCTCTATTGCCACCTTTGAAAGATAATCAAGAGTGACCTTGTAATGACATCAGCCACTTTCCTCAGCCCTTGTGGGTACATCCCATGAGGTCCTTTAACTCGTTTACATCAATTTGTTTAAATGTTCCCTAACATGACTCTCCTCCACCAAGGGAAAGTCCTCCTCCCTCCGGATTTTCCCACAGGTCTCAGGCACCTAACATTCCTGAAGGCATCTTAACTAGTCAAGACTGAAGCAAAGACAACACTGGGTACCTTGGCCTTCTTCATATACCTTGTCACACCAGGTGCTCTGCCTAATTCAGCAGCAGATCTGTATTTTCTCTTGTTTTCCTTTTGCTACTGAGTTACTTGCAGAAGCTCTTCTTGTTGCCCTTCACATCGCTTTTCAGATACAGCTCCAGTTGGGCCTTGGCTTTCATAACCACATCTCTGCATACTCAGACTGTATCTCTGTAGTCCTCCCAGGTCACCTGACCCTTCTTCAACCTCTTGTATGCCTCCTTTTTTATGCCCGAGTTTAGTCAAGAGCTCATTGTTCGTCCATACAGGCTTCCTAACACCTTTGCTCTAGTTACAGCAACCCCCAACCTTCATATTCACCATCATTTTATCCTTGTTTGCAAGTATCAGATCCAGCAGAACACTTCCCCTTCGCAGCTCCTTGGTCATCTGTATTAGCCAGTAGCCATCAATGCACTCCAAAAGCCTTCTGGTTTGCTTGTGCTCTGCTGCATTACCCTTTCAACAAATATCAGGTGGTTTAAGTCTCCCATGAGGACCAGGGAGACCCTCATTGGTCTATCCTCTAACCCTGATCCATAAGCTCTTAGATGGCTCGTCATCCACCCCTAGGCAGATCTCTGTGCACTCCCACTGATCTCACATAAAGTTAAACTCCTCCTTGACTTCTCAGCTTGCCCACAATGAACAACCTGTATCCATCCTTCACAGCACTCTAGTCTTTTGGGCTATCCCACCATAACTTATATCAACAAGGTTATAGTCGTCCTGCAACTGGACCCAAACCTCTGATTCTTCCTGTTCATTCCCCATGCTGTACATGTTAGTGTACAGTCATTTCAGAGACATTCAGATGAAAGCATGAAGATTTTCCCCATAACTCTTTTCTGTAGAGACCTCCTTATTTGTGTACATAGGCATGAGGTGACACCCTTCAACCCTGTTTGTAGATTACAAGATCCTTGAACACATCACCCTGAACCCTTTTCTTGCCACATCCTCATTTGTTTAGGGGACATAATCTCCCTGCCATTGTCCTAGTTTAGATCTTTTCACCAAGTATGAGAACTTGTTGATAAAGTTGCTTTTGTCTGACTTGATGAAGCACATCCCATCCCTTCTTCACAGTTTTAGTCTTCAAGGAGGGTCCTATGATTGGGAAAGCCAAATTCTTTTAACCCCAGCAGCCCAACCAGCTGTGACTCACCAAATCCATCTACTCCTTCCAAAGCCCTTCTACCCCTCCAGCAGTGGTCAGGAGCTAAATACATGTACCCTCATGCCCTTTACCCATCAGCCTCAGAGCCACGTAGTTTGATATGCTCCAAGTCTTCCCAGCAGCATCACTAGTGTCCATGTGGCACTAGACAGAGGGCCAGACAAGCTTCTGCAGTCTCTCCATGATGCCTTAGATCCAAGCAGCAAACCTGCCTAGATGACAGATCAGCAGATGAGGGCCTTCCATCCTTCACAGCAGATAGTCTCCTACTGCTGTCACTTCGCAGTTCCTCCTGATACTGCTCTATGGCTCAGGCAGGTCATTGGAGAAAGCTACGAGCCCCCCTACCAGAACACTGAACCTGTTCACTGTAGCAGATCTACAGGTAGAATAGAAGCCTTCCTGCTAGTACCAGAAATCACAAGTTTCCAGCCTTCACCACCACATGAGTCTTGATTTCCCAGCCAGATAAACACAATACAGTTGAGACAATCAAGGCTTTTGTTAGCTTCAAGGTCTCAGAGAAGATCCATACATGATCTCTGGCATGCAGTCTGCTGAATTCCTCCAGCAGCAGCTTCCCTTGACAAAACAGGTGCTCTTCCAATGCCCATCTGCAGGCAAGGACTCCATCTCTGCAGCCTCAGCAAAAGACCCCAGGCCCACCCTACAGCCCCAGACTTGGAGAACTCTATTTTTCCTCAGGGATTCAGTTTGGGTTGAGGCCTCTGATATACAAGTGGTAGTTGTTGCAGCTGACATTGAGGTCTGTGTCATGTGGCACATCACCGCTATTCCTGAGCACATTTCCTGTCTAACTGCTGCACAAACTACACGGTTAGCTGTGCTCTAGATTGGCACTAATATAGGCCTCTCCCTAGCACCTGCTGAAAGGAGGCTTATTCCTTCCTAATCAGGAGTCAGCTGGAATATAAGCTCAAAGTACCCTTTGATCAAAAACAGCTGATACAGTCTGTTAGAAAGTGCTAAGATTTGTTAGTAGTCATGGTCTTCTACAGCTATGCTTTTAGGGTAGTAGGCATCCTGAAACTCCTCCTGAAGAGATCCCAGATTGGACATAGATAATTCTGTGGGTCTAGATGGGATAACAACCAAGAGTGCTAAGGCAGCTGGCTAATGATGATATGATCACCTTTGAAACATTATGGTGTTTGGGGCAAGTTTCCTAATAAAAGAAAAATTTTGTATACAACTTCAAGAAGGGCAAGGAGGATCTGGGGAATTACAGGTTGGTGGCTAGCCACGACTCAGTCTCTGGAAAGTTGATAGAGCATGGCAGCCATTTTTGAGCATATGAGGGGCAAGATGATGACTGGGAACAGCCAGCATAGATTCAGCAAGGACAAATTATGTCCAGCTAACCAAATTACTTTCTGTGATGAAATGACTGGCTTTAGCAGTAGCAGTCTGTGTCCATAGGAGCAGACACCATTTACAGTAAGGTTAAGAAATCTTTTGGCAAAGTCTTCCATATCATTATAGCCTATTTCAAAAGAAATTATATGGACAGGTGAACATAAGAGAGGTAAAAAATAGCTGTACCACCAGGCTCAGAGTCTTGTAATGAACACTAAAATGTCTAGTTGGCAGAGGCAACAAATTTAAGTTGGAAGGGTATATACCTGATTGACTGGTGACCATCTGCCTGCTAAAGGAGAATACGTTGGACAATATGTTTTTCTTATCAGCATCCTTGTGATATTAACCCACTCCACTAGGTAACTACATGCAGTGGTCAGTTCATCATCACTAACTTAGCAAGAGATGGAAAAGATGTATCCTATATAATAACTGACTGCATTTGTGCAACAATGCAGGCTGCCTCCTTTCGCCACATTCACTTGGGAATAAAAATGTCTTGCTCATGCCTGAACTCAGTTCTAATGAATCATGTAAAGGGTGGGGTTTTTTATTTGTTTGGGGTTTTGGGGGTTTTTTTGATGCTTTCTTACAGAGTCCTGGTAGTTCTGCAAAGGGGCATTTGATTTATATTCCCTTAATTGATTGAAACTGAAAAAAGTCAACAGTTTTCAAAATATGATTTCAAGCAGATAATTTTAATGGCATAGAAAGAAATGTGGTGCCTATAGGCCTTAGAGGTGGTACTGGTCACCTTGAAAAATTTCTGTGATTAGTCTTAATGCAATCTATTTTGGGGAAAGAAATCGAACAATTACAAGTAAGTGCTACCTGTTGTATACTCCTTTTGGCACAAATCATAGGACATACAAAAAAAAGCAAAGTACAAACAAGAAATGTAGAAGCCTTTGGCTCCTTGTCAGGCTTTAAAATGAATGTCTCATCTATTTAACTAATAAAAGAGATTTAACCCACAAAACTTCTTTGCCTTCAGAAATTGTGCAACTTTTAATGTTATAAGTAATGCCTCTGAACACTCATTACACGTTGTATCTGTATAAAATACTAGATGATCCTAGCAATTACAGAGATGTTATCATAATAATAGAAATCCGTATCCTCAGTAGATATTAAAACATCCTAAATCCACCATTACATCATACCTGTAAATAGCATCTGGTTTTGTAGATTAAAAAAGAATAGGAAAACATATTGCATGTACTTTTAGTATGTCTTTTTGACTCTATGATGTAATTGATATTTGTGAAGTGATATATACCTTTTTTTTTAAAAGCAGTCAGGTATTATGCAAATACTTAACCTTCCCTTCAGCAGCTTTTCCCCTTCTCCATGCTGTCTAATCTACCCTGCATTTCATTTCATTTCCTATTATTTCCCAAATGAACTGACCTTATCCCTTATCTTTAACTTTCATTTTCACTATTTGTCTTATGAACCAAAGAATTTTGCTGTTCATCGTGGTATATTGTAAGTCAACCTACCATTTAAAGAAAACTCTGCTGTTTTATTAATTTGCTTTTAAAAAAGAAATCAAGCAAACAAAAAACTAACCATTGTCTCAGTTTGGGGTACCTACTTTGAAATTTATCAAAAATTATAGTTAACTTACACTGCATCTTTCCTTTCTGACAATCAGACTTTTTTTGGAAAAAAAATCCTAATATCTAAACATTGTGAAATGTAAAAGTAAAATTCCTAGAAGACAATTAGTTGCAACCCACAGGCTGTTGTATATGTGTTTGGTTTTGGTTTCTCACCTCTCCCCTTTTACCTAGCAGAAGAACAAAAAGTACTTAACTGTTAGGCATACCAGCAATGCTTATATTCAGCAAAATGTTTAAGTGGTGACTCCTACGACTTTTTGATAGTCTTTTAAGAACTTATATTTGCTTTGCTTTCCTCTTAATAGTTTGTGTCACTAACACTATTGACAACACAAAATTTATCAAGTACCGATTGAAGATACCTGTGGTGTTTCCAGACAAGAAGAATAGTTTCTGTAAGCACTCTTCCTGAGAGAAGATCTAAATTTTAGTTCTTTCAGAAATACACTGCGGTAGCAAATGACAGGTTTATATAATATTGTACTTTTTCCACTTGATTCAAGATCTTAATAACTGTCCGTATATTTACCAAACTACCATCTCAAAATCAAATTTCAAAGACCATAGATGTTTTCTTGCTATTGATAACCAGATAACCCTGATTCAAAATATCAAAAAGATGTAGCTATTATGTACCTGAGATTATGTCACTATGATGTGACACTGTGATGCCCGTCTACAAGAACGGCTGGAAGGAGGATCTGGGGAACTACAGGCTTGTCAGCCTGACCTCAATACCAGGGAAAATTATGGAGCGGTTCATCTTGAGTGCGCTCAACAGGCATGTGCAGGCCAACCAGGGGATCAGGCCCAGCCAGCATGGGTTCATGAAAGGCAGGTCCTGCTTGACCAACCTGATCTCCTTCTACGACCAGGTGAACCTCCTAGTGGATGAGGTAAAGGCTGTAGATGTTATCTACCTGGACTTTGGAAAAGCCTTTGACACTGTCTCCCACAGCCTTCTCCTGGAGAAGCTGGAAGCTCATGGCTTAGGCAGGTGTACTCTTCGCTGAGTAAAAAACTGGCTGGATGGCTGAGCCCAGAGAGTGGTGGTGAATGGAGTTTACTCCAGTTGGTGGCCAGTCACAAGCGGTGTTCCCCAGGGCTCAGTTTTGGGGCCAGTCCCGTTTAATATCTTTATCAATGATCTGGACGAGGGGATTGAGTGCATTCTCAGTAAGTTTGCGGACGACACCAAGTTGTGTGGGAGTGTTGATCTGCTTGAGGGTAAGAAGGCTCTACTGAGGGATCTGGACAGGCTGAATCAATGGGCTGAGGTCAATTGTATGAGGTTCAACAAGGCCAAGTGTCAGGTCCTGCACTTGGGTCACAACAACCCCATGCAATGCTACAGGCCTGGGGAAGAGAGGCCAGAAAGCTGCCCGGAGGAAAAGGACCTGGGGGTGCTGGTTGACAGATGGCTGAACATGAGTTGGCAGTGTGCCCAGGTGGCCAAGAAGGCCAATAGCATCCTGGCTTGTATCAGGAATATTGTGGCCAGCAGGAGTAGGGAAGTGATTGTCCCTTTGTGCTCAGTGCTGGTGAGATCACACCTTGAATATTGTGTTCAGTTTTGGGGGCCTCAGTAGAAGAAGGACATTGAGGTGCTGGAGCGTGTCCAAAGAAGGGCAACGAAGCTGGTGACTGGTCTGGAGAACAAGTCTTATGAGGAGTGGCTGAGGGAACTGGCATTGTTTAGTCTGGAGAAGCAGAGGCTGAGGGGAGACCTTATTGCTCTCTCCAACTACCTGAAAGGAGGTTGTAGAAACATGGGGGTCAGTCTCTTCTCCCAAGTAACTAGCGATAGGACGAGAGGAAATGGCCTCAAGTTGCATCAGGAGAGGTTTACACTGGATATTAGGAAACACTTCTTTACTGAAAGGGTGGTCAAGCATTGGAAGAGGCTGCCCAGAGAGGTGGTGGAGTCACCATCCCTGGAGGAGTTCAAAAAACATGTAGATGTGGCACTTCAGGACATGATTTAGTACGCATGGAGGTGTTAGGTCGACGGTTGGACTAGATGACTTTAGAGGTCTTTTCCAACTTTAATGATTCTATGTTTCTATGATTCTATGACTCATTTCCTATTAGTGTGGTATTTTTAGAAGTAGAGTATTTAACAGAAGCTGGCTCCTAGGCACTAATTATTATGATCTATATTATTATTCATTTTAACCTTGTATGATTTTGAAAGCTAGGTAGTACCTTCAAGGTCTGATTCGCTATTGAAGTTACTGTGGATTGTACCTGTCGTGGTTTAGCCCCAGTTGACAACTAAGCACCATGCAGCCGCTCGCTCACCTTCCCCCCTGCCGGTGGGATGGGGGAGAGAATCAGAAAAGCACAAGTAAGAAAACTCATGGACTGAGATAAGAATAGTTTAATAATTGAAATAATGATTGAAATAATGGTGACGATGATGATGATGATGATGATGATGATGATGATGATGATGATAATAATAATAATAATGATTTTAATTTTAATTTTAATTTTAATGAAAAGGAAAATACCGAGAGAGAGAGGAAAAAAACAACCCAGGGAAAAACAAAATAAAAACCCGAGTGATACAACCACTCACCACCAGCCAACCGAAGCCCAGCCAGTGCCTGAGAAGCAATCGCTACCCCCTGGCCAACTCCCCCCAGTTTATATACAGAGCATCGTATGGTATGGAATAGCCCTTTGGCCCGTTTGGATCAACTGCCTTGGCTGTGCCCCCTCCCAGCTTCTTGTGCACCTGGCAGAGCATGGGAAGCTGAAAAGTCCTTGACCAGTGTAAACATTACTTAGCAACAACTAAAACATCCCTGTGTTGTCAGTATTATTTTCATCCTAAATCCAAAACACAGCACTATACCAGCTACTAGGAAGAAAATTAACTCTATCCCAGCCAAAACCAGGACAGTACCACACTGAAACACTACAAGAGCTTGTGTATTTTCACAAACCCCTATAGATGTGGTACTTGCTATTGCACTTCGAAATTATGTGAAGTGGACAAGAATACAGCTTTCCTTCATTCCTTAAATTCTTTAATCATACAGACTAAGCATTCTTACATGCAAGGATAGGATTTCTGCTGGGTTATGGAAATTCCTGATGAAAAATCTTTAATTAACAATGGGTTTGTTCACTCCATGTAAAATCTACGTGAAATTGCTAGAACTACTCAAAGAGAAAGTTAATATTCATTGTGAATATTTGCAACAATCCAAACCTATGTTTCATACCAGATTATACTGAGGTTTTTCTTCTGGAAAAGTTAACTTTCACGTATGCTCTTCAAAAGCAGTATTGTATCTCGAATCACTAGATCTGAAGCTGGGATTTTTGTTTATCATTCTATGCACTATTAAAGAAAAATACTCATATGGCCTTTAGTCATTTATTACCTATATATTAACTACATAGAGTATTACCTATATAAATGCTTTAGAATGTTTACTGAGATTTCAGGGACTAAGGTATACATTTTTTAAGTGTTATACTCAATACCATACTATTATTAAGCCCAGTCTATTTTTTCAAAGATGTAGATACTGAAATGTTGAACAATATGATGAAATAATTTTATGATTACTTGCTGTCCCTAACAAAGCTTTGACTGAGATATGTAAAAGTAGCATTAGATTGAGAGTTCCTAAATCCAAAAAGCCCTCTATTTTGTTGAATTAATGTAGAGAACAAATAGCGATTCCACTAATTAGACATTGCAAGAGGTTGCTTAAAACTTTGTTAAATCTTAATAACCTCCAGTTTAGACACTAAAATATGGACACCTAAATGTAGCTGCCTTAATCTGGAGTAAAATCTCATCCCTCATATTCCCATCTTTGTAGACCTCCACTTTTGAAGGCTTTTAAGTATACCTGTCTATAAACATTTCAAAGAAATGGAATATTAATTGTATCATTTCAACATAAGTAAAGAAGAGTACCTTTGAATTGGAAAATAAAATATATCTAATAGTATTGATTTGCCTGTAATTTTTTTTTTTAAGTCAAATACAAATAATAGGACATAATTAGGAAACAGTCCAGTTATGATGACTCATTAGGTACTGTGAAGAGGGGTATTTTGCACTGATACATAATAACATGAAATACACAAAGCAAAACATATATATAAACAACCTTAACAATGAAAATCTGTAATTTTAAAGAGCATTCAAATATTTTCCTGAAGCCAAGTGTGTATTTGCAATAATGAGAATATTTCTCTAAAACTACAATATTTTTCACTCAAAAAAGTGTAATTCCGTACCTGTAATTAGTTCCATAATTCTAGAATAATGTAATAACAGAAATCCTTAGCAGTTCTTCTTTTTTTAAATTTTCTGTATTTAACTAAAGATTTTTTTAGCTGAAATTCAAAGAAAGTGACTTTTTTTCTGGATTGCTAAGTGTACTTTGAATCCAGCTGAAATTTTAGCAGCGTATAAGTTTTCCAAGTTAAACAGTCCTCATTTAGGTGGACTTTGTATTACTTGTGTGCATAAATCCAGAACAAATCAAATAAAAACAATACAAAACTCAGTCTTTGGCGCTTTTTTAATTATATATTTTCCTTATATGGTTTTGTTTGTTTGTGTTTTGATCTATTTGGCTACACTTAACAATGACAAAGAGTGACTAATTGCACTTAGAAAACAATATGTGGCTGGGCCATAATCAGCTGCATTTAAGAATTTCATTTTGGCTCTGAGATTAATTTCTGTAAGGCAATCAGAACTCACAGTAAACTGTCTATCTAACCGTATGAATTATAATTCTCTATTTGCTTTCTGGAAACAAATAAGAAATACTACGAAGCTGATGAGGATGGTTTAGTCTAACACATACCTATCAGGAGTTCCATTTTGCATTCCTGATATATTTGCTGCTCTGTTTACAGAGTTGATGGTCTACTCTCTTCATACTGATGACACTTACCTAGTCTTGAATGGTCTATGTACAGATAGACAAAGGGCAAGTCAGTCTCCTTACCGTCTCAGAATTAAGGGGATTTGGTCTGAAAGAAACAACATATCGTATCAGTTTTTTCTGATGTGTGGAGGTTTTGTCATGTTAACTTCAAGCAACAAACACAGAATACCCGCTTTCAAAATCTTATGTGACATCTCCATTGTTTTCAGCCCAGTGGTCACTAGATTTAGTCACTGACCTACCCCATTATTCATATTGTGATGAATACTCACAGATATGGTGACTTCATCTGAATAGTTGGAATGGTAGTAGTTGATTGTATTTATATTATTTTGCTACTAGTATTTTGTTTTTATTTTTCATTTCATTTTTTTAGAGATGTGCTCAATTCTCACATCAACTACTATTATTTAATCACAGAATCACAGAATTGTATAGGTTGGAAAAGACCTTTAAGATCACCGAGTCCAACCATAAACCTAACACTACCAAGACCACCACCATTCCATGTCCCTAAGCACCTCAGCCAAACCTCCTTTAAATACCTCCAGGGATGGCGACTCAACCACTTCCCTGGGCAGCCTGTTCCAATGCTTGATAACCCTTTCAGTGAAGAAAAATTTCCTAATATCCAGTCTAAACCTCCCCTGGCGCAACTTGAGGCCATTTCCTCTCATCCTATCACTTGTTACCTGGGAGAAGAGACCGACCCCCACCTCTCTACAACCTCCTTTCAGGTAGTTGGAGAGAGCAATAAGGTCTCCCCTCAGCCTCCTTTTCTCCAGGCTAAACAACCCCAGATCCCTCAGCCGCTCCTCATAAGACTTCTGCTCCAGACCCTTCACCAGCTTCATTGCCCTTCTCTGCACAAGCTCCAGCACCTCAATGTCTCTCTTGTAGTGGGGGGCCCAAAACTGAACACAGGATTCGAAGTGCAGCCTCACTAGTACCGAGTACAGGGGCACGATCACTTCCCTAGTCCTGTTGGCCATGCTATTTTTGATACAAGCCAGGATGCCATTGGCTTTCTTGGCCACCTGGGCACACTGCTGGCTCATATTCAGGTGGCTGTCAACCAACACCCCCAGGTCCTTCTCTGCCAGGCAGCTTTCCAGCCACTCTTCCCCAAGCCTGTAGCGTTGCATGGGGTTGCTGTGACCCAAGTGCAGGACCTTGCACTTGGCCTTGTTGAACCCCATACAATTGACCTCGGCCCATCGATCCAGCCTGTCCAGGTCCCTTTGCAGAGCCTTCCTACACTCCAGCAGATCAACACTCCCACACAACTTGGTGTCGTCTGCAAACTTACTGAGGGTGCACTCGATCCCTTCGTCCAGATCATTGATAAAGATATTAAACAGAACTGGCCCCAACACAGAGCCCTGGGGAACACCGCTTGTGACCGGCCGCCAATTGGAGTAAACTCCATTCACCACCACTCTTTGGGCCCAGCCGTCCAGCCAGTTCTTTACCCAGCGAAGAGTACACCCGTCCAAGCCATGAGCAGCCAGTTTCTCCAGGAGAATGTTGTGGGAAACCCTGTCAAAGGCTTTACTGAAGTCTAGATAGACAACATCCACAGCCTTTCCCTCATCCACTAGGCGGGTCACCTTGTCGTAGAAGGAGATCAGGTTGGTCAAGCAGGACCTGCCTTTCCTGAACCCATGCTGGCTGGGCCTGATCCCTTGGTTATTCTCTACATGCCGTGTGATAGCACTCAGGATGATCTGCTCAAATTTAAGCAAGGATGCAACATGCTACAGTTTCCAAATACATTGTGTATATTCAGCAGCCTCCGTGTCACCTAAAAATTCTGATTAGCATCTGTTTCATTAAAAGTGCACACATATTTCCAATCCATTGCATACTTACAGTGTAATATCCTTTTTTGCAATAATATTAATTGAATAATAATAATAATTTTTAATTTATTAATTGCAACTAATAAGCACTGACAACTAGTTAGTTTCTTTAACTATTTCATCAGCTTAAATATGTTCTGTCTTGGCAAATTTGTAATTTTTGATGTTCAAAGATCCTAGAAGATAATCCTAGAAACTAGTCTGATGATGTTTATGAGATCTGATTCTTAGTTTCTAAGGTTCTTGCAATTTCTTGTGTTAGATCACCTTGTTTTGGCTTTGTAATCTTATTTAGTGTATAATAGGATAGTTTTTGTCTCTTCTAGCAGCAACCGATTTGAGCTACATGTGCTGTTACTTATATTAATTCATTGAGCTAGGTAAGTCCATTAATAAAAATAAACTTTACAGATGAAGGGGATATTTTTCATGTCTGAAATATATGCATCAAAAGAAAGATTTCAAGTGATTTTTTCTTCATGCATATATATTTTTTCGTATCTATAGATAGATAGACATCTAGATACATACTCTTCCTTTTGGTAAGCATTTTTGTTGAGCAAAGTTGTGCATATCCTGTTGGGATGGACATATATATAGTACTCTGAAAAAGTGTCTTGATGACACATAGTTCTTTGATTTCTGATTCACGAAATTCACTTACTGATTTGATTTATTTCTGTCTTCAGACAAGGATGCACACAAATTTCAGCTCAATGTCTGGCTGGGATACTTTCTGATTAACCTCTCTTTTATCCATTTGTCCAAAATAAACTAACTTTGCAGGCAAAAAGGTAGCAATTCTGTATGATACTTGTGAAGGACACTGAATTTAGAATATTGTGAAATTCAATATAATGATAGGATAAAAGGCACCGCATGTCCCTATTTCATTTGGTAGTTTTTGGCTTATTTAAAAAGACAAAAAGTGGATTGTTTCACATGCCCAAGTGACTTATGAAAGGCATGCATTATAACCCAAAATTTGACATAATAAGGCACTTAAATCTATTTGAAAATAGAAGGTGTTTGGACTGACTTCTTTGCATTAATCTAACACATTCAAAAATTACAACGTCTACATACAGAGGTTTTGATAGCCATGCTGTAAAAAAGTTTAGCTGAACTGATATCACAACTTCAGAAAAAAATTGCTACAGTGATCTTAGCAATCAATAAGCAAATTTCAACACAGAGGCAGGAATGGTTCAGTAGGGGTTGATCTAACAGAAACATGTGAATTCTAAAAGTCACTAAAGCTGTTAAAAATAATGAGGATTTCATGTGGCCTATCAGTCATCCCAATGAAGAAAATAATGTGTATTTCCAAACTAGTGTTAATCATATCTTTTAGCCTTTTTAGAAAGTCTTCCTATAAATACTTTGAGCATTTCTGAGACCTGTATACATTGATATTAGAGACATGTGTCACAAGAAAGGATTTAAGTTTAAAAAAATAAGGCAAAGGTCACTTAGAAATATAGGAAAAGATAAATTATATATATATAATTTATAATAGAATTATATATATACATAATATATAGAGGATATATTAGATTATAGAAGATTACAATAGAATCATATATATAATAGAATTATAATATATAACAATTATAAAATATCAAATCTATGAGTTATTCTTCTAATAGGTAATGTTAGTCATATAACATTTTTTCTCTTCTTACACAGAAGGTTTAATCAGGTAAGTAGCATGACTAAAGAATTTAAAAGTTTAAACTATAATATTTCCAGTCAATGTATTTGTTAAATATCCATATATGGGAAGATGAACTCATAAATTCTAAGGTTATAAGTCTATAGGTTATGAAGAGTGGGATTGAATATATGAGATGTCTAACTTAAACCTGAGTGTCTCAGAATATATATATATATCTCCTCTTTGCCTGCATAAGCAGGTCTACTGAGTTCAGTGGGGTTACATAAGCATGAATCCATTGTACTTAATATCTGTGAATAAATTTGCTCATTAATGGTACATTTGCTAACATTCCTCAGGGTTTTTTTTTTAAAGCTTAAAGTAAAAAGGAGAACACTTGCTTTAAATAGCAAAAAATACTGTTTTGTAAATGCTGAAAAATACTAATAATTTTATTAATAATAATATCTGCCTCTGTCCTGGTTTCGTCTGGGATAGAGTTAATTTTCTTCTTAGTAGCTGGTATAGTGCTGTGTTTTGGATTTTAGTATGAGATTAATATTGATAACACGCTGATGTTTTGGCTGTTGCTAAGCGGTGTTTACACTGGTCAAGGACTTTTCAGCTTCCCATGCTCTGCCAGGTGCACAAGGAGTTGGGAGGGGGCACAGCCAGGACAGCTGATCCAAAATGACCAAAGGGCTATTCCATACCATATGACATCATGCTCAGTACAGAAACTGGGGGGAGTTGGCCGGTGGGTAGTGATCGCTGCTCGGGGACTGGCTGGGCATCAGTCGGCAGGTGGTGAGCAGTTGTATCACTGTTTTGTTTTTTTCCTGGGTTTTGTTCCTCTCTTGCTCTATTGTTGTTTTCCTTGTCATTACAATTTATTATTATTATTTTGTTCCAATGATTACACTATTCTTATCTCAACCCACAAGTTTTCTCCCTTTTGCTCTTCCGATTCTCTCCCCCATCCCACCAGGGGAGGAGGGTGAGTGAGCAGCTGTGTGGTACTGAATTGCCAACTGAGGCTAAACCACAACAGTCTCACATAAAGTCATACTCAAATTAAAAATAAAAGAATTTAAACAATTTGTGAAACAAAAATTATTTTATTTTTAAAGCTTTACAGGGTTTTTATTTTAGGGAATGGCTCCTCTGTCTGAATACAAATAATATTCTTTTGATTTCAAATTTCCCTGGACGCACTCACTTATAAATCTTATAAAAATAAGCCATGGAAGTAGTCTACCTGCATTCTACTATCTTTATGTATTATAAAAATAGAAATTAATTGTTATGTTAAGTGATTTGTTATGATAGTACTTCATTAGTGGCTTGAAAAGCGATGAATGTAATCTCGTAAAATTAGTAGCATCACATGCGGTGCAAATGTGCATACGTATATGTGAAGTCATATGTATCTAGATACAACTACATACATCAGGAATTATAGCCTGTGATGTCTGTGTTCAGAATACTCACCAATCAGGGCAGTTTCAATTTTTAAAACAAAACTTCAAATAATTCTGCCACATTATCACTACATAACACTACTACAGCCAGAACTTTTGCATCTTCAACACTCATATCCTACACTAGCTGTGAGCATACAATACCTTGTTTCTGATATAATGCAGGTAGCACTAATGACCAGTGCCCTTGGCAGTCCTTAGTTGCCAAGGGAGGTGATCAGGCTTGAGAGCTCTTCTGTGACAGAAGTCAACACGGAAGTGGGCCTCTCTTCCTTCCTCTTTCCTCCATCAACCTTTGTGATCTATGCTTCTCACCCTACCTCCCAAAAAACAGAGGATCTCATCAGCTTCTGATGAGTTTCTTGTTTTTAGTTTCCATCTTGTGTGTTCAAGGATGTTCTGCCTGTTTGCAGTCCCTTGTGCTTATCTTGTTCTTTGCTCTTCAACTTGCAAATTCTGCTACTTTGGTTATTGTTTACATTTTTCCCACACATCCAAAGAGCAACTCCAATGCCTTTGTTTGCCCTTTTGATCATTGCTTTGCTTACATATATATGTAAAATGCATATATGTATTGTGTTAGCCTATGCCTTCCCAGTGTTACAAAATGATTATACATGCTGTTGCTAACACTATTTTGATATGCTTATATTTGATATCAAGGTAAGCTAATACCAACTGTATCTTGATTAATGCACTTATAATTTATAAGTGTCATAAGTTTCTGCTTTGGCTATGCATGGAACTGAAAGGCCAGAGGTTTAAAGGTGCTAAGTGCTCACAATGAAGTAACAAGATATGATGTTATTCTATTAAAATCAAGACCCAAGAGTGTAATGCCTTGCCCTGTAAACTGGGTAAATGAGGACAGATAATTTCCTGAAAATTGAATTAGTGATCATTAGCACCTTCATAAGACCACTTATCTTGATTTATGCATGTCTACTGAACTATGGGTTTCCTGCCTTGCAAGTATCAAATTATTTTAACTTTAGTGGAAATGTGTTTGTTGAATGACAATATTCAGCCTTCTCAATTCAAAGCATTATTTTGACATAATAAAAACCTTTGATAGCATATAGATGTCTAAATCTGAGCTAATCAACCAAGGCAGATTTTCTAAGAGACAGGAAGCTTCAGAGGAAATAATTGTTCATATTGAATATGTAATATTATTCATATCAAATACTTTCTGGAAGTGTCTGTTAGGGAAACTCCACTGACTAAACATAAGCATCTAGTGCCATTTAAGATATCTTAGGATTTTTTGAGATACCTATGCAGGACCTGCAGATTTGAAACATGATGTATGGGAAAATCATACTTTCTGAAACAACAATTTGAAGTCAGTAAGGATACTTCAGGGTGCATAAAATGACACTAGAGACATGTTTTGGTGCATGAGTTGCTTTTCTCAAAGCTAGAATCAGTTCCCCATACAAAGATATCTTTTATTCCTTGAGTCTTTATCCTATACCATTCACTTCAGCTTCACTCCAGAAGTGCACGAGTCTCCCATAAGTCCTGTGGCATAATTGACCATTTCATACGGGTACCTCAGATATTCTACTGCACCACAAAGGTCCCTGGAACTGTCATTTGTTTTCTGTGTACAATTCAGCTGATCCTTAAGTAACTAGATAAAACTTGTATGACTAATTATATGTGACTACAATAGAGAAGGTGAATATCAGGTGAATCAAGGATATTCACATTTTACAAGTAGAAGAAATATTTCGGAATAATTTCCTAAACAAAAAACTATTAATAATGCTATCAATAAAATATAATACTATTAATAAAACTATTTGAATTTGCTTAGTTGAACCGTGGATCTACAGAAAAATCTCTAATATTTAGCCTTACTGCACATTTCTTCAGTGTACCAATTATAAACAGGCCCTTTACTTAATATTTAGGAGAAAGAAAACCCATAACATTCCTGCTTTGTTTATAAAACCTTTTGTACAAAATAAAAAAAAAATACACTAATAGAAAAAATCTACACCAATAGGAGATAGGACACAACAGAGAGAAGACTTGAATACAACCAAATACTAAAATGACACCTTTTCATTATCTAGTAGATTTTATTTACTTTTTCACTTGAAAAGGACATACACAGGCAACTCACAGCAAAATTCACACAGTGTTCTAAAATGAAATAAGAAAATATTTTTAAAAGGCTTTGCTGATTTACTGCATATGCTTGAAATACAGGCAATAAACTCAATTCTGAAGCAAAGAGGAGAATTAAGAAAGGTAAAATTTTATTTAATATTTGGCCACAACTGAAATACATCTTGATGTCTTGGGGAGCAAGCTATAAATGGGTAGGACTGAAGCAGAAGCTGATATCTGTGGCATTCTTCCCTCATTTACCCTTCATAATCATGTTTCATTATTAACTTACTTTTTTAAAAATTCTTTTAATATTCTTATAAAAGTTTTATTTTTTTAGAAAAGGAGCAAGCCAATTTTCACTACAGCCTCTAAAACACTGCTGCTGTCAACAGAAAGAAAACCACATAGCAAAAGACAGCTCTAAACTTTGTTACGTTTCTCTAGAGATTTTCATGAAACAATTTTGCTCTCCAGATGTGTCTGACAATAGCTATAAGATCTACTTTTTCAGGAACAGGGCTTAAATGTCTCACTGCGGTTTCTCTAATTTGAGTTTTACATGCCTTACAAGATCTCCTATTGTGAAAAAAATAGGAGAAAATTCTGAAATTTAGTATTCTGAACTTCAAGGAAATAGTTCAAAGTATATTTCCTTCAGAGTGTATTTGAGGCTCAAAACATAGGTATCTAGTAAATATCTGAGATTCTCTAGAGCATATTGTTTAGTTTTTGTCTGTCATTCAACAAGACCACAATTCTCAAAGATTCTAGGTTACTTCTGCCCATCCTGTAATCCCAAATAGCCTAAAGCATCTCAGATGAATGGGCAATAGAATAGAAACCAAGGAAACTACAGGCCAATCGGAGGTCACATGTAAAAACATAACAGAATCAGACCTGAACTAGTCAGCATATTTTGAAATGCAGATTTGAACCCAAAGATTATTGGTTTTGCTTTTTCTAATTGGTTTAACCTAGAAATCCTTCATAATGAAGGGAAACTGTAGATAAGAAAACAAACTAAAATTCCATGTGGTGTACAGTATAACTGGTGTTACCTGATCAGAAAGAATGAACTCTTTAAGCACTGTTTACTTCACTTAAACCTAATGTAATGAAGTGACAGATGACATTATATGATTTTTTCACAACTGTGATGCCAGAAAACAGTCTGCAGGCACAATACAGCCACATCATGCAGAGTAGGGACTGACTGAGCAAAAGAAAGAGATGTGGAACAAGAAAAATAATACTACAGCACTGCAATAGGCTCAGCACCTAATACTTTTGGGACTGTGGTACTTCACCAGTATAATGGTACCAGTAGATGATTCTTCAGCGAAAAAAATAAAAAAAAGATGGGAAGTTTTTAAAGAAAGAAACAGAAAGTGACAATAAAAAAGATAATTAAAAAAACTGTTCTATACTCAGAAACTGTGGATCTATAGTAGTCGGAACAAACAAAAAGAGTAATCAGCAATAAAAAAATGGAATGGAATGGAATGGAATGGAATGGAATGGAATGGAATAGAATAGAATAGAATAGAATAGAATAGAATAGAATAGAATAGAATAGAATAGAATAGAATAAAATATCCCAAGTTGGAAAGGACCCACAAGGATCACCGATTTACCATTGTTGTGGTTTAGTCCAGCAGGCAGCTAAACACCACACAGCCATTCGCTAACTCCCCCACACTGTGGAAACGGGGAGAGAATCGGAAAAAAAGGTAAAACACATGGGTTGATATAAAGGTGGTTTATAGATAAAGCAAAAGCTACACATGCAAACAAAGCAAAACAAGGAATTCATTCACTACTTCCCATGGGCAGGCAGGTGTTCAGCCATCTCCAGGAAAGCAGGGCTCCATCACACATAATGGTTACTTGGGAAGACAAATGCCATCACTCTGAACACATCCGCACATTCCTTCTTCTACCCTCAGCTTTATAGGCTGAGAATGACATCATATGGTATGGGATATCCCTTTGGTCAGTTGGGGTCAGCTGTCCCAGCTGTGTTCCCTCCTCACTTCTTGTGCAGCCCCAGCCTACTTGCTGTTGGCGTGGTGTGAGAAGCAGAAAAGGGAGGTGTTGGGGGTGTTGGTTGACAGCCAGCTGAATATGAGCCAGCAGTGTGCCCAGGTGGCCAAGAAAGCCAATGGCATCCTGGCTTGTATCAAAAATAGCGTGGCCAGCAGGACTAGGGAAGTGATCGGCCCCCTGTACTCGGTACTAGTGAGGCCGCACCTCGAATACTGTGTTCAGTTTTGGGCCCCCCACTACAAGAGGGACATTGAGGTGCTGGAGCGTGTGCAGAGAAGGGCAATGAAGCTGGTGAAGGGTCTGGAGCACAATTCTTATGAGGAGCGGCTGAGGGAACTGAGGTTGTTTAGCCTGGAGAAAAGGAGGCTGAGGGGAGACCTTATCGCTCTCTACAACTACCTGAAAGGAGGTTGTAGAGAGGTGGGGGTCGGTCTCTTCTCCCAAGTAACAAATGATAGGACGAGAGGAAATGGCCTCAAGTTGTGCCAGGGGAGGTTTAGACTGGATATTAGGAAATTTTTCTTCACTGAAATGGTCATCAAGCATTGGAACAGGCTGCCCAGGGAAGTGGTTGAGTCACCATCCCTGGAGGTATTTAAAAGACATTTGGATGAGGTGCTTAGGGACATGGAATGGTGGTGGTCTTGGTAGTGTTAGGTTTACGGTTGGACTCGATGATCTTAAAGATCTTCTCCAACCTATACGATTCTGTGATTCTGTGATTCTGTGATATGAGAAGCAGAAAAGGCCTTGACTCTGTGTAAGCACTGCTCAGCAGTAACTAAAACATCCCTGTGTTATCAACGCTGTTTTCAGCCCAAATCCAAAACATAGCCCCCTACTAGCTACCATGAAGAAAATTAACTCTCTCCCAGTCAAAACCAGCACAACCATACTCTTTTTTTGTTTTCCCATACTTTTTCTCTACCCTAAACTGGTCAGCCACTATATTTAATAAGGCTTTATGATGTTATGGGTGTTCCACTGTTGTCTAGGTTATTTTCATTCTCTCTTTCTCAGCCTTTACTTTCAATATTTCCACAGAAGAAATAATACTTCCACGGTAAGCATTATAGCTATATAAGAAAAAATTTTCCCATCTGTCAGGTCTAAGTATCAAATCAACCTTAGTTTGACAGCACTTTAAGCTGAGTTTCAGGTACCAACTTTCCACCCTGGCAAGGGTCTTGGAAGATATCTAAGCACCTAAGTTACGTTAACTTTTAAAATGCTTCTTACGTATCATCAGGTTTTCAATTTAAGTATTGAATTTATTCCTTGACTCAAAAAAATCCTGGTTGAAGTTTGCATGAAGGTAATGTCTTTCTCCAAACAATTTTGATTTACTTTATTCTACTTTTTGGGGGGGAAAGGGAATATGCTGTTGGAAAATTACTGGGGGGGGGGATTTTGGGGGGTTTTGTTTGTTTGTTTTTGGTTTTGTTTTTGTTTCTGTTTTATGGCAACATTGTAGGCCTCAATAGCTAATGACAAGGAAATGTACTTCTGTAATTCTTGAGAAAAATTAAAGAATGTGAGATGCTTTCTGGAGCATTTTGGAGTTCAGGAACTGGTAATATTCACATGTCTACATGTGAACTATTGAAATTATAGCTTACTGACACCCGAGTGCGGCTTTTCTTTAAAGGCTTATTGAAGACATAAATACAGGACAAATGTTTCATCTTCAGACATGGAAGCATAAAGAAATCAAATTACAGCACAGATGAGTAAGAGCTTCTTTTCCTAACACTACCATGAATAATTTTCCAATGTTGTAAATGCAATTTGAATCAAATGGTTTTAGTATGGTGCAGAAATCATTTGACATAATTGCACTGCACTAAATTGAAATTAATTTTAGAAAATTTGGGAGCAGAATCTCTGAATGCCTTAAGCCCCTACTGTACAAAAGAAAAGAAGTACAAAGTTATCTTTAAGGTATATTAAAGATGCAGCTGAGGATAAATTGTGATGGAAAAGAATCTACAGGTGCCACTGTAAAGAGTTCCATGGTCACTCATTCTCTTTTCTTTCTGCTCACATATGGAGAAAAGCAAAGAAAAGCAAAGCTCATATTGTACAAGAACCTCTACTAATAAGGTATCCATCTGGAGTCAGAAATAAGCAACTCAAACTCCTTTAATTTGCATATCACTTGCCTTAGTTTTTGCCTGTCCGTAGAAATGAAGAACAGAAAGATATCTATACGGCATTCCTTATTTGTTAATCAAGTATTCGTAATTATTTACATATACATTTATATTTTTTTCATAATATATATGTATTATGCTCAGACTTTTTTTTCCAGATTCATGCTATGTAAGTCACTTTGGGCCCATAAATGAAGATCAGTGTGTGTTTACACTGTCCTTTACCTCACTCCCTATTTAGGCTGAGATACCTGACTATTTTCGCAGCATGAATGCCAGTTAACTGCTGTTTGGAAATTTGCCATCTGGCTCCTGACACTGAGAATTGGGGGCAGAATTGGAAAGATTACTTTTTTCATCATGTATTTTAGTATTTAAATACACTGGAACAAGTTTTACTCTCGTTATCTAGGATATATCCTAAAATTATCCCAGCAGGCCTCCAATAGACTATTTGCTATTCCCTTGGTGTAGAGACTGGCAGTGTTTTTATGAAAACACCTCCTTGGCAGTCTGCAACATTGTCCTCACATTATTTTGGACACTTGTTTCCTAAAGTAAACAATAATAATAACAAGGACTCCGTATCATGGCACACAAATAATACTTGAACTGAGTAGTATGTAACATAGATGCATCAAGCACTCGCTAAGTGATTTAGTCTAACTGGAAAAGACATAGAATCATAGAATTGTTTAGGTTGGAAAAGACCTTTAAGATCATCAAGTCCAACTGTTAATCTAGCACTGCCAAGTCCACCACTAAACCATGTCCCTCAGCACCGCATCTACACATCTTTTGAATATCTCCAGGGATGGTGAATCAACCACTTCCCTGGGCAGCCTGTTCCAATGCTGGACAACCCTTTCGGTGAAGACATTTTTCGTAATATCAAATCTAAACCTCCCCTGGTGCAACTTGAGGCTATTTCCTCTCATCCTATGGCTTGCTACTTGGGAGAAAAGACTGACACCCATGTCACTACAACCTCCTTTCAGGTAGTTGTAGAGAGCAATAAGGCCTCCCCTCAGCCTCCTTTTCTCTAGACTAACAACCCCAGTTCCCTCAGCCGCTCCTCATAAGACTTGTGCTCCAGACCCTTCACCACCTCCGTTGCCCTTCTTTGGAAACACTCAAGCACCTCAATGTCTTTTTTATAGTGAGGGGCCCAAAACTGAAGACAGTATTTGAGGCGCGGCCTCACCAGTGCCAAGTACAGGGGCACGATCACTTCCCTACTCCTGCTGGCCACGCTATTTTTGATACAAGCCAGGATGCCATTGGTCTTCTTGGCTACCTGGGCATACTGCTGGCTCAGCTTTCCAGCCACTCTTCCCCAAGCCTGTAGCATTGCATGGGGTTGTTGTGACCCAAGTGCAGGATGTTGCACTTCACCTTGCTGAACCTCATACAGCTGATATCGGCCCATTTATCCAGCCTGTCCGGATCCCTCAGTAGATCCTTCCTACCATCAAGCAGATTAGCACTCCTGCCCAACTTCGTGTTGTCTGCAAACTTACTGAGGATGCACTCAATCCCTTCATCCAGATCATTAATAAAGACATTAAACAGAACTGGCCCCAATACTGAGCCCTAGGGAACACCTCTTGTGATCAGCTGCCAACTAGACTTAACTCCATTCACCACAACTCTTTGGGCCCGGCCATCCAGCCAGTTTTTTACCCAACGAAGAGTACGCCCATCCAAGCCATGAGCAGCCAGTTTCTCCAGGTGAATGCTGTGGGAGACAGTGTCAAAGGCTTTACTAAAGTCTAGGTAAAAAACATCCACAGCCTTTCCCTTGTCCACTAGGTGGGTCACTTTGTCACAGAAGGAGGTCAGGTTAGTCAAGCAGGACCTGCCTTTCATGATCCCATGATAACTGGGCCGGATCACCTAGTTGTCCTGTACGTGGCATGTGATGGTAGTCAGGATGATCTGCTCCATAACCTTCCCTGGTACCAAGGTCAGACTAACTGGCCTGTAGTTCCCTGGATCCTCCTTCCTCCTTCCAGCCCTTCCTGTAGATGGGCGTCACATTTGCTAACTTCCAGTCAACTGGGACTTCCCTGGTTAGCTGGGACTGCTGATAAATGATTGAAAGTGACTTGGTGAGCATTTCTGCCAGCTCCCTCAGTGCCCTGGGGTGGATCCCATCTGGCCCCATAGACTTGTGAATGTCTAAGTGGTGTAGCAGGTTGCTAACCATTTCCCCTTGGATTATGGGGCCTTCATTCTGCTCCCCATCCCTGTCTTCCACCTGAGGGGGCTGGGTACGCCAAGATCAACTGGTCTTACTACTAAAGGCTGAGGCAAAGAAAGCATTAAGTATCTCAGCCTTTTCCTCATCCTTTGTCACTGTGTTTCCCCCCGCATGCAATAAAGGATGGAGAATCTCCTTAGCCCTCCTGTTGTTGCTAGTGTCTTTCTAGAAACATATTTTATTGTCTTTTACTGCAGTAGCCAGATTAAGTTCTAGTTGGGCTTTGGCCCTTCTAATTTTCTCCCTGCATAACCTCATGACATCCTTGTAGTCCTCCTGAGTTGCCTGCCCCTTCTTCCAAGGGTCATAAACTCTCCTTTTTTTATGAGTTCCAGCCAAAGTTCTCTGTTCAGCCAAGCCGGTGGTCTTCCCTGCTGGCTCATCTTTCAGCACATGGGGATAGCCTGCTCCTATGCCTTTAAGATTTCCTTCTTGAAGAATGTCCAGCCTTCCTGGACTCCTTTGCCCTTCAGGACTGCCTCCCAGGGGACTCTGTCAACCACGCTCCTAAACAGGCCAAGGTCTGCCCTCTGGAAGTCCAAGGTAGCAGTTCTGCTGACCCCCCTCCCTACTTCTCCAAGAATCAAAAACTATCATTTCATGATTGCTATGCCCAAGACAGCCTCCAACCATCACATCACCCACAAGTCCTTCTCTGTTCACAAACAACTTGTCCAGCAGGGCACCTTCCCTAGTTGGCTCACTCACCAGCTGTGTCAGGAATTTATCTTCCACACACTCCAGGAACCTCCTAGACTGTTTCCTCTCTGCTGTATGTATTTCCAGCAGACATCTAATAAGTTGAAGTCCCCCACGAGGACAAGGGCTAGCGATTGTGAGACTTCTCCCAGCTGCTTATAAAATATAAGAACATAAGCCAGTCTGTTCCAATTGGCCTGGAACTGGCCCCCTGTTTGATTCCCAAAGCAGAGTAACCATCTTTGGAGACACAGAATTAGGCATGTCAACGTATTAGAGAGGCATCTAAGCTCCAGCTGCAGTCAATGGAGACCAAGTAAGTATTATCTCTGCAGCCTAGAGACCTGTTCAGCTCGCCCTAATATACACAGCTCTGATCAGCTCCCCAGACTTCACTGAGACCACTAATGGGAGCTTAGATGCCTCATTCACATGTGGTCCTTTAAACTTAAATACATACAGTTTGGAGTTTTGTGTTAAAGCTTTCATCTTTCAGGCACTTTTCTGTGGTCATCCATGCAGTTTCACTGTCCACATGGGTTGCCATCTTCTTTCTCTCCTGTGACAGAGAGACTTCCATCGTTCACTGCCTGAGCACTGTTCACAGAAAGCATGGGCAAAGAGCAGATAACAACAAGAAGTATAAAAAAAACCCATCCTGTTTTGGGAGAGAAGAAAATTCAGAGGTATGAGCACAAACCTATGTCACATCATTTGTCACCAACACTGGAAGACAGGCCATGAGCAGTTTTATTTCATTTAGTAGTATAGATGCAATTTCTGGATACATCTTTGCTGGCTTGAATTGGACATCTGACCATCCATGCAATTCAGCTGTGAGATTACCCGCTTTTTGGGCTATGCTCTTTATAAGACATATCTGTTAAAAGCTTTAAGCAAAGTCTGCCTTAAATCTAACAAATATTTGATTTCAGGGCCCTGATTCTTGGTCTTCTTTTTTTTTTTTGGGGGGGGGGGAATATAAACACAGTGATAGAATCCCTGTATATTCACTGGAAAAACACAGGCATTTTGAGTGGACTACTGGGATATTCAGCTAGCTTATTTACCCTTTGGAAAGGCTTTTACTTTGCCACCAAAAAAAGGGGGAGCTTAGGGCATATTCCCTTGCAAATTATGCATCCTAGTTAAATGTTAAAAATTCAGTGGAATAAATAGGAACCACAGTTCCTTCACTGAGAAGCTATCAATGTCCACACACAGAAAATATGATACTCATGTGATCTTTTCTTTATCTTATTAATTGTATATGGTATTACATGGAAATGTTAAAGAATAAGTTCCTTTGCTGAATCTTCCCTGCACTTCTGTGAGCATGGTTTTAAACTTTTTGAAGTCTGCTGCTAGGAAGGCAACATGTTTCAGTGTTTTAGTGACACTACGAGGCAAGAGATAATGAGAAAGTGTTTAATTTACAACTTAGATGCACTGAACACAGAAAAGATTTTTTAAGTGTCAGTACACTTTCTTTTCTGACAGAGAACAGAGTATAGTAGTCAATCTTTTGTATTTTGCAGGACTTGTATCTCCATAACTTAAATAATTTTGTATGTATGTGAGGTCCAGAGTCTAGTTTATTTTAGGAAAACTAGTTTGGTTTTTGTTGGGTTATTTAAGTGAGCCACCTGTCGCATGCATAATTCATTTCAGTACTGCAACGTCTAATAATAAATGAACACATAAAATACAGTTGTTTAGTTAAAACTCATATGCCTTTGCTAAAACTTGACACTCACTACTTTTATCCATCGTAGACCTGTCTTGTACTTAAGTAGAATAGTTTCACTTGCTGTGACCATTAGAATATATATTTAAGCAAATACTTTGACATTGTCAGTAGAAAAGCCCAAAGGTTTGAAATGTCTATTTTACTTTATTGAAAGATAATGTTTTAAGAATGTGAACATTCAAACAATTGAAAAAAATTTTAATAAGGTATAATTTATCATTATGAAAGCATATTCTATGGAGTATAAGTAATCAAATGTTTCTAGAAACATAATCATTTTCAATCAGGCAAATTGAACCACTATTTCTTGTGAATTATTAATGCAATATTGTTTTATTGATGCTTTAAATAATTAGACTGAGAACTTAATTTAAATTCATATGTAGTATAATCTCTGCATTGTATACTGTATTACATTGTAATAACACACTGATATTTCTCATTACAGGAATAGAGGATCACTGATACTCTTTAACTTCAGCTCTTCATTTTAGTGTATCCTGAACAACCATCCTGATGAACCTCTTACTCTCTAATGACTTATTAGAAACCTGAAAAAAATTAAGATTTTGCATTAGATGTATGGACAGAGAGAGTAATTTTGCCTCTTTATAAAACTTTGGTGTGCCCACATCTTCTGATCTTTGCATTTCCAGAAGAAAACAAAGGAGTTCGGAAAAATGCAAAGGCAGTTAAAATAATCACGAGGATGAAATAACTGGTTTATATGAACACACCAAAACCACTGTGACTCGTAGAAATACGATAAGGGTTTATGATATCATGGAGATGATGAACAGGCTGAATGAAGAACAACTTTTTATACAATTACAAATTCTCAAGAAGCATACCCTTATGTGTTGGGTTATTTTTTTTCCCTCCGTGTTCTTTGTACTGCTTTCCATACCTTAATATCCAAGCAGAAGACTCATTTGTTTACACCTAAACCAGTCACCCCAGTGTCCCCTTTCAGTCAAGCAAGAGAAATAAATGTACTTTAATTCTAGGCAGAAATTTATCTCATTTTGAAGGTTTTCTAAAAAAGTTCAAATGAATTACTAAAAGGTGCCTATTTGTCTATGAAGACAATTTAGTATAATAACCACAGATATAAACAATTACTATGTAAAGATCATAAATCAAGTAAGATGACTTGTCTTTTTGTCTTTGACACAAAATTTACACCCAATAGTCCACAAATGACTCAATTGTCAAACCTGTTGCAGCTTCATTTGACTTGAAGTCTTAAGACATTGATTTATTTCCTGCGTCTCATCACTCAGGAATAATACAAAGACTATGAAATAATGGGACACAGTATAGATAAAAGGGAGTAGCCCCTATCATGTAGAACTAAAAACCTGATAAAGTTTAGTATGTCTAGGAAAGCCTCATAAGGTTATGGTGCTCAGTAGATGATCTGTATTTCAATCAACATCCCATAATAATTTTTCCAGGGTCAATACTCCAGCAGACAGACAGTTCACTATTTCACATCATTAATACCAGATACAGGGAATGTTATTCTGCTTAAATGGTGAGCAAAACACGCAAGTACTTTCACTGTGAGAGTGAGGTGTGGAAACTGGAGAAAGGTATCTATCTCACACAGACCTCTTCTGTCAATAGGATCATGCTCAGATTTTCTTGAAAAGTATACAATTTACAGTCTTATCTCTTCTTTCTTTACAAGAAAGCCCCAGGTACAAGCCTTCTGAGTCTTAACAGAACTATTTCAAGAGCTATTTTAACATCCTGAGATATTCCTGAGTCTGGAGAATTCCCATCGTCCTGCCCTTGCCATATTAGAGGGCAAACCCCCTCTCTTCCTGTAGCTCTCTACTGTATTCTCTCTTATAATTTTCAGTAGGCAACTGCACTGACTTCTACACCTGCCTTTTCACCTCCCACACACAGTTTTAGCCCAGCAAAAAGCATTATTTAGCTGGACATAGTAATTGCAGCTCTTGCACTAAATGAGAGACAAAGACCGATGCCTGTCTCCAAGATGAAGTAGAACAGACTGGCTCATAATCACGCTATTTACAGCTATCCCCTTCTATAATAAACTTGTCCTAGAGGGAGATATTTGGAGCAGTGCAGGACAGAGGCAATGAGTGAGCTAACAGCATAGGGCTCCAGTGCTTGACCTGGCTCTTCACTCTCTTTTATTGATATACTTAGCATCAGGACTGCTCTGTGACAGGACTCAGGAGCTCCTTAAATCATTGCTCCTACTGACCTGGGGAAGGTCTGCAGCACACTCCATGTCCATTACTGTCTTCAGAGCACTCAGCTGTTACTTCAGATAGCCCTCTCAAAGAACAGATGTGATTAAAGAGCAATTTATCATATCCTGTGTAAAATATCTTAAATCAAATGAATCTGTAAGGGTGCTTAGAAGGAGAGTGTCTGCTCCTCTAAAGTTCTTGGTCAAAGGAGCCATAAATCAGAACATGCAGAGACAGACCTGACCGAGAAATGATAAGGAAGGTCATAATAAGAACAAACCTGGTCAGTGGCAGGAAGAGTATGAGGGATGTTAAAATGTTCATTTTTTCAGTTGGTAGGATAAAGAAAGGGAGGGAGAAACCAGATGGTCATTAAACATGTCCGGTTAACATTAATAAAGACAGTAACCAGAAACAAACCTGGTCAGTCACATTAGTTGATGGGCTATCAAGAGACTGCAGGCAAACTAGGACTTTGCAACTGATAAGGATGCAAACCTGAGGGTCCAGGGTGTTGGAGGAGGTTGGTGGGAGTGTGCAAACTGATGAGGTAATGTGCAAGGGAAGGGGGAGCAGGGAGGAACAAAGGAGGAATAGACAGAAAAGGATATAAAACAGGGCTGATGGCATGTTAATCAGAGCTGGTCAATACGCTTATCTGGCTGAACCCTGCACCTGATCAACGCAGCCTGTCCTGTCTTCTCATACCTTCTTATTAAATCTTTTCTTAACTCTGTGTCTGCATCATTTCACCCTCTATCCATGAGTGTGTTGAGTGCTGCAGGGACTCAGTGTGAGCTACTGGGGGGGACTGGCGTGAGGGGGCTGGGTGCCAGACCGGGAGTCAGACCGGGGGTGTGGGTGCCCCTGGCCTGTGGTGTAAGCTACTGGAGCCAGTGGGGTCTCAGCATCAGCTACTGGAGCCAGTGGGGGTCTTGGATGTCAGCCACTGGGGCAGGAACAGTTCCCAAAACCAGCTACTGCAGGAACCCGGGTGAGTGAGGCAAATGAGAGGCTCAGCAGCAGTGGCTGGAGTGGGACCGCCGGTCACAGCCTGTGTGCCTGGTGCTGGCTGATGGGGGCAAGTGTCTGTGTCTCCCCGAAACCAGGGGGAGAGCGTGTGTATTCACTGGCAAACTCCAAGCTGGACCAGCCAATGAATAGGAGGCCTGGGTTTGGGAAGGGGTATCAGGTGGGCAGAGGATCTGTGCTGGTATTTGGGGGGGAACCCACGAGTGTGGGGTGCTTGTGGGATGAGTGTGTGAGTGCTGTGTGTTTGCAGTGAGCACCAAGCTGGACCAGCCGGCGAGTCGGGGACCCATGGGGCGGGTGGCAGGGGCCAGGATCCAGGCAGGGGTGCCCAGCGGGTAGAGGGGCCTTGACAACACTGGGGGGATCCACAAACGTGCGTGTGCTTGTGAACCTGAAGAATGTGGTGTGTGTGCTGCACTACTCACCTTCTGCCTCTGCCAGCCCAAGAGGACGAGAGGACGTGGCTGTCTGGGCTTGTGTCTGGTGTGAGTCCTATATGTGTCTGCTGTTGAAGGCAGCACCTTGTTTGTGGCCATCTGTATGATGGGCCATGTCTGTGTCCTCTGTGTGTGTCTGTGTCTGCGTGTGTCCCTCTGGGATATGTGCTCAACTTTGCTGCTGGCTGAACCTGCAAACAGGAAAGCAGCAGCCACCTCCCTCAGCCTGGGCAGGGACCCGGGTCTCCAGGCACCGGGCTGGACTCCAGCAGCCACGCAGGATGGGTCCTGGGCCAGAGCGGCTGCAGGACGTGGCCCCTCTCTTAATGTCTGTTAACAGAATCAACTTCCAAAAGTGCTTCTTTCCCAGCACAGGGTATGAAGAAATCTTAAGATCATTCACTTAGTTTTGGATTATTAACTCTTGCATGTCTAATATTTAAAATAATTAATCTACCATAGATGGTCCCAGAGAGTGGTCATTCTTTTTCTCAGTATTGATATGTTTCTCAGGGTTATTCCATATCTGTCAGGTGACAGGAGAAATAAATAGAGATATCTGGTAAGACTATGAGGTATAATAAAACCACATATTGAAGCCAGAGTTATCCTTAGCACACATTTCAGTTGGCATTTGCTCAAAACTTCTTCTAGTGTATGTAAGCACTGCCTCTCATCTGCCTAGAAGAAGATGCTGCTACCTATTATGACTTTATTTGTCTGTGGCTACAGATTTTTTTTTTTTCTTTTTCCCTGAAGCCTCATGGGAAAGACAATTTATAAAGGCAGCAAGATGGATTAGACACACTTCTTGAGAAAGTAGGCACATCCAATACTATCTAGATGGAATTGGAAGCAAAGGGCAAATTGGGGCAAAATAGTGAAGTAATTTCTGGGTCCAGGGAATGTCAATAAACCTGAAATGGAATTGGAGATTACCAGCATGCTCACAGTGCAGGTTCTGAGGTACTTCATATCATTCACTTAGTTGGTATCATCGAGGATTACTTAATGTTTGCTATTCCCAAAAATTTTTCTCAGCACCATAAGAATGCAGATCCACGGAATACTGACATGATTCAGTCTTAAACTTCTATGTACATAGTGAAGTTACTAGTTTGTCACCACCTTGTCTCAGTAAATCTCTTTTTCTACCCAGAACTCTATCAATCGGATTAATAGCACTTGAGAGTCTGACTGTTTTTTTTGAGGAAGACAATAACCTAGGTATGGGTTGACTACATAACTGAATGACTACATATGATGACACCTATAATATGCGTGTTCCAGGGCTGTCCTGTCCCAGAAGAGGTCTTCTCAGTATTTTAAGTCATCTGCTTTAAAATACAAGGTAGCATTTTGCAGACCTGGCCTTACTATTCAGTCCAAGAAATCTGACAACGTACAACATGTTCTTCAATATGACAGTGTTTTGTATTTCTGATTCCCCTCTCCCTCTCTCCACATTCTAACCCTCTCTGATGCCTAGCTTAGGCCTTTCCTTATCTGTGCTTAGACTCCTGCTGTCTAATGCATTTATCTACTTCCAATATTTTCCCTGAAGTGCCCATTAAGCCAATGCATCTCAACTGTTTAAACAGCTACTGTAATCTAAAATGATCCCAATGGAAAATGAAACAAAACTAAGCATGTTATATGGGTGAGATTTATATAACAAAATATAGCTGTTTACATGGAAATGCATAAATTTGGGGTGGCCCAGACTCCTTTCAGTGATTCATCTCATGTCTATCCACATCAGATGAACCATGTCCTAAAAGTACTGAAGCATATGAGAAAAAAAAAAACAAACCAACAGATAAGTAGAATGAAATAAAAGTTATGATGATCAAACATTAACATTGCCAATAATGATCAGTCATTGAAGTAATTCTCAAATTTAATCTCAGTTTAGATCTTGGCCAACTGAAGTTGATGAAAAAAATTCTTCATGAGGTTAGTGGTTCCTTCATTGGAATCATATGAATGGAGAAGTGTAGTTAGACTTGTTTACAGTATCTGACTTTCTCACAGATAAATAAGTGAAAGTCAACATGAAATAGGTCCCATATTCTGTTTCTGTTTGTACAGTTGAACATTGTGGAAAACCTGATCATCAATTGCAGTAACTATAGTGTAAGTTGCGCATTTTAAAAGTCATAGAGTGACTGAAATAAACTTCTGGCTGAATACAGTGTTTATTTACTTAGTACAGTGGTTGTTTACTTTATATTTATTTATTTATTTAATGCCAGGATTAGAATATTGTCTAATAAAAAGCCCTAAGCCATAAAGGGAAATAGTATCTTTTCCTTATTCATAATTTGTTTTCTGTGTTATCCAAAACCCAACTGAACATATATCTTGCTCAGCAAGAAAGTTAGCTAATTAGTTGTCAAATTACCTTTTGTCTCTAGGCTTTCTTTGTAAATTTATATAGGAGTTAACTATTAAAACTTAGCTATTAAATATTACTGCTACTGACAGATAAGGGTAAGGGTAAGGGTAAGGGTAGGGATAAGGATAAGGATAAGGATAAGGATAAGGATAAGGATAAGGATAAGGATAAGGATAAGGATAAGGATAAGGATAAGGATAAGGATATGTCTAGCAGCTTCTAAGGAATTCTGTCAGCTGCTCTTGGTTAGAGGATGCCAACAGCCTTTGTTCTAGCTGACCCCTGATTAGGGAGGGTCAAAGACCCTTTTAGCCCATGCTAGGGAGAGGCCTATAAAAGAGGCAGCCCTCCACTCCCCTCCCTTTCACCACCCCTGAAGCTGGCAGTTTGTATAGCAGGATGTGAAGGAAATGTCAATAAACTTTTTCTACCCAGCATACTTGTCCTTAGCTATAGTAGTCATCTGCTAAAGGGCACAGTCCCCAGGTGCTGCTGGAGTAACTGTCCCTTTATGACTGGACTCTTGGACCTGAATGGAGCTTCAGAAGGAGGATGCAGCTCTCCAAGGCTCAGGCTGCAGGCCTCTTGCTGAGGCTGGGGCAGATCCTATTCTAGCCTGCAAAAAGTGTGTGATCCTTAAGAAGCTGTGCTGCCAAGCAAAAGAACTGGAGGAAGTCAGCAGACTGCAGCATCAGAGAGATCAGAGATTGTCCAGATCTTCTTTGAGAGCTTCAAGAGCCAAAACCTCTGACTGTAGTGGAAGGTTAGGAAAAGCCTGTGCTTATGAAGTCTGAGAGTTGAAACACTCATCATGATGAAGCTGGAAGCTGGTGTCTCCATACCAGAAGGAAGGCTCCTACCCCACCTGATGACTTGCAGTTAGAGAGTAACTTCATTGCCCTCATAACTGATGGGGAACTGGGAATGCTGTCAAATGGAGTGTTTCTGGTGGCTGCGCCTGAGCCATTCAGGACCAGTAGAAGGAAGCAGAGATGGCGGTAGGAGACTCCCTGCTGTGAGGCATGGAGACCCCCATCTGTCAACCTGTCTTGTCACCTAGAGAGGTTTATTGCTTGCCATGGGCTTGGATTTGGAATGTTATGGAAAGGCTATTAAAGCTTATCCAGCCCTCTTCACTGTTATTCCCTGCTATTCTTCCATTTGGACACCAGTGATATCACTGGAGTGATCTGGGAAGTATCAAGGGTGACTACCAGGCTCTGGAGTCCACTTGAACCACCCTTATATCTGCTAGAAGGACAGCATAGCAGGGCCGTTAATTTCTGGAGGGCATTGACAACTTCTGGTTCCTTGATCACCTGTGTCAGGAAGATGCTCTGCTAGACCTCATACTGAAGGACAAGGAAGAACTGCTCAGTGACGTGAAAGTTGAAGGCAGCATTGGCTACAATTACCATGAGATTATGAATTTCAGGATCCCAAGTGGAAGGAGCAGGTCAAAAAGCAGGACCACAGCCATGGATTTCAGGAGAGCAGATTTCAACCTCTTCAGAGATCTTCTTGGAAGGATCCCATAGGATATGATCCTGGCGAGAAGAAAGGTCCAGGTTAGCTGGCTGATATTTAAGGATAACCTTTTCCAAGCTCAATGAAGGTCTATCTAGACAAATAGGAAATGAGGCAAATGTGGCAGGAGGCCTGCATGGATGAGCAAGGATCTCCTGACTGAAGTCAGACATAAAAAGGAAATGTACAAGAAGTGGAAGCAGGAACAGGTGACCCAAGACTTGCTGTCTGGTCATGCAAATATGAGGTTAGGGAAGACAAGGCTGACCTGGAATTCAATCTGGCAAGGGATGTGAGGGGTAACAAGAAAGGATTATTCAAGTACATAAACAGAAAAAGGAAGACTAGGGAAAAAGTGGGTCTGCTGCTGAATGAGACAGGGGACCTGGTGACAAATTACATGGAGAAGGCTGAGGTACTTAAAGACTTCTTTTTCTCAGTCTTTACTGTTAAGATGGGCCTTCATAATGCCCCTGAGACCAGAGGGTAAGTCTGGAGCAAGGAAAACTTAACCCCCAGTAGAGGAGGACTAGGTTGAAGAATACTTAAACTGGACATACATAAATCCATGTGGCCTGATGGGGTACAGCCATGAGTACTGAGGGAACTGGCTAATGTCATTGTGAGGACACTCTTGATTATCTTTGAAAGGTCATGGTGACTGAGAGAGGTTTCTGAAGACTGGAAGAGAGCAAATGTCATTCCTGCTTTCAAGAAGGGGGGATCTGGGGAACTGCAGGCTGGTCAGCTGCACTTCAGACCCTGGGAAGCAGCAACTAATCCTGGAAACCATTTCCAACCATCTGAAGGACGGGAAGATCATAGAGAATAGTTAGCATGGATTTACAAAGGTGTGAGAGACTGAAAGAGTTAATGTCTCAAACATTGTGGAGAGACGAGGCACGATTTGCATGGCGACAGCAAGTCAGCTAGCATGGGATGGGGAGAGCTTTTCGGAGGAGAGACTAAAAGAGGTATTGTCTTGTAAGACACTGAAGGAGGTACTGTCTCAAACATTGTATCGAGATAAGGTGCAGCAAGTCAGCTAGCACGGGATGAGAAGAGTGCGTTGGAGGATGTGCAGTTACCATCTATGGCCAGAGGTCACACAGAGTTTTATCTAAGGAATGGGCCTACAATCACCCGAAACTTGGAATGAAACTCCTCGCAAACCACCTCCCCTCCCCCCAGCGCCTGCAACCCTTTGAGGACCAGAACAACATAAGTCCTCCAGGGGTGTGACCTGAGGCAGGGATTAGAGTATAAAGAGACTCCTTCCCCAGGGAACGGCGCGCGCCCATCACCGGAGGATTGACACGTCTGCCATTGTCATCGCGGGATCCAAGGGTGGTGATACCTTTCCTTTTCTTTATCCTCCTCTCTTCTCTTTTCCTTTTCTCACTTCTCTTTTCCTCTACTCTTCCACTATATATATATCTGGGCATATGAGTTTTGGATGAATTGTGACGGGTTGCCCGGAAAATAGCTCCATTGCCAAATTGCCTCTGTTCGTTCGCTAAGCTTGCTAGTTCGTTAAGTTTGTAGTTTGCTAGTTAATAAAGTTGCTAGTCTGACTGTTCCTCTGAGTCATTGTCGTGACTCTACCGGCCTGCGGCTCTGCCGAGCAGAGATCGGCCTTTGTCGGTACACAAATCCCCAGGGAATCAAAAAGATTCACCCATCTTGCAACCCACCGAGTGGGACGAGACAAAAGGGAAAATCATGCTTAACCAACCTGACAGCCTTTTATAAAGAGGTAACTTTGGTGGATGAGGAGAGAGCAGTGGATGTTGTTTACCCTGACTTTGGTAAATCCTTTGACACTGTCTCCCATAAGATCCTCATGGGCAAGCTGACAAAGTATGGGTTACCTGAACGGACAGTGAGGTAGATTGAAAATTGGCTGAAACTGGGCCCAGGGAGTTCAAAACAGTGGCACAAAGTCTGGAGACAAGTGGCTGGTCGTGTATCCCAGGGGTCAATGGTGGGACCCATGCTGTTTAACACCCTCATTAATGACCTGAACAGTGGGTCAGAGTGCACTGTCAGTGGGTTTGCAGATGATACAATACCAGTAAGAGTTGCTGATATACCAAGTAATTGTACTGCCAACCAGAGGGGCCTGGATGGGCTGGAGAAATGAGCTGAGAGAAATCTTGTGATTTTTGAAAAGGGGAAATTTTAAGTCCTGCATCTGGGGAAAAATAATCCCAGGCCCTAGTCCCAGGAGCTGACTGGCTGGAAAGCCACTCTGCAGGGAAGGGCCTGAGGATCCTGGTGGACAAGCTGATCATGAGCTAGTGATGTCGTTCTCATGGCAAAGATAGCCAACAGTCTCCTGGGCTGTGTTAGGAAGAATGTGTCCATAAAGTTGAAGGAGGTGATCCTTCATTTACTCGGCATTGGTGAGGCTGCCTCTGGAATGCTGTGTTGAGTTCTGGGCTCCCCAGTACAACAGAGAACTTAATAGAATGAGTCCAACAAAGGACTGTGAAAGTGATGAAAGGACTGGAGCACCTTTCATTTCAGGAAAGGCTGAGACAGCTAGGACTGTTCAGCCTGAAGCAGAGAAGGCTGGGGTGGTGGGGTGGGGAGGGATTTTGTCAATATGTATGACAATATGGGAGATAATGAAGACAAAGGAGACAGATTCTTCTCAGTACTGCCCATTGACAGGACAAAAGACAATGGGTACAAATTAAAGAATATGAGATTTCATCTGATTTAAAGAGAACTCTTTTACAGTGAGGGTGGTCATACACAGGAAGAGGCTGCCCAGAGATTGTGGAGTCTCCATAGGGGAAGAGTCAAAACCTGACTGGACACTGTCCTGGATCACCCGTTGTAGCTGACCCTGCTTTAACAGGGAGGTTGGACCTATGAACTTAATAGGTCCTTTCCAACCTCAAAATTTGTGGTTCTGTGAAAAAGCATTTTAATTTTTGTCAAAACTTCTTTCAAAGGAGACGCTGTTTCCTAGGTTTCACTGGCAGATTATATTAATTACAAATTGTCTCATGAGAACATATTTCCAAAATTAGAATTACACTTGTTCTAAAATGATTTATTGGCACTAACAATCTGAAGTGACTAGAGTGTAGATTGTGGGGACTGTTAATTTAAACATATAATACATATGAATAAAGATACTGAGAAGTCAAGAGAATCCACTGTTAGCTTGAAGTATTTGTTTTTTCAGTAATGCAGCTGTAATTTCAGGTTTCTGAGCTCAGTTCTAAAAATCACATTATATCTTAGGACCTGTTGTTTTAGTGAGAACTGATGCTGAATGTTTCACAGGAAATAATGAACGTACTGATCTCTCAGCTGTGTATATATATTTTCACTATATTTTAAACATCAGGTCTTTAGATTCTGAAGAATTGGCTGGTGACAACTTTCAGTTCCTGTGACTAATCCTTAGCTGAGAAACCTCACTATCTTCTGGTCCTGGGAAAATGTAATTACATTGTAGCTGCAGATCTGTCTACATCCTGTATAGTTTCTTCAAATGTACTTTAAAACAGAATTTTATTCTGTAAAGGGGCTCTAGGAGGCAGTTGTTCTCTTTCCAAAGCTATCTCATGGAAATATATGTTCTTCTTTCATCTCTTCTGTCTCCCTCATTTCTCCTTCCCAGCATAACATGATCCATACTTTTTAACTTCAGCCTGCAGAGTCTTGATATCAATGGAGGAAAAACAAACCAAACAACCTCCCTGCCCCTTAAAAAATCTCACAGGTTTTGGAAATAGAAAATGGACAGAAGGAAGAGGAAAGGACCACAAACAACAAACTTAGCTGCATCTGAACCTGAACTGATCCCAAAGACTTATACCTTTATATAATTATTCATTTACTTCTTGGCTCAGTTATATACAGAACTGTGTGCCTGAATGCAGTTAGACACAAATAAAGAGTGCACAGCTGAATTAATTGAAGCAAAAAGATTAGAAATATATAGAAATTCATGCTTGTCTTTTGTACATAGAACTTTGTTTTCCAAGATACCTGTAAGGTTTTTTGTTGTTTGGGTTTTTTTTATAACAAAATACAAAGTAAAACATAGTTCAACTGTATAAACTCTGGAGAAGTGTTTTGGAAATAATGAAAATGACTTTTTTTGGTGATGTTACAATATTTTCTAATTAATCTCTATTCGGTGTTGAAGAGAATAGTCATTGGAATCAATATATAGACTTCCCTCCCTTTTTTTACACATTCAAAACTGCTTTTAATTACTTTTCTGTTAGGAAATATAATTTAAATGTTTTCAATCTAATACAGCTTAAAGTTTCCATATTTAGCATACTGAAATCTTGTTTAGAAGATGAAAAATGCAAGAATTCTTTCTTCTGTTGTGTCAGTGTGGTAAGGCAGTGGCTTGCTGCAACTTGCAGACATAAGCACCATCCTACCCTATTAAAGGTATCCTCTTAAACCTCCTCCATTAGGAGTTTTCTATCACAGAAGACAGTGAGACAACTGGAGAAAGAAATAGAAATATGCAAAGGACGTTAACAGCAATTGCATACCTCTGGAAATTCTTTATGTTAATGAACTAGAAACTCAACTACCTAGCAGAGCATTAACTATGGCAAGCTTAGATGATGAAAATGTAGTTGGTGCAAGTTAATAAAAAAGGCAACAAAATGTAATCTTATTTCCAGTTTCCTATGTGTGTGAGTATAATTTATTTAATAGATGGTTCCTGAAAATACATACATGTAGTACATACACACACAGACACTGGATTTCTTTCAGGTCCTGTTTAACATCTTTATGAATGACTTGGAGGAGATGATACAGTTTATTCTCATCAAGTTCTTAGATGACACCAAACTGGGGGGTCAAGTTGATGATATGCTGGAAGGCAGTGATACCATTCAGAGGTGCTCTGACTGTCTGGAGAAGTGTACCAGCTGGAACCTCATGAAATGCAGTAGGAACAAATGCAGGGTCTTGTTTTTAGGAACGAGACACACGCCTTCCCCCCGGCCCTGGTGATGACATAGGCTAGTATAGGGCAGAGCCACCAGGATGGTCAGGGCTGGAGCACTTGGTCTGTGAAGAAAGGCTGAGGGACTGGAGCCTTGTTCAGACTGGAGAAGAGATGGCTTGCAGGAGGATCTAACAGCAGCCCTGGTGTACTTATGGGGTGGTTAGCAGGGAGATGGAGCTAGTGCGTGCATGGCAGGAGAATGAGAGACATGAGGTATAAATTGAAAGAAGAGAAGTTCAGACTGGGTATAAGGAGAGGAAAAACCAGGCAGTGGAACAATTTGTCCAGAGAAATTGCTTGTGTCCATTGTTGGAGTTTTTGAAGACCTGATTGGACAAAGCCCTGCACAACCTGTTCAGAGTTTGACCTGCTTTGACACCTTCTGAGGTCCCTTCCAATCTTAATTATTCTATGAATATTAGTTTCTGCATCAGTAAGCACCACAGTAAAACCTACAAGAGCAAGATCTTACTTAAAGGAACTCAAGTATTTTTAATATATCTACCTTTTATGACGTAGCCATACTTGGTGAGATTCAATTGCCCTTTTCTTTAGGGTGTCAAATGGAATGCTGCTTGACTGGCACTGAGGAATCCTGTCTCTCCTCCAGAAGAACACTCCACAAGGTCCCATAACACAACTGTGAGCTCCTACAGGAGTCTCCAATACCCAAGTGCGCCTAAAATGGAACATAGGTAAATGAATTTTAAACTTAGACATCCATGTCTGATATGACCACTTTAAGTTCTCTATTTAGGTGACAGAAATTATCAACTCCAGATGGCAATATATGATAGAATTCTACCTGAAGGAAAAATGAAGCAGCATGTTTTTTTCATAAGAAACATGTTCTGAAAGTACCAATTTATCTCTGTTAAATATAAGGAGAGTAATATCATATTTACACATCTACTTTTTAGAAAAATCTCATTCTATTTCCTCTTGGTGAAGTCTCTGGACACTGATGGCTTGTTGTAACCATCCCTCTTTCTTCTTGAGGAAAAGTGGAGATTCAGATTTAGGACACAGGGAAATATTGAAGTGAGCATAACACCAGGTTGTACATACTAGAACGTGTGTGCATAACCATTTTAACTATTATTATTACAACTTTTTATTCAGTAATTTATTTTCCCCTGTAACAATTAGATTTAGACTAACAATAATTCTTTGGTTAGACTGTTTAGATTTATATTACACTAACAATAAATTCTTAGTTTTGCATATGATACATATTTTGTTGGTCATTACAAAGTTTTGAGTGTACAAAGAAGTACCTGTCTGTTGCACTCCATCTGTTTGTACTACTACTATGTAGTAGAAATAGAAATTTCTGAATAGGAAAAATTAGTGGAAAAGGGTAATTCCAGTGCATTTATAGTTGGAAACAAGGGAGAATAAAGATTCTCAAGTTAAACACAGGCACGAATAAAGACTCATGATATACATGTTTTTCAGAAAAGGATTACAAGAGTTTCAGTACACTTGCATGGGTCAAAAAAGTAAGAGTGCAATTTTTAAATTAAGCTTTTTTTTAACTAGGGCCTGTACCATTTAAGGTTTTATGCAGATGAGAAAGCCCTCAGCTAGGCTTGCTCTGTCAAAGCAGATTCCATTTAAAAAGAATGAGAAGCATTCGCCGTTCTGGGCACAAGAATAACTGTATTTTTAATTTGTTTTATACCTTGAAGACCAGATCTTTCTGTAGCTTCATTGAAACAAGTTGATATTTTTACCAGCTGAGGCCAATTATCATAGATCCATTGCCATTCACCTATATAGACTTAATGATTTCATCTTTCTAAATTGCTGTCATATGTCCTGTAAAGGGATCAGTTTTTCTCATACTGGGTCAAATTGAATATAACTATGGTCATTTTCTCAGGTTGTGTAAATTGACACCTTTACATTTTTGTTTCCAATTATTTTCTTTAAAAGAATCAAAAGTTTTTATATTTTGCCTCATGTGCCATGCCTAGAAGCTTTGAATACAAAAGGGATGCAAAGGAGGAAGTGAAGGGAGGCAAAGAGAATGTTTTCATTCTTTTGAATATTAAAGTCAGTGTTCAAAGTAAAGGCTTAATTTTGCCTTCAATATTTGCAACTGTGAGACTATACAGTTTGACATTGCCCTTGAAACATAAATTAGATAATTTCTTTTTAAAACTCTCAGTATTCCTACGGGCTGCATAGAACCCTTAAAGAATACTCTGAAAAAAACAGTTATGGGGAAGAGACATTTGGTATCCTGTCCAATTTCTAATAGGAAAGATTATATAACTGAAATTCTGACCTGATTAAAGTCAATGGGAGATTTATTATTAATTCAGCTAGGAGAGGATTTCACTTGAGGTATTCAAAATAATGCCAGACATAAAGGGCAGAGGGAAGATGATACTTAGCTTTAAACTAGAGAGTGAATTTATATGCCTCTGGTAATGCTTGCCACAAATTTTCATGCTGTCTAACACCTCCACTTCAAGTTTAGACATAGATGTTCTTCAGCATATGCAACATGAAGTCTTAAAGGATTAGGAGAAAAGTGAAGGTTCAGAGTTGCTCCCACAATCATGAGAGAAGTAGGAAAAAGTATAAAGCAATACTCTTAGGCTTTTTAGATTAATTGATTTTGCTCATATGTTACCTCTCAGCCTACCTTAGCCTCTCCACTGGTCTCTTAGCATCTCCTTTTATGAGTTATCAACATTTACTTTTTACAGCTTAGAGTCAAAAAGGGAATACTCTTTTCTCCTTACTCTTCTGAACAAATGATTAAAAAGGTTTATATGCTTCATATTTTAAAATCTCACTAATTTTATGAGGTTAAAGCAGGGCTTTTTTTTTGCCTCAGAGATGGAATGGAACAAACTTCACATTCCAAAGCTGAATTAGTTCTAAAAAATGTTTTATTAAAAATTGAAACTACAATAAGAATCCAAAGAGTAACGGTGCTCTCAGTGGACCTAAGTTTGAAGATTTCACAAAAATGAATTTAGTGGAAACTACTTCAATATAAGCCACAGGGAAAAACAAAAACAAAAACAACACCCCCTAAAAAAAAAACCCTCCCACACAACTAACACTTATAATGAAATCCAAATTCTCATCCCTGTCTTGCATGTACCTCAGTATCCCACAGCCTACTAAACCAGTCTAAAATTATTTTAAGATGTTTGGATTGGGGAAAAAAATAGAATAGAAAACTCATTTTTGAGGTGAGGGTGCAGAAAGAATATGGAAGAGTAAACCAAGTGTCTGACTGCCCCAAAGCACAGAGGTTCCTGAGAAGCAGAAGGGAAGTCTAAGGTCCTGGAGATCAAGGAATCCTTTACTGTAGTCAGGGGTATAGGCATTGAACTCAGAACTGTTCTCCTTATGTATTTAATGGACATCAGAAAGAATTTCCAAGGAATTTCTGGAGGCTTAAGTGTCTCCTGATTAGCCTTGCACCCAGCCCCAAAGTATGACTTCTCTTACCTACATTTGGGAATGTCTTATGCCAAACTGAAGAGGGGACTTGCTGGGTACAACACATTTTAGTCTAACATAGGTATTTAAACTGGATATGATGAATCTCACTCTATCAGTTTCTTTTTTTCTTCACTCAATAGTGAGAAAGCCTGAAGTAGCTATATCAGCTTTGGGAATCACTGAGAAATTAATCTCACTTGATTTAAATGTTTTCAAAAATTATGCCTGTATTTGAATGCCCTGGGCTTCCTATACAGGCAGTAGAGAGAAGCAGACACTTCATTTGACTCAAGAGAGTGCTATTCTTTTTAAATGTTAACTTTAAGATGAGATGACTCATGTGCTTGGAATGCTTGTTTGTTGTTTGGCGGGTTTTTCCCCCTCCCACCACTAAGTATAAAAAACTCCATCAACTTAAAGTGAGCATTTCAGATGCTAACATTTACATTATAGACCTCGAGAGTATCAATGTGAAAACATGTGCATCTAGTACCCTATAAGACTCCCTTTGGCATCTGAGAAGTCTGTGTTGGCTTTGCAAATATGGCATAAAATCTATAGCAAAATCACATATTTCTGGAGCAGCAACTAGATGTCAGGCAGGTTGTCCTAGGAGATCTAAAATGGTACTAGATATAGGTGTGGGGACAGCTAAATAAAAAATGGAGAAAGATATTTACTTTAAGATACAGAAACTTCATTACATGTCAGCTAGGCACAGGTCTCTTGTTGACCAATAGAGCTTGATTCTGTAGCCCACACACAGGTTTCTAGTGCCATTTGAGATGTCTGTGGAATCCCCTCCTGTTGCACGCAGAACAGTTTTGTTGAGGCCAAAGGCAGCATAGGAAGTTGGAGCCTTGTGCATGATGTTTTCTTTTTGCCACACCTCCATGCTTCTTACTTGTTTTCCTCCACTACTCCTGGTTTCTTACTAGTTTTAATCCTGCTTGATCTGCTCAAAAGCTTGGTGCTGTTCCTTTTCACACTTAAAATGATTTTTTTGGGGGGTCACCCAATATAAGGGTTTAATCAATTTACTGTAACCAGGAATGTGCATAAGCCAAAATCCAGTGAAGCGCAAGAAGACTGCGTTTCCTGTTAATTGTGCTGGGAGTCCACAGCACTTATCCAAACATTTTAGTCAGCCAGAGTATGTCTCTATTCATCTTGCCATTGCACACTTAAAAACTATTTCTCAAGTGTGCCTGTTTACTTGAAGGACTTAATGGCAAATCCAGCATTGAGAAAAGTCATTATTACTGCTTGCTCTTCACTTAATACTTCTCTTGGAGTTTCTCCTCCAGTCAATACATCATCAATGTTTTGGAAAATTCTCTTTAGATCTGTTGCTTTGAAGTTTGGTGGATGATGCCACCAAACTGGGGCATCTGTTTCCATGTGTATTGCACACCATTTCATGTGAAGGCAAATTGGGGTATGACTTCTTCAACCAGAATGATTGAAAAGAAACCGTTTGCAACATCATGTGTAGCATACCAAGTATATTCTTTGGCTTCTAGGTCACACAAGAGCTGCAAAATATTTGGGACTGTAGGACCTTATTCAAAGCTTTAAAGTTTATTTTAAACCACCACTTTACAGCAGGCTTCCTTACAGGTCAAACAGGACTGTTGTATGGTGAATACATTTTTGAGATCACCCCTCATTTCTCCAGAAAATCAATTAATCTTTGGATTTCATCATTGGCGCCTTGGTCAGTCTGATACTGTTCTCAGTAAATTACTTGGGTTGCCAAGGGAATGCCAGATATATCTGCAAACTGTATGTGAGCACATTCCATAATGTTGGAGTCAGTAGAGTCCTGGGGAACACTCTAGTTCTCTCTTGAGTTTTTGCCTGTTCAAACCACACGGCCTGTTCCAAAGACCTGAAGCCTTCCTGCCATATCCATCTATCTACAAGGATCAAAAAAGTCAGTCCCAAGGATGGCAGGTGCAATAAGATCAGTAGCAAAAGGTAGGGGTTCCAAACCCATCTGTTCAAACTGAGGTTCCCTTCCACTAAAACTAGGCAAGTTTCTCTCCTCCAGTTACTCCAAGAATAGTAATTCAAGGCTACTGCTTTATGACTTCTGTTCGACAGGGTCAATAAGGTGCACCAAGCACCATTATCTGCTAGGATATGATATTGTTGCTGTTGTGACAAAGAGTTGCCTGGCCATCTTACCCAGACAGTCCAATAAATTTGGTTAACCTCATCTGCTGCCAGGACAGCATTGTCTTCTCTCTCACCCACACTCCCCGCCATGTTGTCACTTTCAATCAGCTGTCAGAACAGTGGTCCACACACTGAGGCAGGAGAAGGCAATGGTTTAACTGAGCACCAACATCTCCCCTATGCTTGCAATTCCTTAGCTCTCAGTGCTAGGTGTCTAATGTGCCTTCCATCCCACTCTGTCATAAACTCTCCTTTTTCTTTCAAGAACATCCGTAAGTCTCAGTGTGTAGGAGGGGGCATGCAGAGTTCCCATTCCTTCCTGACATTTTTCCTGAGGCTGACCATACTACTGGATTCCTGATATTATACTTGGCTGTGCTGCTAATCTTATACCACTCTTCAGGCATGCGTTTTGTACCAGAGGTGCTGGTTCATTATGATCCCAGTAAGAAAGGCACTCAGACTAAAGTATCACTTAAAATGTCATTTACTAGAGCTAACACTATAAAGAAAGAAGAGATAGTATGGACAATACTACTTCCCTTCAGATTCTGGGAACCCTCAGCTGTGCAGCATCAAACAGACCTCCGATAAGCGTGCAGCATGCCATGCAGATCCCATCCATAGGAAGGCTACCCTGTTTTCTTCCTCTGAGGTCTGACAGGATTTTCTTACAGGAAAAGCAATTCTATTCATAATTTCTACTGTCAACACCTAAATAACATAAACCTGACATATTTGATGTTAGCCTGAAAGTTACTTCAGTTAAAGATGCTATAGGGATAATCTAGTACACTTTTTTTTTTTTTCTTTTTTTTTGAATTGTGACTGTACAATTGATCTTTTAAAACCTTGATTATGTGTTAAACATATGTATATTTATTTAGAGCATCTACTGAATGTATCTATTCTTAAATGCTTCTCTAGTTTTCCTAAAATGCTGCTCTTCATTCTGTTCTGCCTTAATATTATCATCATGTTTCTAACTCTTGAGATAAATGAGATCAAATCAGGTACATATAGGAAATTCTTCCTTGGGAAAATTTTAACTACACGTTTGTGTTATGCCCCAATTCAGATATACTATTCATTAGCTAATTCTTCCAAGAGAAATCTGAATTTAGATACTTTATCTGGTTCGGAAGGGGACAAAGAAGCAAATCCTTCCTAAGACAACCCTAAAGTTGTACTTAAAAAGTGTAATTATTGAAAGTGAAAAGATGCATTGTAATATAATTTAAATTAAGCCATGGAAGTATTGTACTATTTTAAAATTATTATTACTCTTATTAATCTACATACTGACATTCAAATGTTTATTTGAAAGTTCATTTTGTACTGTAGTATATTTTATCATTGGAAACCCTATAAACTTTAGCACTGTGAAGGCCAATGGATTTGCAATGATAATGTGTAGAGTAACAAGATGCCCCCTAATGCAGAAACAAAGAAAGCAATATAATAACTTAGGAGGAAAATTTCACTTGAAGAGTCAGGAGGTGATGTCAACTAGCAGAGATTTATTAGCACTTTAAGAGTCTATGACCTAAGGAACTTAAAGATGGAAAGACATAGGTTTTATGAGTTTATTTGAGGACATATCCCTAATTAAGAGCCATAAAAAATATGCTGTAGAAACTCAATTGTTCTATAGCGATCAGCTCTTTTAACATTAAATGACACTCCAAAAAGTTAATGGTTTTCCATTAGTCGAAATAATGCTGTTAAACAGCTTAATGGCTAGAGCAGAATGCTGTAAATTAGGTAATCTATGTTCTCATTGCTGTTCTGGCACTTGCTTTGGTGAGGTTGAAAAGTCAACATCTCCCTTCTACTCCTCTATTTTCCAAAACTGTAAATCAAATATTATATCAGTTTCTAGGCTCACTGTGATATTGACCTGATCTAACTCTATGAGCATGATATCACTCAGTGCTCTCTCATGTGTTTCTTAAAGTAAAACTCCCATTCTCTTACTTAGTGGCTTTGATTACATTTCCTTCATTTTAACCGATATAAACCTGGGTTATTTGGGTTGCCTAGAACTGGTTCTGGTAATATCAGACAATTTAAGAACTTCCATATAAAGCAATAAATATCACTTACAAAAAATCTCTAAAAGTTATTGATGATTAAGGATCATTTCTAGTTGTCCAGCAGTCTTCTATTTATGGACTATGATATAGGTACATTCATTACACTGTCTCCTCTCCCAAACTCTTTTTCACTTTCTATTTCTTTAGTTTATATAAAATATCTCTCAGGCTCACAGAAATGTTTCTTGACTACTATTCTGAGATTTGCTTTAAAACTGTTATTAGGAAATTCATATTTATATTACCATGGAAAAGTAACATCCTCAGCAAGACTACTGTTTTTTTTCAGGGGTTCTGCTGTATGTTTTAGTAATCCAAAAGTTTATTGCATCATGAACTGCACACAAAAACTCATTCACGTGGCTTGGACCTGGTATGTTTTATTATATCATTGTGGTGATGATCAGTTAATAAAATGCTGAAAAGGCACTGGAAATATGAGTTACTAACTGGCTTAGTACCACCTTGTTGGACAAGCTGGTCAATTATTCTGTAGATAGACATAACATTGTGTACTCTTATTCCATATACATTTGTACAATACTTACTTCAATAGAAATGTCAACTTTGACAACCTTGTGTGTTAATACTAGTAGTGATGATAAACTGGCTATTAGTGGCTTTTGAAGTGTACCCGGCTTAAAAGAAATGAGAAATACTACTTACTCTGTGATGAGTCTGGCTGGGATGGAGTTAATTTTCTCCATAGCAGCATGGTTTTGTGACTAAAACAATATTGATAACACACCAGTGTTTTGGCTATTACTGAACAGTGGTTGCACAGCATCAAGGCTCTCTCTTTTGCTTACTCTGCTCCCACTCCACCTCCTTAGTGATTAGCTGAGAGTAGACAAGAAGCTGGGAATGGACACAGCTGGAAGAGCTGACTAGAACTGGCCAAAGGGTTATTCCATAACACATGATGTCATGTTCAGCAATAAAAGCTCCAGGAAAGGAGGAGGAAGGGGGACATCTGTGATCATGATGTTTGTCTTCCTAAGTAACCATTATTCGTGTTTTCCTGGAAGAGGCTGGACATCTGCGTGCTGATGGGAAGTAGTGAATGAATTCTTTATTTTTCTTTGCTTGCATGCACGCTTTCTTCCCCACCTATTAAACATCTTAATCCATGAAGATTCTCACCTTCCTTCTAGTTTCTCCATGTCCCATGGGAGAGGGGAGTGAGTGAGCAGCTGTGTGGGTGCTCGACTGTTGGTCAGGGTCAATATACCACATGTTCATAAATTTGAGTTGTTTTACTGTTGAATGCAAAGATAAACAATTTATATCCTCTTTGATCTAAAAGTGAGAGACTTCATCAGAAAAGTATAAAATTAGGAGGAAAATAATTTTTCAGATAAAAGAGTTTTAAGAAGATTAAATTAAATTTGTATCACTGGAGGGAAAAATGATGCCCTATTTTATTTTTTTTAATTAAACTTGATACTGTACCTGACCGACTGTATCCAACAAATCAGAAATGAGTCATAATTTGACTTTGATTTTGTTTCACTAGAATAAATACAGTCCAGGTCAAGATGGGCTCTACTTGAAATATTTATATACATTTATGAAGAACTTGATGAAATATCTTTGATTTTTTAGAAGGCTTCATAAATTGCTACATTCAGTTTAAAACAAAAATTAAATAACATATATAGAAAACTAAAATGTAAATATTAAAAATGTTCAAACTATCAATCTATCTCCAGATAAAAGTACATGTCTATATTAAAAAAAAAAAGTTTTCTGGGAGGACAGCTTTCTGAAGATAACAGTCCATAGCATCCATGACTAAGACTTTTCAATTCCTTGAATTCAAACTGCTTGTAACGATTATAATAGGATAGGCTGCTGTATTTACAGTCAGGCATCTTGGATGAGACATTGTGTCAACACAACCCTCAGTTTATTTCCATGCCTGAAACCAAATTTCACTTAGCTGTGCTCATAATTTTGTGTTTATTTGACTGTAAACTCTGAAAGATAGGCAACTCTCCCACACCTCCTTATTTTTATTTTCACCTCTTTCAAAGTCCACTGCAAACAGACACTTTATTAAGGTTTTGCTGTACTGCAGGTAATCTACTGCTTATGAAGAAGATAAAATACCTGTCCAGTTAAAAGATAACTTTTGTACAGAACTTTATGGTATACTGTACTTTATTGCAATATGTCTTTGTAATAATATTTTTTTCAGTGATCTTATTAAATAAATTGAGCTTATCAAATGTTTTGTCAGGAACACAGGAACATGCCAAACAGCATTAATCTAGATCTTACTTTCTGAGGCTCTTCACAGACATATTAAAAAAGGTGGCTCTGGTGGTATCTGATACTGCCATGGTTTAATCCCAGCCAGCAACTAACCACCACACAACAGCTCGCTCACTCCCCCACAGCGGGGTGGGGAGAGAGAATAGGAAGGATAAAAGTGAGAAAATTTGTGGGTTGAGATAAAGACAGTTTAATAGGTAAAGCAAAAGCTGTGCATGCAAGCAAAGCAAAACAAGGAATTCATTCACTCCTTCCCATGGGCAGGCAGGTGTTCAGCCATCTCCAGGAAAGCAGGGCTCCATCACGCGTAACGGTAACTTGGGAAGACAAACGCCATCACTCCAAATGTCCCTCATTCCTTCTTCTTCCCCTAGCTTTATATTGCTGAACATGACATCATATGGTATGGGATATCCCTCTGGTCAGTTGTGGTCAGCTGTCCCAGCTGTGTCCCCTCCCAGCTTCTTGTGACCCCCCAGCCTACTCACTGGTGGGGTGGTGTGAGAAGCAGAAAAAGCCTTGACTCTGTGTAAGCACTGCTCAGCAATAGTGAAAACATCCCTGTATCAACACTGTTTCCAGCACAAATCCAAAACATAGCCACATACTAGCTACTATGAAGAAAATTAACGCTATCCCAGCCAAAACCAGCACAGATACTTACAGTAATTGAAGCTGTATATCTGCATCTTTACATTCTCAAAGTGGTGGCAAAAGTGCGTCACATGGTTTGAGTAGAGAATAAGTAGACCATATGAACAGCAACAATTTCCTCCCAACCCTTCACAAAAATAGTGGAAGGAAAATGGGCTATAACATCTAAGTTGTACTCTCTACTTTGATTTCCAAGTCAAGACTTTTAAATTCATCTCTATTTTAGGAGATGGTCTCTGGCTCACTTTTTATACCACTTTCAAAAAGAACTTGTCAAGAAAAAAGACCACCTACTTCCACATGTCAGTAGAAATTGCATTACCAGCTCTCTAGTGCTTTATTTTATGAACATAAGGATTAAACAAAATATGAAACACCTTCCAAAAATGTCTAAAGATTCAATCCCTTCAATAACCTGATTGGTGTCAGTAATAGGAGTCTGGCTTTTTTTCTCTAGCCTTCGACCTTTATAGTGAACACCTGTTCACTAGTCAGATGCTCTTAAAACAACCCAAAAGTTTCTTGATCTGGAAGAACTGGAAGATGATGAATAATTGGTAAGTGCTTAAGATCATAATCATAATTTCTTTTATAATATTTTAAATTTCCTGCAAATTTCTGGCAGCATGGCAGTAGGTGACATCATTTTCAGGAAGGTATTCTTTACTGTTGAGTTCTATATTGGGTACTTGTCACAAGCAAATAAAAAGATAAAAGTATGATGTCAATTGCATTCGAAATATATTTATGTTGAGCAAGACAAGTGGAAAATGACAACTAAGATAGTAAAAGACCGTATATGAATGGAAATGTTTATATCAGTTGAGGTTAGGTACATTCCAAAAGATATTTTGGTCCCAAAACTGTCATTACATTTGACACAAATGAAAGCAATATTATAAATCTGGTATTGATTGGGGGCTTTTCTGGAATTATAAAGCTAAGAACTTTACTGTTAACGTGTTTCTCTTTGTTTGTTTTATGCTACGTATATGGCTGCAACAAAGCAAAGAAAGTAATAGTTTTCTAGCAGTTTTAAAGTCTCAATGTTTTGCAAAAGACTAGCTGAGTAAAGAGCTTATAAAAGTATGCTGTGTATTTCAAGTATCCTCTGCATTTTTTTCCCAAATGATGACAAACCTTTAATTGCCAAAAATTTCCATGTTCATTCAGTTCTATCAGGACGCAGCAAATAACAAGAACTGTAAGCAATGTCTTTGCAACTATTTTTTCTTTTACTTTTTGTTCAGCTTTCAAGTCCGATCTTATTTTGTTGATGACTTTTCTTCAGATTCTCTTGCTATATTCTACAGTGTCTAAAGACTTAAACGTGTCTCATTTCTGTGCCTTTTTAATCATACCTAAGGTCTATTTATGCCTAAATTATTTTAGGCAGACATTGAGATTTATCTGCTGAAAATTCTTAAACTTCAAGCATCCCTATGTATCCTATCACCATGTAAGTCCTGTTTAGTACAGAAATTGGCCATGAGGTCCTTCCAGAGATGTCCTGATATTGCCCACTTACTATGGAATCCTAAACCCATGGGTTATGCTCTCTTTCCCAGGGCCTGCCTTCGTATTTTTTGAATGGAACAATCACCTCCCATCTGAATAGTATAACCTACTAGCACTAGCTTTCTTTTCTTTCAAGAGGCTAGTTAGTAACCAGCATAACCCACCCATGCTGGCCACTCATTTGAAAGCTCAATTCTAACTTCTGATATTTCAGGTCATCACTATAATTTCAAAGTGACTGAAAATCATGAAGTAAACCTTCCCTTCAGCAGCCAGTCATTTACAAGATAGTAGACTTATTTGATGATTGCCAATACAGACATACAAGGAGAAAGAGGATGAAAAAGTGTGTGGGAGATAGAGAAGGATGAAAGATCATATAGGTATTTTGTACTCCAGAGTCACAGTGAAAATATCTATTCCTTATTCAATTGCTTCTATTATCCGGTCTCAGGATAATACTACAGAAACTCAGAAAAGTCGAAACACCACTGTGATAGAATTATTCAGGGGCTTCTTAGAATTTGAAGGACTTCTAAAGTGAATACAATTTGAATCTAAAAATTCCTATTTATTAAATTCTCGACTTTACAACTCATCACACATTTTCTCAGCTTTGCCATGATGATGGGTGTGGTGCGTTGACCTTGGCTGGATGCCAGGTGTCCATCAAGCAGCTCTATCACTCCCCCTCTTCAACTGCACAGAAGAGAGAAAATATGACAAAAGGCTTGTGGGTTGAGATAAGGACAGGAAGATCACTCAGCAATTACCGGCACAGGCAAAACAGACTCAACTCGGGGAAATTAAATTTATTGCCAATCAAAAGTCAGAGTAGGATAATAAGAAATAAACCCAAATCTCAAAACAGCTTCCCTCCACTCCTCTCTTCTTCCCGGGTTTAACTTTATTCCAGATTTTGTCTACCTCCTCCCCCCAAGGAGCACAGGGGATGGGGAATGAGGGTTGCAGTCAGCTCATCACACATTTTCTCTGCCGCTCCTTCCTCCTCAGGGGGAGGACTTCTCCCACTCTTCCCCTGCTTCAGCGTGGGGTCCCACCCATGGGAGACAGTCCTCCATGAACTTCTCCAACGTGAGTCCTTCCTACGGAGTGCAGTTCTTCACAAACTGCTCCAGCATGGGAAGTTTCCACGGGGTGCAGTCCTTCAGGAATGGATTGCTCCAGCATGCGTCCTCAACTGGGTCACAAGTCCTGCCAGAAAAACCTACTCCAACGTGGTCTCCTCTCCACAGTCCACAGGTCCTGCCAGAAGCCTGCTCCAGTGCGGGCTCTCCACAAGGTCACAGCCTCCTTTGGGCACATCCACCTGCTCCAGCATGGGATCCTCCACAGGCTGCAGGTGGATATCTGCTCTGCCATGGACCTCCATGGGCTGCAGGGGGAAAACCCGTCTCACCATGGTCTTCACCACAGGCTGCAGGGGAATCTCTGCTCTGGCACCTGGCGCACCTCCTCCTCCTCCTTCTTCACTGACCTTGGTGTCTGCAGAGTTGTTCCTCTCACATATTCTCACTCCTCTCTCCCAGCTGCTGTTTTGCAGCAGGTTTCTTTCACCTTCTTAAATGTTATCCCAGAAGCACTACCACAATCACTGATTGTCTCAGCTTTGGCCAGCGGTGGGTCTGTCTTGGAACCGGATGGAACTGGCTCTGTCAGACATGGGGGAAGCTTCTGACATCTTTTCACGGAATCCACCCCTGTAGCCCTCCTGCTACCAAAACCTTACCATGTAATCCCAATACAATGGGAAAATAACAATGGAAAGCCTTTTTGGGGAGGAAAAGAGCACTAATTATTATTGATAAAAGCACCCCCCCAAATGCTTCATTTTAATGATATATCCATCACTAAACTGAAAGTAATTAAATTAGAATTAGAATAATGTACCATATCTAAGTAGATAGTCTATACTGAACATGAGTTCAAGATTTATGAAAACTCCCACATGTTTCAATATACAATTTTAGGGAGTGTGTAGAAACCAGTTGTATATTTTTTGTCAGCTTTCGTGGTATGGAGTATGTATTGAATTGTGTGGAAGAGGGGAGGAAATAAATTGTATCCGAAGCGCATCTTTTATGGTTCTGTTATGTTATTTATCTGTTTTCTTAATAGAATTTTGAGGAATGCATTGCTGAATGTACACAATACACAATCATAGAGATGATAGAGAGGGCAATTTTTTCATCTAGATATAGATATTTAGATATGTAAATATGAATCACAGTAGTATAGAGAATTGTTGTTACCTGTGTGAATTTGTATCAACTTATTTTCATTGCTTTAATGAAAGATTATAAGCATTAATAATATTTGAAAACTCATTTTGAAATTAGCAAAAAATATTTAAAGATTCTGTTTTTAAGTAGTTATTCTTACTTCAATAGTAATGAAAAATTTACAGTATTTTTTAAGTTCTTATTTGTGAAACAATTTTCTTTTAAGCTGGGGTTCTATGAGATGCAGTTTCTATTACTAATTCTTATGTGAAACATTCAAACTATACTATCGTCTTTTACTGATGGCCCAGATTTTTATACACTAACATTTACATTGTGTCTTTCAGAGCCTGGGTTTTTTTTTCCCTTTTTAACTCTCCATAGGTTTTCTGAACATCTGTTTAAAGATGTTTTATTACAATTTTTATAAGCTTTATTTAAGTTTCATTGTTTGGTACTGTTTTCTGCTGTGCTTAGCAGGTATACTTATTGCCTCCTGCTGCTTCAATTCAGTCTTCCAAATTTATTTTGAACCTCCTGTTGTGTTTAAATTCCCTGGATCTATTCTTTTGACTGGATTCACTGGCTGCTTGCATTCATGAATATATAGATATCACATGAATCAGTCTCTCACAGAGTGGCTTAGTTCCTTATCTGACATCTGTCTTCAGTGCATCTCTTAGATACAGATGTTTATTATTTAGTCTATAGACTTCTTCAAATCTGCTGACTTTAACATATTGTTTCCTGATAGTGGTAACTGTGGTTCCTGCTGTGCATAGTTCTCAAGCACCTGCTTTTTCTATTTGCTTTTTGTGAAAATCTTGTATTTGTGGCCTCGCTCTCCTGTTATCCATTTCTGTCTTGATGTTACAGTGATGCTTGGGTATAATTATCCAGTTTTTTTATGTGGATGAAAGAAGTCTCATTTACACAGGTTTTTGTATGGTGTTTTCCAGAGTCCATCTTAAGCATATGAGAAATTTGACAGTGTATGGATATGGTTATACATATACATCTATGGCTATGTCTAACTGGCACACATTTGTTTTGTTACTGGAAGTAGGCTATTTACAGTAGTGTGGGCTCTAGTATTTACTAATACACAGACTGATCCTTTACCTCTAGGCAAAACTACGCAGTGACTAATATCCACACTGCTAAAGGCTGTTTCTCTTTTAGCAGACAGGCCACATCCACCTTCCATAACACTAGATTCTGATTCTTTTCTGGACTACATGGTGTGCTTCTCTGGCCTTCAGACACTTTTGTGTGTTTCTTTTATTTCAAAGTTATGAAATAATACAATGATTGTGCTGCATCTCATCATCATGTTGTTTTCATGGAAAACATTTTACTGCATGTGTACGGAAAAAACTAATATGCATTGAAAGTGTTGGGGCACACTATAATGGTATCTGGGAGTACTTGAGGAGTACTTGAGCAGAGTAAAGTTCACTGGGATAATTTTGAAGGACTGCAATGGAGCCAAACCTGGTACAGGCATGGTGCAGTCAGTCATACTACCTATTGGTAAAGGTTTTTCAAGTGAATCATCTGGAAGGTTTTTTTTTTCCTGGCAGAAAGCTATCTGGGGTGCTAACTTAGCTTCTTTACAAGACAGTACCATATGAAATGAAGACACAGTTGCTGAAGGTTGATATTTATGTTTATAGGCTCAATTTCAGTGCATTGACAGGTAAGTTTGCTTTGAGAGATTTAGACGAACAAGACCCCAGTTAAGATAGTCTCCATTCTGCTAGATAGTGTACAAACACGAAATAGTCAATTGCACACACACTTAAAGATTTTATCTAAATAAGTTCATAAAAAAGAGCAAGAGCTGACAGTATAAATTCTGTTTCAAAGATAAACATCTGAATCACTGGAAAATAGTCCTGATCCCTAATAAGCATGTAGTTGAATACCCAGTAAAGAAACCCAGACCTTCTTTTAGAAAAATTGAATCAACCAGGGGGTAGATGGGAAAATAACAGCATTATGTCAGCTGACAAAACAAATGGAACACAGGTTTGCATTAACTTTTTTTAAAAATATAAATGCAAAGCCAAGACTTCAAGGTGCTCATTTAGTCTATATTATTTAATTCTACCAAGCATAACAGGAAGTAACAACAGCTGTACACTTATCTTTAATAATTTTGTATTTGTAAATATACCCTAAAACTCTATAGAGAGAAGAACTTTATGATGGAAAAGTTATTCAGGAGCTACTAATAGGAGAACAAAAGAATGAAATTAAAATGAAACTATTACATAATATACATAAAGATTATTTAGCCTGACAACTTTTTCACTACAGGATGTTTACTTTTGGATGCTCACTACTGTTTACTACTGTTTACAATTTATAAAAGCTGGTTGCTCAGTTAAATTAAGCAGGAAATCATAAATAACATAATCTACAGTTAAATGGGATAATATAGAGCCTTATTTCGCAATTACTATTTGTATTTAAGGATACGCTGAAATATTCAAAGAAGTTACTCAGTACTTGTGAATTATTGTGGTTTTTGAACATTTTTCTGAATCATCTGCCACTTTCTCAGTTGTCTATTGGATAATATGCAATAGCATTCTTATGTCCATGAAAAAAATCTAAAGACTGGCTAGTGTCTGCAAGGAAATTTTCTTAATACACTTCCCATGGCATAGGCATTGCACGTAAAACAGATGCAAAATACTGTTTGTAATCCTTGCATAATATAGCGCACGTATGTGTGCACACACGCACACACACAAAGGTATAAAAAGCAGTAGTTTAATTTAGTGTTTAAATTTCAATTACAAATACCAGCAACGTGAGTTTCTCTGTATGTGGATAAGGATTTTGTTGTTTATGTAGCGATAAGGAAAGAAGAAAAGCACTGTCTAAAGTAATAAATTATTAAATAAAATCAGACTTTCTGGAACAAAAAGATAACTCCACAGGTGGGACTGAATTATCTTCTTTACTTTAGGGTTGATTTAGATACACAGAAAATGACAATGTTTATTCAAAGTCTTAAGTCAGTGCTGTTGGACTATCAAAGCCTCTGAAGAATGAGTACATAAAAATGACTGATATTTCACTTCTGAAAAAGTGTCAATTATTTCCTTTCACAGTCAAAAATAGCTGTACCAAAAGATTTCTCAAATACTCTTCTCTGTTAAGTCGTTGAAAGCACTAAATATGGGAATACAGATAGTATTAGTGATAGGAAGCTCGGTAGTGCTTCCTGTTACACATGAGGATAGTCACACTGAACCTTTACTGACCATGTGTTTGCATACATTTAGGAATTTTTCATAATTTTCAATGACAGAGAAGTTTATATAATTATAAAATTACAATTAATATATAATTTTATATAAATAAATATATAAATATGGTTTCTCTGAAGAAATGCATTTCCACCTTAGCACAAGTATAGGTTAAGAAAAAGAATTAGGTTTTTCAGTCCTGCATATGTATTTGCTTCTTTGTTTTCTTCATTAATGGGTTACATTTCGGACATAACGGCCATCCCTATCAGAATATTTTTGGGGGGGTTTTATAGAAGAAAAAAAAAATCCCCTGGAACATCCATTTTCTTCTAATTTAGGGAATCAATGTGAAAACTCTTCTGTGTATACATACTTAGAAAGAAAATTACACTTCACACTGCAAAAGTATTGCCGTGACTGAAAAAATGTTTTAACCTATATTACAAAATTTTAAATAGCTTGTAATGGAAATAGCTTTAAATTGTTGTAACCTGGGATTTGAGTTGCATGTTATGGGAAGTACTATAGCAGGAACCCCTTGTTGCTAGCCAGGCTAGGAGCAAGAGGAGGAGTCCATTGCAATGTTAAACCCTGTGGTTGGTTCCAAAGGGACCAGGGGTGGAGATTGTAATGGAAATACCTTTAAATTGTTGTATCCCAGGATTTGAGTTGCATATTAAAGGAATTACTATAGCAGGAACCACCTGAACCAATGGAGGACAAGCCTTACAGGAAGCAGTGCAAGTGCAGCAGTGACCAAACCTGAGCTGCCTTTGGTGCCCAATAACTCCAAGCAACACACCACTTCCTCTGTCCTGAGTGACCACCATAACAGATGGAGCCCAAAGTCATGGACTAAATGAACTCAGTGGACATTTGTGGACATTTGTGAATATTTTGTGCACATTTTACAAGGGTGGGCCATCGACTAAGAGAATGATATCTGTGTATTATATCAAAGGATGGGAAGGGGGCGGTGGTTAATAAGGATGTATTGGAGAGTGTGGGACCTGAGCATGAGGTAAACGGTATGGAATAAGGGGTGGAGAATGGGCTGGTTTTGGCGGGGATAGCGTTAATTTTCTTCATAGAAGCTAGTATGGTGCTATGTTTTGGATTTTGCTGGAAACAGTGTTGATAACACAGGGATGTTTTAGTTACTGCTGAGCAGTGCTTACACAGTCAAGGCTTTTTCTGCTTCTCACACCACCCCACCAGCGAGTAGCCTGGGGGTGCACAAGAAGTTGGGAGGGGACACAGCTGGGACAGCTGACCCCAACTGACCAAAGGGATATTCCATACCATATGGCGTCATGCTCAGCAATATAAAGCTGGGGGAAGAAGAAGGAAGGAATGACATTCAGAGTGATGGTGTTTTTCTTCCCAAGTAACCATGACTCCAGATGGATACTTTATTAGTAGAGGTTCTTGTACAATATGAGCTTTGCTTTTCTTTGCTTTTCTCCATATGTGAGCAGAAAGAAAAGAGAATGAGTGACCATGGAACTCTTTACAGTGGCACCTGTAGACTCTTTTTCATCACAATTTATCCTCAGCTGCATCTTTAATATACCTTAAAGATAACTTTGTACTTCTTTTCTTTTGTACAGTAGGGGCTTAAGGCATTCAGAGATTCTGCTCCCAAATTTTCTAAAATTAATTTCAATTTAGTGCAGTGCAATTATGTCAAATGATTTCTGCACCATACTAAAACCATTTGATTCAAATTGCATTTACAACATTGGAAAATTATTCATGGTAGTGTTAGGAAAAGAAGCTCTTACTCATCTGTGCTGTAATTTGATTTCTTTATGCTTCCATGTCTGAAGATGAAACATTTGTCCTGTATTTATGTCTTCAATAAGCCTTTAAAGAAAAGCCGCACTCGGGTGTCAGTAAGCTATAATTTCAATAGTTCACATGTAGACATGTGAATATTACTGGTAATATTCACCAGTTCCTGAACTCCAAAATGCTCCAGAAAGCATCTCACATTCTTTAATTTTTCTCAAGAATTACAGAAGTACATTTCCTTGTCATTAGCTATTGAGGCCTACAATGTTGCCATAAAACAGAAACAGAAACAAAAACAAAAACAAACAAACAAAACCCCCCAAAATCCCCCCCAGGGTTATTTTCCAACAGCATATTCCCTTTCCCCCCAAAAAAGTAGAATAAAGTAAATCAAAATTGTTTGGAGAAAGACATTACCTTCATGCAAACTTCAACCAGGATTTTTTGAGTCAAGGAATAAATTTCAATACTTAAATTGAAAACCTGATGATACGTAAGAAGCATTTTAAAAGTTAACGTAACTTAGGTGCTTAGATATCTTCCAAGACCCTTGCCAGGGTGGAATGTTGGTACCTGAAACTCAGCTTAAAGTGCTGTCAAACTAAGGTTGATTTGATACTTAGACCTGAGAGATGGGAAAATTTTTTCTTATATAGCTATAATGCTTACTGTGGAAGTATTATTTCTTCTGTGGAAATATTGAAAGTAAAGGCTGAGAAAGAGAGAATGAAAATAACCTAGACAACAGTGGAACACCCATAACATCATAAAGCCTTATTAAATATAGTGGCTGACCAGTTTAGGGTAGAGAAAAAGTATGGGAAAACAAAAAAAGAGTATGGTTGTGCTGGTTTTGACTGGGAGAGAGTTAATTTTCTTCATGGTAGCTAGTAGGGAGCTATGTTTTGGATTTGGGCTGAAAACAGCGTTGATAACACAGGGATGTTTTAGTTACTGCTGAGCAGTGCTTACACAGAGTCAAGGCCTTTTCTGCTTCTCACATCACCCCACCGGCGAGTAGGCTGGGGGTGCACAAGAAGTTGGGAGGGGTACGGCTGGGACAGCTGACCCCAACTGACCAAAGGGATATTGCATACCGTATGATGTCATGCTCAGCAATATAAAGCTGGGGAAAGAAGAGAGGGGGAGGGGCGTTTGGAGTGATGGCTTTTGTCTTCCCAAGTAACCGTTATGCATGATGGAGCCCTGCTTTCCTGGAAATGGCTGAACACCTGGCTGCTGATGGGAAGTAGTGAATGAATTCCTTGTTTTGCTTTGCTTGCATGTATAGCTTTTGTTTTATCTATAAACTGTCTTTATCTTAACCCATGAGTTTTACTTTTTTTCTGATTCTCTCCTGCATCCCACCAAGGGGGAGTGAATGAATGGCTGTGTGGTGCTTAGTTGCCAGCCGGGGTTAAACCACAACCTAGCTACAAACCAGAAATAGAAAAAAAAGCCAACTTGAAAGTTTTTCACAAAATCATAGGATAGCTGAGGTCAGAATGGAACTCCTGGGATCATCTAGTCCGTGTAGCAGGGTCAGCTGCAGTAGATTGCTCAGGAAAGTGTCCATTTGAGTTTTTAATGTTTCCAAGGATGGATATTCCGCAACCTCTCTAGGAAACCTGCTGCACAGTTTGACCACCTTCACAGTAAAAACATTTTTTCGTATGCTAACATGAAATTTTCTGCCCATTGACTCTTGTCCTGTGTGTCCTTGGCTGGCCACCAGCTGTACACAAAGCAGCTTTATCACTCCCCCTCCATCAACAAGACAGGAGGAGGAAATACGATGAAGGGTTTGGGGGTTGAGATAAGGACAGGGAGATCACTCACCAGTTACCATCACTGACAAAACAGACCCCACTTCAGGAAATTAATTTAATTTATTGCCAATTACTTCTAACAGAGTAGGAGAGTGAGAAACAAAACAAACTAAAAATACCTTTCCCTCCACCTCTTCCTTCTTTCAAGGCTCATCTTCACTCCTGAATCTTTACTTCCACCATCCCGAGAGGCACAGGCAGATGGGGAATGGGGTCAGTTCATAACGTGTGGTCTCCGCTGCTCCTTCCTCCTCACACTCTTCACCTGCTCCAATATGGGGTCCCTTCCACGGCATACAGTCCTTCAGGAACTTCTCCAATGTGGGTTCTTCCCATAGGCTGCAGTTCTTCAAGAACTGCTTCAACATGGGTCCTTTCCATGGGGTGCAGTCCTTCAGGAACTGACTGCTCCAGCATGGGTCCCCCACAAGTCACAGGTCCTGCCCAAAAACCTGCTCCAGCATGGTCTCCTCTCCACAGTCCACAGGTCCTGCCAGGAGTCTGTTCCGATGCGGGCTCTCCATGAGCTACAGCTTCCTTCAGGGCATATCCACCTGCTTCAGCATGGGGTCCTCCACGGGCTGCAGTGTGGATATCTGCTCCACTGTGATCCTCCATGGGTTTCCGGGAAATCTCTGCTCCTGTGCCTGGAGCATGTCTTCCCCCTCTTTCTTCACTGACTTTGGTGTCTGCAGGAATGTTTCTCTCACATTTTCTTGCTCCTCTCTCTTAGCTGCTGCACAGTGGTTTTTTTTCCCTTTCTTAAATGTGTTATCACAGAGGCACTACCAACATCATTGATTGGCTCAGCTTTGGTGAGCTGCAGGTCCATCTTGGAACCAACTGAAACCAGCTGTCTGCCATGGGGACACCTTCTGGTGTCTTCTCACAGAAGCCACCCCTGCAGCCCTGGCCCCTGCTGCCAAAACCTTGCCATGTAAACCCAATACATCCTGTCACTGGATACCACTGAGAAAAGTCTGTGTCCATCTTCTCTGTTACCCCCATTAGGTATTTATACACATTGCTAAGATCCCCCTCTGAGCCTTTTCTCCTGGCTGAACAGTCCCAGCTCTTTCAATTGCTCCTTATATGTCAGATGTTCCAAACCTTAATCATCTTCATGGTCTTTCTTGGGACTTGCTCTGGTATGTCCATATCTCTCTTTTACTGCAAACCTAGAACTGGACCCAGAACTCCAGACATGTCTCACCAGTGTGGAGGACAGGAGAAGGATCACCCCCCTTGACCTGTTGGTGATGCTCTCCCTTACACAACCCAGAAGGCCGTTGGCCTTTTTTGCTCTAGGGTGCATTGGTGGCCCATCATCAACTTGTGGTCTACCAGGACCTCTACAACCTTTTCTGTCAAGCTGCTTTCCAGCTGGTGAGACCCAGCCTGCACTGGTAAAAAAGTTTTCCTCCTCCAGTGGAGAACTTTGCATTTCCTTTTGTTAAACTTTATGAAGTTCCTGTTTTCATGTCCTTGAAGGCACAAGTAGGCCTTCATGTCCCTTATCAATCTCACCTGGACCCTCCACTTCCACCTTCTGCCCACAGGCCCAGAAGTGCCATTTAAGCTGAACCCTAGGCACCAAATTGCTACCTCACATATGTTGTAAAAGTGTTCCTCTCCAGCAAACCATGTCTTTGCCTGATCATGGACCTTGTTGGTTCAGATCCTGACCTGTGGACTGAATTCCCAGCTAAACATCGAACCTGTGTCTTCCATTATGGTTCTGTCTTGTGATCTCTGGACTGTATCTGATGCTGGTTACCCACATCAGATCAGATTCTTATCTCTGTATTGACTTTCTGACTTGATATCATGTTTACCTCCTTACCACAAACTTGCACGATGATCTAGACTCTTGGCTGAACCTGGCTACCATCTCTATGTCTGCTCTGCTCTTCTCATCGGGCACGGTGGGAAAGAGCCTGGTCTGGTGAGGCTTCTGCCTTGCCAGTCATGTTATTGCTCTGGGCTACCACTTCTCTGTCCCATAGGGAGCTGCCAGCCCTTGCTGCTTCCTGACACCTGTTGACTCATTTTCTCAGCCTGTCGAGGTCCCACTGAATGGCAGTACAACTACCTAATCTGTCAACTGCTGCTCCCAGTTTTGAACTACCTGCAAATTTTCTGAGGGTGCACACTTTGTCCCATCATTCACTTCATTAATGACAATGTTAAACAGTATTGGCCTGTGTCAACTCCTGGAGTACACGATTAGTGACTGGTCTTGAACTGGACTTTGTGCCACCTGACCAAAACCCCCTGAACTCAGTAGTTTAGCCAGCTTTCAGTCTCCCTTACTGTCAACTTATCTAGTCTATATGTCATTAGTTTATCTATGAGGATGTTATGGGAGAATTCAAAATAAACAAAATCCACTGGTGTCTTACCCACCAAGCTGATCATGTCATTGTAGAAGGCTATCAGGTTGATCAGGTATGTTTTCCCCTTTGAAAGTCCATGCTGACTACTGATCACCCTCTTGTCTTTGATGTATCTGGAAATGGTTTCCAGGATGATTTGCCCCGTAACCTTCCTAGGGATCAAGGTGAAGCTAGCCAGCCTGAAGATCGCTTCTTCTTGCCTCTCTTGAACACAGGAGTGACTTTTGCTTTCTTACAGTCCCCAAAAACCACCTCCAATCACCATGATCTATCAAAGATAACAAAGGGTGGCCTTGCAATGACATCAGCCATCTCCCTTACGGGTGTAACCTGTCAGGGCCCATGGACTTGTGTACATCTGATTTGTTTAAATGTTCTCTAACCTAATCCTCCTTCACTTGGAGTAAGTTGTCTTTGTTCCAGACTTTCCCACAGGACACAGGGGCCTGGGATATGTGAGGGTAGTTCAGGTAAGTAAAGACCAAGGTGAAAAAGTCATTGAGTATCTCAGCCTTTTGCATGTCCTTTGACATGAGGTTCCTTGCCACTTCTCTGACAGATGTACTTTCTGTTGTGATTTTGAAGACAGACATATTCTGCTGTCAGAATATACTAACAACGGAATACGTGAACAGTTGAAATCAGTTACTTGAAAAGCTCCAGATCATTTGGGAATATAACTTCCTAGAAACCGAAGGTGTGGCTTTATGATATGTGATGTGATCTACAATGGAAATTCCATAATCTGCACCTTGAGACAATTGTTCCTGACACTTTGACTTACTTGTGCTAAAAGAAATAACATGTGCATCCATTGATAATGCAGTTCAAGGGCCAGAACTAAGAAAACAACACTTCACAAAAGACAGAAAAAATCCCCAAGAACTGGACAAAATATATTTTTCTTTTTTTTTTTTTTTTAATTTAGTTTGCTTTTGAATTAGCTCTCTAAACTGGCTTAGTGTGTGACAGCATGAAAGACAATTACTACTCACAGCACACATGACTGAGGATGGAGGGACAGGCAGAAAAGCTAATCTCAAATTAGACTAGTTTAAGCTGGCATGGCACTGAACCCTAAGGAAGCATGTGGGGATTTTGGCTTAGCTGAATGGAAGTTAATAGCAGATATGATTATTCCCTGTAAATACAAGGAGAAAATATTAAGATAAAAACAATAATTTTAAATACTAATAGGCATAAATGGGTATAAACTGGTCAGGTGTAAATTTAGGTTTGACCTTAAACGGGGATTTTATGGTGTAGTTGCTCACAATAGCAGAGGATTAAGCTCAGCTGATTGACAATGTTGCTTTAAGGCCTATGTTCCTTGAAAAGTAGAAATGGAACAAAGAAAGCCATAGGAAAGTGAGGACATTAGGAGAGGCACTGGCTGAAAGTGGAGAGTGGATCTGTGTATCATATAACATAATGTATACATACACTATAGATCTGCAAAAGGGATTGAACTTACCTAAAGACACCTAGGAAGATTTGAAGCTAATAATAGTACAGTTATGAAAGAAAACTAAAGTAGACAGTTGCTGTAAAGTATCAACATTGTTTTCTGTTCCCTAAGATATCTGTGTTACTGAATTGTGAGTTACCCATGACACATCGGGTAAAGCTTGGGACACAAAATGCAACTGTTTGGTATGGCTAGAATACATAGAATCATAGAGCCACAGAATAGTTTGGGTTGGAAGGGACCTTTAAAGGTCATCTGCAATGAGCAGAGACATCTTCAACTAGATCAGTTGCTGCTCAAAGCCCTGTCAACCTGACCTTGAACACTTCCAATGATGGGGCATCTACAACTTCTCTGGGCAACACCCTCATTGTAAAAAATTTCTTCCCTATATCTAGTCTAAATCTACTTTCTTTTAGTTTAAAACCATTACCCATTGTCCTATCACAACAGGCCCTGCTAAAAAGCCTGTCCCTATCTTTCTTATAAGCCCCCTTTAAGTATTGAAAGGCCTATAAGGTCTCCCCACAGCCTTCTCTTCTCCAGGCTGAACAACCCCAACTCTCTCAGCCTTTCTTCACAGGTTCATGTCTTTCCTGTGTTGATGACTCCAGAGCTGGACACAGTAATCCAGGTGGGGTCTCACCAGAGCAGAGTAGAGGGGCATAGTCACCTCCCTTGACCTGCTGGCCACGCTTCTTCTGATGCAGCCCAGGATATGGTTGTCCTTCTGGGCTGCAAGCGCACATTGTCAGCTCATGTCTAGCTTTTCATCCACCAGTATCCCCAAGTCCTTCTCCGCAGAGCTGCTCTCAATCCCTTCATGCCCCAGCCTGTATTGATACTGGGGTTTGCCCCAACCCAGGTGTAGGACCCTGAACTTGGCCTTGTTGAACTTCATGAGGTTCACATGAGCCCACTTCTCCAGCTTGTCCAGGTCCCTCTGGATGATATCCTGTCCCTCAGGTGTGTCAATAGCACCACAAAGCTTGGAGTTGTCTGTAAATTTGCTGAAGGTGTACTCGATCCCACTGTCTAGGTCATTGATGAAGATATTAAACAGTACTGGTCCCAGTACGGACCCCTGAGGGACACCACTCATCACTTATCTCCATCTGAACATTGAGCTGTTGACCACTACCTTCTGGATGTGACCATCCAACCAATTCCTCATCCACTGAACAGTCCACCCATCAAATCCATACCTCTCCAATTCAGAGAGAAGGATGTTGTGGGGGACCGTGTCAGAGGCTCTACAGAAGTCCAGACAGATGACATCCATTGCTTTTTCCTTGTCCACTGATGTGGTAACTCCCCCGTAGAAAGCCACTAGGTTGGTCAGGCAGGACTTGCCCTTGGTAAAGCCATGTTGGCTGTCTTGAATCACCTCCCTGTCCTCCATGCGCTCTAGCATAGCTTCTAGGAGGATCTGTTCCATGATCTTCCCAGGCACAGAGGTGAGGCTGGCAGGTCAGTAGTTCCCAGGGTCCTCCTTTCTACCCTGTTTAAAGATGGGCACAATGTTTCCCTTCTTCCAGTCACCAGGGACTTCACCTGACTGCCATGACTTTTCAAATATCATGGAGAGTGGCTTGGCAGCTACATCAGCCAATTCCCTCAGGACTCTAGGATGCATCTCATCAGGTCCCATAGACTTCTGTACGTTCAGGTTCCTCAGGCGGTCACAAACCTGATCTTCTCTTACAGTGGGAGGGACTTTGCTTCCCCAGTCCCTGTCTTGCGGTCCATCCACTTGAGGTGTGGGAAGAGAGGTAGCTGGTGAAGACTGAGGCAAAAATGTTGTTGAGTAACTCAGCCTTCTCCTCATCTGTTGTTACCAGTTTGCCAGTCATGTTCATTGGGGAGGTACACTTTCTTTGACCTTCTTTTTCTGGCTGGCATACCTGTAGAAGCCTTTCTTATTCTTCTTTGCACCCCTTGCCAAGTTCAGCTACAGCTGCGCCTTGGCTTTCCTGACCCCATCCCTACACAAGCGGGCAGAGTCCCTATACCCTTCTCGGGATACCTGTCCCTGCTTCCGCTGCCTGTGCATTTCCTTCTTGCCCTTTAGTTTGACCAGCATGTCTTCACTCATCCATGCCAGTCTCTTGCCTTCCTTTCCTGGTTTCTTACACCTGGGGATTAAGAGCTCTTGCGCTTTATGGAAAGCATCCTTAAAGATCTGCCAGCTCTGCTCTGCTCCCTTGTCCGTGAGAGCAGTTTCCGAGGGGGTCCTATTGACTAAGTCCTACGTGACCTTTGGAAGTCACAACCAAATCTGTGAAATCTATTCTCAACATGTTTCATCACTTCTTGGATTTTGTTTCTCTTAACTACTGTTTTTTTTTCTCATTCTATTAGCACAGATAGTTACAGTGATTGGAAAGGATCATAACCTGTGCATGATTCATTTGGTATCAGCATTAGCTGCATGAGGAATTATTTGCATTTTGCATAATTTTTCCTTGAGTATAAAATTACTCCCAAGAACAAATAATTTAAAAAATTATCAAGGCTGCAACCTCACATGCTCAGAAGTAGGAATACTACAGTGAATACTGCCTGTGGATATTTAATTTGATGCCCCTGCGTGTAAAGGTGGTGAAGTGTAAAGTGAAGACTGCAGAAACAGTTTACCTGCAATAAATTGGTAGGCACCTACATTAAGTCAGAGCTCAGACAGATGGATGCTATTAAAGACTGGCCTGCTCCCAAGTTGAGAAAGAAGGCACAGCCCTTTATACGAATGATTTCTCTTTCACTTTAACTCCATGTCTCCACCCATGACCAAACCATGTAGTAAGGGAAGGCTAGGAAAAAAGTTTGCACTAAGCATTTAAAGACCATTAGTAGACTAAAGAAAATTTGAAGCAGATGCAGATTATGACAACATTCTTGAGTTTTCCAGGCATGCTGTTGTAATGTAGAGGGGGAATAAGTGAACAAGAGTGTCTCACACACACCTACTTATTATTGAAAAAGGGTATTTTGGATTTGTATTGATACTAAAGAAACAATAAAAGTATGTAAATGAAAAGACTGTATCACAATCTCTACACACAAAAAAACTAAGCAGAAGTTATTCAGGTAACTGTTTCTAGCATTCATGAATGTGACTTTATGGATAAATACACAAATATGTATGTAACAGATGATTCATGTGGAGATTTATATGTACATATCCAGGTAAATTTGATGTATATTTCATAAATATATACAAATATACGTATATTCAGTTGTGTTTACATTGCTGAATTATAGAATAATTTAGGTTGAAAGGCACCTCCACAGATCATCTAGTCCAAATCCTTGCTCAGAGCAGGCATAATTAGGTCAGATTGCTCAAAGCCACTTCCAGTCTAGTCTTGAACACCACCAATGATGGAGATTCTACAACTTCTCTGAGCACTTTGTCCAGCATTCGACCTCCTTCATGGTAGATAGATACGTATATCTAATCAGAACTTCCCAAGTTCCAACTTGTGTCTATTGCCCCTTGTCCTGTCATTGTGCACCTCCAAGAAGAATTCAGCTCGGTCTTCTCTATGTTCTCTGATCAGGTAGTTGTAGACAGCTATAAGGTCTCCCCAGAGCCTTCTCTTCTCCCGGCTGACCACACCCAGGTCCTTTAGACTTTCCTGGGCTTCAGCTCCCTGATCACCTTGGTGGCACTTTGCTGGACTCCCTTCATGTATGTCAAAATCCTTATTGTACTGGAAAGCTCAAAACTGGCATCGGTATTCCATGTTGTCTCATAAGAGCTGAATGGAGAAGAATCAGCTAAACCTGTTTGATATATTAAAATATAATAGTTTATTGTAGTTCATGTGAGCAGTTAGCAGGATGTTGTGGTTTAAACCCATTTGGCAACTAAGCACCACACAGCTGCTTGCTCACCTTCTCCCCCACCATGGGATGGGGGAGAGAATCAGAAAAAAAAAATTAAAACCCATGGGTTGAGATAAAGACAGTTTAATAGGACAGAAAAGGAAGAGTAAACAATAATAATAATGATAATATACTGTGGGGGACCGAAAGAGTTAATGTATCAAACATTGTGGAGAGATAAGGTGTGATTTGCATGGCGACGGCAAGTTGGCTAGCATGGGATGGGGAGAGTTCATCGGAGGACAGACTAAAAGAGGTATTGTCTTGTGAGACACTGAAAGAGGTACTGTCTCAAACATTGTGGTGAGATAAGGTGCAGCAAGTTGGCTAGCTTGGGAGGAGAAGAGCGCGTCGGAGGATGCACAGTTACCATATATAGCCAGAGGTCACACAGATTTATCTAAGGAATGGGCCTGTGACCACCTGAAACTTGGAATGAAACTCCTCGCGACCACCCCCCTCTCCCAGTGCCTGCAAACTTTCGAGGACCAGAACAACATAAGTCCACCAGGGGCGTAACCTGAGGCAGGGACTAGAGTATAAAAACGCACCTCCCCAGGGAACGGCGCATGCCCACCACTGGAGGATTGACACGTCTGCCATTGTCATCGCGGGATCCAAGGGTGGTGATAACTTTCCTTTCTCTATCCTCCTCTCTTCTCTTTTCCTTTTCTCACTACTCTCTTCCTCTACTCTTCCGCTATATATATATATACGGGTATATGAGTTCTGGATGAATTGTAACGGGTTGCCTGGAAAATAGCTCCATTGCCAAATTGCCTCTGTTTGTTCGTTGAGCTTCACAGTTTGTTAAGTTTGTTTGTTTGTCTAATCCACTAGTTAATAAAGTTGCTGGTCAGACTGTTCCTCTGAGTCATTGTCGTGACTCTACCGGCCTGCGGCTCTGCCGAGCAGAGATTGGCCTTTGTCGTTACACAAACCCCCTGGGGAATCAAAAAGATCCATCTCGCAACCCACCGAGTGGGACAAGACATATACAAAACAAGTGATGCACAATGCAATTGCTTACCACCCTATGATCGATGCCCAGCCAGTCCCTGAGCAGTGATCACGGCCGCCTGGCCAACTCCCCCCCAGTTTATATAGTAAGCATGACAACATATGGTATGGAATAGCCCTTTGGCAAGTTTGGGTCAGTTGTCCTGGCTGTGCCCCCTCACAGCTTCTTGTGCACCTGGCAGAGCATGGGAAGTTGAAAAGCCCTTGACTTAGTGTAAATACTACTTAGCAACTACTAAAACATCAGTGTGTTATCATCAACATTATTCTCATCCTAAATCCAAAACACAGCACTATGCCAGCTACTAGGAAGAAAATTAACTCTATCCCAGCTGAAACCAGGGCACAGGACCATGACTGAAACCCATTAGGACATATTTCCTCTGTCTCTAATTGGATGAAATTCATCTTCTCATCTTTTTTACCAGTATCTAGAACAGTCTACAGCATTCTGTGTAGCAATTAGTATGAGTAAGGCCTAGTTAGCATAGCTGCTAGCATACACCAGTGAACTTTAAAACAATCTTTTGGTTGTTTTAGTAGAAGTAGGCAAAGTATGACACCTGCCTCTTGACCAAAACAAGAGAATGAACTTTGAACAGTTTCTATTTGCTCAAGGAAATGGATGGGCAAACTATGCAAAGAGCTTATTGGTCCTCAAAGAGTGTAAAAGCATCCAGAACTGTCCTGAACAAGCAGATTGTGAGTGCCAGCAACACTGACAGCAAACCATAAAGCAGCATTTCTCTTTAGACAGATCTCTCACCAAGGAAATATCCTCTACCCAATCCTTGGGTTGAGAAAAGGACAGAATTTTGGGGGAATTTTGGGGGTCACCCCAGGGAACTGGGAAGACCCTGTGGGACCCGTGACCCTGCACCAGAACGTGGGACTATCTCTGCAACATGCAGCAAACCTGAGGGAACCAGAGAGAAGCCCAGGGACCCCACACAGCTGGATCTGCCAAGCTAGCACCTTGTCTCTCCTCCTGGACTACCTCATCTCTCCCATAGCACAGGGAATTAATGTCAGGAACTGCTACATTGACCCACCCAATTTTTATCCCGAATTGTGCCATCTCTTTCATTCAATAGCGAAGTAATGAAATTTGACAAGTTGCATATATCTGTGATTAAAGTGTTTTGGTATCCGAATCCATTTAAATCTCCATGTGTTCATTTGATCTTAAACTGTGACACTGTTGAAATAAGAAAATCTGTAGGTTAATTCTTCAAGGGAAAATGGAGTTTTTATGATCATTTTTCTGAAAAACCTTCTATGCATAGAACTAAAGTGAGAGAATGAGAAATTGTTAACTCAAGGGTTTGTTTTTACATCCTGAACATAAATCCAAAGCAGGCTGAAGACTATCTATTTTATTACAGAGAATGTCCTACTCCAGAATGGTGTTTGACTTCTTTCTGAAGGACTATTACTAGGAAGTAATCAATATGATTCCCTGAACCCTCATTGTATAGAGTGTTTTAAGGAGTGGACTTGAAACAATTTTTTTTTTTTTTAATAGCCTTAGAATCAAAGTAATAGCAGGTTAGAGTGTTCCAGTGAGGAGCAAGGAATGTTCTGAACTGGCAGAATCACAGAATGGCTGAGGTTGGAAGGGACCTCTGGAGGTCACCATTCAACCCCCCTGCTTGAGCAGGGCCACCTACAGGCAGTTGCCCAGGACCGTGCCTAGATGGTTTTCAAATATCTCTAAGGATAAAGACTCCACAACCTCTATGAACAACCTGTGCCATTGCTCAGTCACCCTCACAGTAAAAATATATTTCCTGATGTTCAGAGGGAACCTCCTGTGTTTCAGTTTGCGGCCATTGCCTCTGGTCCTGTCACTGAGTACCACCAAAAAAGAGCCTGGCTCCATCCTCTTCGCACCTTCCCTTCAGGTATTTATATACATTAATAAGATCCCACCCTGAGCCTTCTCTTCTCTAGGCTAAACAGTCCCAGCTCTCTCAGCCTTTCCTCATACTCCAGTTGTCCAGTCCCTTAATCATCCTTGTGGCCCATTGCTGAACTCTTTCCAATATGTCCACATCTCTCTTGTAAGGAGGAGCCCAAAACTGGACACAGCACTCCAGTTGTGGCCTCACCAGCACTGAATAAAGGGGAAGCACCACCTCTCTTAACCTACTGGCAACACTTTGTCTAATGCAACCAAGGATACCATTAGCTTTCTTTGCCACAAGAGCACATTGCTGGCTTATGTTCAACCCGGTGTCCACCAGGACCCCTAGGGCCTTTTCTGCCAAGCTGCTTTCCAGATGGTAGGCCCCTCAGCATATGTCGGTGTATTGGGTTGCTCCTCCCCAGGTGCAGGACTTTGCACGTCCCTTTCCAGGATGAGCTTTGCATGAGCTTCCTGTTAGCCCATTTCTCCAGCCTGTTGAAGTCCCTCTGGATGGCAGCATGACCCACTCCTCCCAGTTTGGTGCCATCTGCAAACTATCAGCCACTCCTCCCAGTTTGGTGCCATCTGCAAACTTGCTGAGGGAACACTCTACTCCATCATCCAGATCATTAATGAAGATTTTAAACAGGACTGGACCCAGTGTTGACCCCTGGGCTACACTACTAGTCGTTGCCCTCCAACTAGACTTTGTGCTAGTGATCACTACCCTCTGGGCCCAGCCATTCAGTCAGTTTTCAATCCACCTCACCATCTGCTAATCCATCTTGTGCATCAACAGTTTCTCTGTGAGGATCTCATGGGAGAAAGTGTCAAAGACCTTACTGAAGTCTAGGTAGACAATATCCACTGCTCTCTCCTCATCTACCAGGCAGACTGGACAGATACCATTGGTTCCACTGGAGGACACAAGCTGTCTCTCACTTTTCTATTTTAAACACAGGCAAATGTCAGACTTGTAGAAGAGGCAATAATAGATTAAGAGAAAGAATAAGTTAAGCTTATTTTTAAGTTCAAATTTTCTAATTATTTGAAAGCTAATGAACTTGTGATCAAATTACGTGGTTAAGTCATTTTTTGAAGTTCTTCTGCTTGGTTGTTTATTTCAGAAACTTAAATTGGAAATCTTGAGATACTTTAAGCCTCTGTATAACTCTGTGGTATATTACAGGTGTACCTTACAGCCTTACAGATATATCTGGTGGCCATAGACATGTGAAAATAAACCACTTTACCTACAATGCCCAAGTAATGCAAGTTAATATTTAAAAAAAAATTCTTGTAATGAAATATTACCTTAAAAACATACCTTAAATCCAGTAAGATAAAACACTGTTGTGAGCTCCACCCAAGGCCAATTTTCTAAGAAGTGTGAGTGACTCAGTGACCACTATAGTTTCTCTTTTATTTTTCTTTCTTAATATATGGCTATTAGTAAAAAAAAATCACTTTGGAAATTCTTGGTTTATAAACTTTAAGGAAAATAGATCTGAATCGATCAACCAATAACTAAATACAACTCGGGATAAAGCTTAAATATTTATATTTTCCTTTGTGTTTAATATTGCTATAAATTCCCATTTTTCTGATTACTTTTTATTCAATTCCATGTTTTAGGTTTTGATCATTGAATTTTCAAGTTAAGTAGTGGTGTGCCGTACAAAATTGTAATGCAAGACTTTTTACAGATGCATGATTTTTTTGCTTTCAAATTCAGCGTTACTGCTACTCTTCTTGTCACAAAATTATTTTTAAAAAAAGTTAGATAAGGACTGACTTAACGATTCTGAAGTCATATTCACTTAAGAGAGTTGCTGAAATAAATTAGATGGGATTTAGCCAACAGATTTTATTATAAATAGATGAAAAGAGCATATGAATTGTAAATAACAGGTTGAATTAGTAGCTAACACTATAACCAATCTTAAAAATATACCATTTATGCCATTTTTTTAACCTTTATGTTATTTTGTGTCTTCCTTCTTTACTAAATAACATCATTTGCACCCCTCTCCTGTTGAGTCTTGTCCATAGGATATTTTACCTTTCAAACACTATTTTCTATATGAGATACATCAGTTACACATAAGATAGAATAGAATAGAATAGTTCAGTTGGAAGGGACCTAACAATGATCATCTAGTCCAACTGCCTGATTAATTCAGGGATGATCAAAAGTTAAAGCATGTTATTAAGGGCATTGTCCAAATGCCTCTTAAACACTGACAGGCTTGGGGCATCGACCACCTCTTTAGGAAGCCTGTTCCAGTATGTGACCAGCCTCTGGGTAAATAAATGCTTCCTAATGTCCAGTCTAAACCTCCCCTGGTGCAGCTTTGAACCATTCCCACACATCCTATCACTGGATACCAGGGAGAAGAGACCAGCACCTCCCTCTCACTTCCCCTCCTCAGGAAGCTGTAGATAATGAGGTTGCCCCTCAGCCTCCTTTTCTGCAAACTAGACAAGCCCAACGTCCTTAGCTGCTCCTCATAGGACATTCCTTCCAGCCCTTTCACCAGCTTTGTTGCTCATATACCTTCATTACACATTCAAGGCATGAAACAATTCTAACGCCCTTAACTCAAGAGCTGATTGCAGAGGAAACTACCATCTATGCAGAGATAACAATGATGAGGTTGATCTAAGTATTTATTCAAAGTTGAAATGAAATATATTTTTAGAAAAGTATGTTTCATGTTCATATGGTTTGGTCACTTATATTGTTTCTTTCTCTACATCTGACTAGCAAGCTTGATAAAAAACCAAATACCTAACATTACAGTATTTGGTGACAAAACTAACTGCAGCATTTGGGGGTGGGGTTTTTTTCCATAGTTGCAAAGCAGAAATATGATGCCTTTTGTAACAATCAATATATTTACTACCTTTCTGGAGGTATTTTCTCATCTGACCTTCATCAGCAAACAGTTGCAGGTCACAGGTTCTCTTCAGTGAAGGATTTAGAGAGGCTGTAGAATCATGAAGGCAATTTGGGCAATTTGCTTAAATTCATTCTATAATCTTGGTTTCTTGAATGTTTGTTTTTAGCAGACAGTCCAAACTTTCCAAATACTTAACATAAACAATATCCTGCCTAAAATCCAGTATCAAACCATCCAAAATGTGGCCGACTGCCCGCTATTGAAATCTGCATACTGTACAACTTCAGTAAAAGCTAAGCTTAACGTGCATTTCTTTTGATCTAAGTACATAAATCATAGCTGCTAACCTTGTATTAAAACACAGAAGTTTTACACATTCAATTTTGTTGTTTAAAGTTCCTCCTCCTTTCAAGATTGGTTACACTTTCTATGACCAGCAAACTAGCTGTGAAGTGGGGGGAAAAAAACAAAAAGAAAAAAAAAAAAAGAAAACAAAAAGAAAGAAGTAATCTGGAGTCAGTAAAAATGAAAGGGTAAATAAGACTTTTAAGACAGGGTTTCTACATTTTCTAGTAAATGTTAGCCAGTATCTGGCATGGTGTATTTAGTAGAACTCAATTATGTTTCATGAACAATGATACACTTTCTGTCTCTGCATATATATTCTAAAATGGAAAATTAACTGGAATGAATGTATACACTTCCTTATAAGTAAATAAAAATTTAAAGATTTCTCTGAATATGGATGAATATCAGCCTTTCTAATCAGAATAAGAGGAGGAAGAAAGAAGAAGAAAGAAGAAGAAAGAAAGAAGATTCTCAAGCTACCATGTTCATGAGTAAAACTTATAATACATATCAAAGATCTAAAATGGATTTCATGAAAACATAAAGCATCCAGCAAATATAAACCATAGCATTTTTAAATTGAAATGCAATAATTCTTTATTTCTGATGTAAATAATATCCAACAAGAAAGTGGAATAGAAAAGTAATCCATTTGTACATGTTATGACTAAAGTAGTTACATCCTTGAAATAGTGTCTTTGAGCCTCATGAGTTTTAAAAACTGCTTATCATTACTTCCAACACCACACTAAATATCAACATTTTTCTAAACATTTCCACACTGTATAGAAGCAGGTAAAATATATTTAAAATGTCAACAGATGTTATATTAAAATGGGAGAATTTTTGCTTTCAAATAAAGCAAGGTATTTGAAGGAGAGAAAATGAGCTCTTCATTTAAAAAAACCCACAAGAGTGAATATCTACTTTAAACTGTAATTTTGAATGCTGAATTTTTTATTGGCAAACCAAAAGCCAAAATTATTTACGTTTGGGGATTTAGTTGATCTCTCACTGTAAGTGCTTGTCTATAATAAAAAGAAAATCAAACAATTTTACAAAAGCACCTAGGAAAGCTTCAGGTTGTGCATTTCAAAGTTGAGCTACGGCAGAAATCAATCTCAGTGTGAAAAGGTTTTCTTTATTATTTTTAAACTATTTACAAAATGATAGTATGGAAAAAAAATCATGGCTGAGCTATCTAGACTAAAGTTGGTCTTATTAGAAGGAAGTTCTGTATTCAGAAAATATAATAAAAAATTAATGGCAATATATTTTCAGAGATGGATAGTTTTATTGACTTATATCTGTACAGGGCTGAGGTTTTTTATCTGTAATGGGCCCCACTGTTTTTAATATTAGTATCTTTTCTTCTCTCTTTCCACTTTTTTTTTGTACTGTAAAATAATTTATTAGATTTATTATTCTACCTTGCTATGAAGTTTTTGGCAATTATATTAAGACAGCTGAAACATTAATAAGACTAAAAGCTCCAGGAGGATTTGAACACATTTAACAAATTTAACAAATAACATTTAATTTACTAATTGAAACATGAAACTATCACCTTACTTACCTGTCATAATACAGAATAATTTTTACAAGATAGGTAGTGCAGAGAGCTGCATTGCTACACAGAGCTACGAGGGGTGGATGGGAGATCCCCCTAAAATCAGAATAGATAACCTGCTTATTTAATATGTCTAGTCAGTTATTCAGCTTTTCCTGCTTCCCTCTGAATGCCCTGGATACTACAGCTGTAATACCTGGGGAGACTACAGCTGAATCTTTTTCCTTTTTTAGGGTGTAAGATAAGGTAAGGGGTAAATTTTTAAATTTTCTCCTGTTTTGATTAACACTTTGCAAAAACAGGGCAAAAAAATCTTAGGCACTTTAGTAAAGAGCCATAGGAATCTTGTGGCTATTAATTTCAAAATCTGCTAAACACAGTATTTCATTATTCTTAAGGAACATACTGAGAACAAACTAAACTAAGGTGCACTCAAAATCCTTAGTGTCATAGGATACCAAAACCCCCTCTTCATATCAGTCAATGTATATTTCCTGAAAATCAATTAGCTAAATGTGAGATTCATTTTTTAAACTCTTGCATAAATTAAACAACAAATGTCTATAGATTTGTCAGACCTGTACACTTGACTTTTACACATGATGTTAGGCTAATTACTGAATGCCAATACAATAGATCAGGTGATATTAAGCACCAACATTTTCCAAGACAATGGTCTAGATTACCCATCAAATTTAGCCCTTTCTTTTCTTCATTAATACCCTTAGTCTTAACAACCATCAAATGGATTGATGATGATGTGACTTTCAATTAAATAAAGTGGAAAAAAAAATAGCTTCTGACTGTAGATTAAATGGTCTGATCTAGTGGCTGCTAATTAATTCAGTGAAAGTCTTCAGAGAACTTCAGATTTATTTTTTTTCCTGAGCCACTGGGACACTACAGGTTCATGAATATTGTGGATGCTTTCAGTAGTCACTTAACACATGTAGCAAGCATCTGCAATTGGACATTTTAAATTTAAATTATAACAACTGTATACCCAAAGTATGTGGTATACCCTTAGTAAAAAATGACTTGGTAAATAATCTCATATTGGGTTGTTTATTCTCAAATAATTGTTTAAAAATTAAGACTACTTATGATAGTGTTTGCTGCAGACAAATGCATGTATATTTACAGATCAATTTAAAATTGTAGAATAAATTCATGATGGCTGTAAAAGAAAGCATTATGCATACACACACATGCACATGAATTAGTTTGTGGAGTTACTGAAGGAAAATTTGCATTTAGCAATAGCAGTTTACACACTCGTATTGCTATCAATATCAGTGCCAGAAGCACATTTGCATGTCTGCAATAAAGCCTGTCTTTTACCCATTATTTGGTGTAACCATTAACCCTGGTAGGCAGCTAAGCCCCACACAGCTGCTTGCTTGTTTCCCCTCAGTGGGATAGGGGGACAGAATCAGAACAGTAAAAGTGAGAAAACTCGTGGGTTGAGATAAAGACAATTCCATAGGTAAAACAAAAGCTACACATGCAAGCAAAGCAAAACAAGGAATTAATTCACTACTTCCCATCGGCAGGCAGGTGTTCAGCCATCTCTGGCAAAGCAGAGCTCCATCATGCATAATGGTTACTTGGGAAGACAAATGCCATAACTCTGAACATCTCCCCCTTCCTTCTTCTTCCCCAGATTTATATGCTGAGCATGACACCATATGGTATGGGATATCCCTTTGGTCAGTTGGGGTCAGCTGTCCCAGCTGTGTCCCCTCCCAGCTTCTTGTGCCCCCCCAGCCTACTCACTGGTGGGGTGGGGTGAGAAGCAGAAAAGGCCCTGACTCTGTGTAAGCACTGCTCAGCAATAGCGAAAACATCTTTGTGTTATCAACACTGTTTTGGTCAGAAATCCAAAACATAGCACCATGCATGAGTTACTATGAAGAAAATTAACTCTATCCCAGCCAAAATCAGTACAACATACAATTTAATACAGTAGTCAGTGATCAATGGTAGATTGCTAATTCTGCAACCATATTAGTGCATCTGCGAGAAAAAGAACATGTGAGTACTTCTGAGTCACCCACTCTCCAAATCATCTTTATTCTCTCAGGACAAGTCAAAGCTCACACCCACCAGCAAGTACTGAGTTTTACTTGTAGAGTAGGGGGGCAAATAGCCCTGATTTTGCCAGTATTGCTGCATCTTAGTACTAGAAGACTCCTGTCTGGTTATAATGTGGAGTTTTTGTCTTTGCTATCAGGGTAGTTTTAAGTCCATTCTATATGGAAAGTGAGTTAAAAAAGAAGACATCTGTAACATCTTTGTCTATTATTTATAAACATGAAGACCTTAAGCTGCAAGGTAATACAAGGGAAAAAAATTAAAAGGGGAAAAAAAAGAAAAAAGAAGAAGATAAAAAAGAAGAAAAGAAAGAAGAAAAGAAAAAAAAGCATTCTTTCCTGGTCTTAAGTAAGTCACTATAAAATTAACAGAGAACTTAGTGTTATCTGTGCCCTTATTTTAAACATTCTGGAAACAATGTGATTTGATGCATCAGTCGAAGGGTATTATGTTAATTTTGTTATGAACATTCTAACATCAGCCTGTTATAACATGCACCTTGCTGCAACATGCAATTACCCAGGAGGAAGTGCTGGTTCTGTAGAGATCAAAAGTTCTTGCTTCTTGGGACTGGTTTTATAGTAAACTGAGCTTTTTTAATATCCTGATGTCAGAATGTCTTTAAGACTGTAAGTGAAAGTATTTTAACTTCGTAACACCTGTCCAGTTAAAAACAAACAAACAAACAAATTATTTTCATCTACTGAATAAAAGGGTTTTATTTTTTCCTAACTAGAGAACTTGAGCCAGACTTAGAAAAACTCTGGCAGCTAAAACTGAAATTGACTAGTTCTGAGTTATATAATTATAATATGGCAATCCAAACATCACACCCCTGTAGCTGCCCAGACACACTTTATTACATCTAAAAGCCATCTGAATACTCCCAAGGGCTTAAACTGTTATCAAAACACACACGACACATGCAAACACTATGGCGTCACAAAATGGAATTACAGTTTTCTTATTTAGAACTAAAAAAATGCTACTGTTTATACAGTGTTACTACTAAAACCACTGACCTCAAGAAATAAGAATTCTGTGTAATAAACCCCCTCACTCTTAAGCAATGAAAAAACACTTTTTCCCTGCAGAATGTGCAACCAATCAGGTAGAGTTTGGGCTACACAATGGACAGATATAGTGACAACAGTAAGGGAAGCCGAACCACTGTTGAAGCCGAACCACTCCCAAGTTAGGGTTTTAAGGGAACAATTTAAGTGCTTAAAATTAGATGTCTACTTCTATTTGAAACATCAAGTATCTGAGGGAGCTCCCCTGTCCTGGCAGACTGGACATAGGACCTTAAGGAGACCTCCATCATTCTCATGCAGCAGCTGGTGTCTGGGCAGGATATGATTGTGTCTAAAATGTCACTATGCACGTGTTTAAACATTCATATCATGACTCCAAAAGGACAGAGTATTTGGGAAAGACTTATCCTATCAATTCAGATTTTTTTTTGGCCAGAATTCAGTCACCTATGTAGAAAAGATGTCTGATCTTTTTAGACACTAACATTTTCAGTCTTTGAGGTCTCTATAAGTCTTTACATGAACTGGAATAAGCATTTTCCAAAAGCATATATTTCCATTTCAGAGAGTTTATAGTATGTTAAAAAGACTGTGTTATTAATGTATTATTAATGTTTATTATGCATAAATAATAAATACTACATTACTTCAAACCTAAATCAGCATTGTTGCATTATTAAAAGGGCATCAGAAAGGCATATTATTAAAGACATTTTAAAAACTAATCAGCCTTTAACATGATGCTTTTAGATGTGCTTTTAAGTGTGCAATGTATTTGTTCATAAAGCCTCTTATACAAAGGGTTACAGCCAAATGGAGTTGTAAAACACAGGAAAACAGCTGAAAAAGAGTGTCAAATGTATCCCAGCAAGGTCTGTGACTCAATTTTACGTGAACAATTATCAAATCTAGGTCTTCTATATTTACAGATAAATCAAATGTGAGATGAAAATATGTCAGTTTTTAAATGCAGTTTTCAAACTCTGACACATTTGAATCAAAATGTAACAGCACATGACTACAGATACTGATAAAAACCCAGTATTTCTATATTGCTTAGATTTTTGGATATTGTCTCTGACAGCACAGGTTAATAACTGTTGATTATAGAGAGTTGAATCATTTCATATACAAGCTACTTATTGTCCTAGTTTTGGCTGGGATAGAGTTAATTTTCTTCCTAGTAGCTGGCATAGTGCTGTGTTTTGAATTTAGTATGAGAATAATGTTGATAACACACTGATGTTTTAGTTGTGGCTAAGTAGTGTTTACATGAAGTCAAGGACTTTTCAGCTTCCCATGCTCTGCCAGGTGCACAAGAAGCTGGGAGGGGGCACAGCCAGGACAGCTGACCCCAACTGGCCAAAGGGCTATTCCATACCATATGATGTCATGCTCAGTATATAAACTGGGGGGAGTTGGCTGCGGGGCCGTGACGGTTGCTTGGGCACTGGCTGGGATCGGTCTGCGGGTGGTGAGCAATTGCATTGTGCATCACTTGCTTTGTATATTATTTTATTATTGTTGTTGTTATTGTTACTGTTATTATTATTTTACTTTATTTTATTTCAAATTTATAATGCGTGGGTTCTTATCTCAACTCACGAGTTTTCTCACTTGTGCTCTTCCGATCCTCTCCCCCATCCCACCAGGGTGGGGGGAGCAGTGAGCACGTGGCTGTGTGGTGCTTAGTTGCGGGCTAGCGTTAAACCACAATGCTTATGGACATGAAGATCTCTTCTACTTTTTTCTCTTTCCTTGATGAAGTGAGTAAGTCTGCCACTGTCTTCACTAATATAGTGCTTCAAAAGGTTTCACTTTCTTTCTGTCAACAAAAAATAATTTTCTGTGAATAACACCCATAAATTTCAGTTAAAAATAAATTAAATCTTTTACCATTGTAACCATTATACATTAAAAAAAACCAGAATTTTATGCAGCACTGCAGAGATAAGTATTAGTCTTCTTTCCTTTTTTTAGAGCTGTCTCTTTAGTTAAATTCATAGGATCCCAATAACTGAATTATAAAACTATCTCTATACATTAATTGCCAGATTTGTTTGCATCCCTTTTGTTAACACTTTTGTTAATCAGGTACATATATATACACTTTATATTCAGTATATGAGTCCATACTCTTCACTTACTTTTTGTTCATACATCATTGATGGACAGAAAAAAGGATATAAAGTTTGTTATTCTGGTATCATCTAAAATATATTTTTCAGCTGTTTTATTTTGTCAAATTCTTTTGTGTTTTGTTGCAAAATAAAACCTGAACACATTTAAAAATTGTGTGTGTGTGTATGTATATATATACAGGAACAGGACATACTGTAGTCTCTCATAGTTTTAAATATTATAGCATGTATTGTCACCTACTACTGTATCACATCACGAGCTATTGATGGTAAATGGGTTTACAATATGTGACTATATACCAATAGTGTCTAAAAATGGACATGTTGAACACTATCTGTTGTGTCAGATTTAGATTAGAAGGGGGCAGTTATATATTTACTACCTCATAAGTATCACTGATTGGTCAGTCTGAAATTATTATAGGTTGATTACAGCTTTACTTCAGCAGAAAGCGAGACATGAGTTAATATTTATTCATTACTAAATCAAAACAGTTGTTTCTTATGAAGGCACTGAAGACCTGCTGAGGAGCTTTCCTTTTTTAAGTTTTAATTTTGTAATATAAACTAACACATAGATGGTATTATCTCTTTGACTTGCAAACTAATGCTGTTTGTTGTACCCTTATAGATTTACTTTTGTTCTCTGTCATGCTTTCACATGACCTTCACATGTCTGTCAAGAATCTAAATACAGATGCTGATGACATGCTGGGAATCATCTCATCTAACTATAGGTGTCTGCTGCCTACATAACTACAGGTGATTCAGTCATCTAGATGCTACAAATCAGTGGAGAGAATCAAATACTTTTACGGCACAATTTCTGACTTATTTTGTATGTTTAGCATGAAATGAGATGAATGTCTTCCTAGAAGTGATGATTTCTCTCCCCTGATTACTAAGAGAGTTGAGATGACTGTCTCAGTAACTTTCTGCAATAGTTATCTATCTTGCACGATGTCATGTGAATTTTACTTGCTGTGCAGAATGTCAAATGTGGATCCTTCATTTCTGTCTGATCGTGAGGGCTGCTGCCAGTGTCCTACATGCACCAGTAGGCCTTAAGTGCCCTGATCAGCCTCCTGTGAGGCCACTTGTCAGGAGCAGCACTTGAGCTCAAGCAATTGCTCTGGAAAGAGCTATGAGGCAAAAGCTGTGAGTCGTAAGTGTAAGCATGAAAATGAGGATTATTCATTAGTTCTAACTGTGGTATAGCTGGATACCATGGTTGTGCTTGGGTGTACATGCAGGACACCAGTCCTTGATCCCTCTGGGGGGATCCAGGAACTCCCTTGCTAGTCCTCTGCATAAATAGGTTAAAGGACTGGTATGAGACAATGGATGGACTTCAATATAGGTGCTTGCCTGACATCCTCGTGAGGCTCACAAATAAGTAATTGACTGATTGTTCCTGCTCCTGCTCCACCAGGAGCTCTCCAGGTGGGAATTTTGGACTGTCCTAAAGACTCCCTTCAGGCAATTCTTGTTGTGCATAGACATATCAGATGCTTAAAATAGCTAATTAACTTCCTGGATGGAGGATCTGGCCCTTTCAGAGACTTACCTTGGCTGCTTCTGCTGCAGAACTTATTAAATTGTTACATGAATAAGATGTTTGTAAACAGTCAATAGAAACTGTTTCTGCAGATGCAGAACAGGTTATGTAGAACTGTCTTTCTTATGCAGTTAAGATATTTAAGAGATGTTTTTTATGTAGGTAAGGTAATCAATATAGATGGATACTGCATATGTTGCTGTGGTCACCTAGGACCATGGGCCAGCTGGGTTATAAGAACTAAGCAGAATAGGAGTTTAGGGACTCACCTGGTACAATTGAAGACACCACTAGACAGGGACTGACTGCCTGATCGAGAGATGTGGTTCCCCACATGAGCACTGTCCTATGCCAAAATCACAATGATTTAATGTTTTGGTGGGGCTTTTTTAAATTTTTTTTTCTTTTTTTTTTAGCAAACCTTCCATCCCTCAGTTTCTGTGTGATATTTCTGCTCAATCCTGCCCTTTGCTGATCTTGACTGGCTGGCTGTGCTTCCTAGAGTGACATCGGCCCTGCCATGTCAATTCACTTTTGTCTGGAAATCACTGGACTCTTTTCTGAACGTGGTTACCATCACAGGACCTGCTCTGTTCTCCTTGTTCAGGTAGTGCACAGGACTGTGCACTTCTTGGTGAGGACACTGCCCATTCTTGTTCTGCTTTCACCCTTGGTTCCTGGTTCAATTTCCTTTGCAGAGCAGCTCTATTCTTGCTGCCTCCCTGGCAGCTTTAAGGGTAAACAGGATAGAAAGTCATCTCCTACTGTATTCTTCCTATTCTATAAATTAATGACTAAATTATTTTGCTGGTGGCCAGCATTCCCTTTATCAAGAGTCTGCAAACCTCCAAAAAGTTCATTTTTCAAGAACTGCTGGCAATTAGTGATGTCTGTCAAACTACAAAAACTTCATTCACCATCTAATGTTAGACAATCACTTGTAGTAATGTCAAGAGTCATTACTAGGTTTCCATGAACATTTCCATGCAACATGATCTGACTGTAGTGAAAGGCTTTAGAGAAGATAGCTTAAGCTTAGGAAGCAAGCTGATTCAAATACTTTTAACTTTGCAATGAACAAGAAATTATCTAAACATTAGACATTAGTAGATAAAGCATAGTAGAAAGCACAAAAAGATAAAAGTAATAAGGATGATTATCATATCCAGAACTTCCAATAACTGAAAGGTATGTAGACTTTCAGAAATACTAAAGTAATTTGTCTATTTGCAATGTTAATCTGCTATTTAAATATGTGAAAAATAATTTACCAATAAGTTCTTTTCTGTTTCTTCCTGGTATTCTCTTTGAATCATAGAATCATAGAATCATACAGGTTGGAAAAGACCCTTAAGATCATCACGCCCAACCATTAACATAACACTACCAAGTCCAAGAGTACGAGAATAGTTACACATATGTGGTCGGTTGACCTTGGCCAGCAGCCAGACACACACACACAACCACTTGCTCACTGTCCCCTCACTTCAGTGGGACAAGAGGAGAGAGTTGGAAGAGCAAAAGTGAGAAAACTTGCGAATCAAGACAAAGAGAGTTTAACAGGTGAAGGAAAGGCAAACCATACCAAATCAAGCCAAAAAAAAAAAAAAGGCAAAAACCCCACCAAAAAGAAAAAACACAGCTGAAGCAAGGGAAATCACTCTGTCTCTCACAGGCAGACTTATGTCCAGCCAGTCTCTAAGCATCGGCCACCTTGGAAGCCAAAAAACTCCTAATCTTCTGCCTCTACCCTAGCTTTTATTGCTGAGCGTGATGTTATATGGTAAATATCCTTTTGTCCAGTTTGGGTCAGCTGTCCTGGCTGCGAATACTCCCAACTTCTTGCCCACCCCCAGCCTACTTGTTGAGGGGAAGAGCAGGAAAAAGAATGCCTTGATGCTGTGCAAACACAGTTCAGCAACAGTTAAAACACCGGAGTGTTATCAACACTATTTTAGCCACAAATCCAAAACATAGCACTGTACAGGTTGCTCTCAAGAAAATTAGCTCCATGCCAATCAGACCCACCCATTCCAATGCAGAATGACATTAAAAAGACAACAACACAGCAACTGCTTCTTACTTCCATTCTACATTTGCAAATTTATATAAACTAGTTATAAAATTATTTAATATTATTCTCCCTTATTAGGTGTCAAAATACAAGGTATTTTTCACCAATTTTACTTTATTATTCAAAGCATTTACTTTGAAAAATGTTATAAATTCTTGAATACAGGCTAAAAATTATAAAAGTCACTTAAATTGCTTAGGAGTGAGGTGCTAGACACTGTAGACCTTCACTTGTAAACTAGTGGGATTTGAAGTTGTTCAAAAATATCACAAGAATAGAAGAAATTATGGATTTGTATTTCAATACAAGGCTTGCAGTTATCAAATTTGATACACCTGGGTTCTGACTGAGTAGAAAGCAGCTGTGCAGAAGAGAACCTGTGCTCTTACTCAAGAAAAGATTGACCATGAGTTAACATGTCCTTACTATAAAAAAGATTAACAGCACACAGTGCTATATCAGCAAAACTGTAACCAGAAGCTTGAAGGCTGGCATTTTGGGAGACCACATCAGAAGAACTGAGTCTCATTTTGGGTTCTCTAGTACACAAAAGACACATGTTCTAGAGCAAGTTCTGTGGAGGCCACCTAGATGGTTGGGGGTCGGAACCCTTGAAGTATGAGGAGAGACAGGGAGAGCTGGGCTTGTTCAGAAGAGATGACTATGAGGAAGATGGCTATCGCAGAAGAGGGGAGGCTTTTTGCTGTTTTCAACTACCTAATGCAATACTGTAGAAAGGATGGAGCTGGACTCATCTTGGAGGAGCACATTGGCAAGGACAAGCTGGATACAAGCTGGATACAAGCTGCAGCAAGGGAAATTACAGTTAGTTACTAGGAGAAAAAAAAAATCAACACGAAAGTGGTCACATACCCTGATAGCCTAAGTACCCTCAAACATAGTATCATGCAATATCCCATCTGCAAAAGTACAGATTATGATAAAGTCATTGCATTAAATTATAATTATTATTTAGAATCACAAGACTTGAGAGCAGAGTCACCAGCTTTAGTGTTTCAGAGGTGAGGTAGTCCTAAACTGTATGGATACGAACCAATTTGTAACACCTGGATACCTCATTACAGCATTCTTCTTCCATTCTATGAACATGACCATAATTGTTTCATGATTCACTGACATTTTATGTCCACTTTTTTGCAGTAATGAATGCAAAAGGAAAAGTGTGTCTACACAGACTCTTTCAAGCTGACAGTGTTTGCTCTACCTGCAATCCAAAGCAACCAAGTGTGCTGTAGAGCACAAGGTACTAAGCTTTACTATTTGCACCTGATATGAGGGCACATTCAAGTTCTGAAGGATACTGTTGCTAAATTTGTACTGATAAACAGGAGGCAGCCAGGGATTTGGAGAGCCAATCTGCAGATCTGTTTTAGACAGAGCTAGTTGGAAAAGCCCAAACCACGGCCAGAGGATGACCTAAGAGTAAGAAGCATACACAATAAGGAATCCTGGGCTCATGTCCCACTTCTTAAGCTGTTTTTAGTCTTACAGATAAATCATGTGATGGCTGACTGACTTAAACACTTAATACCAGCAGAGTTTATTAACAGATTTTATGATGCAGTAAATTATGTTAATATTCCTTATTCTGAGCTATAACCTGGTCAGATTTCTGTTTCTGAGGTAACATAACACAAATATGGGGTTATGAGATTTTTTTTTAAGAATCTCTAGTCAGTTTTATTCCAATTAGTTCTTTTTTCTGTGTAGTTATGTATTTGTTCCTATGTAAAGGGCTGAATATATGTTGTCTAACCATAAATAGCCTACCTTCTTATACAGAAATTGTTTATCTTCTTCTATATCTTACTTTGACTGTTTATTAGACTGTCAGTTTTATTTAAGGGGTAGAGTGTCTGTGTCTAAGAGACTTTGAATATTTAAAGTGGTCCTAGCAAACATCAGAAATGAGCAAATGCTTGTGACTAGTCTTTTGGTCTCTAAATCTGACAGGGACATTTTTTATTATCTTGAAGCTATATCTTTTTTAGATTACAGGGAAACAAGGCTAATATCATACATCTGAAAAAAAAAATCTTAATTGATTCAGAAGACAATCCTGAAGCATCAGACTTAATCCTTAGTGCCGTCCAACTACTCTGCTGAATATTTGCCATGCATTTTAAACCTCTTCACATTCACATTTTTCAAAGGCTCTACTGTTAATCCATGTTAACCTACCCACTTAACAAGTGGTCAATACTGTATTTATTGGAGGGATTTTTGATCCTAGAAGCTTCATTAATTTAACTTTGTATGAACATCCTGTCTGACCTGCAGAACATAGCAAATCAGGTTATATTTAATTTAAAGTGTAATGTCCTGAGAACAGATTCCTTATAAAGTTTCATACACATTTATGCTGTAAACCAACAGCTTAATAACAATGTAAATGAGAACTCAATCCTGTCAAATAACAAGCAGCTCTATAGTCTGTACTTTCATTTCTCATTACTTTAATTGTCTCTGGGCAAACTGTTAGTTTAAGGTTAGATAGTTTCATGAAACAGAGTTATAAGAACATGCATCTTGCTTTCTAGGAGAATCTGGTGAGCAGTTTTGTGATTCACTAACATCAGCTACTGAACATAAAAAATTCTTCTGGGCACCAACTGTTTTCTACCTTTTAGCAAAAGTTATAATGCATACTATTGGGAGAATTGTTGTGTCAAAAAATACAGGAAAGGAAGGTACATCACTCAGACACTTCCTTTTAGAGTTAGAGACTTTTAGGGTTAGAGACTTCCTTTTAGGGTTAAGGTTAGATCTGTCTTATTTTAACCATTTTTATATCCCCTTGTGCATTACACTGAAATCAAAACTCTTTAGTTTCACTGTATAATTTATATCTAGGTTACTAAATTAGTCACCTTATTTACATGTTCCTGTGCCTACAAAATATGTGCATTGATTTCATAGGCAGTGGAAAGTACTAGGGACTTCTGATGACCTCCTGAGGACAAGTTATAATGCCTTTGTGAGGATTTTTCCATTCATTGAATAAGAAAACTAGACATTTCTGTGGAAAGTTTAAGTGCTTGTACACATTTAGTGAGAAATCAAATAGAAATGGCCTGGAGGAATATCTGACTGAGCATATGATTCTAGGAGTCACGTCTGATTATACAGTCAGATAGGGATTTAGAATTCAGAACATTTGAAAATACAGTCTAATACATAGCTGCTTTTTTTTCTTTCTTTTTTTTTTTTTTTTTTTTCTTGTAGTATAGCCTGCTGGTCAAAACACTTCCCAGATGTAGGATATTTGGATTAAAAGTTCACCTCTTCCAGGCAGTGAATGAATCCATTCTTCATCCTCAAAATTAAGCTAGGCTACAAAGGAAAGAGTGCAATTCCAAAGTGTTGGAAGTCAAGCAAGAGGGGCAGAAGGCTGGCTTGGCTGAGCAGGGACCTTCTTCTAGAACTTAAATGGAAAAGAAAAGTGTACAGACGTTGGAAGCAAGGGCAGGCGACACAAGAGGACTAGAGATACTGTCCGCCAGTGTAAGGAGAAAATTTGTGCAGCCCAAGCTCGATTAGAGTTCAAGCTGGCCAGTACTGTGAAGGACAACAAAAAGGGCTTTTTAAATATGTGAACAGCAAAAGGAGGATCAGAGATAACATTGTTTCGTTACTTGATGAGGTTGGTCATCTCACAAACAGGGACATAGACAAAGCAGAGATGTTTAATGTCTTTGAGACTGTCTTTAACACCAATGATGGGCCCTGGGACCCCCAGAGCCCTGTATTGGAAGACTGTGACTGGGGGGATGGCAAACTCCCAACCGACTCTGAACTTATTCGAGACTTGCTGCTCCAGCTGGATGCATATAAGTCTATGCGGCCCGATGGGATTAATCCCAGGGTACTGAAAGACCTGGCCGATGTCATTGCGGGATCTCTCTCCATAATTTTTCAATGGTCTTGGGAGTCTGGAGAGGCCCCAGTCAACTGGAAGCTGGCAAATGTTGTCCCAATTTTCAAGAAGGGTAAGAAGGAAGACACTGTTAATTACAGGCCTGTCAGTCTCACTTCAGTGCATGATAAAACTATAGAGAAGGTTATTCTGGGAGTTATTGGAAAACACTTGAGAGACGATGCAGTCATTGGTCATAGCCAGCACGGGGAAAGTCCTGTTTGACTAACTTAATTTCATTTTACGACAGGTCACCTATCTAGTTGACCAAGGGAAACCAGTAGATGTGGGTTTTTTTGATTTTAGCAAAGCTTTTTATACTGTCTCTCACAGTATCCTTCTGGACAAAATGTACAGCACACAGCTATAAAAGTCCATAATATGTTGGGTGAACAACTGGCTGACAGGTCAGGCTCAAAGGGTTATAGTAAATGGGGTTACACCAGCCTGGTGGCCAGTCACCAGTGGGGTTCCCTAGGGATCAATTTTAGGGCCAGTTCTCTTCAATATTTTTATAAATTATCTGGATGCAGGAATCGAATGTACATTAAGTAAGTTTGCCAATGATACTAAACGAGGAGGAGCTGTGGACTCCCTCAAGGGTAGAGAGGTCTTACAGAGAGATCTGGACAGACTAGAGAGCTGGGCAATCACCAACTGTATGAAATTTAACAAGAGCAAGTGCTGGATTCTCCACCTGGGTTGGGGTAATTCTGGTTATATGTGCAAATTGGGGGACAAGAGGCTGGAGAGCAGCCCCAAGGAAAGAGATCTGGGGGTTCAGATTGATGGCAAGTTGAATATGAGTCAATGGTGTGCCCTAGCAGCCAAAAGGGTCAACCATGTCCTGGGGTGCATCAAGCACAGCATAGCTAGCTGGTCAAGGGAGGTGACTGTCCCACTCTACACTGCACTGGTGCGGCCCCACCTCGAATACTGTGTTTTGGGCGCCTCAATATAAGAAGGACATCAAACTATTAGAATGTGTCCAGAGCAGGGCAACCAAGATGATGAAAGATCTTGAGGGCGAGACTTAGGAGGCACGGCGGAGGTCACTTGGTTCGTTCAGCTTGGAGAAGAGAAGGCTGAGGGGTGACCACATCGCCGTCTACAACTTCCTCAAGAGGGGCAGCGGAGGAGGAGGTGCTGATCTCCTCTCTCTGGTGACCAGTGATAGGACACGAGGATATGGAATGAAAGTGCTTCAGGGGAAGTTCAGATTGGACATTAGGAAAAGGTTCTTCACTGAGGAATTGGTCAGTCACTGGAACAGGCTCCCCAGGGAAGTGGTCATGGCACCAAGCCTGTCAGAGTTCAAGGAACGTCTGGATGACAGTCTTAGTCTTATGGTTTAATTTTAGGTAGTCCTGCAAGTAGCAGGGTTTTGGACTTGATGATCCTTTTGGGTCCCTTCCAACTTGAGATATTCTGTGATTCTATGATTCTATGACTTCTTCTCCTGAATGTTTTTGTGTTGAAAGTTGCTGGAAAGATCATAGAATCATAGAATCGTAGCCTAGGTTGGAAGGGACCTTGAAAGATCATCTGGTCCAACCTTTCATGGCAAAGGAATCCTAGATGAGATTATCTAGCTCCTTGTCCAATCACATCTTTAAAATCTCCAGCAATGGGGACTCCACCATGTCCCTGAGGAGGTTGTTCCAGTGATTGATTATTCTCACTTTAAAAACAATTCTTTCTTATATCAAAATGAAACGTCTCCCGGTGTAACTTGTACCCATTGTCCCTTGTCTTCTCCATGTGGCTCCTTGTGAAGAGAGAGTCTCTGTACTCTTTGTTGCCACCCTTCAGGTACTGAACAACTGTGATGATATTGCCCCCGAGCCTTGTCTTCTCCAGGGAGGAAAGACCTAACTCCTTCCATCTTTCCTCATAGGGCAGGTTCTCCAGAAAAAAAATCACTATTATGTCTTGGAGTCACAAGGGCACCACATGAAACCTAGGGGAGACCGAAATCAAGTTATGCTAAGTGAATCCAGATATTCTGCTCTAGGCCAGTGTGGAATTGAGCTAATCAGTATTGTTTTGCTAGGGTATGCACAGAGCCCCTCCTAAAAAGAAGACTTAACTACTGTTCTGTTTTTCTAAAATGTTTGTGATCTTTTGATACAAAGTGTTGTACAAAAATTGGTATAGCTTTTATCCTACTTTTTGTAAAAAAATCCAAATTACAGAGGGGTTTTGTTTGTTTGTTTGTTTGTTTGTTTTTGGAAATATATGAGTGTCTGCATATACACTGAAGTTATTGGTCCATAGAAATGAATTAATACACTCAAGACTGAAGATGGAAGATTTTATTCCGGAGTCTGCAGTTGTAATTTCACATATATGTGAAGGAAGCTTTTTATACCAAGGAAAGTTAATAATCTTTGATTTTGGATTAATTTTCCAATAGCAATTTTAAGATTATATTATTATAGATTAATTACAAATACAGTTCCTCTGTTTCTTTACTGCCAGCTTCCCATTGGAGAACATATTCTAGATTTTTTAATTCCAAATCTCCTTAAGAAATTCCTATTCAAAATTCATATTTATATTTTTAAATTCCGTGTGGTTGTGCCAGAAGACATCTTATTCAAGGCAATAAGTTTTGTTGTTGATAACAAAATAAAAGTGTTATCTTCTTACAAAGAAAAAGTGGTGGTTGTTCTGCCACATTGGGGAGGATGGGTAGAGTCTGAGATTATAAGTAGTAAAGAAGTAAAGGTCTGAATTATTTCTGAACAACAGAGTGTTGAGATGTACTGAACTGATCACAGGGTTAATATCAAGCATGATCTTTCATGTTTTGCTGGGTTGAGGTCAGAGTTTAAGATCCCTCATCTCAGTAGTCAAGTAGAAATTTTTCAAGACTTATTGAAGAGATTGAAAGAGCAAAGAAAATATACCCAAATAATAATACAGACTATGCAATATGCACAATAGATACAGTAACTTAAAACAAAACTTTATTTTATTATCTTCCACCACCAGATTTAAGAATGCTCTGTATAATCATAAACATATGTCATAGACATAGACACACATATTATAGTACATTTCAGGGTTATTTGTTAATAGTCTTTCAAAAGATGAAAGTTTTGAACAAGATGTACTGTTTTCAGGATCTAGGAAAGGGCTGTTCCCTAACATAGCAACACAGAATACTTCTACTTCTTCTGTCAGAAGTAGATAGCTTCATTTTAACAGCAGTCAATTAGTTTCCGAAAGTTGACCAGAGGGAAGAAGGTGCTTGATAACTTGAAATTAGATCTATTATTCAGGGCTGTTGTTTGACTCCAAACAGTCAAAAGTGAGTAGCAAAATTTTAAAATCAATATGTTATCAGAACAACAGCCAGCAATGTTCACATGAGACTGAAAACACAATGAGATTTTTTATAAGCTACAGCACGAAATGAAGGAGGAGGTGCATTAAAATTGGAGAAGACTGTAGCAGATTACAGGAAATTGAACTGGATCAGTCCATCACAAACAAGCTAATAGCTCAGTAATAAAAAAGCTCAGTGGATTTTTCTTTTTTCTTTTTACTGATGTTAAATATATTGGAAAAGTCTTATCATTAACAAGTCAAAGTACAATCTAATAATGTCTATTACAAAAGTGTTTCTATTCAGTATGTTTTACTGCTAAAGCAAATACATGCTTAACATGTAAAAATGTTAAAGCATGAATATTCTAAAGTTTATATGAAATTGCGTTTAATAGTTACTTGTCATAGTTAAAAGGATGTTAGTATGCCATTGATGTTACCCTTCAAAGTGTGTCTACTTCATACAGTCTGAATTTTAATAAAATTACAAAGGTTACATTGTTTGTTTGTTTGTTTTATTGGCGGGGGGGCGGTGTAAAAATGATTATTTTATTTTGGTTGTGTTGTTTATCTTGTTTATCCAGTGTTTAACTATTCATTTTATCACTCCAAGCTATCTTTGGGAACCAGTTTTACATCATACAACTTTTAGTTTTATGATAGTTACACAAGTGGTTTTCTCTGGTTTACATTTGGCTTTAAAAATAATTCAGCATTTTCTTTTTTAATCTTATACATACATTCTGCTCTGTAATGCTCACTCTGTTAAAATATTCACTCCTACTTCAGTAACTTGTTATAAAATTGTATAGTTCATAAAAATGACAAAATATTGAGGTAAGTTAATATGTTATCCTTGTCAAAGCTTTAAATATTTATTAAAAAATGTGTATGGGCAATATTATGTGAGTAAAATGAAGCTCAGGCAGGTACAGGTAATTTTGCATGCATAATCTGACAGAAAAGGGAATTGTCTGATCTACTATGCACTAGTTCCTAAAGAAAAGATGAATCCCATACCAAGTTATTAATAACATATATTTTAAAACATCTTTTATAGATAATTAAGATAGGAGACATAAATTATTTGTATAACCAATTAAAAGTTTACTTCAGAGAACAATTTTGAGATGACAGATATCTAATTTAGCTGCTGGTGGAATTTAACTTGTGGAGGAATGTGCTTTTTGCCACTGATTATATAGGAAACAAAAGGAAATGAGCCTTATAATATAGACCTCTAGATTAAGTTCCTAAAATTAAGAAGTCTGAAACTATTCTTGGAGCATGTTTAATAAAACAAGTTATTTAAGGACAAGTGTGTGAAAGTAAAATAGCAGAATTATCATTTTCTGGAAAATTAATTTTTAATTAAATTAACATTTCAATATGTTGTGGGTTGTTTTTTTTTTTTTTCCATTTGTAACTTTATGATTCTTTTTGGATGAAATATCACTGATTACTCCTTGCCTCTGGGCTTCACAAATACTTCATTAGCAGGTCAAGAAAACTATATTAGATTAGAATGTTGATACATTTTAATAATAACACAAAATAATATAAATTTTCAATATTCTAGTCACATTCTAATTAGGTATGATTTACAATATTTGTAAAAGTTTTCATATCTTATTTTAAATGGATGCTTTTATAATCTCTGGTGTATCTCAATAAATCTATATTTTATAATTGTTTTTAAAATACATATTTTAATTACTAAAATAAACAGCAATATTTTTCTATTGTTTTTTGACACAGGAAATTCAAAATGTACTTAATAATGTTATAGGGTTTTTTGACACCTAGAAAAGTGAGTCAGAAGAAATGAGTCAACCCTTTCTGAATCACTATTTGTACTTTGTTGTCCTTGTTTTCAAGGAGAGTCTAAAGAATTTCCAAGTCTTAATGTATCAGTTACTAGATACGCTACTATTAAACACTTTTGTAATCTTCACTAAACACACACTGCAGTAACCTCCATTATTGCCTTCTTTTATCCCTAGCTCAAATGTATTCCTTCTTCCAGTTCTAGCTCTTCAGCTCAGTCCTAGTCCTATGCAGGTGTCTTTCTTTTAGAAGGAAGTCTAAAGTGAATGAAGGACTGAAATGATTGTATTTTTAAAATGTAAATATTAAAGAAAAAAAAAAAATTGCGCTCCATGTATTAATCTTTTCCTCTTCCTAGCAAATTAGGATGAAAAATGAACAGGTTGCCCTCAAAAGTATTAGTCATGTTTATGTTCAAATGGACATGATCTTTAAAATATGTTCCTTATTTGACAGGAGATAGAGATTCCATATCTTATATCAGCCAAGCATTTTAGTACTATGCTCTATGGCTATAGCTATATAAATAAAATATGCCAGAGTACATTTACTGTCCTTAAGGTGAATTGGCATAGTTCAACTTACAACCTAAGTAGGTAAGTTAGACAGCTAACCTATTTTTGTGCCCAAAACAGGGTATCCAAGAACCGTTTGAAAGAATACTCGTTCACATAGGACACAATAATTCCTGAGACTTTGTAGTAGTTAGCATAGATGACCTTGTGCCAGTGGTTGTACCAGGCTGTAACCCTGTTAACTTTACTAGAATATATGCGTTCTATGTAGTCAATGTCATCTTACCATTGCAATCCTTAAATAAAGGATTTTTCTTTCATATAAGGTGTTTAGACTTTTCGGGTGGTCTTTTTGTTTATTTGCATGTGTTTTGTTTGCTATCCTATCGCCCCCAAGCCTGTTAATTGTATCTCTCATCCACAGCACATTTTTAAGGAATTATGTTTCTTAACAGAAAAGTTATATTAACTACCACAATTTTAGGATGCTAAAGGCTGAAATAATGCAGCTGTCTTTTTTTCTAGTACATTAAAATAAAAAAAAAAAAGAAAAGCAATCAAAAAATCTTGATAGAAACTACAGAGACCAGTTTTTCAGAAACAGTACAGAAGGTACAAGAGTACAGGCATAACTGTGAGAATAGTACTACAATCAGACTTCTACTGGAGAAGTTCTGCACAGCTTCATCCTACTGTCTTTGCAACTTTGGTCAATTAGTAGTCATGGAGATAGTCAGGAAAACAGCCAGAGACCTGTAAATCACTGGGGAATGAAAGTGCAGATGTCTATCAGCTGTATCTGCTAAATGCAAAAGTAAGGTAATTTGAGACTATAATAAAAACTGAGACATATTAATGTATTTGGCAGAATAGGTAAGAAAACTTTGTTTTGATTCTTTGTTACATAATATTTGAAATAAGATAATGTACTCAAGAACTAGAAAACAGCCACTTCTAATTAATAACATTTTAAAAGGATAACCAGAAAACCCTCACAAACCTGTAATGACTTATCAGTTGTATAAATTTAGTTAAACAATGTGGCAGGTAGAATTATTGCATTCTGAAATTTGCAGATGGTTAATTTGATTTCAGACTTAAAAAAATGACTTTGAAAATAATTTGTTCTGTAAATAGCAGCACAGAGTAAAGCTATGTTTTGATGAGCTAAAGATGATAAAATAATGTAGGTGCTGATCAGTGGAATATCTGATCTGATTTTAACTAGTAATGCTCAATTACAGTTGCTAATAATTTATATACTAAAAGTAAAGATTTTCTTTTGTTTCCTCTTTGTCTGTTTAGTATTAAAAACAATGGAGATACTTGAAAATACAGTTGTATGCATGGAATTATAGACATTTTCTTTATATCAACAGTTAAAAGGATTAAGAAAAAGAAAATAAAAAGAAGTTACAGCTGTTTCCATTTAGAACATTAAGTCATTTATCACTGTTAATTTTTAGAATGAAAGGTTATTTTTGTAAAATAAAACCAGATTTTTCTCTTTTCTTTCCTTTTTCTTTTTTTTTTTTTTTTGAGACTACAAGCACATTGATTGATTGAGGATAACTTCTTACTGCAGAGTTAGTATCTGGATGTTGTCCTCAGTTGCTTTCTTATTTATCTGCAGAAACCTTTCACACAAGTTGAATGGTTTTTCTAACTGATTTAGTTCAGCCAAGAAATCACAGGCATTAACAATAAGATTCAACTTCCATTTGTGCTAATAACCCAAATAGTTTGCAGTTCTCAGTAGCAGGTACAAATCTATATTTGTACCTGCTGTATGGGGATATATAGGGAAAGAGGAAATTGAGGAAAAGCCATAGAGTTCCAAGCAATTTATTGGAACTAACTTATTTTTTTCTAGACAGACTTGCTTGGTAATGTAGATTCACATCTAATATGATGTAGACAGGTGGCTTCTTAGAATATATGATAAATAGAAATTATTTTTCTACTTCCTGTTAGTAGCCATAGTTACACACCCAAATGCCTCTGAAGCCAGTCACTCTTCAATAATGTAATTTGTTCTTTTGACTTTCTCAATTTTTAACTGCATTTGAATAGAAGTCTTTTCGAAATTCTTTGTCATTCATTATTTTAGACAAAATTTTCCTTGAACATAGCTGCCTACTTATTATTTTAAAAGTGCTTTTTAGGAAAAATTAGGAAAAAAAATAATTATTTATATCCATATAGATTCTTAGAAAATTGATAATGTTCAAAAGTTTGCCAGCTGTATACAGTAATGTCCCAGATATTTTATAAGTTAATTATACAGCTGCCATATAGTAGATTTTGAGCATATTACGATGGGAAATGAGATATGCTAACAGCCACAAAAAACTCTTATTCATAGGAGGTTTCAATTTTTTAAGTTAAAATTTATTTCAATAGGAAAAAACCCAAATATTTTCTAAAAAAAATCCCTGACTACTTTGTGAGTTTTTAAAGATAAGTGTATACAGTAAGCTACTTGCTTCCTGTTATTTATTTACTTTTTATTTATTTTATTATTTTTTTATTATTATTTTCCTTTCCTCTTTCATTTTCTTGTCATTACGGAAAATTGGGTAAAAAAAAGATGATTAGTGAAATAAGTAAAAATCAATCAAAAAGATTAATGAAATAAATATAAAAGTGAAAAATGAGCTACGATAAGTAAAGGTCTGTTTGGCAAACAAATTTATGTATTTATCTGAAACTGTGAAATTGTTACTTTTTAAACTTTGAAAGATTTGAAAAATAAAAAAAGTTAGGCATTTCTTGTTTGGTTTTTTTTCCCTCTCATTATTTTAGATGAAAACACAAACTAATGCACAGGGCAAATAACTTTGCCTTAAACAGCAATCAGGCAGAAAAATCTGGGAAATATGCATACCATACAATATGTAACTCAACCTCTGGTATAGATTATATTCTACGATTGCTTGCCAAGGAAAATACTGGAGTTTCTTCAGTATCTTGGTTCCAGAATATAACCTTGATTTGAACCAGTACAGTGTGTATAACCAGGAGATTAGTTCACATGTAAGTAACAGGAAAAATTACTTGACAGTATAAACAGATATTTCTCAGCTAGACTCTGGCTTTCTGTTCTGATGTATCAATTTTCATTCATCAATTTATCATCTTTCATTACTATTTTCCATTTTATTGAACTGATTTTTAGGACCTATGAGGAAGATACTAATGTTATTATTAGTACTTTTAATTACATTATTGAATAGTACTTGCGATTAGTACTGTTGAGTACTGTTGATTAGTACTGTTAATTAGTACTATTGAACTATATGAATGATTATTGCTTTAAATAATGTTATTAGTACTCTTTTTTCCTGGCTAAAATGTTTTTACCTATACATACAAGCTACATCTACACTCCTGAAAGCATTCTAAATGTCTGGTTTAGTGCTGGGAAGCCTAACAGGATGCTGGGAACCCACAGGGTATGGGTTCCTCCATACTTTTCTTGGAAGGAGCTCCTTAAGTGAGCTATCACCCAAACTCTCTCTGGTGTTTTTCTTGGAGACATCAAGCTGAAGCCTCACACAGAGTCAAGGAATGAAGCCACAGCTCTGCTTTCTCTATGCTGCTGGATGGTGATCTCGCCCACTAGACTAATGAGAATGCTTAGTCATTACTTGGAAAAATGCTGGTTAGCACACACAAAAATCATGTCAGGGAGCATGCTCATATTTAAATGGTATGGATGGTCTGGGCCAGTATCTGAGTCCATTTCTTGGACTAGTTTTATTACAACCTTCCTACAGAGACTCAGTCCTATACTGGAAACAAAGAAATATTCTGTACACACCTGGGAAAAGAAAAATTTATGAGAGAACTGCCAGTTCACTTAAATATCTATGACTGTTGCCGTGTCTTTTTTCCTCCAATCCCATCAAAAAGGAGGCAGGCATCCCACCTCTTATTGTAGAATAGCTCTAGCATTTCTGAAAATACAGTCTTATTTGCTTCAAGGCAATTAATATTATATTTATTGAAAGCAAACCTAGATATCTTTTGAGATTATTTTAAAAATCAAGATTCTGCATGTAGCTTACAGGGTGCTGTAATGATTGAAAATACTGTCCTATTGTCTTCTGAAAATAAAGCTTATTTAAAACTTTTAAGACCACTTAGTTGAAATAAATTTTTCTGAAGCTGAAAAAAATCTGTTAGAAGGTGGCAGTTTTCTCTTGTATAGGTAAAGGTTGCTTTTTTTTGCAATAACCTTTTCTTACTGTTTTAACAGACTTTTCTTCCCTGGAGCTTTAAGCTTTTCAGAACCATCCACTAATCCATGTCTAATAATAGCAGACTTTTAAAAAAGAAAAAGGAACAACAAAATAAGAGGCAGCTGAAATAAGCTTTGAAGATATAAGCTTTTTTAAAATAATTCTTTTAGGATACATTGTAAACAAACGAATATAAAAGGCTGACATGCATTCAAAGTCAGAAGAATTCCCTGTAATAAATAAAAACTAGAAGTTTTTCAAAACTATTTTTTGAGGAGTATATCCATGCTTTGACTGCTGGAACTCATACATATGCGGAGACTGAAATACACTATGAATACTGAACCAGCAGAAAATTTATGAACAACGTTATCCCATCAAGTCTTCAAAAGGAATTTGAGGAGGTTTTAGAATTAACAAAATCCCTGAAAACTGATTAATTTCACATATGTTGTTCAGGTGTACAGACACGGTGGTTATGATTATGCAGTAAAAGTAAGCTGGAAATTCCTTATTGATATTTCCTTCTCTAACAATTCTTCAGTTAAAAAATTAAGCAGGGGACTTTTCCTTAGCACTGTAATTCCATAGGATAATTCAGGTGGGAAGGTACCACAGGAGGTTTCTAGTCCAACCTCTTGCTCCAAGCAGGCGCAGCTCTGCAATCAGACCAAGATGCTCAGGGTTTTGTCTAGTTGGATCTCGAAAGTTACCAGGTTTTCACAGCTTCTCAGGGCAACCTGCTCCACCACTTGACTGCTTTCAAGGTGAAATAGATTTCTCATTCTCTGCCCGTTGCCTCTCATCTTCCCACCATGCATCAGTGTGAAGAGCCTTGTTCTGTGTCCTTGCTGACATTTAGTGTTAGGAAATACTAAATTTATAAATACATTATAAGAATATTTTTATATTGGCTCAACTTACTATTAAAACTGTAGATTCAATTCCCTTTAAGCCTTTGAGTTTCTGCCTCAGTATTTGTATCTAGTACAGGTATACAAATAACTTCTTGGAAGCTAAAAATAGTTCTCTGAAACTGTAACTGCAACCGTATTAAATAGCTTTCATTCATAAAGCCAAGATGTTTTTTCTTTAGTTTAGACAATTATTTTGGTTTTAACCTAGACAATGCTATTTTTTTTTATAAATAATGCTATTTTTTTGAGAAATAATGACTTGAACTATTTAACCTCAGATCAAAAGATAAAGTGTGTATGTAGGAAGTCAATATTTTTTTTAATATCAAGGCTACGTAAATACCAAATGTGGCCAAAACCCCATGACTCTAACAGGAATAAGAATCAGTATACTATCTTGTTGATTTTTCCTTTCTAATCCCAACCTTTTTCTTACCTAATTACCAAGCTGAAATTATTTAACACCTAAACCACTTTTCTTTATGGATAGACATGACCTCTTTCTAGTTAGTTGCAGAAATAATGCTAAAAAGAAACAGGAAAGGGTCTGCAGGCTTCTGTTGCACCGTGCCTTCAAAAACATGTTAAAGTGTATTATTAATATATAACAGAATTTAAAGGAATATGTTAGCAATAGATAGCTTTTCTTATTAGATAGACTTACAGCTTAAAAATACATTACCCACAGACAGTCTCAGTAATTTTCAGGTATTCTAGTGAACCAAAATATTGAGTATATTTTTCTTCTGAAAGGTTGCAAAACAATCCCAGGCTATACTAGTACAGGGAATACTGTTGTCTTGCCATTTGAACTCCTCCAAAGATGAAAAATAATAATTGTTTCTTTATAACCTTTCTACCATCAGTAAGACATTTTAGAGAGTGAGATGGATCATCCTGTTTAAATATAAGTGTCAATATGTTGATGTATGAAAGAAAGCTATTCCACAGCCATTCCCTTGTTAATTCAGGGAGGTCATTATTACTCATTTCTATTTCTGTTACTAGATGAGCTTCTGTGAAGGCTCTGTGACTGCAGTGAATGTGCTCTGTGAATGTCAATATCCACTTGATCTTGAAGGTTGCTACTGGGTACAATTAATGTCAGAAATGTTTTACATATATCTCCATGTCAGCCATACCGCTTAATAGGGTCTTAATTCATAGTTGTTCAGCTTTACTTGTATATTTTTTAATTTTAGAATAATACACCACAGAACTATTTTTTTGTTTAGTAAATTACAGCACGAAAGCAAGTAACTCACTAAATACAATGCGGTATCCTCTTGGGTAACTGTTTTGTGATTACAAGAGGAAGAAGTGTTGTTTGGTTATTTCATGCCCGTGCACAAAACCAGACTTAAAATTCTGAGATTAAAGTGCTGGAATTTGTCACACTTAAACAGATATCTATGTTTGAAAAAGTTATCTTAGACCCCCCTTATGCTCAAAGGAGAGAGGAAATAGGCACATCTAGGGTGAAATTCATCTGGTCTCTTACAAATGTCAACGTTACAATGAGAAGAGTATCATCCTCTTTAAAAGACTATCACCTTCCATTTAGGGATGTGGACTGAGATTATGCTCAGATGCAAATGTCTCCATAGTGAGTATCTACACTTAGCCAGATGAAAACTGAAATGTCTGAAACATCTACAAAGTTCTGCTACATTTTTTCCTTTGAAGAAAAGTTAGAACTCATTTAGCATCACACAAAAAAAAATCAGCTTTGCCTGCTTTTGGTTGCTTAAACCCAAGTTAAAGGTAAAAAAAAAAAAATGTTGACTAAACTGACTATTTTTAAACAAGGGTGAAGGCCTGACACATGAGCTTGACTCTTTGAATGCTCCATTGTGATACAGTATGTTTTCTTCCCTATAAACTCCAGTGGTAGAAAACGACCTAGATGCCTCAATATTGAGCTGAGAGGGTAAAACAAAGCAAAGCAAAGCAAACCAAAAATGTAGTGTACAAATTTATAGGTGCATACAACTGCAACAGAAATTTAAGTCCGTTCAGATATACCTTTGCCTTTATATAAACTGGTCTTGCATTATCTTTTAAGAATTCCTTCATGGTCAAATCTGCTGGTAATTGCACCATAGGCCTGCCATGCTGAACAGGAGATAATATTCGGGTGGATTGCCTGCTGTGTTTTGGAGCATTTTAAAGCGCAGACAGGCTTCAATATTCTGTGCCTGACCTAGTCAAATCCATTAGTATCACTTAGTTTTGTGACACATCATGAACCCAATATGGACAGACAAGATATTTTCACTGATGTCACCTGGTACTGAGGCAGATGAAACTTATAAATAGCTCCACTTAAAGTTTCTTACAAAAGCAATACAGGCATGTGCAGCCAAGTGTTTTTAGCTGACCATACTTCAGATTTCTGTCAAGATGGGCCAGTTAAATTATGAAGGAGGCAGACTACATCATGTTGTTGTATTGATAAAACCATAAAATATTGTAAATTAAAAAATTAATTTCCTTTAATAAGATGAATTGATTTTATGGAATGACAAGGATGACAAGATTATGCAAAGGTCTTTGAGAAAATGAAACATCCGTGTGGAAAAAATAAAAAAAAAATCATAAATCAGTAACACACAAGATATTAATGATGAAGAGTGAGAGGAAAAGAGGAAGTGACAGGGAGAAGATTCAAATATTTGATCTGGTAGGTATAATAAGGGTACTCTTTTCTCTTCTTCACTATCTTTAAAAGTATCCACGTATAATTTCTGTAAGGAAAAAGCCAGTTATCTTCACACATAGTAAAGAACATATTAGAGATCATGTCAAATGTAGCGGTTGGGGGACAGGGCATTATAAAAGAATGAAACATTCTTCTGAAACTATTATCAGGTAACTAGGCCATTTGCAGTTGTTAAAGAACTGGTCTTACAAGTAAGTTAGTGGTATTCTTTTGTGAACCATTAAAAATAATAGGTGGGAGCTTTTAAATGAACATCAGTTCATAGACTAAAACAAAGGCCCCAATGTTTTTCTAATTTTCTACAGGCTTACCTCATTTGTTTATACAAATAGCACAGTATACAACATGCATCAACTACTTGAAAAAAATAGAAAAGATGCATTTGAGAGATACTAAGGTTCATTCCCACAGTTTACCTATGAAATCACTGGTATTTAAAAGTCTTTTTTGTTATATAGATTCCTTTGTATGATACTCAATGGTAGTCTATTCAACTGCATTTGAGTTATGCTTAGTCATATTTCTTATCTGCTTGTATTCTTGAAACAAACTGCCTTAGGATTAACAGGACCTAAGGAAAAACAAAAACAACAACAACATCCAACAGTCTTTTGAGAAACTAACCTACTAGATTGAAGATATTGAGAGAGAGACAGAGATCAGTTTTGATAGAGAGAACTATAAAAAACTATCATTATCTATTAAAAATATAAAAAACATGAAACACTATAGAAAACTATCAACAGGAGAAACTGCATAAGGCATGAAAGCAAGATGGCTCAAACAAAAAGGAATCTGAGCCTTTAGCCTAGTAGTTGGATGACATAACTGGGAGAAGTTACTATTTTTAGCCAATGATATCAATTAGATATGCATTAAAAATCCAGATAAATGGTGAAAACAAACAAACAAACAGCTGAATGTTCTTATGCAGGATCTTCTAGCTAAGTTATACTGGATCTGTTTCTGGACTTTAATCCAAGGTATTAGTCAGTGTTGAAAATAAATATTAATCTTCAAAATCACTCATGTATTTCTGAAATTTCACCTGTGAGACATTAGTTCTCTCTAGAAGAGATGGGACTTATTACTAACATACACCAGCTGCTGATAAACATAAAAGGTGTTTTAGATGGTGTCTGAAACAGTTTTTGAACTGTTTTATAGGACTGCTTTTGGCAACATGTTTTCTGCTGTTACCCTCAGCATGTGTAATAGCTATTTGCCCTGTATGGAAGGGTGGTAATGTTCCTTTGTTCAAAACATATGTTCCTTTCCTTCTGAAACAAAGTTTTCTGTGCTTGTGATGGCTTTGTCATGAAACTGGACAGAGCAGGCACAGAATAAGGTGGAAGTTGTTCAATATATAAATGTTCCTTTTAACAGGTTTGGGTTTTTTGTTGTTTTTTCTTTTTTCCCTTTTTTTTTTTCCCCTTTGAAATCAGACTGGTATCCTGTGGGATACATTCTCTTCTCCACTCCACTCTCTACCAGTATTATGCTGCTGATGGATTTGTTCCTGTACTGTATTTCACTACAGGGGTTAGGTAGGCTTAGAAAATAGCGTGATGTAAAAAAATAGGTTTTTACACCAGGTGGGATGAATTATTATACCATTTGGGGTAAAGTATGGAAATTCGATGTGCCTGTTTTCCTGGTTCCATGTCACTATGTAGGAGTGAGGAGATGATTACCTATTCTTCTTCTCTCTCCCTCAGTTCCAGGATGGACAATTTATACTGTCTGGTATAGGATGAGAAGAGAAAATGCCTTTGACATATTTGCAGAGGGTAAGCTTCACAGATGTCAGGAACAGAAAGTAGCCATGACACAGATCTCAAAAGAGGTTGGTTGTTTTGGGAATAAATGTGGAAGATGAATCTCTTTCTCTTTTATCTTTATACATAAAAGGCCATATATGATAAGATTTGTAAAATTTGTATTTCATACACATGTAGGAATATGTTACAGAAATTAATGCTGCAATATTTAGCATGTCACAATGTTTTGCACATCGTGTATGCAAAATGTACATAGACTCATACTGGAAGATTCACTTTATATTAATTTTACTGTGCATATTTTGTATTTACTATTCTGCTTTTCTAAATTCATATCTGTTTTAATGTATTTTTATGGCAAAAGGTAAATTTTACATTAATATACACCATTGTCGACTCCTGATATACAACTGCAAGAACCAGGCTTTTGTAAAGTCATTGATTAGTTCAAATTTTGAGTAAATAATTATAAAGTGTGTTAAAAGAAATCAAGATGTGTTCCCTGGCAGAAAAATATATTTTTGCAGCAGGGGAGAAAAATCTGTTAGCCTGGTGACAGAAGTTGTTGTCAAAGCACAAACTACATCTAACTGTAAAAATAAACATTTGTGGTTTTTTTTTTTTTCCTCAGAAAACAGAAACCAATGTAGGAAGATGATATGGGAAGTCTATGAAACAATCCATTTTACATGACATAAATGCCGACTACTACCTGTCCTTCAGGTACTAGAGACACATAAGTCTTTATTCTCATGATGCTGGAAAATCCCATTCAGTGCTGGGGAAAAAAAAAAAGTAAAAGTCAGGTAGTTTTGAAGACAGTGATGGGGAGTAAAGGAATTTACACAGCAGGCATTACATGAGTTTCAGTAAAAGGTAACTGTTGTACTTGTTCAAATCCTTCAGCAGAATGAAAAATACCTTGCAGCATAGATGTTAGGAGCAAATCATTTTCCAAATATTATTGCACAACATAGAGGTAAAATAAAAAAATTTTAACATTGTGCTCAGGTGTTAAGGATCTCTGAGCAAATAGGAGCAGTACAGACATTTTCCTTCTACATGATTTTGTGACAGGTAACAACCGTTTAAGTTTAAAGGATTATAAAAGGAACTGAGCTTTCTGACATGTAGATTGTCAACTCGTTGAGCAAGAGCAAATTGCCAAGGTTGTTATTTCCATGTAAAATAATTAACTTTCTAGCAAGTTTATAGATTCAAAGTAACCTCTGGTTATCCTATGACAAACAAATGATTAAGTATATTGAAATAATAAAATTATTTAACAGTTCAAGGAAGAAGGTAGCATAGAAATGAAAAGTGAAATTATAAAGGCTGGTTTAATCAAATCCTGCTGAAATTCAACTAACTTACGATCTTTATTATTTCAGGAAATTTCTTGTAACAAGGAGTTCACCTCTGCATCAAGGATATATCAGGACAAAATAATCCAATCTTTCATGGAAGTTCTGACTCTCATGATAAGAGCAAAAATATCATGTGGGCTTAATGTCTCCAGTTTTTTAACCCAACATTTAATGAATACGTTCTGAAAAAGTTCCGTATTATGTAAAGGTTTACACAAATTTATACTTAATATGAACAACTGAAGAGAAACCTCTTTGCATCAGACAATTCAATAATTTCTAAAAGGTGAATATGTCAATATCAGATTATGTGGCTTGCATAGGCACTGAAAAAGGAAGCGTGTTACATTAACAACTGTGGTCTGTATGTTGGGAGATATTCTGATTCTTATAGAGTTGAAGTAGCAGATATAGGTGTTTTTTTCAATTGTCTGGGATAAAAATAATCAAACAATATTTATAGCAGAGCCTTTAACCCATGAGCAAATCTCTGTAGTAGCCAAGTTCAGGGATATTTTTGTCATGTTATTAGTAAAACCACATTCTAGGAAGAAATTGAGTGGATAGACTCATTAGGGTGTATGACTTTTCTGAGGGTAGTCAGGAACTGAACTATTTATAAGAGCAATGGAACAACATAAATACACTTTTAAGGTCTGCTTGGAACTAACACTGTTCATGCAACTGTCATGTGTATGCACCTGATGCCACGAGCACGCTCTCTGAAGGAACTGTGTTGGATTGTGCTACCAGCACGACTACAGAAGATTTAGAAAAGAGGTAAATAATAAGATTTAAAAAAATAGCAAGTATTTCAAACTTATTCAGCATAGTCAAATCCAAAACTGACTGCCAAGAGTTTCAGAAAACTCTCATGGTTAATGGCAGGTAAAAAAACCTGATAAAACTTTTTGCAATTTTGTGATGTGTTACAAGATGTGCATATATATAAATAATACTCATTATATGTAAGTAGTGCTGAGTTTCAAGTGATCTAATACAATTCAGGAAAATGATCTTGGAGTCATGATTTTTCTGAGAACACTAACTCAATAGATGTTAGGAGGGGAGACTGTAAGAAAATAGTTGGAAGGGAACAGAGAACGAAACGGGAAACTTCGTTACCAAATAAATCTACATTTCAATTGCTGTTAGGGTCATCCCACTTTAAAAGAATATCACAGAATCAGAGAAAAAGAAAGGTATGATAAAGGTAATGAATTACTTCCCTATTATAAGAAATTATGTAGACTAGCACTCCTATTCCTGAAGCATAATACTGAGCTTGCTAGAGCTCTGCTCTGATTCCATGTGGCAATCCTTATGCCTGAAACTACTGAAGTCCTGACTATTTGAAATTAGTTCAAAATTTGTGTCTCATCATTTCTTGGAAGCAGCTAAATTAGGCATATAAGCATAGTTAGAAAACAATCTAATAGTAATTATTCTAATTAAGAAGCTGCTTAAATAAAGCTGCACATAATTTTGAAGGAAAGGATTTTTCCTTGAAAGAAAATTGCAACACTGACATGTTTGTAACATCAAAGCTGCAGTGTTAAATAATCTCTTGAAACTGTCTGCTCTGCCCATCAAACCCAGACAAAATGAAAATGATTTGTCCTGCCTTTTTACTTAGATACACGGACTACCAACGTACTCTGGGCAGAGCAGACCAATGACAGGGGAAGTGCTGCTAAAATATTAAAATGATGTCTTATATATTCTCCATACATGCATTTCTGGTGCAATTGAAAATAGCTTCATTTCATGGGTGATTACTTTTTCCTGGCAGCAAATCTTGTAATTCATTAAATATAAGAATGTAGCCTGATCGCTCATGCAACATGCCAACCCACAAATTATAAAACATTTACTTTTTAGTGATTTGGTATTCAAGTTCTTTGACAGGCACTAAAAAAAAAAAAAAGAAAAAAAGAGAGAAGAAGCAGAAAAAGAGCTTTAGACACTAACAGAAAAGTTAAATGGAAAGAGCATTTGAGTGCAAAACAAACAGATGAAACTGCAGTTGAAGCCTAATCAGGCACTTTAAAGGCTTCTAGATGGCAGTTTTCTAATTGTAGCCCTCATGCTTTCAGGGTCCTGAGTGGACCAACAGGCTCTAATTGCCTGTAACTTTCCTTCTCTGTAAGCCTCCTCTGTACTCCTGTATTTCCAGCCTCACTTTGGGCTTTAGTCACCTGTGTTTAAGGGGTGTTCTGACATGGTTCAGCTGTGCAAACTTGGGTTATACTTAAGAGAAAACATCTAACTTGTGATAAAGAGCTGTGAGAAGCCTCATCTAGGTCTTCCATGTATGTGCCATCAGCCCCATGGTCTTGAGGGTGGCGTTTCAGCTCAGGCCCTTGCCCTAAGTCCTGGCCTGAGTTATACTTTTGTCATGCTCTGTTCGGCCTTTTCCCTTACTGACCTTGACTTTACTTCCTGGCTTGGCCTTAGACTCCCAGCTGACCCCTAGTCCCCTGTCCCTGTTCCAGCCCCACTCTCCTGGTCAGGTACCATGGGACTACGCCCCTGGGTGAGTTGCTGCTCTGCTGGCCTCCCTTATTCTCTGCTACCATCTCTTGCAGGCAGTTTAATCCTGCTGGTCCCCCTAGCTTTCATCCAAATATGTTCTGATACAGTTTCTGCTTTTGTTATTGACTAACCATTGCACACATTGTAAAAACAAGAGTAAAATCTGAAAGGAAGATAACTGATTGATTTTTCTGGGCAGCAATCATAATTTAGAAATGAGGGATACAATCTTTTTTTTTTTCAATGCCTGGATGCATTATCAAGTGAATATGCTTGAAGTCTGACAGGAAGAATAGTATATTGTCATTGAATTAAATAAACAGAACACTAAGACTTGTGACACTTCAAGTAATTTTGCAGCAAAAGGGTGACCCATAAACATTTGCTTCAGAGAAAGAAGAAAAGAAGGAAGAAAAGAGAAAGAGAGAAACAAAGAAAGGAAGGTGGGGAAAGAATGAGGGGAGGGGAAAGAGAGAGACAGCAGAAGAGTAAAAGAAAGAGTGAAGGAAAGAGCAGAAGAAATAAAAAAGGGATGAAAGAGAGAAAGGGGAGAAAGAAAGTAAGAGAGAAAGAAAGAAGATTCTGCTCCAGACTGTAGGCTTCTAATGTAGGAGTTTAAACCTCTAGATATGAGATAGGTGTCTATACTTACATATCTATCTAGCTACCTATTATAGGACAAAATTGAGTTGCCTAAACTTATATGTTGATTCAAAATATCTTAGGTTATCAAAGATATCTGTGTTCTCAGCAAAATAACACAAGACGTACAGAATACTAGCACCTTTTTGGACCTTCACCTAGAGTATATTAGGGAGTCCCTAGAACATCACAAATGGTAATGGATGCCTAAGTTTAAGCAACTAAATCAAGTCCCAGGTCAAAACAGTCAGTGGAGTCTAGGCTGTTAATCTCACCCCAAAGCGAACACTTAGGACTTGACTCGGTTTCTGAAACATAGTCCCCTGGTTCCACTTGATATACTTAATGATGTTCCTAAGTAACCAGATGGGGGAATATGATACATGAACTGTGAAGACCTATGCGCTTCTACAGCAATAACTGGAGACCAGGCAAGACAGTCTAAGAAATATCAAATCACACTGTGTGATTAGGTCAGGAAACAGAACCAAGACCAGTATGACTATAACCCAAGAAAACATGACAAAAAGGACACAACTGAGAGTAGCTGTTTTAAAAGTGACTTAAATGTTGTCTCTGTCTTCTCCCTTCAACTCCATGAATACAATAATTCCTTTAATCACTTAAAATTTGATACAACTCTTTAAATGATAGGTTCAGGTTGATTATATAAATGGTCCCACTGTAATCAACCTAAGCTTTATTATTTCTGCATGTCCATTAAAAAAACAGAATGAAACTTCACTTTAATATTTCAGAGGATGAAATGAATGACTTTTAATGGTTTTCCAGAATCTCCAACTGAAATAATATGTCTGCGTAGTTATCCATAAACACTAATAGACATGTCCACAGCTTATACACCGAATATTATCAGTGTATATGTGCTGTACGACTAACATCTTGGAAGGGGCAGATTTGCAATGAATGTTCCACACTGTCCAGACCACATCAACACAGAGCTTTTACAGTAGAGCTATCTTGTCCTAGACATATGAGATTGGTACTGCATCATTGGCCTTCACATAAGTAATTGACCTGTCTGGGATTTACAAATAGCCAGAACTTCTAGCAGTTTTACATAAGAAGCAAATCAGGACTGCTCACAGTATGTCTAGAAATCTTGGACAAAGGTGCAGCAGTGTCATCAAACTTTACCTGTATCTAATTTCTGGTCATAAAATTGGATATATAAAGGAAATTCCAAGTCATATTAACCTTGAGTTCGCATTTCCTTCAGTCTTTTCCTAGCTGAATCTGGTGTGAGGAACTTTTAAAATCCCAGTGCACTCAGTAAAGAAGGATATCACTGCGATCCTGATGTCACTAATTGCTCTTTTTCCAGTATACGTGTTTGGCTTTTTTCTCGGAAGCCTTTATCTTCCTTTCTCCTCCTGCCTTCTCAATAATGATCTCTTATTCTTCAGACACAAATCACTTTCCTCTACTACCTCTGCTCCCCTGAATACATTTTCTTTCCAGAAAGTACTTGCATGTATCATTATCGCTTTTTTGAAAACACTTTCATCACCTTCCACATTATTTGTAATATTTCAATTTTGTTGGCACATATAACACATTCTCCCCTTCCCACATCCTTCCCCAAACAGCTACAGGCTGTAATGCCATGTAGTAAAGTTACCCATGGGTTTCTTTGAAAAGTTTACTTGACTCTGTCAGTGTTTGAGTAAAGCTTATATTCAACAGATGCTCTCCATCTCTTTGGGTCTCTCAAGCCATGTGAGAACAAGTAAACTAAAATTCTCTTTCCTCTTTGTGATCCATTTGTCACATTAGCATCTGTCCAAGAAGGAATGTTGGAACAAGGCATGACCCTCTCCTGAATAGTGGAGGTAAGTCAGAGGCATTCAGAGCCATGCGTGTTTCCAGTTCTTTCTTATCCTTCTCCTCACAATGAAAAAAAAGAATATGACGTTTCTGATTATAAAATATACTCTCTTTGAAACATAATTTAATTTACAGAAATCCTTTTATTCTACTATCTGAAACTGAAATCAATATCTTTACCCTGGAGATCCACAAGACCTACCATATTTTAGAACGTATCAAGAAACCTGGTTGCTAATAGAGATTCAAGGCTCATCTATGCTGTCAGACTCTTTGGAAAACTTATTAGTCTGGGTTGGAGCTTCACTACCATGATGATGAAGTTTCCAGAACAGACTTGGCTTTCCTCCAAATAATGTGGAGGAGACACAAAGCTGTCTGCATCTGATCATGCAGACAGATCTTCCTTTAGCTAGAAAGGGTTTCTTAAAATTATTTCCTACAGAGCTGGCTCACAGTTATGTAGAAAAAAAGGAAAAAAAGGAAGTCTGGCTTGGACAAAAAGTATTTTTATTTACAATAGTATTTGAAATAGCAGAGAGATAAAGAATAAAAAATTTTAAAACATGACCACCTATATGTTGTTGAAATACTATATATGCTGTTATATATATAAGTATATATAGTACTCTTACATAGCATATCTAGTGTGTATATATATATATATACTCTTTCTGATCCATATTCAGCATTTATGTGATCCTGTAAAAATATGCATTGCTGCTTCTGAGATAGGCTGTTACACCTATCGTTTTTGTCCATTTATTATACATTCATTTCTTTGCATTGTTATTCCTCTCCAATTTTGGATTATGCCTTTTTTTCCCACATTTTCTGCTACAGAAAAGTCCTGTACTAAGTTTTTTTTTATCTGTTCTATCCTTAGCCATTTTCAGTATTTCCCTTGTAAATAATAACAGTAATCCACAAGCAGCAAAATTTCCATCTGCTTAAATACTGGTCAGTTGAAAGTAACTACTTCTAAAAAGCAAAAAAATTGCTTCTCTTATTCTCTTATGTAAAAATATTTTTAGTTTTAAAGTTTTCAAAAGCTCTTGAGTAGAAAAAATTAGTATACTGTTTTCTTTCCTGCAAAAACACTTAAGTTTGATGAATCAATATTTTTCAATAAAGGTATCATGTATGTTCTGATTTTGCTGTAGAATCAGAAACAGAGAATAACACTTGTCAAATTCTTCCAAGGATGTCATCATGCATAAATGCTGTGAAGAATCATATGCAAGGGTGACAGAACCTGGGGAATAGACTGTCTTCTGCCACCTTTTGTTGAAGGTGTCCTGATTCTTAATGGTACATGATGCCTATATTTAGATATATGAATGCTGCCTTATGGTCTGCTGAACACCAACTGAATACCACTGTCACTTACCATTTGGGCAAGCCAATGGAGGGAATTCTTTTGGCACACTTATTGTTGGTAGACAAGGAAATCCCTACAATGATGGCAAGCAGCTATTCCCTCTTACCATGACCCTTTAAAGCATGAATCACTCATCATTACAGTGTTTACTGTCAAGAAGTACAGAATAAATTAACTCTAAGTCTACTGAAAATAAACAAAACTCTTGCTATCATAGATTTGATCAGATTTTACTTGTCTCCCTGATTACTGAGGTCATGCTGCTGATCCTTAATACCGTGTTTTTCCTTGACAGTATTAGGTCGCCACCTCATTTTCCTTGTTTTATCCCCTTTGCTCACCTAAACCATCAGTTACTCTTCAGAGGATTTTAAGTATGCTTTACTTCAGTGTGGTGGGTTGATCTTGGCTAGCTGCCAGACCCCCATCCAGCCACTCTCTCACTCCCCCTCCTTCATGGGACAGGGGGAGAAAATAGGATGGAAAAGCTCATGGGTCAAGATAAAGACTAGGAGATCACTTACCGATTATCATCACAGACAAAACAGACTCAACGTGAAGAAAAATAATTTAATTTATTGTCAGTTAAAATAGAGTTGGATGGTGAGGAACAAAGGTAAAAACTAACAGACCTTCACCTCTCTTTTTCCCAGGCTCCACTTCACTCCTTCATTTCCAACTCCTCTACAGTCTTCCACCCTCCCCAAGCAGTGCACGAGGGTGGGGGAACAAGGGGGCTGAGGTTAGTTCATAACAGCTCCTCTCTGCTGCTCCTTCCTGCTCACACTTTTCCCCTCCAGCATGGGTCATTCCTATGGGCTGTAGTCCTTCAGGATAAACCTGCTCCAGCATGGGGTCCTCCATTGGTTGCAGTGTGGATGTCTGCTCTGCCATGCTCTGGTCTGCCATAGGCTGCAGGGAAATACCTGCTTCACCATGGTGTCTCCATGGGCTGCAAGAGAATCTCTGCTCAGATGTCTGGAGCACCTCCTCCCACTCCTTCTTCTCTGATCCTGGTGTCTGTGGGATTTTCTTACACTTCTTTTTACCCATTCCTCTCTCTCACACACTGCTGCTCAGCATTTTTACCTTTCTTAACTATGTTTTTCACAGAGGCACCACCAGCTTTGCTGATTGAATTGGCTTTGGCTAGTGGTGGGTCTGTTGCTTAGCTGGCTGGAACTGTCTATGTCCTGCTCCAGGCAACCCCTGGCCTATTCTCGCAGAGGCCACCCCTGCAACATACCCCCCACCCACCAAAACCTTGCCACGTACACCCAATACTGTCAGGAACTTTATTGCATCTGCTGCAGCCAGTTGACCCTCACTTCACATCCCTTCCTATCTGTAGCGGCCTTCAAACTTCTTCCATCAGCACTGAGCCAGGCTAAATGCAAGTAACATATTCTTTGTTACAAAGTCAGCTTTTTCTCAATTTATTGCTTGCCAACCTAGCTGTACATCTAGGCTTTGGGACCTACCATACCATCTGCACAACAGTACTTCCCACTGATTCAATAAAGTGTGTTTGTTCTTTTTGATGAGTTGAAAAATTCATATTTGAAAGAACAAGTTCCTTGTCATCATGGTCATTAGCTGTTTTTTCATCATGCACCTATTAATATAAAATCTAACCCCAGATGGCAAATATTCAAGCTATTATTAATTTATTTCCATCACCCCCCAGAGTAGTGGTGTTATTTTAGCTCTTCCATTATGAGTAACCTACCTCTATGTAAAGCCAAGAAAAACAAATTCTGATTTTATATTCTCTTGTACTTTCCCCAGAATAAAATTTTTAGTAGAAAATTTTAGAAAAAAAAATATTGTATTTCATAGTTTTAGACTAAATGGTTTGAAAGTTTTCTCTTTAGAATTGAAATGTACCAATGGCAAAGTTTTTACCCTTTGAGATTCCCAGTTTGAGGTCTTCCAGGTTCTTCAGGAAAAGACATATGTCCCATTGGGGTATATAAAACTCTAGCATTAAAGTATTTGGGAACTGACGGGGCAAACTTTTCACTTTTAGATTCTTATGTATTAATTTGCTTTCTTCGTCACATCTTCAGGATTATTTTTCTATAGTAATTCTCAAAAATATTATTTTTTACATGTGAAAAAAGATATGACTTTTAAGACTGGAAGACTCAGCTCAGATGTGCTTCCTTCTTCAGTCAATGTGCTCTTTGAAAGTTATTTTGGAAATAACAAGAAAAGAATTCAATAGTGTAGAATATATTTTATTTTTAAATTCCACGCAGAGATTATGCACAAAAGGAAGCATCTGCTCTACAACATGTTACTTCCTGTAGAGAAAAAATTCACAGAAAACCAGCAGTGCTCAGTAGTTGCCACTGAATAGTCTGTTTCCCCCCCTGTAAATTGTTTTTTATATATTATCACTTAAAACGTAAAGCTTAAACTCAGCAGTTGTATTTTACTTTTCTTTGGATTTATTTGCTTTTTTTCCTTCATAGTAATGCAAATTTCTCTGTCGAGTCTAATTCTAGTGATACATCAAAACTATGAATTACCCTATTATCACATTTTTAAAATCCCAGTTAATGACTGTAATATCCCAAGGAAGGATAACAGCTTAGATTCTTTATATTAGGTATTATAACAAATACTAGAGAAGAAATGATAATGCTTCATTAATTTTATGTGACTGATTAGACTGAGCTATATGTTCTTCAGAAAATATACATCTATGGTTTCAAACTATTCTGTGTTTTTACTATCCTCACAAACTACTAACACAAAATCTGTCATTCTAAAACATTTCTTCTTAACAGTATCCCTTTTATTTCCTCCAAAAATAATGCCTGCTGCATACTGAAGTTTGTTAAGTGGTACAAATTGGTGTAATAATAAACTGCAACTTGCTCAAAATGCTTAAACTATGTGTTACTTGCTTAATCTTAAATTTCTTCTTAATAGAAAATGCTAAATATAAAATATGTCTAAATTTAAGTATTCTGTGCAAAGAAAAAAATAGTTACTTACTGTAACTTCATTTCAAAAGATGTTAAAGGAACAGGAAGTTAAGCATATTAAATAATAGCATTTTTAAGTGCAAATAGATGTACATTGGATGGTATAAAAATATTTCATAGAATCATAGAATACCAGGTTGGAAGGGACCTCAAGGATCATTTGGTCCAATCTTTCTTGGCAAAATCATGGTCTAGACAAGATGGTCCAGCACTCTGTCCAGCTGAATCTTAAAAGTGTCCAATGTTGGGAAATCCACCACTTCCCTGGGGAGATTATTCCAATGGCTGACTGTTATTGTGAAAAATTTTCCTCTTATGTCCAGTCAGAAACTCCCCAAGAGTAACTTGTAACCATTACCCCTTGTCTTTTCCATGTGACTCCTTGTAAAAAGTGAGTCTCCATCTTCTTTATAGCCAGCCTTTAAATACTGGAACATGATGATAAGGTCTCCCCTAAGCCTTCTTTTCTCAAGGCTGAACAAACCCAGTTCTCTCAGCCTTTCCTCACATGGCAGGCTTCCCAGTCCTTTGATCATCTTTGTGGCTCTTCTCGGGACCCTCTCCAGCCTGTCCACATCTTTTTTGTATAGCAGGGACCAAAACTGAACACAGTATGCCAGGTGTGGCCTCACATGTGCTGAATAGAGTGGGATAATGACTTCTTTATCTCTGCTGGTGATACCCTTGTTGATGCAACCTGACATCATGTTGGCTTTCTTTGCCACAGCAACACACTGTTCACTCATATTGAGCTTGTTATCCACCAGGGCCCCCAGGTCTCTTTCCACAGATCTGATCCCCAGCCAGATAGATCCCAGCCTGTGCCGCACTCCTGGATTATGTTTTCCAAGGTGCAAGACCTTATATTTGTCTTTGTTGTACTTCATAAGGTTCTTGTTAGCGCGTTCTTCCAGCCTATCCAGGTCTTCCTGCAGGGTGCCTCTCCCTTCCTCTACTTCCCCACTCAGTTTGGTATCATTGGCAAACTTCATCAGGGTACACTTTATCCCATTGTCCAGATCACTTATGAAGATATTAAACAGTGTTGGGCCCAATATCGATCCGTGGGAGACCCCACTTGTGACAGGTTGCCCGTTTGAAAAGGAGCTACTTACCACCAGCCTCTGGGTGTGGCCTGTCAGCCAGTTCCCCACCCACCACACAGACCACTTGCCTAGACCATAAAGCATCAGTTTCTCTAGAAAGCGGCTGTGGGAAACCGTATCGAAAGCCTTGGAGAAATCTAGGTAGACAATGTCCACCGCTTGCCCCACATCAACCGTGCAGGTTACATTGTCATAGAAGGCGATCAGGTTTGTCAAACACGATTTGCCCTTGCTGAATCTGTGCTGGTTTTTCCCAGTCACGTGCTTAATTTGACCTGTGGTAGCCCCCAGGAGGATTCGTTCATAACTTTCCCAGGGACTGAAGTAAGACTGATGGGCCTATAATTTCCTGGATCCTCCTTTAAGCCCTTCTTGAAGATTGGGGTGACATTAGCCTTCTTCCAGTCTTCTGGGATGTTCCCCCAATCTCCACAAATTCTCAAAGATTAAGGAGAGCGGCCTCGCAATGACATCAGACAGCTCACTTAACACCCTCGGGTGGATATTGTCAGGGCCCTTCAATTTGTAGAGGTCAAGCTCCTGTAATAGTTCACATACCAACTCTTCCTTCACTGACAATGGGTCTGTGTTTGCATCAACCTGGATTTTTGTTCCCAAGGCCTGGGGCCCAACAGTGCTGGTAAAGGCAGAGGTGAAGAAAGTGTTGAGAACCTCTGCCTTTTCAGTATTGTTGGTGACTAATTCACCTCTCCTGTTTAACAGTGGGCCAATATTTTCCTCTGTTTCTGCTTGTTGTTTATGTACCTGAAGAACCCTTTCTTGTAGTTTTTGACATCTCTGGCCAGTTTCAATTCAAGATGAGCTTTTGCTTTTCTAACTGCGTTTCTGCACACCCTGGCAATGCCTTTGTAGTTCTCAATGAGTATCTGTCCACTTTTCCATCTCTGGTACACTTCTCTTTTGGTTTTGAGCAGGCTCAGAAGCTCGCAGTTAAGCCACAGGAGTCTCTTGCTCCTCCTACTTCCTTTACCTTTAAAGGGGATGAACTGTCTTTGTGCTTCCAGGAGAGTGTTCTTGAAAAACTCCCAGCACTCACTAGCTCCTTTATCCTCCACAGAAACTTCCCATGGAATCCCTCTCAGCTGAGCTCTGAGTGAGCTGAAGTTCACTTTTCTAAAATCTAAAACCTTTGTCTTAGTACTAACCTTCAGTATGCTCAGCAGGATCCCAAATTCCACAATATTGTGATCACTGCAAGCCAAGGCTACCGCTAACCGAGATATTATAAAGCAGGTTTTCTTGGTTCGTGAGGAGCAAGTCCAGAAGTGCCTCATTCCTGGTTGGCACATTTAACATTTGTATGAGCAAGAAGTCCTCTACGCATTCCAGGAACTTGATGGATGACATGTGAGCTGCTGTATTGTTCTTCCAACAAATGTCTGGGTAGCTGAAGTCACCCATAAGAACCAGGTTCTGTTGACCCGAATCTTGCTTAACTGACCCAAATATTGCTTCATTGGCCTTAGCGTCTTGGTTTGGAGGTTGGTAGCAGTTGCCTACCCTAAGATCCCCCTTGGAGATGACCCCTCTGATCTTGACCCAGAGGCATTCGATAGGGCTTCCACAATAGCCGTAGTTGACTTCTGTACATTCAAGGTTCTCATTCACATAGAGCACAACTCCTCCTCCTCTTCTTCCCTGCCTATCTTTATGAAACAGCTTATAGCCATCCATCATGATCCTCCAGTCATGTGAGTTGTCCCACCATGTTTCAGTTATTCCTATGATATCATAACTTTCTGACTGGACGTGGAGCTCCAGTTCTTCCTGTTTGTTCCCCAGGATACATGCGTTGGTATACATACACTTGAGGTGGTTGGTCTTCTGGTCCTCATCTTGGGAGGCAGCTAAGGAACATTTGTTGCTGCTCTGGTTGGCCTGGCTTATTCCCCAGTTAGTTGCAATGGCAAGAACATTGCCACTTTAGACCCTGCCCCCCAAGTCCTGCAGTTTGAAGCCCACCTTACCAAGTTGGCCCACCTGCTGCCAAAGATTCTGCCTCTTCTAGACAGGTGAATCCCATCCCTCCCTACCAGCCTATAGTTATCGAAGAATGTCCCATTGTCATAAAAGCCAAAACCCTCATGATGGCACCAACCATGAAGCCAGAAGTTGATTTGCATTATACATCTATTTCTGGCTGCACCCTTTCCTCTAACTAGTAAAATGGAAGAAAAGATAACTTGGGTGCCAATACTTTTCACTTGCACCCCCAGGGCTTTGTAGTCTTCCTTGATTCTGCCCAAGTTCTGTCGTGGTGGGACATCCCTCGGTGGGATGGGGGAGAGAATCGGAAGAGCAAAAGCAAGAAAACTTGTGGGTTGAGATAAAAACAGTTTAATAGGTAAAGCAAAAGCCACGCACACAAGCAAAGCAAAGTAAGGAATTCATTCACTACTTCCCATGGGCAGGCAGGTGTTCAGCCATCTCCAGGAAAGCAGGGCTCCATCACACGTAACGGTTACTTGGGAAGACAAACGCCATCACTCCAAATGTCCCCCCTTCCTTCTTCTTCCCCAGCTTTATATACTGAGCATGACATCATGTGGTATGGAATATCCCTTTGGTCAGTTTGGATCAACTATCCTGGCTGTGTCCCCTCCCAGCTTCTTCTGCACCTGGCAGAGCATGGGAAGCTGAAAAGTCCTTGACTAGTGCAGCAACAACTAAAACATCTCCGTATTATCAACACTGTCTTCAGCACAAATCCAAAACATAGCCCCATACCAGCCACTATAAAGAAAATTAACTCCATCTCAGCTGAAACCAGGACAGTCGTGCAGTGTCATTCGTGCTCACATGAAAGAGTAGCAATGGAGTGTGCTCTTGACAAGTTGTGCCACCCTCTCGGCAACATCTCAGACCTTAGCTCCCAGAAGGCAGCATACCTCTCATGACTCCCTGTCAGGCCTGCAGATGGGCACCTCAGTGCCTCTTAACAGAGTTGCCCAGTATGAGCACTCGTCATTTCTCTTTGCAGCATCCACTGTGTACTGCTGGTACAGTTTCTCCTTGCAGACCTTGCTTATGGGTGTCTACAGCTGTTAAAACTTCATATCTGGTTTTGGTTATAATCCTGGAGGGTGGGGATTGAAGCAGAGTCCTGCTTTTTTGGGTCACCAGGGTCCAAGGTGCCTCATTGTCTGTGGTGTCCACCACAGGAGCATGGTTCTGAAACCACTTATCTATCTCCATCTTGGTCCCTCTAATACTGCACAGCCTTTTAATTGTGTCTTGCAACTCGGTCACCTGACGCAACAGATGGCCAACCTGTGCACATCTTTTGCAGGCACTTACCTTTTCTCCAGGAGAAGGGTCTGGGCACTCATTGCAAACTACTGTCTGTACTGAAGTCTCCTTCTTTACCAGGTCTGTCTGGGTGGAAGCGTCAGACATTTCATAGGCTTTCTCTGTAGAAACACTGGTTTCAACTCTGAGGCAAGTGCCCACCATTCTAGCAGAGACCTAGAGCACTTCCCTGGGCTGTGACCTACAAGCAAGGTGCATAGCCCTTCTCACGCACCCTTCTGTGGGAACAATTTGGAATATTCAGTTTGGAATATCCCTTCAGAGACTTTTGTCAGTTAAGTGGGTTAATGGACTATATCACAGCTGAGTGGATCAACTGGTGGTGTAATTGTTTCTCCCTGAGTCAGCCACACCAACATGGGGGGAGTGAATATGTGGCTCAGCCCAACATATAATACCAAAACTACACAACTAACAAAATAATTTTGGAGACAGCAGTGCGCTTGAGCTGGCTTCAACCCATGTCTTCCTTCCTAGTGACTTAAGACACACAGTGTCATAGAATCATAGAATCATTTAGGTTGGAAAAGACATTTAAGATCAAGTCCAACTGCAAACCTAACACTGCCAAGTCCACCACTAAACCATGTCCCTAAGTGTCACATCTACACATCTTTTAAATACCTCCAGGGATGGTGACTCAACCACTTCCCTGGGCAGCCTGTTCCAACACAGGACAACCCTTTCAGTGAAGAAATTTTTCCTAATATCCAATCTAAACCTCTCCTGATGCAACTTGAGGCCATTTCCTCTCGTCCTATTGCTAGTTACTTGGGAGAAGAGACCGCCACCCACATCGCTACAACCTGCTTTCAGGTAGTTGTAGAGAGTGATAAAGTGTCCCCTCACCCTCAGTGAGCATATTATAGAGACTGGTAATGGGAATCACATTGCTATTGTGATTGAACTGTGTATTGCAATTGTTGTATTTTGCTATGTGTCACTTACTTACATTTGTATGGTGTTTTCAGTATAATTTGTATCACTCTGCTAAATCAGAAATCTCATGTGCCATCAACTATCTCCAAGTAAGTAAATTTGATATTAAACATTACACCTTCCACGTGTGCCATATCTAAAAGACCCTGGTCAGAGAGTATTGGACTCTGACACCTAACCACCTTTCCTCTCAGTAATCTTTCCTTTTAATTCTTGGTGGCTGCCCACCCTATGTTCTTGCTCTTTCAATATCTGTCATTTTTGTATAAACTACAGTGATTCCATTGTTTGGCATGTAAATAAAGAGTGAAACAATAAGTCTCTAATTTTCTCATGCAAGCGGCTTACCTGAAAACCATAAATATGTGAAGCATTCCATATATACAACATTGATTCTTCCCTTCCCTATAAACCAGTATATGCACAAGCCATGAAGCTCAGTTTCTAGTTTATGCTTGACAGAAGCTCCGCAATGCTTGACTAGGTGGATCAAAGTTATGTTTGAAAATTGGTTGCCATAAGTTTTAGAGGAATAAATTATTTGGTATTCTATTTTTTTGTTCAATTTATTTTGGACCATTATAAAAAATAAACAAAACTGAAATTTCAGGTAGTATAGAGTCTCTGGTATGATATGTGGAAGTATATGGTATTATTAATGTACACATTCACAGTAAGTGTGTGTGTGTGTGTGTGTGTGTGTTTGTATATGCATATAACTTTGTCAGGGATAATCAATTGAAATTCTCCATTCCTAATCTGAATATCACCAGCTCAGTTAATACAGTTCATATTGAATATCTATAAAACAGTTTTCTCTGTGACAGAGCTTCAGTGTGAGGATAAACAGAACAGACTTGCACTGGACACAAATAAGACAAAATAATTCAACCTGGGAATGACAGAGTCAAAATACCTTAAAATACAAATATATATTATTTTACTACAGTAACAATTACCCCTACATTTTGAAGTTCCTTTAAGTGAGGATTGGTGAAGCTGCTCTACAGTAAGATACCTCATCAGTGTTCAGACAATCCTCTCTAAATCTTAGTAAAGATTTTTTTCATATAAATGCTCAAGAGAGGAAAAACAAAACAAAACAAAAAACTCCAAAACACCCTTATATGTACATTCACTCTTTGCTTCACAGTAAGACCTGAGTACTATGTTAGATGTCTTTTAGTCACTGTACCTTCTTTTCTTTTCTCAAAGGTCTCTCCCAAGATGCTCTTTTTCCTTTAAAACAAAAAAAATACTAATATTTTAAAAAACTAAATAAATAAAAATCAGATTTGGACATCACCACTGCTAGAAATACCTCTCTATTCTATTATAGAAATAGACATTGTGTGACAGGGAATGAATGCAGGGACTGTTTTGAATACTGCACTGTCATGGGATCAGAGGAGATGAGTATAATGTTCTCTTCTAAGTATGGCTTCAGTTTGAGTAGTGCCTGATAGCTATAGACACCTTACTATTACCAGCTGTAACGACTACTATGATCAACATTTAAAGTGCTGTAACATAGTATAATAGAGACAATATAGACTTATTTTGTTTCTAAGCATAAGGCACACTTTCATTGGATAGTACTGGAATTTCCTTTCACAAATCAGTTGAGAAATGGTTCATGGCAAGGAAAGAAAAGCTGGCCAAGTTGTTTTATCTCTGTGCCTACATCTGCTTGAGGCTGCCAACTTATATCCAGTAATTCACATTGTGCCTCACCTTTTACTAAAAGCAAGTGCAGCAAGAATACATACTCTGAAAAATCTCAGGTGCCTGAATGGGTCTGCAACAAATATCCACAATTTGTTTTCTGTGCTGTGTACCACAGAGGCTGCTTTCTTTGTCCCACATGAATCACCTACAACATTTCAGTGCTTCAGCTGTAATTGGTCTCAGGTTACAGTGGACCTCATTCAACTTTGAGTCACTAGAGAAACTGTATTTGTGAGTAGTTGTGCCAAACGGGACCTCTGTTGCAGTTCTTTCCCCTATTAGTGAATGGAGGAAGTAAAAACTTCTTTTCACTGTCAGGTTTCTGGCCTTGAGACTTAACCTACCATGAGAGAGAAATGTATGCCTGAAACTTCTGGCGCAATGCATTCTTTGAATATCTATTGTTTTTCTGATTAAAAATGTTTTGATATTCAGAGATTAAAATCATCTTTCTGAACAACTGACAGAATATAACTGAACACAGAGATCTCCTTTTTATGTTTTTTTTTAAGAAAGATTGCTTTTTGTATGCTTAGCTCCTATGAGTATTTCATTAAAAGATCACACCACAAATTAAGAAATGTATTGGTATTTTTGCAATTAAATATTAATTATAAGAACATTTATAGGCTGTAAAAATATAAAATGTAATTGTTGTTGCTATTTAGTTCTCCTAAATTGCACAAGCAATACAAAAACAATTGAACTGCTATTAATAGACTGTAATGTATACTAAAGCATTTTATTGGTGTTTAGCAAGATAATTAGAGCAAGTAAATTAGATATTAACAAAGTTATTAAAAGCCAGTATTTACAGACTGATACCATATCTATTTACTTAAAATTAGTATTACCAATGTTAATTAAAGGCTTAATTAGCAGAAATAATGTATACATGTGGGCCACTGGGCAGAATCACCAGGCTGGGGAAATAAACAGTTTAATTCTCAAAGACTCCTCTCTTGTCTGGGATTTCTATTACGTATTCTTACATTTCAAGGTTCTAAAACTACCAGAACTGTGAGTCCTAACTGACATTTTTGCTAACAAACCTTTTTAAGCCAAAGTGGTCATAGCTACAAATGTCTTAGTTCTAGGCTGTAACAAGCAGAAGTCTGGCTATTCCTTTGTGTATTATATATATACCTGACTGAAGCACCAGTAATTGGGTATATTCAAAAGTTCCAACTGGCTTTAGCTGAAAATATTGAAAAATGGGTAAAGGGTAAAAGATCTATTCACCCACCATGATTTTTAACATAATTTTTAAAAAAGAAACAGTGTAGAACAAATAAAAATTTGTGAATTCCCAATATATGCACCAGTGAGAAGCAGTTACAACCTTCAAAATAGCTTTGCATATATAGATTATTTCTAGGCATTAGCTTGCTTACTGGTACTTACATAATGTGCCGCTAGAAGAAAACCTTCCACTCAGATTTTGTGAATGGGATCCCTCTCACATTCTACAAATTTCATTTTTTTCTGTCGCAATGTCCTCTCTTCTCCTCCACTGCACCTTGTTGCATTGTTCCCTTGTCTGCCTTTGACTTTACCAATTAATCACTTATGCTACATTTAGGGAAAAGGGCTTGATGAAACTGTTTGATGTACTGTTTGATGAAAAAGTACTTAGTAGAAGAAATTTTGCATTGTTAGTATGCTCTAAGGCATGACCCAAAAAAACATGATCAGAGGTAATAAAGCATTATCTGTATAAGACTTGGCATTTTACTCAACTCTTCCAAAGCAAATTAATCCATAATAAGAATTTGTTTAATCATGGAGTTTCCAAGATCTAGAATTCTTTTCCTAGTTATGAGTATTACCAACATTCTTCCCTCTAAATTGGAGAGAGATGTGTTTGATGGATGGACTATTAAATGGATAAAGAACTGGCTGAATGGCCATGTCCAAAGAGTTACAGTCAACAGCTCAACGTCCAAGTAGAAACCAGTAATGAATGGTGTCCCTCAGGGGTCTGCATTGGAACCTGTACTGTTCACTATCTTCATCAATGACATAAACAGTGCGATTGAGTGTACCCTCAGCAAGTTTGGGGATGACATCAAGCTGAGTGGTACAGTTGATAGGTTTGAGGGAAGGGATGCCATCCAGAGGGACCTTGACAGGTTCGAGGAGTGGGCCCATGCAAACCTCATGAAGTTCAACAAGGCCAAGTACAAGGTCATGCACCTGGGTTGGGGCAACCCCCAATATCAGTATAGGTTGGGGGATGAAGGGATTGAGAGCAGTCCCAAGAAGAAGGACTTGGGGATACTGGAGGATGAAAAATTGGAGATGAGCCATCAATGTGCACTTGCAGCCCAGAAGGCCAATCGTATCCAGGGCTGCATAACAAGAATTGTGGCCAGCAGGTCAAGGGAGGTGATTCTGCCCCTCTGCCATGCTCTCGTGAGACCCCACCTGGAGTATTGCATCCAGCTCTGGGGTCCCCCATAAAAGAAAGACATGGACTTGTTATAGTGGGTCCAGAAAACGGCCACAAAAATGATCAGAGGGCTGGAACACCTCTCCTATGAAGAAAGGCTGAGACAGATGGGGTTGTTCAGCCTGGAGAAGAGAAGGCTCTGGGGAGACCTTATTGTGGCCTTTCAGTATATAAGGAGGGCTTATAAAAAAGATGGAGAAAGACTTTTTACCAAGGCCTGTAGTGACAGGACAAGGAGCAAAGGTTTTAAACTAAAAGAGAGTAGGTTTAGATTGGATATAAGGAAGAAATTCTTTACTGTGACAGTGGTGAGACAGTGGAACAGGTTCCTCAGAGAAGGATGCCCCATCATTGGAAGTGTTCAAGGTCAGGTTGGACGGGGCTCTGAGTAACCTGATCTAGTTGAAGATATCCCTGCTCATTGCAGAGGGGTTGGACTAGATGACCTTTAAAGGTCCTTTCCAACCCAAACTACTCTATGACTATGATTTTATGACTCCATGATTATGGAAAACTAACGTACGTTACATTAATATAAATGCATGGATCCATTGCAAATTCCATATCTATTTTTCTTCAAATACAAAGTGTGCTGTAGCTTCAGTAAGTTTTAAGACAACCAAGAAAATTTCTCAGGCTTTAGCACTTTTTGTATTTGAAGAGAAATGGTTGTCTTAAGTCACAAAATCTGAGTGAAAGGTTTTTTTTCTAGTAGTACATCATATATGTACCAATAAGAAAATAATGCTTAGAATTAATCTACATATTCAAAGCTTTTTTAAAGATTGTAACTGCATTTCACTGGTGTTTCCTCCTCATTCCCCGCTACTAAACAATAGTGCACTTGTGAATATTGAGGCTACCTTTTAGAATGCCAAAGAAGGTGTTCAACAAGATGCAAAATAATTACTGCCTTAATAAGGTACATGGTGATATATATTATTCTTTCTTTCCAGTTATGAGATGTTATGAAATATCACTATGTATTTCAGTTTTTCAAATATTCTAGATTTATTCTCTTTGCTTGAACAAGAAACATGCTATAGTTTAATTTCGTCTTTAATCTGTTCTTTTCAATAAATGTCAGTTTGTTAGACCCTAAAAATGTATGTATTGATGATTGTGACACATATTTCACTGGGCTCATTTAAATTCACTGCACGCTTTTTAATACACATAGAAAAATTCAAGCATATTAATATATGTCTTAAAAATGTGCAGTTTTTTCATAGTTGACTTGAGGAGCTGATTACTTTTGTAACAGTTAAGTCATCTGTGTGTTACAGTTTTGTTCCATCATCTACACAGCTATAAGATTTCCTTCAGGTTGACTTATGGTTATACCTTAGAGTAACTCCTTGGCTTTTAAATTAAAGTGTGCAGAAGGTTAAGAAGCTGTCTGAAGGGAAGGTTGAGAAGCTGTCTGGGGGTTTCTTTATTTTGTTTGTTTAGCTTTGGTCCTTGAGCAATTCTGAATCTACGTATATGCAAATGAAGGACCACATGTGCAGAAAAAAAAGGTAAAATCTGGGACTTTTTGTTAATTGTTGAAGATTCTAGCATCTCAGAAAACTGTAAAACAGCACTGACACCACTGTTTTTAGAACTTAACTAAATCTGTTTCCTTTATCATCCACATAAAGTTGTGTTTAAATATTTTTCTTTTCTAAAACTTAGCAATTAAGGAGATATGTGTTTTCAGAAAATCAGCTTTTACCTTCATAAAAAACTTTGCAATAATTTTCTTTTAAAAATATTTTTCAGGGAAACAGATACATCAGTTCATCTTTTATTAATTTCAGTTACATATTGCATTAGTGAACAACTCTACTAGGCAGATTTTCAGTGTGCTATTCAGCTGTAAGAAGTAAGATTTAAAGATAAGAATAAATTATAAAATAGAATATGAACTTCTCTGGTTTTGCCTGTGTAAAACTGGGTTTCAGCATCCTTGGGAGAATCTAAAATGTTAAAAGCTATTTTGCACTTTCAGTGTTTATCAGAAACTACGCTCCAATACCTTAATTATCTTTTTGACCCTTCACTGGACTTGCTCCAGTATACTAACATCACAGTACTCCAGGTGTGGCCTCACCAGTGCTGAGAAGAGGGGAAAGTTCACCTCCTTCGACCTGTTGGTGATGCTCTGCCTAAGTGTTGGAACCCAGGAGGCTGTTGGCCTTCTTTGCTGCGAGGGCACATTGCTGGCTTATGATCAAATTTTGGTCCACTGGGACTCCCAGGTCCTGCAAAGTTGCTTTCCAGTCAATTGGAAAAGCATTTTTCCAGTGTTGGTACATGACTTCTTCTTTCCCATGTTAGAGGACTTTGCATTTCCCTTTGTTGAACTTGATGATGTTCTTGTCAGCCCCTTTCTCCAGCCTGTCCCAGTCCTCCGAATGGTAACACACCCATCTAGTGTATAAGTCACTTCTTTCAGTTTTGTATTGCCTACCAGTTTCTCAACTCTGGAATTTTCTAAAACATCTATAGCTATTTTACATTTCTACTTATTTTGTGCATTTTATCACATTAGTATGGCCATAAGCATCTTTAAATACTAATAAAAATCAGTAATTTAAAAAAACAGTTAATACACCAAAATGGCATCCAAAATTGACTCCACACTGCTCCACTGTTATCATTACATAACACAAAAACATTTAACTTCAGACACATACGATGTAGACTTCTATACAGGAGCTGGCAGTCTAGACACTGTTAATAACCAGTAGAGAGAAGTAAGTGTAAATTGTCTCTTTCTGAAATAGGCTTTTTAAAATAGGGTATGTGAATCACAGCCAAAAAGTGTCAATTTCTCTCCCTTTACTATAAAGGTAGACTGGAATGTCTAGTAGAGATGCTTACAGCTGAGTGAGATTAATAACCACCCACAGTTTCTTTCACCTTCAGAATCATTCATATCCTTTAGTTGTCCATCCCCATTTACATGAAGTGTACCCCTTTGGAGCCCAGTTAATCAATAAAACATTCAAAAGTCCTTTTCAAAAGACAACAGTTAGGATGATTCAGAAACTAAGTACCTTAAATCCTGTGTTGTTTAGTATGATTTATGTCCACAAGGCATATAGCTGTTTCCTAATAAATATCTGCACAAAAACTTATATGTGTATGCATATCTACAAGTATATACACATATGTGCTCTTTAATGTTTTTATAAATTATCTGGATGCAGGAATCAAATGTACATAAGTAAGTTTGCCAACGATACTAAACTAGGAGGAGCTGTGGACTCCCTCAAGGGTAGAGAGGTCTTACAGAGAGATCTGGACAGACTAGAGAGCTGGGCAATCACCAACTGTATGAAATTTAACAAGAGCAAGTGGTGAATTCTCCACCTGGGATGGGGTAATCCTGGTTATATGTGCAAACTGGGGGACAAGAGGCTGGCAAGCAGCCCCAAGGAAAGAGATCTGGGGGTTCAGATTGATGGCAAGTTGAATATGAGTCAATGGTGTGCCCTAGCAGCCAAAAGGGTCAACCATGTCCTGGGGTGCATCAAGCACAGCATAGCTAGCTGGTCAAGGGAGGTGATTGTCCCACTCTACACTGCACTGGTGCGGCCCCACCTCGAGTACTGTGTGCAGTTTTGGGCGCCTCAATATAAGAAGGACATCAAACTATTAGAATGTGTCCAGAGCAGGGCAACCAAGATGATGAAAGATCTTGAGGGCGAGACTTAGGAGGCGCGGTGGAGGTCACTTGGTTTGTTCAGCTTGGAGAAGAGAAAGCTGAGGAGTGACCTCATCAGAGTCTACAACTTCCTCAAGAGGGGCAGCGGAGGAGGAGGTGCTGATCTCCGCTCTCTGGTGACCAGCAATAGGACACAAGGAAATGGAATGAAAGTGCTTCAGGGGAAGTTCAGATTGGACATTAGGAAAAGGTTCTTCACTGAGGAATTGGTCAGTCACTGGAACAGGCTCCCCAGGGAAGTGGTCATGGCACCAAGCCTGTCAGAGTTCAAGGAACGTCCGGAAGACAGTCTTAGTCTTATGGTTTAATTTTAGGTAGTCCTGCAAGTAGCAGGGTTTTGGACTTGATGATCCTTTTGGGTCCCTTCCAACTCGAGATATTCTATGATTCTATTTTATATACATACATGCATAAAAGAAAGTATGCACAAAATTTAGTCAAATCATTACTGTGCATGGCCCAAAGTATACTGGACTTGAATTCCTGGTAGTTTTTGTATGTGCTTTTCCACTACAGGCTTAAATTTATGGAGTGACCCTATTTCAGCTTGCAGTAAAAAAAAAAAAAAAATTGTTGTACCACATACTGTGAGGCAAATAAGATAATTACAAATTGCAGTTCCAACTCCAAAGGATTTAGGAATACAGCCTAGGGAGGTTAGTATTTTGTATTCCTATATCCAACAGCTTCAATCTCAAAGCGTCCCACATGGTTTACAAGCCAATAAGACAACCAAAAGAATAGTCCCAAATACAAAACAAAACCAGGCCTCTTCAAAGCTTCTTCTTCAGTCTAAGGTCACAGTAGATTTTTTTCATGGAGTCAAAAACAGTACCAGTTCTTGAAACCTTAGTTTAGGCCATTCGTCAGATTTCATACTGCATTTCATTATCACTCTCTCTTCATAAGGTTCATGGAATGGCAAAGCTTTCAGCCTTATGCTATTGTCTTAAATTTCATTTATCACAATAAAAAATATATCAAGCATTACTTTATAGCTCACTGTTTAGTGCCTTTTGCATGATAGAATCTGGAAAACTGGATGTAGCATATGTAGATCAGGTAAAGACATTAGTTTGTGTCTCTCAGAACATTCAAAATGTGTTTGTTGCTATTGATTGGGTGATATTAAAAAAAAATAATCTGTATGGAGTTGTTCAATGTTTAAAGGACTTTTTCAATACAACTGTCTTCATTTGGATGATATTATCCAAATCCACTTTATACTACAGGTGTTTTTCTTGTTATATGCCACTAACTGGTATCTTTTAATAGAGTTTTTTTCTTTTTTTTTTTTTTTTTTGGCATTTTATTACTTACCATGCCTATGAAGTACAAGAAATGAAATGTCTCTCCTCTTGCTGATAATTAACTGTACAGATGAATCTGCTTCTTAGAAGTCAGCTACTCCAGCTATTTTTGGGTGTGGGACCATTGTAGTTCACACTGTTTCCTGACAGAGCTTCAGCAAAATTTCAGGAAGGTCCAGAAGTTATGGCAAAAATGTACTTCCAAAGAAGAGTATTGAATTCAATTTTGCGTTATGAAATAGAAATAAATAAAGCAGAGATACAAACATGATTGAACTACCATTCACATTCACAGAGAATATATTTGTTAAAATTTCGTACTAGTTGCAAAGTCGAGTACATGAGTTAAGAATGACAGAAATCGGATAGTCTATCAATTCTCATATCTCTGTGTTCTCGACACTAATATAATGATGTGGAATTTAATTACTTGATCAAATAACCTCTTGTTAAAGCTTTTTGTTACTGTTGCATCCATGACTTCATATTTATATACTGCACGTTATTCACACCCTGCCTCAGAAACAAAAGTTTCTTCTGCTTGTACATCTAGTGTTCCTGTGACAGTATGCAAGTGCTTCACAATTTATTTCAAAACTGTTTTGTGAATAGAGAAATGTTATTATCTGCATTTTATAAATGAAAAATGAGGAGAGATTACGATCAAATCTTTGCACTAACCTTGAGTCTCATTGTGAAAGTGTTTCAGGTTACTTAGTTGTATACAACACTCCCATTTCCCCTTTGCCTTATTAATTTTACTCCCCAAGCTTCCAAATTCGGATTACCCTTTCACGCTTCTTCTGTATCCTCAGTACTTCTCTACACACCTAATTTTTTTAATTAGTTTTCTCATTGATCAGTATATAAAAACAGGTTGTGAGCAGCATGAAATTAATTCTATCTAATTTTGGCCCTTACTAGTTTGATAACTAGAGTCATAATTAATGAAGAGAGACAGACCTCACCAGAGGGAGATTCAAACTGTCTCTCTTAAACATTTCTGTTAGAACAGCATGAATTATGCTCTAGAAGTTCCTGAATCTAATGGACCTTAAAGAGAGCCTGGAGGTCTTGCTTATATTGCCCCTAAATATAATATACAAGTTCTATCTTTACCTGGGATAAATTTCATTACAAGCATTGCACTGTGGTGAGTGCAATTTGAACTACTTAGGAGCAGAGTAGATACAGGTTAAGACAAAAGCAAAAGCAACTGAAAAGAGAACACCAAAGATCTCAATTAGAGAAAGATGATTAGAAATTCTGGAAATATTCAGACTTACCACTTTTTTAAAACCTTCATACTTCTGCCTATTTGCTGTTTGCCTATCTATGCATCTATTCTTCCAGGACAATTAGGTAAAATTTCATAGACATTAATGTTGTTCCACTTACGTTCCTTTCACATATAGTGATTACAGTCTCATGAATATGGTACTACTGATTCCAAGCAAATCAAAATAAAAACTTGCCTTGAATTTTATCTTTCTGGGCCATAAAAATCAGTTTTTCAGGAGGAAAAATCGTTTGCTTGTCTTCTACCATACTGTACTGGAGAAAAATGTATTCAGTCATTGTCATGGTTTAACTCCAGCCAGCAACTAAACACCACACAGCCATTTGCTCACTCCTCCTCCAGGAAAGCAGGGCTCCATCACACATAACGGTCACTTAGGAAGACAAATGTCATCACTCCTAATGGTCCCCCCCTTCCTTCTTCTTCCCCAAGCTTTATAAGCTGAGCATGACATCATATGGTATGGAATAGCCCTTTGGTCAGTTGGGGTCAGCTGTCCCAGCTATGTCCCCTCCCATCTTCTTGTGCACCTGGCAGAGCATGGGAAGCTGAAAAGTCCTTGACTTAGTATAAGCACTATTTAGTAACAGCTAAAGCATCTCTATGTTATCAACACTGTTTTCAGCACAAATCCAAAACATAACCCCATGTAGCTACTATAAAGAAAATTAACTCTATCCCATCCAAAACCAGCCCATTCTCCACCCCTTATTCCATATCATTTACATCATGCTCAGGTCTCACACTATCCAATACATTCTTATTACCCACCATCACCCTTCCTGTCCTTTGATATAATACACACATATCATTCCCTTAGTCTGTGGACCACCCCTGTGAAATGTCTGTAAAATGTCCAGAAGTGTCCACAAAATGTCCACTGAGTTCATTTAGTCCATGACTTTGGGCTCCATCTGTTATGGTGGTCACTCGGGACAGGAGAGGTGGTGTGTTGCTTGGAGTTACTGGGCACCAAAGCCAGCTCAGGTCGGGTCACTGCTGCACTTGCACTGCTTCTTGTAGGCTTGTCCTCCATTGGTTCAGGTGGTTCCTGCTGTAGTAATTTCCATAACATGCAACTCAAATCCCGGGTTACAACAATTTAAAGGTATTTCCATTACAATCTCCACCCCTGGTCCCTTTGGACTAGACCATCGGGTTCAACATTGCAATGAACTCCTCCCGTGGTCCTGCTCTGGCTTGGACTTATCCACAGACTGCAGTCCCTTAGGGGAGTACCTGCTCCAAGCGGAGCCTTATCTATGCGCCACAGTGTCTCCAGGGGTATACCTGCTGCAACATAGACTGACCCACAGCCACAGTCGCTTTAAGGAGTACCTGTTCCAGCACCTTATCCATGGGCCACAATGCCTTCGGAGATACACCTGCTCCGGTGTGGTCTTACCCACAGCCACAGTCCCTTCAGAAGTAAACTTGTGCCAACATGGCCTTACCCAACGCTGCAGTCCCTCGAGGGGTGTACATGCTCTGTTATGGGCTTATCCATGGCCACATGCTTTGAGGTGCTCCAGCATGACCTCATGATCAGCCACTGATGCTTCAAAGTGTACCTGCTGCAGCATGGACTTATCCACAGCCACAGGTGCTTTGAGGTGTACCTTCTCCAGTGTGGACTTATCCTTGGGCCACAATCCCTTCAGAGGTATATCTGCTGTGGCACAGGCATAACCACGGCCACAGATGCTTTGAGATGTACCTGCTCTGGTGTGGGCTTCCATTACTACCATTAATTCCAGTCTCCATTCTGTAGGAAAATGCAGTGTCCAGTTAATTAAGATATTTTGTGTACAGAATAAAATTCCAGAGAGGGAGAATAAGTATGCTTTTTACTGTTGTTGCTACATATACCATTCTGTTTGTCTAGGTGCACAAACAATTTACCTTCTTAAATGTCATCTTATTTTGATATTTAGTTCTGATCATAATTTTCCTTAGTTTTTTCTCTGAACACTGTAAAATTTGTCTATTAAATTAATGGGCTGCATGCTGATTTTTCAATGGCTTTGCACATGCTATTTTTTTTTCTTTTTGTCACCAAATGCCTTAGCATTCTAGATTATTTTAGCATATTTATTTTTGTACATTGCATCACAAATTGTAGACTTTAATACATTTGTTTCACTACATAGTTTACGAATTTCAACATGTTAATGCCAAACCTCTGATATTGAGACAATCAGTGAATGAGATTCTATGGGTGAAGAATTTGTTAACAATTAACTATATCAGTGGTTTGTATTTGCCTACCTAGGTATGTTTATATACATAAAAAATATGCATATACATATAACATAGAGAAAGTAAATTATATATTTTAAAATGGATTTGGCATGTGTGTATGTGCAGAGAGAGTTTCTGGAACAGTTTTCTTTAAATTCTACCAAGACATTATTTATTGGGGTATTTCTTTAAACTATAGACAGAACATAATATATTGATGCATTTTTTTTAAGGTGCAAACAACCATAGAGATGTATAATGTAGGGCACGTTCAGTAAATTTAAACCCCTATTTAAAATTATGATTCTAATGATGTGACTTTGTTCAGTTTTTTCTAATCTTGTAAAACTGTCATTGGATAGCCTCCAACTCTCATTGGACTCTCATTTAATAGAGGCTTAGATTGTATTAGTTCAATAAATGTCTTACATGTCATTAAAAATCTCAGTGTTCTCACTAGTATACCAATATACAAATGAGCAACTCAGTATTTACAATTAAAATGTGGAAATAAGCAGTAAAATGACTATGAAGTTGTAATATATTATTCTGTGGTGGCTCACATCTGTTTTAAATGAACACACACTTAGTAATGAAAGCAACTATCAAGAACAAACAAAATAAAACAAAGAGGACAATGAGTTTGGGGAAATAAACCTAATTGCATTTCCAATCAAAACTATGAAAAGCAGCTATAATGATTACAACATTTATTGGAAATGAAGTGCTCTGCTAAATCTCAGGACATCATCAACTTGAAATCCAAGCAACCATGCCAAGTCAGTTTAGTAAAATAATTTCTTTTCTAATCTTAGCAAACAACATATTAATCCCTGATAACCACAGAAAACAAATCGAATGTGTAAAGACAAACTCTAAACGTTAAATCAGAACTTTAACATACGTGGTCAGCTTCATCTACGTGGTTGCAAAACCTTACACAGGAAAAAAGAAAATTATAGGTATGTAAAAAGTTTCTGTTTCATAATTACAAATCCAGATTTTTTTTTAATCTGACCAAGTATTCACATTGCAAGTGTGATGTACTATAAGATGAAAGTTGTATGAAAAGCTTGTTAGAAAAGAAAATACTGTTTTGCAGCAAAATGTTGCTCTAAAATACTGGATCCCCTGCAGATGACAGAGACAGGTAGGACTACTTAATACATAATGAAAGAGACACTCATAGTATTCCTTACTCATCAGGAGATGCCTGGGTCTCTTCAGTATTTCTCCACTCTCTTTAGAAAGACAACAAATGATTCATTTAGATCACAAATTAAAAAATCAGTTAGATCATTAATTCAGACTTCCCAGCTGTGGTCTAATAAGATACAGCAATCTAGTCTTACAAAATACACTACACTTATAAAATACAGGCATCATTTCTTCTAAGCATGAGAAAACAGAAGACACTAATATCAAATTTACAATGTGCAAGTTAGCAATTTATTTCTTTTTGAACAGAGGTTTATGTTTTTCTTTATTTGTTTGGATAATTGTTGCATTGTAAAACTTATTAGCTGTTTACTCAGGAATAGCTGTCCAATAGCTGCGTGGCTTAAGTAATAATGTTTTCAGCAGCAGGTCACATAAAAGTTTACAATGGAGGTTGACCTAGCAACTGTCCACCTTACAGATAAAGAAACTGAAATATAATTTTCCTGAAGTCAATGTGCACTATAGTGACAGGACCTGGAAGATCTCCTGAATTCCCTGCAAAAGCTCACTGACCCCAAAATATGAAAGTAATTATGCTTCCAGAGTAGTACTTGAACAGGATGGAATTAAAAAAACAGTGTGCTACTCTGATAAAATTTGACTATATAGATTTCCTTAATTCTGCCTTTTCCCAGTTTATAAATGTTTTGCTTTTTAATCTGAACACTCCTCTTACAAAAAATCAGCTACACATTCATTTATTTACTGACACATTGATTTACTAAAAACATTTACCAGATTATTTGCTTGCAAAAGGGCTAAAGACATTAAGTGCATGTCAAAAGACCTGATTCTCTTGTTTCACAGTGTTTTTAAAGTAGTGTAATTTCATTTGAGAAGCCTACATAAATATGTAGCATAATTTTTAGATCAATAAGGCATAAGTAAAAAGTGTGAATAATATACAGAAGTAATAGGTGAGAAGTAATAACAAGACAACTGATTAAGACTGCAATGAAGCTAGAAGAAATTGTTTCCTGAGCGAGAAATAGAAAGTCATGAGAGAAAAAAAAGTATGCATCTCTTTCTCCTGTCATTTACCTTGGTTTGCTGTTACAATGCCTTTATAAAGACTTAAAACAATAACTTCTAACTAAACCATCTTGAGAGAAAAAAGGATTGTGGCCTGTGAATATTATTATTCATCCCTGTTGTTTGTAGATTGATAAGATTCTTATTTAGCACTTCTGTACAATAAAAGGTTCCATAAAATGTATGATATAGGCGTATTTTCCTTTATAATGTTTCCTAGTAGTAAGATAGCTACATATTCACATATTTTCACCAGCACTGGACCATACTCAATAGTGTTAATTTTAATATTTATGCAAAAAAATTGTAAAGATTCTTACTACACTTTCTTATTTCTTATTATGCTATAAAATTTGATACCAACGTCTTCTGTTTTCTGATGCTTAGGAGAAATATAGATTACTAGATGACTCTTTTATAAATTCACTGCAAAGTGCATCAAGCAGTTCAGAATCTACTGGGTCACTTGGTTAATTCTTGGCAGTGTTAGCTTTGCAGTTGGACTTAATGATCTTAAACGTCTTTTCCAACCTAAACGATTCTATAATGCTATGTTTATTAGTGATCATCTGTTTGCCCTTCATCTGCTACCATTCTTTCAATGACAAGTAATCTAGATCTCTGCTTATTCACATATTATGAATATTACCTGTGCCTCTGACATAACTGGGATCTTTTAAGACATTTAAAATGTGTTTTTAATTGCCTAAATGAATTATACATCTGCTTTTGATTATGCAAACTGTAGAAAGATGTTGCCTGATTACTGCTAATATAATGATTTTGCCTTTGTTTCAGTTGCTGGTGTTAATTTTCGTTTATATTTTCTATGACAGTTGTGATGAGTGACTAATTGCTAACACCTGGCTCATAAACCATAAGATACTGATTGAAAATAACACCAAATTGAAAGAAAGTTACCAGTGTCAAAACTTTAAGTAAATAACTGAATTCAAGTGAGTTAAAATTGCGTTATTTCATATGAAAATTGCTTGTAGCATGGTATTTGTTTGTTACAAACACACACATATCCTTTTTTTTTCCTTTTTTTTGATTGGGATGACCAGTCCCAGCCATTTCAACTCTAGTATGTTGCTTTCCATCCATTCTTTTGGGCTTCCAAGCCTAAACTTTCTTTCCATCCTCTTGTACTGTCAAGACTAAATCAATTAATCATTCTGTTGTTCATTTATGATACGTGTTTCTAGAAGTTCTAATAGGAAGATGTTAATTTATCTTCCAAGAATAGATTTTCCACAGGATGACATATAGCAAGTATTCCATGCTACTCAAATGAAATTCATAGTTACCTCTTCTGTTCCTTTCTTCACTCTACCTTCTGCTGTCATAAATTGTTTGTAGAGTCAGGAAACTTCACAATATTAAAACTAAATTCTAATATTGTTGAGATTATTATATATTTGTATACTCATCAGCAAGGTTTCTTTTTTCTTTCTTTCTTTATTTTCTTTTTTCCTATCTTTTTGTTTCTTTTTCCTTTTTTCTTTCTTTTCCTTTTCCTTTTTCCTTTTCCTTTTTCCTTTTTCCTTTTCTTTTTCCTTTTTCCTTTCCCTTTCCCTTTCCTTTTCCCTTTCCTTTCCCTTTCCCTCCCCGCCCCGTGTTTTTGCTATAAACAGTTCTGGAATAAAGCCCCTTAAAATATATGAACAAGTAAAAGGAAAGACGAACTACATGTAAAATGTTTTTAATGGCAGATACACTGTAGGGTATCATATACTTTTCATCATAGTTATCACTACCTTGGTTATTATTGCTAGCATATACTGAAGTGGTGGGCAAGGCTGAATTAAAAGCAGGTGCATTGTGCTAGAACTACATAATGCAAAGTGCTACAGTGCCCTATAAGCAGCTTTACTGTGAAGAAAGCTTGACAGCTTCAGAAAGGAGTCTATAAATAATTTAGTGAAGACGTTTAATGGCAAAATTAAACTTCTTTGTCTTTACTGTGTTTCTAACTTTGGGACAGACTGCAGCTAAAAATAGAAAGATAACTTTAGGTAGGTAGGTAGGTAGGTAGGTAGATAGATAGATAGATAGATAGATAAGGCATTAGTGTGTTACTTCTGACATTTTTTGTCATCACAAGAGATTGATTTCCTTTATAATCAGAATTTCCTACACTTAGATATTTTGATCCTGACAGTATTAACAAGACTTGTTTGATTAAATACCTATGAAATAAAGTGCCAGACTTTAACAATTAATGTGAGTACTTTTACAGATCTCTGATAGTCCTGTTTTACTATATCTTTTGAGTGACAATATTCTAGTAATGTAAAAGGCTATCTTTATAAAATAGGTTTTGTCTACATTGAAGCTTAATTAAAGGGAAAATAATTTCCTCTCCCTTTTATTTAGGTTTTAAATGCATTGCCACTCCCAGCCTTCCAAGAATGAGCATACATTCTAATGGTGTCATGCTCCTCTGCTTCAGGAGTTACTGTTTAACTAAAGACCAATAAATTAAACTTTAAAATTATTTTCTGCTAAATTTCACTTGAAGTATTAGAGGAAATTATATGATAAACACAGTATCTGCTCTTTATAGTTTGATTTATTGCTGCATACTATCTTTCTGCAAGGGAAACCAAAAATTGAGGTCAACACTAAATATTTTAAAAACTATATAAAGCACTATTAACTTGCAATACTTTTTTTTAACTTTTTAAGAAAAAAGTTTCTTTCACATCTTGTGAAAGAAACAAGTGCAAAGGACCTCCCTTTCCCATATCACAAGAGGGAGATTTCAAGTCAAATTGTTCTTATTATGGATATCATAAAGAGAATGCATTTGTACATTATTGAAGGTATTTCGAAAGAACTGAGATTGAGCTCTAGTCAATCTAAAGTGTGGATCATAGTTTATTGCTAATACCTCAGCTTTTTCTCTCCTACAAGAGATTGTAGCTATGCAAATAAACACAAGTAAGAATTTCCAGTGCTCTTGGAGTACATGAATTCTAAGGCACTGGAGCATGTCTCCGGTGAGGAAAAGCTGAGAGCTGGGACAGTTCAGCCTAGAAAAGGGAAGCCTTAGGGAAGATCTTATCAATATGTACAAATACCTGAAGGGAGTGTGCAAAGAAGATGGAGCCAGGCACTTTTTGGTGGTGCCCAGTGACAGGACCAGAGACAATGGGCACAAACTGAAACATAGTATGTGCCATCTGAACACAGAGAGAAACAATTTTTTACTGTGAGGGCAACTAAGCACTGGAACAGGTTGCCCAGAGAGGTTGTGGAGTCTCTCTTCTTGTAGATCTTCAAAATCTGTCTGCACATGGTTGTGGGCAACTGGCCCTAGGTGGAACTGCTTGAGCAGGGAGCTTTACCCAGAAGACCTTCAGAGGTCCCTTCCAACCTCGACCATTCTGTGATTCTGTGGTTCTGTGCATTCAGTACAAAACTAATGAATTTTGAAATAGTGCAATTTTCAAGTACGTTAGCTGTAGCTGACTTTATGATAGATGCAGTTTAGGGAGGGGATGGTAAAGAGGAAAAACACCGAGAGTACTGTTGCGAAGAGTTTCACTCATTGTCAGTTAGAAATGTAGTGGCAATGACTGACTTTTCTTATAGAAAAGTAGAGTAAGATCTGGAGAATATCCAATTTAGGAACTGAATCTGGCTCTTTTGTAAATCTGCATTACTTTAGGCAGACCTAATGAAATTTCAGGTTCCAGTAGTGGCCCAGCATTTACACAATGCCAGGGTTCAAGTCTGGGGCCTTGGTTGTCAGAATTTTCTGTATAGTATTTTTTGCAATTCAAGGTGCCAGGTAAGCTATCTGACATATTGACATGCTTCACTTATTCAGGTTTTGTTGTTGTTGTTTTGTAAAGGGAGAAAAAACAATTTAATAATTCAGTGACCTTTGTCATTTTGGAAAGCAAACATTTGCCAGATACTGATTTTGTCCACTTGCATTCTGCTATCTTCCTTTTCACTGGACTGAAATGTGTAACACATAAAAGAGGGAAAAGAAAAAATCTGTTTGCCTGTTTTTCTCCATAGTATTAAGACATCCAGGGAAGTAGTTGAGTCACCATCTCTAAGCTATTTAAAAGACATGTAGATGTGGTTCTTAGGGACATGGTTTATTGGTAGAATTGGCAGTGCTAGGTTAATGGTTGGACTTGATAATCATAGAATCATAGAATTATAGAATCATAGAATGCTTTGGATTGGAAGGGACCTTTACAGGTCATCTAGTCCAACCCCCCTGCAAGAGCAGGGACGTCTTTACCTAGATCGGGTTTCTCAGAGCCCCATCCAGCCTGACCTTGAATGTTTCCAGGGATGGGGCCTCCACTACCTCTCTGGGCAACCTGTTCCAGTGCCTCACCACCCTCATTGTACAAAATTTCTCTCTTAAATCCGGTCTAAATCTGCCCTCCCTTAGTTTAAAACCATTGCTCCTTGTCCTGTCACAACAGGCCTTGGTAAAAAGTCTGTCCCTGTCTTTCCTATAGGCCCCCTTTAAGTACTGCAAGGCTGCTGTAAGGTTTCCCTGCAGCCTTCTCTTCTCCAGGCTGAACAACCCCAGCTCTCCCAGCCTGTCCTCATAGGAGAGGTGCTTCAGCCCTCGGATCATTTTCGTGGCCCTCCTCTGGACCCTCTCCAACAGCTCCATGTCCTTCTTGTGCTGAGGGCTAATATTAAAGGTCTTTTCCAACCTAAACAATTCTGTGATTCTATGATTCTATCAGAAATACTAAACATGGATTCAGGAAAAATTAACCATCATTCTTCTTGGACAATCTAATGACTATTTCATAACTATATATTTCAAAAAGTCATATTGAAAACATGCAAAACATGCCTAGTCTGTGCAAGAATAGGTTGCCATGACAATAATAACAATATAAACTCATTACATATTTACAATTCACACAGCAACAGAATTTGAACAAGATTAGGTTTTTATAGGAAGAGTAAAAAATATTTCCAGCTATTTTTGTATAAATGTTCTCAGAATACCATCAATAAAGGGTCCAAGGTCATTCAGATGCTTTTTAGATATTACTGAACAGAAGTTTATCACATTATGTCCTGTCCTTACCTAGCAGAGTCCTTCATCATAAATTCCTGTTCACCCACACATTTCTCTGCTTTAGTTACTCATTTTAGTGAGCACAAATCTGATCTGAAGATCTGATTACAGATCTGAAGAGGCTATACCTCTATACAGTTAATTTTTTTTCAGAAGTGGAGAATTTTGTGCTATGCTGGAACAAGACTTACAGCTCCTCCTAAAGCCAAGCAGAAGCACCCTGCAGTGAAACACCTGCACTTGGGCCAAGGGGACAACACCCACCATGGTCACACCACTCTTCCCAGCAGGGACCACCAGGAACTGATTGCTCTGTGTAACCCCCTCTTTTGTTGATAAAGGCCAAACCTTCTCACTCAGCATTAGGAGGCTAAAGATAACACCAAAGAGAAAGGGTAGATGATAGAAGGATTATGTATAGCAATTTTAAGGGTATTAATTAGCTTTTTTGTATTGTTTAGATAATTTTTACAATTGGACTGCTATTAATTACAATGAATAAATTTTAACTCCAGATAGAGACTCCCAATATATTCCAGGGAACTCTATCATTATGAAAAAGAATATGCTTAATTGATATGATGTCTCTGTGAGGGTTGTTCTTTGGGGCTTCTTTTGCTGTCAATACTGGATTTCATTTAACTGTACATCCTGGCAAGTTGAAGGGTGTAATAAGAATATGGAAGTCGTTAAAAAATTGCTAGCTGGTTTGTTCTTTTCTCTCACCTTTGATAAAGCTTGCAGGTGTTTTTTGGTTTTGTTCTTTTTTTTCCTTTTCTCTAATCTCATTCCTGGAATTATTAGGGTTATCCCTTTAATGAGTTAGGCCTTACAAGCTTGGTCCTTTTGCCAAATTGCCTTAAATCTGGGTCCTTCATAGGGCAGATGTGAGCAATGATTTTTAACTGGAAACGTCCTTACTCTAAGAGGCCATTGCATTGGATAGTTGTTGCTCCAAACAAATAATTATGCTGAAACAGTAATTTCAGACTGATTGCTATGAAGCGTGAATTCAGAAAAAATAACCTGTGTTTAAAAAATAAACCTTCTGAATCAACCTGTGCTGTTACATGCCATATTTAGTAAGTTGAGTGTTAAAGATTGAGGAGGGAAAAGGAAAAAAGCAGGAACTGGTGTTAAGTGAAGAAAACTCATTAGCTGAAGATTGGCTTAGCATAGCTTTTCTGAGGAAGTAAAGTAATTGGAAAGTGCACCATTTTCATCTTTTCAGTGAAACATAGCTCCCTAAAAGTGAAAACATATGTTTGTTTTATTAATAAGTGATGAGGTTATGAAGTGAGATGGTGCAGTGAACAAAGACTGAAAATTCATCCCCTTATAATGTGAATTATTTTCTGTTTATTTTTTCTGTTATGACAGTATTTTTTCTGTTATGACATGTGATTAAATATATTGATATTAAATTATATTTCTACATATGAGCCAAATTGTTTGCCCCTCTTGATACTATGAGTATGGTTCAATGGAACTAAACCCAGATGTCTGCTGATACTGAAATACTTTAGTTTTGGCAGTGATACATCTGTGCCACTATGTCTTTGCATCTTCCCCGACCCATGCACTAACTCCTGGACTGTATAGAGGCAGTACTCATGTATTCTTGCATAGTAGAGGTATCATTTTAAAAGATATTTGCATCGCCTCTCTTGCACAAGCACAGGGAATCCAGCACACAGAATGTGGACATCTTGCAGCTGGTACAATGCATCCCACTATAAGTCCATGCTGAGATTTTGCTGCCTATCTGCCAGCTGTTCTTAGTTATGATATAGCCATGACTACAGAAAAAGCCCACCTACAGCATAAGGCTTCTGAAATGAGGATGAAGAATTACCCTCCAATAGAAAAGTTTCTGATCCCATGCTTGCTCAGGCTGGTTATGAGATTATCAACAACATGGGCAAGGAATTTGAGAAAGATTTTTTGCTTACAATAATGAGCACCTGTTTGTTTATCCTGGTCTCCTGGAATGCCAGTTTTCCTTTAGAGAGGGCAAATGTATTATTTTGAAGTGTGTGAGACATGCATCAGTTTTATAGTTGTGTATTTTCTATCCTGTAAATGGAAATATGTTGAAAAGCCACAAGGAAGTGCTGAGCATTTTCCTTGTGCCTGCTGCAGACCTGCCAGTGTCTGGCTGCACAGGAGGTCTGGACTGCTGCTTAACTGGACTGGCTACAGCCTCCAGGAAGGAAAGGAAGCTGACTGGAGTAATGACCTTGTGTGGGTAGTATATATTAGCAGAGGTGCTGGATTGTTTTTCTGTGAAAGTCAGTTCATTAGTGGAGAAATCTATTGGCCCAATATTGCAAAGTACAATTTTCCATGAGCATATGTACAAGTGTATCGATTGTTACAAGAAACAGTAGTGTTCATCCACTTACCTCTTGAGATAAGATGCTTCTCTTATCTACAGACATTAGTGGTGGCCATTGATAAGTTGGTACAGGCTGTGTGGTACAAAAATGTCTTTATATAACTGAGGATGCAGCTCAGAAAAGTCCTCATGGCACTTGAGCTAGTGAAGAATACAGAGTTCAGGGAAATGTGAATGTCTTTTCTGCAGATACAATGGACACCTTTACATCCCTGCCTTTCCCTTGGTGCCCTTTCAAATACCTCTCCCTTTTCTTCTCTTTTCTATCCTTTTCCTTTCCCTGGCTTTTCTTTTCTCCCTGTGGTATTACATGTGTGAGGAACACCCTCCATTAAGTTATGCAGGCTATGATACACTTATAGCAAGGATCTGAAAGAATTTGCCCCAACAGGTGAAGTTTTCAGATGTGTTGTGATGTGCTATGGAGTATGTGACATTTTCTGACCTGACTGATCCATCTCTCGTACTTGCTATGGAAAAAAAAACGTATCTGAGGAACAGATGATGTCTTATAGGGCTACTCCATTCTGCCTATGCAGATTGATTTTATTTTATCATGGTTTCAAAGCTTTTAAAGACTCTTTTTTCTTTTCTTTTTTTTTCTGTTTTTTTCTTACTTTTTTCACCCAAAGGAATATTGGTTGTGACCAAAGAACAAGAGTTTTAAGAGACTATGGAAACATTATGTGCTATGCTTTGAGGTGTGCTAGTTTGTGTCTGCACCATAGGATGGCCTGAAGTGACAGAGAGCTGAAATTGTGGCTGCAGGCCTGTATATCTACAGTAATTCCCAATTACAATGAGAAAATAGGATATTGGCAGAGGCATTGCTAATAAATATAGGCACCTACCTTGAGGGATGCTGGTATCTAATATATGGACAATTTTATTCAGTTAGATTTTACAATAAATGTTATCAGCTTTTTTGACCAAAATTACCTTGTCATACTGATAACATTAATGCTATTTGGAAATTACAGAGTTAAATGTTAATAATTTCATAATCACGTGCATATGTGTGCACTTGTGCGCATACATGCTCACATCATTTTTTTAAAAAGTTCTTATATATGAATGCAATTATCAGGGTATCCATTTGAAAATTTTCACAATTTTTGTCAAATAAGGTGTATCTGACCTTTCATAACATTATAATTAAAATGAAAAAAGAAAATGGAAAGATACAAATCCATGCATATCACAAATATATCAGGTATAAAGCTATAAAATAATTTTCAATATTTCATGGATAACAAAGGAAAAGTATGTTTGCTGTCTAAAAGTATGATAGTTACTGTAAGATTAATATTAATCTCACATAATTTCAGCTGTCTAATATTTGGATGCCTCATCAAAACAGGTCATTTAGGTTTGTGTCATAATCAATACAGTGAGAAAGACAATTCCAAAGTGTTATTGACCAGCAAAATGTGTCTTACAGTAGAAAAAGTTCCCTTTGGGCACTTTTTCTTTTAATGAAGTGTAGATTTCTATGAAACTCATCTATATGACTTCAGAGATATTAGGTGAATTTTCATTGGGGAATTTCATCTGTTCTAATTCAGTTACTTTTCAGATCCAGATATGGCTTGTCTGAGGCACACTGTATATTGATACCCATTTTTCTGTTCTATTCTGGATCTTACAAGGTATTGTATTTCCTTAAATTCCCCAGAGTCACTATATTTTTGAGGCATCTAGCAATTCCTTAGTTTAAAGTATTTCTGAAAATTCTCACTGTGATGCTTAGTTTGAATTCTATGTTTTTGGGGTTATTTTTCTGTTTCTTTTAACCTAAGGAATTTCCTTTGTTGTGATATTCAGAGCAAAATCATAAGATGCATTTTAACATCCCCAGCTTTTTTGCTTCCCTAGTACGTTGTATGACATATTCAGCAAACAATATCACTACGGCCAAGGGGCAAACTTATTAGCCGTTTTGGAAAAACTCCAAAGTCCCCTCACAGGTTGCTAGGCCCTGATCCAACAAAGCACTTAACCACAGGTTTAACTACCCTGCTGGATTATGTCCATAAAGAACAGAGACTGTAACAATCTATTTAATTTAGCTCTATAAGAAAATTAATTTTCTTTTTAATTTTTGGACAGTCAGAAGAATATCTATGAAGCAAGAATCCTACAGATGTGAATGGAATATAAACCCCTATTAGAAAAAAAGAAGTGTCAACTATTTTGAAAGTGCTGCAAACTTATTTTGTTAAATACTTGGTCAGTATTCTTGCGGTGGATGTGTCTTCCCAAACTATCATCTCCATACATTCTCTCATTTGAAAACCTGAATCCTTCTCTATTTAACACAACAGAGAGGTTTAACTAAACCTGTAGCCCATTCTAAAGCTAGATAAATGCAATTCACAAATAGGACATACACATTTTGTAAGAGGTACAATTAAATACTAGAGGAAAATTATTTGTGTCACCTGAAACCTTTAAATCAGGATTTAACATCTTCAACATATGTCCAAGATATATATAATGATATGAATTCTTCTTTCTGATCTTAAGTTCAATGAATTTACATGGGAAAGTTCCACAGTCTGTTGAAAAGACAGGGAGAAGAGAGGAGAGGAGAGGAGAGGAGAGGAGAGGAGAGGAGAGGAGAGGAGAGGAGAGGAGAGGAGAGGAGAGGAGAGGAGAGGAGAGGAGAGGAGAGGAGAGGAGAGGAGAGGAGAGGAGAGGAGAGGAGAGGAGAGGAGAGGAGAGGAGAGGAGAGAACCCTCTCCAATGTGGCCACTCAGGAAAAGCAGTGATGGAGTCCCCACGAGTGACCTCTTCTGGGCAATCTCTCCCATGCAACAAGTGGTAAAGATGATGTTCACCATGCTTTTTCCAAAGCACTATATATTTTCATCAGGACCTGCTCATATTTCCTATGTGTTATGGCTGAAGGGGAAAGGGATAAAACCAGGCTTGCCAGAGATAAGCCTGAGAGTGGCACACCAATGTCTGAGGGACCGTGTGCCAGCGAGGTCCTGTGGTCTGCAATCTCAGTTGAGGTAGGGGATGGAGATCCATGCGGCAGCAAAGTAAAAAGGGTTATTGATGTGTTAGAAACCACTGAGAATGGTCACAGAGGAATTAGGGCTTCTCCTCCAATAAAGGCGGCAGGATCAATAGCCCAATGTAAGTGCATCTACACCAATGCACACAGCATGGGCAATAAACAGGAGGAGCTGGAAGCCATTGTGCAGGAGGAAAACTATGATGTAGTTGCAATGACAGAAACATGGTGGGATGACTCGCACAACTGGAGTGCTGCGAGTGAATGCATGGCTATGAACTCTTCAGAAGGGATAGGCAAGGAAGGAGAGGCAGTAGGGTAGCCCTGTATGTTAAGGAGTGTTTTGATTGTCTACAACTTAACGATGGTGATGAAAGGGTTGAGTGTTTATGGGTAAGAATCAGGGGGAAGGTCAATAATGCAGATGTCATGGTGGGATTCTATTATAGACCACCCAACCAGCATGAAGAGACAGATTAAATATTCTATAATCAGCTAGGAGAAGTCTCACAATCGCTAGCCCTTGTCCTCGTGGGGGACTTCAACTTACTAGATGTCTGCTGGAAATACAATACAGCAGAGAGGAAACAGTCTAGGAGGTTCCTGGAGTGTGCGGCAGATAACTTCCTAATACAGCTGGTGAGTGAGCCAACTAGGGAAGGCACCCCCCTGGACCTGTTGTTTGTGAACAGAGAAGGACTTGTGGGTTATATGATGGTTGGAGGCTGTCTTGGGCATAGCAATCATGAAATGATAGTTTGATTCTCAGAGGAGTAAGGAGAGGGGTCAGCAGAACTGTTACCTTGGGCTTCTGGAGGGCAGACTTTGGCCTGTTTAGGAGCTTGGCTGACAGAGTCCCTTGGGGTGCAGTCCTGAAGGCCAAAGGAGACCAGAAAGGCTGGACATTCTTCAAGAAGGAAATCTTAAAGGCATAGGAGCAGGCTGTCCCCATGTGCTGTAAGACGAACTGGCAGGGAAGAAGACCGGCCTGGCTGAACAGAGAGCTTTGGCTGGAACTCAGGAAAAAAAGGAAAGTTTATGACCCTTGGAAGAAGGGGCAGGCAACTCAGGAGGACTACAAGGATGTTATGAGGTTATGCAGAGAGAAAATTAGAAGGGCCAAAGCCCAACTAGAACTTAATTTGGCTACTGCAGTAAAAGACAATAAAAAATGTTTCTAGAAATACACTAACAACAAAAGGAGGGTTAAGGAGATTCTCCATCCTTTATTGCATGCGGGGGGAAACATAGTGACAAAGGATGAGGAAAAGGCTGAGGTACTTAATGCCTTCTTTGTCTCAGGCTTTAATAGTCAGACCAGTTGTTCTCAGGGTATTGAGCCCCCTCAGCTGGAAGACAGGGACAGGGAGCAGAATGAAGGCCCCATAATCCAAGGGAAAATGGTTAGCTACCTGTTACACCACTTAGACACACACAAGTCTATGGGGCCGGACAGGATGCACCCAAGGGTACTGAAGGAGCTGACAGAAGTGCTCACCAAGCTACTTTCAATCCTTTATCAGCAGTCGTGGCTAACTGGGGTAGTCCCAGTTAACTAGAAGTTAGCAAATGTGATGCCTATCTACAAGAAGGGCTGGAAGGAGGATCCAGGGAAATACAGGCCTGTCAGTCTGACCTTGGTGCTGGGGAAGGTTACGGAGCATATCATCGTAAGTGCCATCACACAGCACGTACAGGACAACCAGGTGGTCAGGTGTCGTGGTTTAACTCCAGCCAGCAACTAAGCACCACACAGCCACTCGCTCACTTGCCCCGGTGGGATGGGGGAGAGAACCAGAAGTGTAAAAGTGAGAAAACTCCTGGGTTGAGATAAAGACAGTTTAATAGGTAAAGCAAAAGCCACGCACACAAGCAAAGCAAAACAAGGAATTCATTCACTGCTTCCCATCGGCAGGCAGGTGTTCAGCCATCTCCAGGAAAGCAGGGCTCCATCACACGTAACGGTTACTTGGGAAGACAAATGCCATCACTCCTAATGATCCACCCCTTCCTTCTTCTTCCCCAGCTTTATAAGCTGAGCATAATGTCATATGGTATGGAATATCCCTTTGGTCAGTTGGGGTCAGCAGTCCCAGATGTATCTCCACCCAACTTCTTGTGCACCTGGTAGGGCATAGGAAGCTGAAAAGTCCTTGATTTAGTATAATGCTACTTAACGACAACTAAAGTATCTGTGTGTTATCAACACTGTTTTCAGCACAAATCCAAAACATAGCCCCATACTAGCTACTATGAAGAAAATTAACACTCTCCCAGTCAAAACCAGCAATCAGGCCCAGTCAGCATGGATTTATGAAAGGCAGGTCCTGCTTGACTAATCCGATCTCTTTCTGTGACAAGTGGACCTGCTAAGGAGCTGCTAAGTGGATGAGCAAAGGCTGTAATGTTGTTTACCTAGCATTTAGTAAAGCCTCTGACACCATTTCCCACAGCATTCTCCTGGAGAAACTGGCTGCTCACGGCTTGGAGTGGTGTACACTTTGCTGGGTAAAAAACTGGCTGGATGGCCGGGCCCAAAGAGTGGTGGTGAATGGAGTTTACTCCAGTTGGCGGCCGGTCACAAGCGGTGTTCCCCAGGGCTCTGTGTTGGGGTCAGTTCTGTTTAATATCTTTATCAATGATCTGGATGAAGGGATCGAGTGCACCCTCAGTAAGTTTGCAGATGACACCAAATTGGGCAGGAGTGTTGATCTGCTTGAGGGTAGGAAGGCTCTGCAGAGGGATCTGGACAGGCTGGATCGATGGGCTGAGGACAATCCTATGACATTCAACAAAGCTAAGTGCAAGGTCCTGTACTTGGGCCACAGCAACCCCACACAAAGCTACAGGCTTGGGGAAGAGTGGCTGGAAAGCTACCAGGCAGAAAAAGACCTGGGGGTATTGGTCAACAGCTGGCTGAATACAAGCCAGCAGTGTGCCCAGGTGGCCAAGAAGGCCAATGGCATCTTGGCTTGTATCAGAAATAGTGTGGCCAGCAGGAGTAGGGAAGTGATCGTTCCCCTGTACTCGGCACTGGTGAAGCCACACCTCGAATACTGTATTTAGTTTTGGACCCCTCACTACAAGAAAGACATTGGGGTGCTGAAGCGTGTCCAGAGAAGGGCAACGAAGCTGCTGAAGGGTCTGGAGCACAAATCTTATGAGGAGTGGCTGAGGGAACTGGGGTTGTTTAGCCTGGAGAAAAGGAGGCTGAGGGGAGACCTTATCACTCTCTACAACTACCTGAAAAGAGGTTGCAGCAAGGCGGGTGTCAGTCTCTTCTCCCAAGTAACAAGTGATAGGACTAGAGGAAATGGCCTCAAGTTGTGCCAGGGGAGGGTTAAGGCTTGATATCAGGAAAAATTTCTTTACTGAAAGGGTTGTCAAGCATTGGAAGAGGCTGCCCAGGGAAGTGGTTGAGTCACCAACCCTGGACATATTTAAAAGACGTGTGGATGGGTTGCTTAAGGACATGGTTTAGTGCTGGACTTGGTAGTGCTGGGTTAACAGTTGGACTTGATGATTTTAAAGGTCTTTTCCAACCTAAATTATTCTATGATTCTGTGATTAATGATCTGCATGAGGGAACAGGGTGTACCCTCAGAAAATGTGCAGACCATGCCAACCTGGGAGGAGTGGATGATATGCCACAGTTTTGTGCTGCCATCCACAGGGACTTCAAAAGGCTGGAGAAATTGGCTAACAGGAACCCTATGCACTTCAAAAAGGGAAATGCAAAATCCAGCACTCCCAATATGAGATGGCGGCCGACCAGATGGAAAGCAGCTTTGCAGAAAAGGTCTTGGTGTACACCGAGTTAAACATGAGCCAGCTATGTGCCCTTGCAGCAAAGAAGGCTAATGGTATCCTGGGCTGCATTAGAAGCGTTGCCAGCAGGATGAGGGAGGTGATCCTTCCCCTGTATTCAACATTGGTGAGGCCACACATGGAGTACTGTGTCCAGGTCTGGGCTCCTACCAGGTAGGTATAGACAGACTGGAGAGAGTTCAGTGAAGGTCCACAAAGGTCATTAAAGGATTGGAGCATCTCTCACATGAGGAAAGGCTGAGAGACTTGGGACAGTTCAGCCTAGAAAAGAGAAGACTCAAGGATGATCTTATCAACGTGTACAAATATCTGAAGAGAGGATGCAAAGAAGACAGAGCCAGGCTCTTTTTTGGTGGTGCCCAGTCACAGGACCAGAGGCAAAGGGCACAGACTGAAACACAGTGTGTGCCATCTGAACATCAGGAAACACTTTTTTACTGCGAGGATGACCGAGCACCGTTGCCCAGGGAGGTTGCAGTGTCTCCCTCCCTGTAGGTCTTCAAAGTCTCTCTGCATATGGCTGTGGGCAACTAGCCCTGTGTGGAGCTGCGTGAGCAGCGTACTTGGACCAGATGACCTCCAGAGGTCCCTTCTGATCTTAACCATTCTGTGATTCTATGTAAAAAGCATGTAGATTGCATAGTGAAAGTACTACTAATGGAACTGAATATGACAATGGAGATGGAGACAATGACAAAATGGAGATAGCTGTAGAACTTATGCAGTAAAGGGAATCTACATGGAAAGCTTTATAATGAAGCAAGAATAATGATTATGAAAATGAAAGAGTAGGGAAAGGAGTAAGAAACGTACAATATATGTGCCAGATGTAATGCAAGTTATGATATAGATGATAAGAAAGAAAACGTAAAAAATAAAGAAATAATGAAAATGCTTAAGGGTCACCATGTCATTAGAACACTTGAAACAAATTTATGTGGATTTTAAAAAGTGAAAAAGTAAAAGTCATATACAGACGTTTGTAATAGATTAAAATTTAAAAGAAGAAACTATTCAATTTGTAATTTTAGCAGTCTCATCTACTAAATAACAAGGTTGTTTGTGACGTGAAAGTAGAAAATGCTTTCAAAATGCCATTCCAGGCAACAAACTTGGCAGCTGGAGAAGTTAATATTAATATGTCAAGAATCAGAACAAGCCAAAGAAAGCAAAGCTGTAGCTAAAATACTAAAGTTAGACCATCATGGAGAAATAAAGACAAAAACTTAAGACATGCACAGAGAAAAGAAGAGAGAGAATATAAAAAGGAAAAATTATGGAAAAAAAAAAATGACCTCTGTTTTAGTGATTGTAGTTCGTTAGGATAGAGCACATCTTCCAGTGAATTCTTACCTGAAAAGAATACAGTTTATACACTTCAAGACTGCTCTGCAGAGTAAGCCAGAAAATCAAGTGGTTGCTTTCTGATCCAAACCAAAAAGCTAGTAAACAAGCATGCAAAATGTGAACTTCTTTCTCATAAGTGATAGACTTCATTCTTACTATGAAGGCAGCAAGTGTTCACTGTCCAACCTCTAAGATCTGTGCCCACTTCAGAAGTCCTCACTTTGTGTAATGTGACAGTGGTTCAGTTAAGGCACGGAATTCCTTTTTTCAGGTTACAGAGGATGACAGAGCATATTTCTCTTGTCTACGCTATACACAGACAATGTTCATAGCAAATTACAGTTAATATTGGTAGGCGGGCTACTTAAGTTGGTTCTATGTGACAGCTCAGTCATCACTGACAGAGTTCACTGTAGAAGACGCTGACCTTAAGTACTAGCTGTCTAAGGAAAAAAATATGACACAAAAAAAGAATAAAGGCAATGGCAACACAGGTAAAGAAGAAGAATGACAATAGGAAGTGAACCAATGATGAAAAGTTTTCTTTTCTAAAAGAAAAACTAAAGAAAAAAAATTAAATTCTCAGTTAGAATGTGGGCCCTCAGGCTTGGAAGAACCATGGATACTTAATGTTAAACAGAGAGATAGGGAGAAAGACATAGGCCAGTGGTAGCTAAGAGTAAGAAACTGATATATTAGAAATGGTTAAATTCTGTAATTGACTTGATAATAGACTGAACTCAACAGTATAATATCCAAATATCAATCTCATAGTTTTAAAATCCATTTTAAAATTATGATAAGGAAACTGGGCTCCCATAACTCTTATTAACCTAAAACTTACTGTACCATGGAAAGATTTCTTTGCAATTTGTAAAGTAATGAAAATTACTTTTTAATATTAGTAAAATAATCATATGGATGCCATGATACAGGACTTCTTTGGGTTGCTTTTTCCAGGGACTTTATTTGAATTTTCAGCTTAAGTAGTACTGCAGTATTGAAATGGTTACATTTCTGTTTCAGAAACTCTCATGGTAATGTAAAGAAGAAACAATTTTATTCGAGAGGTTCAATGATTTTTCCTGCAAGTAAAGATTTAGCAACAATGAAGAATCAATATGCAGACTCAGGATGACAATTTCAGTGTTTAAAGTCTACACGTGGTAATTGACAACTTTTAGGCCATTTAGGACTGTTAAAACTGTTCCTATAGCTGTTTTTCTATTTATGAGGACAATTGCTTCTATTAAGAAAAGAAACATGAAACATTTACTACATGCCTAATTCGATTACAATCTATGGGATGAAATAAGGGCTCAGTGCATGTACTTCTAAATGCACCATTGAAACATCAGGACCTCAAAGGAATCACTTTATAGAGTTGTGGTTTAACCCCTGTTGGCAGCTAAGCTCCACGCAGCCACTTGCTCATTTCCCCGCAGTGGGATGGGGGAGAGAATCAGAGGGGTAAAAGTGAGAAAACTCATGGGTTGAGATAAAGACAGTTTAATAGGTAAAGCAAAAGCCACACATGCAAGCAAAGCAAAACAAGGGATTCGTTCACTACTTCCCATTGACAGGCAGGTGTTCAGCCATCTCCAGGAAAGCAGGGCTCCATCACACATAACGGTTACTTGGGAAGACAAATGTCATAACCGCGAACGTTCCCCCCTTCCTTCTTCTTCTCCCAGCTTTATATGCTGAGCATGATGTCATATGGTATGGAATATACCTTTGGTCACTTGGGGTCAGCTGTCCCAGCTGTGTCCCCTCTCAACTTCTTGTGCACCCCCAGCCTACTCACTGGTGGGGTGGGGTGAGAAGCAGAAAAAGCCTCGACTCTGTGTCAGCACTGCTCAGCAATAACTAAAACATCCCTGTGTTATATCAACACTGTTTTGGTCACAAATCCGATACATAGCCCCATACCAGCTTCTAGGAAGAAATTTAACTCTGTCCCAGCCAATACCAGTACAACAGTGAAGGACTGAATTTGCAGAATTCAAGAGCCAATTGTTATAGCTTCAGCTTTGAAAAAAAGACTGTAAAGCTTCTGTGAAGAAGATAACCATAGTTCAACCAGCATGACTTAACCAGCAGGTTACAGGCTAGTACCACTGCTGGTGTTACGAGCTTCAGATCAAATGCAATATGCTAAAATTATGCCTGGTTTACCAGGTCTAGGCAAACACACACATACACACACACAAACTAAAGGCCGTATCTCAATCAGCTGTATAAACAGCTACTAACTATTGACATATGCTGCTTTGGTATAATATATAAGATGCAATAGCTCTTGTAGGAGTACAAAAGGAAAGGGAAGTACAAAGGTTTTAGACTCCCCTTTAGCACAGTGTAGCGGGGTGACCACTCTTTGGGTCGTGTAACACTCTTGGGAACTTGCAGAGTAAAGTAGATCTAAAGCTGCATATTTAATAAACGTTAGTGAAAATTGCATCAGGGTGCGATGGCATAGTTCTCTAAACTATCACCGTAATTGAGTACTGAGCATATTTAAGAAATATATTAAAAATATATTGCGTAGTATAATAATGATACAAATAAATTTAAAAAAACAACAGTTTTTTCAAGTCTTTTTTTTGGCTTGTGTATGTTTTAAATCCATTGTTCATATTTTGGTTTTGTTTTTATTGTTTGTTTTTTCTTAAATCCACATCGCTGTTTTTAGTAAAAACAGATACCAGCTTCTGGTAGCTTCTAAAGGCTTCTGTAGCTAGATGTGTAATTCATGATAGAAAAAGGCCTGCACAGTTAGATGTTTTTCCTCATTACTGGTCTGTGAGTATCATGCCTCTGATCATCTGCCGGAGTACAGTAAAGGGAATGAGAATAAGACATGACAGGACACAACATGAGATGACATGGCACACATCTATTCACCTGGTTGTCTCGTCCCACTCGGTGGGTTGCGAGATGAGTGAATCTTTTCGATTCCCCGACTGTTTGTGTACCGACAGAAGCCGATCTCTGCTCAGCAGAGCCGCGTGGTCGGCAGAGTCACGACAATGACCCAGAGGAACAGTCTGGCCAGCAACTTTATTAACTGGCAAATCCCACAGATGGACAAACTTCACGACTTGACGAGTTTAACGAACGAAGGCGATTTGGCAATGGAGCTATTTTGCGGGCTTCCCGATCCCAAACTTGCATATATATATTTGAAAAGCAGAGGAAAAGAGAAGAGAAGCAAGAAAAGGAAAGAAGGAGAGAGGAGAAAAGAGAAAGAAAAAGTATCACCACCCTTGGATCCCACGATGACGATGACAGACGTGGCAATCCTCCAGTGGTGGGCGTGCGCGCGCTTCCCTGGGGGGGGCCAAGCCTTTTATTGGCTAATCCCCGCCTCCAGGTACGCCCCTTCAGGGCTTACATGGTTCTTGTTCTAGAAAGTTCTCAATCTTCTGCGCAGGCACTGGGGGAGGGGGGTGGTTGTGAGGGGTCTCTGGGGCGGTTGCAAGCCCCTTTCTCAGATGACCGCTGTCCATACATGGTCAGGTTTGGCAGGACCTGGAACCGCGCATCCTCCGACGCGCTCTCCACATCCCGCTCTTGCTCTCCCCCACCCCATGCTCGCAGACCTGCTGTCGCCATGCAAATAGCGCCTCAAATCACCACAATGTTTGAGACATTAACCCTTTCAGTCTCTCACACTGGTAAACTGGAGATTAGTTGAGACTTAAACAGTTAAAGGGTCATTTTTGTGCAGCATGGTTTGAAAAGGAAGCCCAGAAATTTTCCTACCAACAGCATGGGACTGTGCAGCAGTGGCAGCGAGGGGCCAGAGAAGCATTCCCTGGTACTTCAGACTCTTCACCACAGATGGAGCTCAGGAAGAGGAATGGTACCATCCAGGCTTTGTGTTGCAGGGGCAGCCTGTTGGCTCTCTTTGGAACTAGGGACTGTTATTTGGCTGGGTGTCATGACCAAAAGGGTTACCCAGTCTGTGGATGTGTAAGAGATTGCAATCGCGGGTTCGTAGGATTCCATAATACACAAGGACACGGAGGCTTTATCCTCTAAATGTCTCTACTTTATTACAGATCACCACTAGCAAGTATAACTATGATTAATAAAGTGATTATTTATATATATCAAGCTATTAAAAATTATTATCAACAATTGGTAATACAGTATCAATCAATAGTATGGCAGCAGTCAATAATAACAGAAATCAATGATATAGCAACAACTGATAACAGCAACAACAAAGTAGGTGTATACCATTACAGATTACTATAAACTTGTCATTAGTGAAGCAACTTATCAACAATATAACAGCAGATATACTTATAATAGTTTACCTGTATGGATATATAAAATACCAGTAGCAAGCAAATTACACAGATTTCAGAAGGGGCCAAACCATCCCAAAGGGGAGGACAAACTGATCCCAGAGGGGGACTCAACTATTCCAGAGGTGGGACAACAAACTGAACTGACCCCAGAAGTGGGCTCAGATGGGGACCAGTAAAATAGCAGACAGAGTCTAACTTCAAAGATTATTCACATCACAGAGTCTGGAGTCAACCAGATATGCCTGGTGAGGGTCCAAGATCTCATAGAAAGTTCGTGTGGAGGATTCAGCCTGTTTAGGAAAGGGAAAGTACAGGCAGCATAGGAAGTTCTCAGAGAGAGAGGCTACATTTTGGATAAAAATTAAGTCCTTTTTATATCATAGAGTCATAAGAGGGCATGGGACACCAGAACTTTGAACAGCCAATAGATGCTGTTAATTTCTATTTTTCACCTGTAACATCCAAAAGATGATGATGTTTTCTGTTCTTTCAGATGAATTTTATTTTCCCAGACTGCTTCCACTTTTTCAGATAATAAGCTGCCATTACAGTTTTTCTATTTGATGCTTATCAATGGTATCTCAGGATGTCTCTGGTTTCTAGGTACCCAGCTGTACTTCAAAGACACCAGCTGCACTTTTCAAGGATGCTTCTGGTTCCCAGCCCTAATTCCCAGGCTCACAGCTCCCAGGCTGGCAGGCAATTTCTCTGTCAGTGTTTTCAGCAGACATTTTTTTCTGTTCAGTAATTTTCCCCTTCTAACCAGGCCACTTTTATGGCTGCTCACATCACTGGGGAAAGCTGAATGTGGTAGACTTTTCGTCTCAGTGTATTTTTCTAGGTCTGTTTGATCCTGCTTCTGCTGGTAGATCAGAGTATACTCACACATAAGACAGGACAGAGAATGATCAGGCACAGGGCTCAGTTCAGACAGACTAATGTCTTGCTTATACAAAACCAGCCCCTTTTATTCCCCTTCACACCATGTTGGTTCCTTCCACATCAAGCTTGTTTCTTCCCTTTTTTTGCCCTTGTTTCCGCCCGGTAAACATACGCAGAATTTGTGTGTTCTAACATCTTTACCTGGATCATCTCTTCCTGATATGGTATCACTCATGTGGTTACTGAGGCACAGCTGGCCTTTCAAAGGTCTGCAACACTTCCCTTCAGCTGCCTGTAACTTTTGGCCATTTTGCACAGCTCCCCTTTAACTACTTCTGAGATCCATCCATCCCTCATGGAGTTAACTGTAACTTTTGTCAGCTTCTTGCTCTGTTATGTATCATGTCCAGCGTTTCTTCATGTCAAGTCAAGCAGTTTCTCATGAGACGTTGTTAGCTAAATTTCAGGCCAAGGTCTAGTCATTTGCCTTCACACCTCAACATTGGTGTTCAAAGAAAGGTGATCCAAAAAACACTGTATCTAAATAAAATACAATAATCCACAATAATCCAGTAAAAATCCATAAAATTGACTGGTTTCTATTAAGTGAGTACTGTGTTGAGGACATTCTACTTCACTTTCCGCATGACCTTAGTTTCCAAATTTTAATTTTCTGTAATAGAAATATTGGAAGGTTTCACAGATAATTTCATGGCAGATTTATTAACAAGTTAAGTGTACTTAGTGGTTCAGAGATCAGTGTTGCATAAAATCAGCTAACATTTTTTCTCTTTGAGAAATACAGGAATGGCTATGTTTGGCTTCAGACCAAGGCTCCATTTAGCTCAATATCCTCTATCTCACAATGATTGTGAGCAGACGCTTACAGAAGACTATTAACAGGAGAGGCATTTATGATTCTTTCCAAATCTCCAACAGTTTTCAGCTCTGGGAATTTCCTGACCCTGTTATGGTTATTTTCTGTTTTAGTAATCTTCAAAAGTTTACTCTTCCAGGTGTTGTTGTTTCTCCCCCTGAACCATTGCTGTGGAGGGCACAATGGATGATATAACACATTCCAGTTCACATATAACTTGTTTAATTGTTTATATGGGAAAAAGTTTGCAGCAAAGAATAGGATGATTCCCAGCTACCTTCGCTCATCACATACATGCAATGCAGATACTCTTAGACATCCCTGCTCAAGCGACAATCCCTTGTGGATCCCTGCAAGTGCACCCTCTGACCCGGTATGCATTGAGTACTTGGCAGGTGTCATGTGGGATTGTGCATTGTGATTCCTCCTGGGTCCTCCTTGCAGTGGGACAACAGCTGTTGTCTGACCACAGAGGTCAGAGATCTTGAGAGCAGCCATCTGCAGGGCCTCGCCCCTCTCAGGGCTGGCCTTTCCTGGTGTCAGTCATCTCCCCCACAGTGCATTAGTGCCGTACCTTGAATAGGGGGGGTATGTGAAAGGTGGATTTCCCCTTTGTGACTATTTCTCCATATTATTACTCCAAATGACAGTTCTTGTCCCAGCTGCACACCAGTTGGCACCCTGTTCACAGACTGTTGCCCCATCATCCTGTTGCTATGGCAGAAGTATCATATTTTTGCTCCAGTAATTCCCTTTCCCTCATCACCTTATTGGCAGGGAAGTCTCAAGTAATGAACTTTATACCTAACACTTTATGCATGGTAACTTAGGTGCCTTAAGACAGAAAATCTTCATAGGGACATCCACATTAACTTTTTGTATCAGCAATGTCCTTTGGCAAGGACTTACATACATTTGCTACCCTTTTCATGAAGAAACATATCATTTTTTCTGTTTTGAACCTAGTTGCTTTTGGTGGCCCCTAATTCTCATCTATCCCTTTGTACGCTTTTACATGGCACTTAAGATTTTATAGAAATCTAGCATACCTCCTTCCCTAAAGCAATCTCATTTGCAGCCTGAAGAGTCCTAGTATACTGGGTATTCCTATAATGTAGCCACGAGCATTTTTGCTGATCTTCCTTAAAACTTTTTTCCTCTCAGGATATTATTTTTAAGATAAATAAGTGCATTCTTCACAATGTGTGTAAACTATAGATACTACTTCTTTTTAAACTCTGATAAATCTTATTCATTGTTGGATAAATCTTATTTCTATAATGGTCTGTTAGAAAGAACTGGATCAGTTAAACCTAGAAGTTTTACAGGCACTGAACCAGAACTACCTAATTTTTACCATCTGCTGTATAGAACATTAATTCCTGTTTCTAATTAGTTTTCATTTATGTGGTTAATGGATACAAGAAGGGCTTCAACCATCTGCACTTTTCCCCAGACAAATATGTTCATCAGATAACAAGTAGTTCCAGAAATCTTTTGATCTTGACCATTTTTTAATATAAAAGCTGACAGAGATGCAAGACATGGTATACTTGCAATGAGTTAGGGCTGAAAGAGAATTATTCCATGTATAGATCGCATTATTCTCTTAGGTATAATTTAATAACATTTCATTACTATTTGGCAGTGATCATTATCAGAAAGAGGAGACTGGCTTTTGTCTAACTTATTGACAACTATGTTTTTTAATTGATTATATGAAACAAGGAGCAAAGGAGAACGTATTTGTATTGGATTTGGCTGGGATGAAGTTAATTTCCTTCACAGAAACGCATATGGTGCTGTATTTTGCGTTTCTAGCTAAGACAGCATTGATAACATACCAATGTGTCAGCTATTGCTGAACAGTGCTTGCCCAGTGTGAAGGTTTTCTCTCCAACACTCTCTTGCTCCCCAGATGAGTAGGCTGGGGGTGGGCAAGAGGTTGGAAGGGACACAGCTGGGACAGGTGATCCCAACTGACCAAAGGGATATTCCATACCATATGACATCATGCTTCAGCACTAAATACTCAAAGAAAGAAGGAGAAAAAGGGGGGCATTCATGGTTTTGGCATTTGTCTTCCTAAGCTGTGCTGGTTTCAGCTGGGATAGAGTTAATTTTCTTCCTAGTAGCTGGTATAGTGCTGTGTTTTGGATTTTAGTATGAGAATAATATTGATAACATGCTGATGTTTTGGCTGTTGCAAAGTGGTGTTTACACTGGTCAAGGACTTTTCAGCTTCCCATGCTCTGCCAGGTGCACAAGAAACTGGGAAGGGGCACAGCCAGGACAGCTGACCCAAACTGGCCAAAGGACTATTCCATACCATATGACATCATGCCCAGTATATAAACTGGTGGGGAGTTGGCCGGGGGCTAGCAGTCGCTGCTCGGGGACTGGCTGGGCATCAGTTGGCAAGTGGTAAGTGGTTGTATCACTGGGGTTTTTTTCCCCTTGGGTTTTGTTCCTCTCTCTCTCTCTTGCTGTCTTCCTTCGCATTACAATTATTTATTATTATTATTATTATTATGTTCCAATTATTAAACTGTTTTTATTTCAACCCATGAGTTTGCTTACTTTTGCTCTTCTGATAGTCTCCCCCATCCCACCGGTGGGGGGAGGGTGAGCGAGTGGCTGCGTGGTGCTTAATTGTCAACTGGGGCTAAACCCAGTTGACAGTCTTTTTTGGTGCCCAACGTGGGGCTCAAAGAGTTTGAGGTAATAACAGATTAACCAGAGCATATTAAGGAATTTAGATTTGTTAATAGTTGTGGGCCACGATATTGATTCATCTGTTCTTGATATTGGCTTACCTGATCTGCACCATGCTCATTTTTTTGTTGTACATGTTAAAGATCGGTGTTGGTTTTTGCAGTTTGCTGTGCTCTGCAGTGATTAGTGATGTTTTGCCTGTGAGATTTGTTATTAAAACAATGACCTTGGGTTTATTTTGGTATCTAAGTGCTGTACTGAAACTGTTATTGTATGTCAGGTACCACCTTATGGAGACAATTAGCAATTATACTTCTTCCTCTGAGAGGTTTTTTATGGAGGAAATGCAGAATGGCACCTTCGCTACCTTCTTCTACAATGTTTCCTCCTTCGTTACAATAACTTTTCAGTATCTTGAACAGCCTTGGGTAGTTAAGATACATCTATTGGTATTGCTTAGGAATACTGTTTCAATTTTGTCCAAGATTAGTAAATAATTTAAGAATATCATCCAGAGATCTGCCCCAAGGCTGGATAGTTATGAGTGGCAGGGTGTGTGGGATAGCATGGGCAAATGCCTAGGATGGTGGTCACCTCCAATGTTTTGGAACTTCACCCCTGAACAAGTGCAGAATCCTGAAAAATTAGTAGAATATTTGGAAAAAGTATGTTGCCACCCTGACAATTCTAAGGAGATACAAATCACTGCAATGTGCTGGGGCCTGGCCCATGCCTACCAAGACCTGTTCAACACTATTGAGAACCCTCAAGGATCTGGTGACAAAACAACAGACACCACGGCTACTCCGGCACCCCCTGCGACAGGCACCATGGCTACTGTAGCCCCTCCTGCGACAGGCACTGCGGCTATTCCGGACAACTCTGTGACAGGCACTGGGGTCACCCCAGCCCCCCTCCCGGAGACAGGCACTGCGGCTATTCTAGCCTCCTCTGCGACAAGCACTGCAGTGACTCCAGCCCTCCTGCGACAGGCACTGCGGTTCAACCAGGGAACCAACCCATGTCAGGATCAGTCGCCCCTATACAGAAGAAGAAATCCTGGAAGCGAAAGTCAGCTCATTTAGAAAGGGAAGATGAAAGAGCAGGGCCATCACAGGGAGAGGAAGAGGAAGAACTTGTGGATGAGACGGAAACTACCCGATGCCTATCCCTGAGTGAACTGCGAGATATGTAAAAATATTTCAGCCATTGTCCAGGCAAACACATTGTCACCTAGCTGCTCTGATGCTGGAATAGTGGGGCCAGTAGCCTGGAATTAGAGGGTAAGGAAGCTAAACAGCTAGGATCCCTTTCTAGGGAAGGGGGCATTGACAAAGCAATTGCAAAAGGGGCATTTGTCCTCAGCCTATGAAGGCGACTCCTGTCAGCTATGAAGGAAAGATATCCCTTCAAGGAAGATGTTGTATATCGCCCCGGGAAATGAACCACGGTGGGGAAAGGTATCCAGTACCTGAGGGAATTAGACGTGCTGAAGGTGATTTATGGTGACCTGGACGATGAGCGGTCACCCATAGATCCAGATGAAGTCCAGTGCACACAACCTATGTGGTGGAAGCTGGTATGGAACGCACCATCGTCGTGTGCCAACTCATTGGCAATACTGACCTGGAAAGACGGAGACAGTCCAACAGTGGATGAAGCGGCTAGTAACCTCCGGGAATACGAAGAAAGTATTCTTCCTCCCTGGTCTCAGCTGTGGAGAAACTGTCCCGGGAGTTCCAATGATTCAAAGAGGATATGTCCTACTCCCCACCTGTACAGACCAGTGTCTCAGCTATTAGGAGTCAGCATTCTTCTGCTCAAGAGAGAGGATATAGAGGGTACACACCACGGGGCACCCTATGGTTTTACTTGCGTGACCACGGAGAGGACATGAGGAAGTGGGATGGAAAACCTACTTCAACCCTAGAGGCACGAGTACGTGAGTTGCAAGGAAAAACAATCACCAAAAGGGGTTCTTCCAGGAAAATTGCTGCTCTGGTTTCCAGCGGACAGTTCCCCAGACAGAGTAAAAGGGCTGATCTTACTCCTGATTTTAATGAAGGAGCTCCTGACTCGTATTTACAAGAAGTGGGTAACAAATACTATGACCAGGAATAGAGGGGCCCTGCCTCTAGCCAGGTGGTGGAAAGGGACAAATGGGTTTATTGCACTGTGTGGATTCGGTGGCCTGGCACATCAGACCCACAGAGGTATAAGGCTCTAGTGGACACTGGTGCACAGTGTACCCTAATGCCATCAAGCTATACAGGGGCAGAATCTATCTGTATTTCTGGAGTGACAGGGGGATCCCTACAGTTAACTGTACTGGAGGATGAAGTGAGCCTAACTGGGAATGAGTGGAAAAAGCATCCCATTGTGACTGGCCCAGAGGCTCCGTGCATCCTTGGCATAGACTGCCTCAGGAGAGGGTATTTCAAGGACCCAAAAGGGTACCGGTGGGCTTTTGGTATAGCTGCCTTGGAGACGGAGGAAATTAAACAGTTGTTTACCTTGCCTGGTCTCTCAGAGGACCCCTCTGTTGTGGGGTTGCTGAGGGTTGAAGAACAACAGGTGCCAATTGCTACCACAACAGTGCACCGGCAGCAATATCGCACCAACCGAGACCCCCTGATTCCCATCCATAAGCTGATTCATCGACTGGAGAGCCAAGGAGTGATCAGCAAGACTCACTCACCTTTTAACAGTCTCATATGGCCAGTGTAAAAGTCTAATGGAGAGTGGAGACTAACAGTAGAATATCGTGGCCTGAATGAAGTCACGCCGCCGCTGAGTGCTGCCGTGCCGGACATGCTGGAACTTCAACACAAACTGGAGTCAAAAGCAGCCAAATGGTATGCTACAATTGATATCACTAAAGTGTTCTTCTCAATCCCTTTGGCAGCAGAGTGCAGGCCACAGTTTGCTTTCACTTGGAGGGGTTTCCAGTACACTTGGAATCGACTGCCCCAGGGGTGGAAACACAGCCCTACCATTTGCCATGGACTGATGCAGACTGCTCTGGAACATGATGAAGCTTCAGAACATCTGCAATATATTGATGACATTATTGTGTGGGGCAATATATCAGAAGAGGTTTTGAGAAAGGGAAGAAAATAGTCCAGATCCTCCTGAGAGACGGTTTTGCCATAAAACAAAGTAAGGTCAAGGGACCTGCACAGGAGATCCAGTTTTTAGGAATAAAATGGCAAGATGGACGTCGTCAGATCCCAATGGATGTGATTAACAAAATAACAGCTATGTCTCCACCAACTAGCAAAAAGGAAACATGAGCTTTCTTAGGCATTGTGGGTTTTTGGAGAATGCATATTCCAAATTACAGTCTGATCATAAGCCCTCTCTAACAAGTGACCCAGAAGAAGAACGATTTCAAATGGGGCCCTGAGCAATGACAAGCCTTTGAACAAATTAAACAGGAGATGGTTCATGCAGTAGCCCTTGGGCCAGTCTGGGCAGGGCAAGATGTAAAAAAGATTCTCTACACTGCAGCTGGGGAAAATGGCCCTACCTGGAGCCTCTGGCAGAAAGCACCAGGGGAGACTCGAGGTCGACCCCTGGGGTTTTGGAGTCAGGGATAGAGGATCTGAGGCTTGCTATACTCCATCTGAAGAAGAGATACTGGCAGCATATGAAGGGGTTCTTATCTCAGCCCACGAGTTTTCTTACTTTTGCTCTTCCTATTCTCTCCCCCATCCCACCGGGGAGGGAGGGTGAGCAAGTGGCTGCGTGGTACTTAATTGCCAACTGGGGCTAAACCACAACATAAGCAACAGTTACTTGTGCTGAGGCCCAGCTTTCCAGGAAGTCACCTGCACATAGTCGTAAATGTATACTAGGAAAATAAAGGGTCTTTAAAATACGATCTAAGAATACATATTCAGTATGCAGCTTGAGTGCAGTTAATTACAACACTTGCATGAATGTGATGAGAATGACGTGACTTTTTATCAAGCAGAAAAAAAGTACTGAATTTCGTGTATTAAGACAGTGTGGTGGGTTGACCCCAGGCAGCAGCCAAACACCTACCCTGACTCTCTTTCGCTTCCCTCTCCCATGGATTGGGGAGAAAATAGAAGGAAGGTCAAAAGACTAGTAGATCGAGGCTTTTAACAGGATCTCCCATTGTATATTTGGGGCCAAACTGAAGACATAAAGAATGGAGGGGTGTACTGCTAGCTGAGTAGAAAACTGACTGGACCATCAGGTTGAAAGTCTAGTGATTAACAGTTTGAAGTTCCACTAGTGGCTGATTATTAGTGGCATTCCTAGGGAATTGATACTGAAGCCACTACTGTTTCATGTCTTCGTTAGCAACTTGGATGATGGTAAGGAATAGACTCTCTTACATCAAATTGGGCAATTGCTGATTCCCTGGAGGACAAGGCTACCATTCACAGGAATCTTGACCAGGTGACCTCCAAAGTCCCTTTCCAACCTAAATTATTCTTTCATTCTATAATTTAGGTGGACTGCACTAAATATGAAGTGTTAGAAGCAGTCACTTTGCATATTGAGATGTGATTTTCTTCAATACCAGATTAGATGTTGGACTGCATTTGCCTTCTAAATTTGTTAATTATAGAGTTCCTCAAAGGACAAGTGTTTCACTGATTCCATTCAATGTTTATATATAGCCTTGGGCTCAAAATGATTCCAACCATTTTTGGCACCAAAGAGAAGTGTCTAATGTAAATCATTTAGACAATCCAGGAACTGGAGAGAGCCAATATACACAGCAGGATTCACTTTTTTAAACATGGAAGTTTCGAGCTATTTTAGTTGATGTAAGGTTTTATATCCATCTTCAGACATTATTCCTAAAAGGTATGTGTCCTGTCTGCCAGCCCTCTATATGCCTTGAATATACTACAAGCCTCATATGGCAGTACTAACCTTAGGTTTATAGAGCTGAATTATACCCAGACACCAGTCAGTTCTTCTGATGGAAACACTTTGTCCTCTCTCCGGTAATAAATTACAAATGTAAGTATTTCATATGTCTGAAGTGGGATGACCTTGGCTCAGGTGACTTGATGGATTATTCGGAATCAATTGCCAGCAATAGGGAATTGGTTTTACTTTACTTTTTCTGTCTAAAACCATCTAAAAATAGCAAGAGAACATAATAAAATTGATAGTCAATAACAGTTACTTAATCCAGTTGTGGACTAGATGAAGGAACCACACAGTCACGAAGCTTTAATGACATTAAATAACTGTGGAAGCACTTGCTGAATAAGCATGCTTATTTAGTGTCATTATCTAATCCTCTTCCAAGAATTTTTCACCTGCTTCTCATAATGCATTAATGACAGTATAACAGTTTTGAGGTTGTTTTTTGGCCCAATCCTACAAAAAAGCTAATTTTGAGTTTCATTTTTGTTTGACAGTTGCTGAATAATACTAATAGTTGTTGTTGTCATCCTCCTCCTCCTCCTCCTATATGTCCTGGGATCAAAATATGTAAAAAAGCCTTGAGTGTAAGACTAAGAGTGACAACTGTGCTAGTCTGACATAATGGAACTTTTATTAAAGGTTACATTTATCTACAGGAGAAAGAGACCTTTTTCAATGTATAGGTTCATGTCAACTAGCATAAGTCTTGAAGTTCAACTCGACTACTTCGTCTGTAGTCACTGAAGAATAATAAGACATGATTTATGTGACGTATTTTAGTTATCAACACTAAGATGAGATGGCAGACATTTTGAGGAATCTATTTCTTTATGTTTTCCATGAAAGACAAAAAAAATAGAGGTTTGATTCTGTTACATAATAAATGCTGTTATTTCAGAAATCTTAGGTTGTATGAGACATCTGTATGGAAGACCCATGATTTTTTGGAGCAGTGGTTGTAGGCTCCCAAGATGCTAGGGGTAACCTAAAAAGACACTAGAACCCCATAACAGGTCATAAATTTAAGCATCTGATCTAAACTATCTCTTTAGGTTCCTTCTATAGTTGATGCAGAGTGAGAGGTTCCTCCAGGTAACACTAGGTTTTTTAATATATGTGGGATGAATCACTTACTGAAGGTTTTTATTTGCATTCTCCATTGACTATAGAGAAAACCTACCATATTAGCTGGGATTTTTCCTCTGAGTTTTAAAATGTAAGTTTACATTAAATTCATTTAACCCAGAATGTATAATTAACTCCCCATGCAGTAAAGCATTATCACAATTTCATCTATTCTTCTAAGAGTGGGGCAGATTTTATTTTTTTGGTGTTTTTTTTTTAAAGTAGGTACATGTGAAGAATATAAAATCTAGTCAAATTAAAAAACCACAAATTATATAAAAGAGATTTTTTTTTTAATCTGGTTTCATTTGAAACAACTTGCACTGCACATTTTTGCTTGTATATGTTAAATACTAATTTTCGAATACATATTGTGACTTCACAAAATTTGATGGAGTAGCAGACATTTTATGTTCCTTAGACTGTAAAGAAGTAATTTGGATGTCACTTCGAAGCAGAAAAAGTCACTTACATTTCTGTTTCTTAAGAAAATAGGAGCCCCTAAGATTTTCACCCATAAATGTCTTAGAGAAGGAAAGACTGTAATTTGAAGTTGTACATTATTGGATTACAGGGAGTATACATGAAAAGTAAAGATTTATAAATTCCACAGGCCTGGTAAGAATTTCAATTAATACTCTGAAATCAATCAACAGAAACAGAATCACTTTAAAATTGGCTTCATTAGATTTCATTTGTTCCAGAGATCATGAACTACTTATTTCCATTTGATTTTTATAGATTTCTCTTTTTCTGGCTAATGTTTTGTAAGGGTAAAAAAAGAATAATCCAATGTTTATTGTTTTATTATTATTATCACTTTCAGATTTTAAAAAATCCAATTTTGGAAGGGAGCTTAACATACTATGGGTCACAGTTTGAAAGTAGAACTGTCCCCTATTAATACTATTGAATGAACTTTCCTATGATAAAAAGGAAGGTGCAAGTTAATTTAATGGAAAATGAGGAGTTTTATTAGGATCATAGTAGCAATTATACCGACTTGATGTACAGTACTGAAGAACTTCCACATGTAACCATTCCCAGCTTGCTTCCGAATTCAAGAAACTCTACATATTTACACACACAATTATTTCCCAACTTAGCCGTGAGGCAGATGTTATTTGCACTCACTTGAAAATTGTTGTTTATATTTGTCTTTTTTTGTCATTTGTTGTGTAATGTGTCAAACACTGATGTTTTGTTGTCTCCAACGATCAGTGACTCCGATGGCTGTAGACACCTGGCTGTAGTGACAACATCAGCAGTAGTGCACATTTTCATATTCACATTCATTAATTCAAAACTTGGTTACTGTCATTTCCTGAAAAGAATGATAAAGGTTTCTTAAAAACTCCTGTTGGTAAAACATACAGCAGTGTTCCTCCTTAATAAAATGAACTAATGTTAATATGTTGTACCGGCTCACTTTATCTTTCACAGGTTCATTTTATCAGTTTTTTAAAAAGGGAAAAATCAAGCCTACAGATGTGGCAAAATTGCAGGTATACTTTATTTCAAAAATATATTTTGAAGATTAAAAATGTCAACAATTATATATTCTTAGAAGTAGGGGCTTAGACCCTGAGGCAATCAGTGGTTTTGGTACTTTGGATTATCACAGAATCACAGAATCATATAGGTTGGAAAAGACCTTTAAGATCATCGAGTCCAACCATAAACCTAACACTACCAAGACCACCACTATTCCATGTCCCTAAGCACCTCAGCCAAACCTCCTTTAAATACCTCCAGGGATGGCGACTCAACCACTTCCCTGGGCAGCCTGTTCCAATGCTTGATAACCCTTTCAGTGAAGAAAAATTTCCTAATATCCAGTCTAAACCTCCCCTGGCGCAACTTGAGGCCATTTCCTCTTGTCCTATCACTTGTTACCTGGGAGATGAGACTGACCCCCACCTCTCTACAACCTCCTTTCAGGTACTTGTAGAGAGCAATAAGGTCTCCCCTCAGCCTCCTTTTCTCCAGGCTAAACAGTCCCAGCTCCCTCAGCCGCTCCTCATAAGACTTCTGCTCCAGACCCTTCACCAGCTTCGTTGCCCTTCTCTGCACACGCTCCAGCACCTCAATGTCTCTCTTGTAGTGGGGGGCCCAAAACTGAACACAGGATTCGAGGTGCGGCCTCACCAGTGCTGAGTACAGGGGCACGATCACTTCCCTAGTCCTGCTGGCCATGCTATTTTTGATACAAGCCAGGATGCCATTGGCTTTCTTGGCCACCTGGGCACACTGCTGGCTCATATTCAGCTGGCTGTCAACCAACACCCCCAGGTCCTTCTCTGCCAGGCAGCTTTCCAGCCACTCTTCCCCAAGCCTGTAGCGTTGCACGGGGTTGCTGTGACCCAAGTGCAGGACCTTGCACTGTGCCTTGTTGAACCCCATACAATTGACCTCGGCCCATCAATCCAGCCTGTCCAGGTCCCTCTGCAGAGCCTGCCTACCCTCAAGCAGATCAACACTCCCACAAAACTTGGTGTCATCTGCAAACTTACTGAGAGTGCACTCGATCCCTTTGTCCAGATCATTGATAAAGATGTTAAACAGAACTGGCCCCAACACCGAGCCCTGGGGAACACCGCTTGTGACCGGCCGCCAACCGGAGTAAACTCCATTCACCACTACTCTTTGGGCCCGGCCATCCAGCCAGTTCTTTACCCAGCGAAGAGTATACCCGTCCAAGCCATGAGCAGCCAGTTTCTCCAGGAGAATGCTGTGGGAAACCGTGTCAAAGGCTTTACTGAAGTCTAGATAGACAACATCCACAGCCTTTCCCTCATTCACTAGGCGGGTCACCTTGTCATAGAAGGACATCAGGTTGGTCAAGCAGGACCTGCCTTTCCTGAACCCATGCTGGCTGGGCTTGATCCCTTGGTTATTCTCTACATGCCGTGTGATAGCACTCAGGATGATCTGCTCCATCAGCTTCCTCGGCACCGAGGTCAGGCTGCCAGGCCTGTAGTTCCCCGGGTCCTCCTTCCGGCCCTTCTTGAAGATGGGTGTCACATTAGCTAATCTCCAGTCAGCAGGGACCTCCCCAGTTAGCCAGGACTGCTGGTAAATGATGGAAAGGGGCTTGGTGAGCTCTTCTGCCAGCTCCTTCAAAACTTTCGGGTGGATCTCATCAGGCCCCATAGACTTGTGAGTGTCTAAGTGGTGCAGCAGGTCACTCACCATTTCCCCCTGGATTATGGGGGCTCCATTCTGGTCCCCACCCCTATCTTCCAACTCCGGGGGCTGGGTACCCATAGAACAGTCGGCCCTGCTATTAAAGACTGAGGCAAAGAAGGCATTAAGTACCTCAGCCTTTTCCTCGTCCTTGGTCACTGTGTTTCCTCCCCTGTCTACTAGGGGCCGGAGATTCTCCTTAGCTCTCCTTTTGCTGCTAATGTATTTGAAGAAGTGTTTTTTGTTGTCTTTTATAGCAGCAGCCAGACTGAGCTCTAACTCAGCTTTGGCCCTTCTAATTTTCTCCCTGCACAGCCTCGCTACACCTTTGTAGTCCTCCTGAGTTGCCCGCCCCTTCTTCCAGAGGTCACAGACTCTCCTCTTTCTCCTGAGTTCGAGCCAGAGCTCTCTAGTCAGCCAGGCCGGTCTTCTTCCCCGCTGGCTCGTCTTTCGGCACCTGGGGACAGCCCGCTCTTGTGCCTTTAGGACTTCCTCCTTAAAGAATGTCCAGCCTTCCTGGACTCCTTTGCCCTTTAGGGCTGCCTCCCAGGGGACCTTCTCGACCAGTCTCCTAAACAGGCCGAAGTCCGCCCTCCGGAAGTCTAAGGTGGCAGTTTTGCTGACCCCCCTCGCCGCTTCTCCATGTATCAAAAACTCTATCATTTCATGATCGCTCTGCCCAAGACAGCCTGCAACCATCACATCGCTCACCAGTCCTTCTCTGTTGATGAACAAGAGGTCCAGCGGGGCACCTTCCCTAGTTGGCTCACTCACCAGCTGCGTCAGGAAGTTATCTGCCACACGCTCCAGGAACCTCCTGGACTGTTTCCTCTCTGCTGTATTGTATTTCCAGCAGACATCTGGCAGGTTGAAGTCCCCCACAAGAACAAGGGCTAGCGATCGTGAGGCTTCTCCCAGCTGCTTATAGAATAGCTCATCTGTCTCCTCATCCTGGTTGGGGGGTCTGTAACAGACTCCCACCACAATATCTGCCTTGTTGGCCTTCCCCCTGATTCTTACCCATAAACACTCCACACTATCATCACCATCATCGAGCTCTAAACTATCCAGACACTCCCTGACATATAGGGCTACCCCACCACCTCTCCTGCCTCGCCTATCCCTCCTGAAGAGTTTATAGCCATCCATCGCCGCACTCCAGTTGTGCGAGTCACCCCACCATGTTTCCGTGATGGCCACCATATCATAGTTTTCCTGATGTACAATGGGTTCCAACTCCTCCTGCTTGTTACCCATGCTGCGTGCATTGGTGTAGAGGCACTTCAGCTGGGCTGTCACCCGTGCCTCCTTCATAGAAGAACACCCCTTGCGTGCTTTGAGGCATTTCACTGGTGTTTCCCTCTTGGCTGCCGTTGCCTCAGTATCCCCTGGCTTAACTCCGCTCGACTTTGGCTGTGCCCCAGCGTACCCCACACATCTCGAGGACTCAGGCCGAGTGCCCTCGCTGGCACCCGCTCCCTCTAACCGTGGCACGTCGCCCCTCAGCTTCTCTCAGGCAAGCCTGATATTATCCCCCTCCCCCTTCTAGTCTAGTTTAAAGCTCTGTCAATGAGCCCTGCAAGTTCCTGAGCAAAGATTCTCTTTCCCCTTTGACAAAGATGAATCCCATCAGACGCCAGCACCCCAGTGCTGCGTAGGCCATCCCGTTGTCAAAAAAACCAAATCCGTGGCGATGACACCAGCCACGGAGCCATGCATTAATAGATTGGGCATCTCTGTTCTTTCTTGTGTCACTGCCCACCCCTGGAAGGAGAGAGGAGAAAATAACCTGTGCTCCTGAGTCCCTTACTAGCCGTCCCAAGGCCCTGAAGTCTCTTTTGATCACCCTAGGACTTCGTGTTGCAGCCTCATCGCCCCCCACACGGAAGAGCAGTAGGGGGTAATAGTCCGAGGGCCGTACCAGGCTAGGAAGTACCCTCGTGACATCCTTCACGCGGGCCCCAGGGAGGCAACAGACTTCCCTAAGAGGAGGGTCCATCCGGCGTATCGGACCCTCGGTTCCCTTCAGAAAGGAGTCACCCACAACTATAACCCATCTTCTCTTCCTCGTGGAGGTGGTGGTAAGATGAGAGGTATGTTCTTCTGCCCTGGGCGACACCTCTGGTGTAGATAGACTGTTGTCCCCATCCTCCACTGACTGGCCTTCCACCTCCAGGGCCTCATACCTGTTGTGCAGAGGCACCTGGGGGGGCGAGGTGGGCAGGGAGGGCCTTCGCCTGCCGCCACGAGTGCGGACTTGCCTCCATTCACTCTCCTCCTCTGAGCTGCTGCCTTCAGCCCGTCGGGGGGGGTATAGAGGATCCCCTTGATCGTGGGTTCTTACTGGTGGCTGCTGCTGCTCCTGTTCCTGTCTCGGGGGGCAGAGCATGGCACCACCAGTCCATCTCTTTCTCAGCCTCCCTGATGCTCCTTAACCTTTCCACCTCCTCCCGTAGCTCTGCCACCATGCAGAGCAAATCATCCACCTGGTCACACCTCACGCAGCTGTCCGCATGGCTGCCATGCGTGAACAGCGAGAGGCCCAGGCACTCCCTGCAGCCCGAGACCTAGGTGGCCGCATGTTTTTGTGGGAGCTCCGTCTGGGTAGCCACATCCACTCTGGCGAGCACAGAGGGCATCGCTTTCTGACGAGTGAATACCATAGTTGAGTTCCTTCTGAAAGGATGGGGACTACCGAATGAACTCACTTCTCACAGTTCCTCTTGAGCTAGTAGGGTGCCTTCGCCTTCCCTACACGCCCTGCCTGCGCGAACTGCCACGCAAACTGCCGCGCCACGCCCTTCCGACACGCCACGCCCTGTTTGCCCGTCCTGGTCGCTCGCGCTCCCTGGGAGATGCTCTTGTACGGGAAGGGGATTTCCGCCGTCGCTCTCGTCCCCGCCCACGCTGAGTCAGAGCCAGGGCCTCGTCAGGAGCTCCCGCCTTCCTGCTCAGGGGCCGGGGGGGTGGCTGCGCCCTCCCTTTTTTTTTCCCTCCCTTCCCTGCGCAGTTTTGCCGCGGTTTCGTTGATCCAGCAGCGGTCCCCTGTCTCAGAGCTGCTCGCCTCGGAGGCTTCGCTGAAAAATTATGTGTATTAACACAGGATCCTTCCTCCTGTAAATTAAAGTAGGTTATTTCAATTTTTTTTTAAATTTCAAAATAATCTATTTTTTATTTTAAAATCATGGAAAATATATTAATATTTATTTTCTAGGTTTCTTTAGGAAAAAATGGAAGTTGAGTCAAAATGGCTTTTTACATTTTTCTGCAAAAGATAACTGCTAAAAATTTGTTTTTACTTCTGAATCTTTTTTTTTTTTCCCCAATATATTTTTCCTGTAAATTTAATGTGACATTTCAGCCTGATTTTGCTACAGCCATATGTCAGAGGACTTGCTAATTTGACAGCAGAGGTAACAACCTTTTTCCCTCAAGGAAAATTTGCTTTGCAGAACTGTACTCAAGGTGAGGCCGCACCAACACTAAATACAGCAGGATATTGTTGAATGAGAAAAGAGGTCAGTGCTCTATGTCTATACTGATTCATGGATGGTGGCAAATGCCCTGTGAGGGTGGTTGCAGCAATGGAAGCAGAGAGGTAAACCCATCTTGGCTGCTGAATTATGGCAAGATATTGATGCCCAGGTAGAGAACCTTGTAAAAGTATGTCATGTAGATGCTCATGTACCCAAGAGTCAGGCCACTGAGGAACATCAAAACAACCAGCAGGTGGATCAGGCTGCTCAGATTGAAGTGGCTCAGGTGGATCTGGACTGGCAACATAAGGGTGAATTATTTATAGCTTGGTGGGCCCATGACAACTGAGGCCACCAAGGAAGAGATGCAACATATAGATGGGCTCATGATCGAGGGGAGGATTTAACAATGGACACTATTGCACAGGTTATCCATGAATGTCAAACATGCACTGCAATCGAACAAGCCAAGCGGTTAAAGCCTCTGTGGTATGGATGACGATGGCTGAAATATAAATATGGGGAGGCCTGGCAGATTGATTATATGACACTTCCACAAACCCGCCAAGGCAAGCGCCATGTACTTACTATGGTGGAAGCAACCACCAGATGGCTGGAAACATATCCCGTGCCCCATGCCACCGTCCAGAACACTATCCTGGGCCTTGAAAAGCAAGTCCTATGGTGACATGGCACCCCAGAAAGAACTGAGTCAGACAACAGGACTCATTTCCTGTCGGAGTGGGAGACGGACCCGGAGTAACGATGAATCTCAATATGAGTATGGTCGTTCTCCTTTATTCAGATTACTTAACAGGTTTATATAGATGCTAAGCAAAGCACGCGCTAACAGCGACTATTCTATTGGATAACTATACTTGTCCACGCGCTTAAAACAATTATATGATTGGTACAAAGTTGCCGTTCACGCACTGTTCACAAAGGGGGTCTTATCAGCACTTTCCCAGGCTTAGTCCCGCTTATCTTGCTTTACCAAGTACTCCTTCTGCTGTTCTCAAGGGAATTTCACCTTGATCTCTGGCTCCCAGGCCCCATCAAAGGCTGGATTGCTCACATCAATTAAGCTGTGTCCTTTTTCACTTAACCATTCTTCCACAATTCCCCCTTCTTGTTTTTGAGCGATCCAGGCATGATTTATCATTGTACTAAAAGCCTTTTTTACACAGCTACATGCTACGCAAAAACACAGACCTATGATAACCAAAATTATTAAAAGTCGTAATCCCTCAGCTAACAAACCCTTTAGCCATGATGGTAAGGACCCAAACAAACTGGTTAACCACTCATCAAAAAACCCCTGATTTTGTCGAATTTTGTTGGCATGCTCTTTCAGCCATCGTAGTTGTTTGTGAATTGATTCACTGTGAACAGACAGGTTCATACAACACATGCCTTCAAAATCCTCACAACCATGACCTTGGGCTAATAATAAAAAATCAATTGCTGCTCTATTTTGCAAAATTGCGTGGCGTAAGCTATTTTGATCCTCTAATAGTGTTTCTATTACCTGGGTGGTGACTTTTGCTTGTTTTTTAGCCCAACAGGCTAATTGCCCAACCTGTTTCAGGGCTCGTCCTGCTGCCCCCCCAGGTATGAACAGGGACAGGAACACTCTCTCAGTGGTACTGAGGAAGGCAAGTTCATCATCACAATCCGGGGAAAGACCCGTGATTTCTTGTTTGGTTCGATGTTTGATTTCTATTGTTTTATTTCTTACATCTTTCCACCAATTTTGATCTGGGGCTAATAACGTTAATTTTCCAAGATAGCACGGCCCACCAAACACGTTCTGTGGAACTCCTTGCCACGCTCTATCACCACATATTAAAAAGACATCTGGAGGCAAGGCCTTAGGAGTGCCATTGTTCCAGATTGGTACTCCTCCCTTAGTCTCGGCTCCTAGGGCCGCCTGGTCCCCACAATAACCAGCTGGATCGTAATAATCGTTATAGCGCCTTTCTTTTGATGTGACATTTGTCCATTCAATCCAGTTAGATGTTCTATAATAATTGGTGCCAGTAAAGGCGGGTCCTCCAAATATAAAACAAGTTTGAGTCCAATTTTTTGTTTTATTGCCAATTCTCATTGATCCTAATAAGCTTAACTCTTGGGGGTCCCACGGCAGTGTAACATTTAGACTATTGATGAGTGTGGCACTGCAGCCACTAACATTGGTAGCTCGACTACAGTTTTTTGTAGCAAAACTACTAAAGTCAGTTGCCTTAAAACCTGGTACCCCTAGTAGACACGTCCGGAAAGGCTCTGTAGCAGACGCAAGTGAGAGGCAAAACGCTTGTTGACCTGTTTTGTTCGCCCAGGTAACCCACATATTTTCTCTGGGCTCAATTTTGTGAAGACTCATCACCACCGGGAGTACTATCCCGATGATCAGGGGTAGGTTCATCTTGCTTGTCGGATGAGCCATGAGGAGTTAGAACAGGCTTCACGTTTCTGCTCGGCACCCACACTGGACCGTGACCTGTGGAAACACACATATATCCTCGACCATTAAATATAACTGGGACTGGCCCTAGCCACATTCCAGAGGCAGGATCCTTGTAATTTACTTTAAATTGTGGTAGTGTCATTGTATCATTAAATTTAAGGTGCTGATGATGGATTACTACCGGCGGTTCTTCTCTATCTCCCATAAGACAGAGAAAGTTCAGTGTAAACAGTACACGATGCACCCTCTGTTGAGGGTCTACCTCTATATCCTTTTGCTTATTTAGATAGTCCTTCAAAATTTGATGCGTGCGCTCCACTAGTCCTTGACCAGTAGGCGAGTGTGGGATCCCTGTAATATGATTGACTCCCCATTTTGCTAAAAATGCTCTAACTTTTTGGCTAATATAAGCAGGCCCATTATCTGTTTTGATACGCTCAGGCACACCTAGCACCGCAAAACAAGCGAGCAAATGTTTACATACATGATGCGCCTTTTCTCCAGGCAACGCAGTTGCCCATATCATTTTTGAAAAGGTGTCTATGGTGACATGCAAATATTTCAATCGACCAAATTCGGGAACATGTGTGACATCCATCTGCCATAATTCTAACACTTTTAATCCTTTTGGATTCACTCCAGACCCTATGCCTGGACCGTGATTTCCACATTTTGGACAGGCCTGGATTATACCTCTTGCTTCATTTTCCGTTAAATTAAATTGTCTTTTTAGACCTTTAGCATTTTGGTGGAAATTTTCATGACTTTGTCTAGCTTGTTGAAATTTGTCCATAGGAGGTGCGTGGCACACGGGACTAACCAGACTGTCAGCCAGCTGATTACCTTGACCAAGACCAAGGTCCAATTGATGGCTACGAATATGGATGATACAGCAGGCTGCTGTACGTTGACCTAATACAGACCGCAGTCTGATAAATAAACTCCCCAATCTAGGATTCGTTGTTTCCCGTAATAGGGCATCTTCTAGACGTGGCACTATTCCAGCCACATACATTGAGTCAGTTACCACATTTAAGGGAATATTTATCCAATTAGTCAAAGCCCAAATTACTGCAGTCAGTTCCAAAGTCTGAAGGGAATCTTGAGGCTGCCCCTCCATGACATACTGCTTCCAATTGTCACCTTCCTTCCAGACACAGGCTGCACGCCGCAGGCGCTTGCCTGCATCTGTATACACAGTGACACCATCTGGTAATGGGTTGTTGCTTACTTTGGATCTCTGTATCCACTGATTCCGTCTTAACATCTGCCATAATTTTCCTTGTGGTTGTTGAGAGTGTATTTTACCACCGTAGCCTAATAGGGCATTCTGTATGGCCTCAGCATTACGAAGCCACCACTCTACCTCCACAGTACTAACAGGTATACTAATGTCCTCTGGTTCCTGGCCACTAATTTCTATAATTCGTGACCGTCCTTTCCGTATTAATTCGCCTACTGCTTCAGTTCGTGTTTGGATACTCCTTTTTGGTTGTACGCTTAAAAATACCCATTCTAAAATATTGAACATATCTCCTTGTCCTTTGCATTTGGCAGTGGCAGTGGCATTTAATTGAAAGGTTGAGGTGAGTTCCCCTTTCTTATTTTGCCACTGACAAATGACTGCATAAGGTGAGTCTTTTCCATTACAGACGATTAACGATATTGGCAGTGGTAAGATGCGGCGCGATGACCAAGCTGCGTGCATTTTTTGAATGATTTGCTGTAGCACCGAGTGGTGCTCCATTGTTAATGTCACTTTGTCCGCAGGATTTGTCCCGCGCAATAACGCAGTCAGGGGTGCAATGTCAGTATTAGAAATACCAACACAATTGCGAACCCATTGAATGTCCCCAAGCAAGGTTTGGATGTCATGTAAGGTATGCAGTTGAGTGACAAGCTCTGTTTTTTGTGGTCGGATTTTTGAGTCTGTAATAGACCACCCAAGATATTTCCAAGGGGCAGTATGCTGCACCTTCTCTGGTGCAATGACAAGCCCCTTTTTCGCTAATATGGTGATGAGCTGGCGCAATGACTCGTCTGAGAATGGCTGTTCTCGACAGCAAAGAATATCGTCCATATAATGATAAATTATCGTATTTGACCATTGGGCTCGAAGTGGTTGCAGCGCCCACGCTACATACAATTGACACAATGTGCGTGAATTTTTCATTCCTTGTGGTAAAACAACCCATTCGTATCGCTCTGCCGGTGCAGCCTTGTTCATCGTTGGCACAGAGAAGGCGAAACGTTGAGTGTCTTGTGGGTGCAGTGGAATGGTAAAAAAACAGTCTTTTAAGTCGACTATCAAGATATGCCATCCGCGTGGTAACATACTGAGAGATGGCATTCCGGGCTGCAACGCACCCATAGATTGCATTTGGTCATTGACCTTACGCAAGTCATGCAAAAGTCGCCATTTTCCACTTTTCTTCGGGATTACAAAAATGGGAGTGTTCCAGGGACTAACAGAAGGCTTAATATGTCCAGCTGCCAGTTGTTCAGCAACCAATTGTTTGGCAATTTGCAGTCGCTCTTTAGTCATGGGCCACTGGTCAACCCACACAGGCTCATTTGTAAGCCATGTAAGTGACGGGTTGGGCGGCTGCTCCCCAGTGCCCATGACTAAAAATGCTTTGTTGTCAGAACGGCTCCAATTTGACTTAGCACATCTCGCCCGATTAGTGCTTCTAACGTCCCAGGCAAGGGCAACACATACACCTTAAGAGTGGCATGCTGCCCCTCCGGAAACTGTAAATGTATTGGATGTTTGCTAATATAGGGTACTGATTGTCCACCAACTCCTGCAATACTTGATGTTGGTAATTCTACTGGCCAACTTGAAGGCCATATGTTGCGGCTGATGATTGTAACATCCGCCCCAGTATCTAACATCGCATCAATTTGTTGCGATGTGCCCTGTTGAGTAATAGTAATTTTCATTGTTGGCCGCTGATTTAATTTTGTTGTAAAACAAACAGCAGGGCCAGTGGACCCGAAACCTTGATTGCCCCGTCGAACATTTGATTGAGGCATATGGGTCAATGGGTTGCTAATAGCAACTATTTGTGCGATTTTACTACCTTTAGGAATAAACACTGGTGGACAAACAGTATAGACCATGATGTAGATACGACCCGTGTAATCTGCGTCGATTACTCCAGGTAACACGATGAGACCTTGTATACCGGCGGAGGACCGGCCTAGTAGCAATCCTCCAACGTTGCTTTCTTGATGAACAAGAGGTCCTATAACATTGCTGGGAACTTTCTGGACATTAGAGTCAACGAGGGTGACATCTACTGTGGTTTCCACGTCGACTCCCAGGCTTCCTCGGGTGGCTGGTAGGCACTGTTGTAGAAAACCCGTGTTCCGTTTTGGGGGTTCATTTGTGTCTGCGCGCGACCTCTCTCCGCGCTCGGCTTCCAGTTTCCCGAGCATGCCTTGGTAGCATGATTGTTTTTCTGGCAGTGGTCACACCAAACTGCAGCACGACAATTCGTTTTCATGTGGCCTGATTCCCCACAGCGAAAGCAGCTGCCACGAAAAGGTTGTCCTGGCGGTCGGCGAGGTTTTCCTTTGGGAGTAGGGCCTTGTTTTTTCTGCACCACTGCAACTAGTGGCTGCATTATTTCTCGAACTGCTCCCTGGACCGCAGCAGCAACGGTATTTCCCTGTCGTTGTGTTTCGGCTCTTTCTACTCATAGAAGCATTTCCTCTACTCCAGCTCCTTTGGGCAAACTGGCTAGTATTTGTCTTGTTGTCTTATTAGCATTATCAAAAGCTAATATTTTGAACATTTGTTGTCTGTTGTCTTCTGATAGATCAGGATGATTCATGATAGCTTCCCAGAGCCGATCTACAAAATTACTGTATTTCTCGGTTGCTCCTTGTTGGAGATTACTAAAGGAGGGAACGTTGGATCCCGGTAGGCTAAGGAATGCCTCAAGTGCTAGCTGAGCAGACAATTGTAGCATATTCGCTGGAAAAGTTATCTGCACTTGATAGTCGCTGTATGGTCCTTGCCCTACGAGCATATCCGCAGTGATTCCACGAAGTGGGTCCCCGTCTCTTTGTCTTTGAGCAGCAACATTAATGGCTCGCTGTTGCCAGGATGACATCCACAGTAAATACTGTGTTGGGGTAAGTAACAGTCTCATCAGGTTTTGACAATCATATGGACACATCAGGTCGGCAGAAAAGATCCAACTAACAATTTGTCTTGTAGCCTCGGATTTTAATCCATATGTTGAGACGGTGGTTCGGGCTTGTTGCAGTATTTTCCAATCATGAGGCTCCCACTTTCCTTGCCCGTCTCTCTGCACAACTGGAAACGCTAGTGTCATAGGGCCTTCAGCCCCCCCCACAGGCTTCCACTGTCCTTCTACAATTGCATCTTTGATGACACCGCTCCAGCGTGTGGGTTTAGGGAGTGCTGGAAGGTTCATTAAACATGGAGGCACAGCTTCTCCTTTCCTTTTTGTTTGTAATTCCAGAGTATCAAGACGTTTTAAAACTGCTTGCAACATTTTTGCAGTGGCATCAGAGGATTGTGGCAGCTCTTCCCCGCTAGGTGGTGTGGTAGTTCCAGAGGATTCCGTAGAGGGGGGTAGGGGCGGATAGAACGCGGTTGAGGGCGGCAACGGAGGCGCGGAGGGTGGTTCACTGGGCGGAGCTGCAGGGGGAAGTCGGCAGGCTGCTCCGCCCAAGTCGTTACGTTTTGTCGCTCCCGCCCCTCCAGGGGGTTTTGGCGGAGCTACTTCCGCATTCGCTTCACAGTTTGCATTAACCCTGCTAACTGGAACTTCCGCCTTTTCTGGCTCCTGCACTGATTCCGCCATAACACGCAGTTCAGAAACGTTTTTACAGACAGTTCCAGACGCGCCTCTCACGGCAGGCAGCCCAAAAAATTGCGCAATAGGTCCCGGTTTGATTTCGGGCTTATCTTTAGACACTCCCGGACCTAACATTTGGGCAGCAGCGCAAGCTACTTCCCTCTCCGCCTTCATCGCTTTCAAAGTTTCCAAGACAGTGTTCCAGAGTCCACGAACCGCCTTTATTTCCTTTTCTTCCTTTTTATCCCCCTCTATTGTTTTCTGCCACATTGTTCCTCCAAAATCTCGCCATTCCAATACGGAAAATAACATGCAGGTGTCAGAAAAGTGACCCCAACATTGTCCCAATTTAATCAACCTTATTAACTGCTTCACTGGTGCTTCTATCCCTCTCTTAGAGAGGATTCCAGTGAGCAACGTGGCCGCAGCTTCTGTTTCCATCACTGCGCCTGAGAGGTGAGGAGCGACCTCACACCGGCGTCTGCCCTGCTTCTTGCTCCAGGCAGCGCTTCCCTCAGCCGTGGTTTCCCAACTCCCCTCCTCTAGCTGCTTACCGCAGTCACGGAGATTTCATCGGTGCATCCTCTGCTACCAGATGTCGGAGTGGGAGACGGACCCGGAGTAACGATGAATCTCAATATGAGTATGGTCGTTCTCCTTTATTCAGATTACTTAACAGGTTTATATAGATGCTAAGCAAAGCACGCGCTAACAGCGACTATTCTATTGGATAACTATACTTGTCCACGCGCTTAAAACAATTATATGATTGGTACAAAGTTGCCGTTCACGCACTGTTCACAAAGGGGGTCTTATCAGCACTTTCCCAGGCTTAGTCCCGCTTATCTTGCTTTACCAAGTACTCCTTCTGCTGTTCTCAAGGGAATTTCACCTTGATCTCTGGCTCCCAGGCCCCATCAAAGGCTGGATTGCTCACATCAATTAAGCTGTGTCCTTTTTCACTTAACCATTCTTCCACAATTTCCGAAACAACCTCATAGACACCTGGGCCAAAGAGCATGGCACTGAGTGGGTATATCACATCCCCTATCATGCACCGGCCTCCGGGAAAATCAAACGATACAATGGACTGTTAAAGACTACACTGTGAGCAATGAGTGGTGGGGCATTCAAACATTGGGATACACATTTAACAAAGGCCACCTGGTTAGTCACCACTAGGGGATCTGCCAATCGAGCTGGCCCTGCCCCATCAAAACTTTTACGTACTGTACAAAGGGATAAAGTCCCTGTAGTGCACATAAAAAACATGCTGGGGAAGACACTCTGGGTTACTCCTGCCCTGAGCAAAGGAAAACCCATTTGTGGGATTGCTTTTGCTCAGGGACCCGGGTGCACTTGGTGGGTGATGCGAGAGGATGGGGAAGTCCAATGTGTACCTGAAGGGGATTTCATTTTAGGTGAAAAATCTCAATGAACTGAATTTTATGATGTTAGTTGCTATATGCCATATCAAGGGTACTATAGTGAGAATCACCCAGATTAATGAAGAATGAGCTTTGATGAAACCAAGCTAAGTGCAGCAGTGATGGAACCAGAACTGGCTCCAGCATGCAACAATCCAACACCACACACCATCTCTCCTGCCCTGAAGGACTGTTATGACAGATGGAGCCCAAAGTCATGGACTAAATGAACTCAACGGACATTTTAGAGGAATGGCCCATAGACCAAGGGAATGATATCTGTATGTATATATCAAAAGACAGGAAAAGTGGTGGTGATTAATTGGAATGTATCAGAAAGGTAGGACCTCAGCATGACATAAATGGTATAGAATAAGGGGTGGATACTGTCTTGGTTTTGTCTGGGATAGAGTTAATTTTCTTCCTAGGAGCTGGCATAGTGCTGTGTTTTGGATTTTAGTATGAGAATAATATTGATAACACGCTGATGTTTTAGTTGTTGCTAAGTAGTGCTTACACTGGTCAAGGACTTTTCCGCTTCCCATGCTCTGTCAGATGCACAAGAAACTGGGAGGGGGCACAGCCAGGACAGCTGACCCAAAGAGGCCAAAGGGCTATTCCATACCATATGACGTCATGCTCAGTATATAAACTGGTGGGGAGTTGGCTGGGGGACAGCGATTGCTGCTCATGAACAGGCTCGACATCAGTCATCATGTGGTGAGCAATTGTATTGTGCATCACTTGTTTTGTATATTCTATTATTATTATTAATAATAATAATAACAATAATAATAATACTTTCTCTTCCTTTTCTGTCCTATTAAACTGTCTTTATCTCAACCCAGAGGTTTTACATTTTTTTTTTCTGATTCTCTCCCCCATCCCACTGGGAGGGGGGAGGGAGAGCAAGCATCTGTCTGGTACTTAGTTGCCGACTGGGGTTAACCAACAACGCTCCTTTGGGAGCATTGTTATGGTGTCACTCAGGACAGGAGAGGTCATGTGTCACATGGAGTTGCTGGGCACCAAAGCCAACACAGGTCGGGTCACTGCTGCACTTGTACTTCCTCTTATAGCCTTGTCCTCCATTGGTTCAGGTGGTTCCTGCTGTAGTAATTCCCATAACATGCAACTCAAATCCCAGGTTACAACAATTTAAAGGTATTTCCATTACAATCTCCACCCCTGGTCCCTTTGGACTAGACCATCGGTTTAACATTGCAATGAACTCCTCCCGTGGTCCTGCTCTGGCTTGGACTTATCCACAGACTGCAGTCCCTTAGGGGAGTACCTGCTCCAAGCGGAGCCTTATCTATGTGCCACAGTGTCTCCAGGGGTATACCTGCTGCAACATAGACTGATCCACAGCCACAGTCGCTTTAAGGAGTACCTGTTCCAGCACCTTATCCATGGGCCACAATGCCTTCAGAGATACACCAGCTCTGGTGTGGTCTTACCCACAGCCACAGTCCCTTCAGAAGTAAACTTGGTCCAATATGGCCTTACCCAATGCTGCAGTCCCTCGAGGGGTGTACATGCTCTGTTATGGGCTTATCCATGGCCACATGCTTTGAGGTGCTCCAGCATGACCTCATGATTAGCCACTGATGCTTCAAAGTGTACCTGCTGCAGCATGGACTTATCCACAGCCACAGGTGCTTTGAGGTATATTTTCTCCAATGTGGACTTATCCTTGGACCACAATCCCTTCAGAGGTATACCTGCTGTGGCACAGGCATAACCACAGCCACAGACGCTTTGAGATGTACCTGCTCTGGTGTGGGCTTATCCATGGCCACAGAGGCTTTGGGGTGTCCTGCTCCCGTGTGGACTCAACCACAGGGCACAACCTCTTTGGCTCAAGTTCATACTGCATTCCAGCCTGTCCAATACAGCAGCACAGAAACAGCAGTGATGCCCTGGCCATCTGCCAGCGCAGGTGCATGGCCATTGCTGTTATCAAAATGTTCCCAGGCACAGCAGAGTAAGATGATAAGCAGTACAGCAGCACAGCAAGCAGAAAAAGCAAAAAGCAGCCATTAACGAGCACTACTAGACTCTAATATACAGTAAGGCAAGAAAGCCCCATGGCAAGCACAGAAGCCTGCCGATTAATAGCTAAACAGCAATAACAACTACAAATTCTATCTACCTAGCACATTCCAAACAAACCTGTCATTATCTCGAACCCTTCAAGCCCCACATTGGGCACCAGAAAGGACTGTTATTGTTTAACCCCAGAGAGCAACTAAGCCCCACACAGGCACTCGCTTACTTTCCCACAGGGGGATGGGGGAGGGAATCAGAAGAGTAAAAGTTAGAAAACTCATTGGTTGAGATAAAGACATTTTAATAGGTAAAGCAAAAGCCACACAAGGAAGCAAAGCAAAACAAGGAATTCATTCACTACTTCCCATCAGCAGGCAGGTGTTCAGCCATCTCCAGGAAAGCAGGGCTCCATCACGCATAACGGTTACTTGGGAAGACAAATATTCCTAACAGTCCGCCTCTTCCTTCTTCTTCCCTAGCTTTATATGCTGAGTATGATGACATATGGTGTGGAATAGCCCTTTGGCCAGTTGGGGTCAGCTGTCCCAGCTGTCTCCCCTCCCAACTTCTTGTGCACCCCCAGCCTACTCGCTGGTGGGGTGGGGTGAGAAGCAGAAAATCCTTGACTCTGTGTAAGCATTGCCTAGCAGTATTATAACATCCCTGTATTATTAACACTGTTTCCAGTACAAATCCAAAAAATAGCACCATACAAGCTACTATGAAGAAAATTAACTCTACTCCAGCCAAACCAGCACATTACCTCTTTTGACCAGCTGGTTATACTGTGTTTGATGCACCCCAGGATGGGGTTTGCCCTCTTGGCTGCCAGGGCACACTGCTGACTCATATTGAGCCTGCTGTCGACCAGCACCCCCAGATCCCTTTCTGGAGGGCTGCTCTCCAGCCACTCCTCTCCCAACTTATACTTGTGCCCAGCGTTATTTCGTCCTAGGTGCAGAATCTAGCATTTCGACTTGTTAAATTTCATCCCATTAATCATAGCCCAATGCTCCAATCTATCTATATCCCTCTGCAAGGCCTCTTGTCCCTCAAGAGTGTCAACAGCACCTTGTACTCAAATATGTCTAAAGGAGGGCAATAAAGCTGGTGAAAGGGCTGGAAGGAATGTCTTATGAGGAGTGGCTAAGGACGTTGGGCTTGTCTAGTTTGCAGAAAAGGAGGCTGAGGGGTGACCTCGTTGCTCTCTACAGCCTTCTGAGGAGAAGCGGAGAGGAAGGTGTTGATCTCTTCTCCCTGGTATCCAGTGATAGGACGCGTGGGAATGATTCAAAGCTGCACCAGGGGAGGTTTAGATTGGACATTAGGAAGCATTTATTTACTCAGAGGCTGGTCAAACACTGGAACAGGCTTCCTAGAGAGGTGGTCGATGCCCCAAACCTGTCAGTGTTTAAGAGGCATTTGGACAATGCCCTTAATAACATGCTTTAACTTTTGGTCAGCCCTGAAGTGGTCAGGAAGTTGGACTAGATGATCATTGTAGGTCCCTTCCAACTGAAATGTTCTGTTCTGTTCTGTTCTGTTTTGTTCTGTTCTATTCTATTCTATTCTATTCTATTCTATTCTATTCTATTCTATTCTAATCAGAAAAAAAAAAAGACTATTATTTGTCAAAAAAAGGACTTAAGAAGCTATCCTCTTAGCTCAAGAAGATCCATCAAGTAGGGACAGAGATAGATTCTCCATGTACCTGAAGTAGCTCGTTCTGCTTTTCCCAGTGAAAAATCAGAAAACTTTTCTTTGTCGTGGAACATTAATTACAGCCTTATTAATAGTAGCAAAAAAAACCTCAAACCAACAAACATTTTTCTTCTTATTCAGCTTGAGCAACACGTTATTTAGTTCCAAAAAATTTTGCAGACTCCCTGCTGGCAGAACAAAGGAGTTATTAAATGCTGGAGAAGAAAAATACAAGTTAATAAATGAAAAGATGGATGCACTTAATGTTTGCTCCATCTTTCCTTTCCTAGTTATTTTACTTTTCTCAAATCAGTTATCTTTTGGTCTTTTTTTGTCTTTTTTTTTTAATATTGGATTACTTGTACTTGCATAATCTTACACTTATTTAAGTTTACTTTACAATAGTTCTTGTGATTCAAACTCTAGTGAATGAAATTAGAAACTTTAAAAGGATTTTCTAATGCCTTGACTTTTTTTTTTTTTTGCCAGGTTTTATTTGAGGAAAATTATATTATTCACAGCATACTGATCACCAGAAGTCATACTCATTTTGCTGAATACTCATAACAAGCATGCCATGCCAGATTTAGTGTTTTCCAAACCTTGCTATTTTCAGAACCTAAATGCTCCTCATGCATATTTTTTAAAGATGTTTTAAAATGCCTGATAGCTGAAAGCAAGCCCAAAGTATACAGCAGACATTTATTCTTTCTCCAGGAGTATTTGTCAACTACACACTATAAAGCAAAGCAGACAATTTTACCTGACATTTCGACTGACAGTGAACTTTGCAGAGTTTTGTAAAAGCTAGCAGAGAATATTTCTAACAGCACATGTATGATGAAAGGGTTTTTTGGGGGAAGATGAGTAGAAGATTTTTACTAGCAATTGCAGTACCTCAAAGATGTGATATACAATGAAAGATAACACTGCCAAATAATTGTACTTTTCACCTGTTTTAGGCAACAGCTGAATGGTGGCCTGACTTTCCATTTCTTTATCAATACAGAGTAAGATTGCTTCAGAATAAATCAGATTTTCTTTAAAAGTATATGCTTTGAGATCCAGCATTCTTATCACTGACTAACGAGTTCTGTGGGATGTGGCATTAGAGACTTTATTATCAAGAACTCTTGTTTGTTCATTTCTACAAGACACTTACATATAATCATTTTTCCTTGATACGAACATGTCATAGTGCTCATCACTTGAATTCTTAGATAACCCGAAGCTGGAATCAGATTCAAATTCAGACACTTAAAGGTAGATTCTAAATGAAAATTAGGTGTTAAATTAGTTAAACTCACATTACAGTCAATAGATATCGATTACAATGTAGTAAATACAGTGGAGTTTAGTGAGCTCTTCAGATGACAAAAAAAAGTTTTTTGCTTGGTTATTTAATATCTTAATAGATGAGCAGTCCTTTACATTCTGGATGTGATTCAGTTAATATCCCTTCTGGCCACCAGCTGCCACTCTAGTAGCACGTAAGTTCTCCAATGGATCAGAGGTCTTACCTGTTAGACTCATGTACATATCTTGGATATCTCAGAAAATACCAGATTCCCACACTGATGCCTAGGTCTCCACTTAACCCTAAATCATCAAAGCAAAACCAAAACCATAACAAAACCGAAGTAAAACCAAAAGCATCGAGACCATGGAGCTTCAGCTGCATCTAGAGCTGAATTCAACCTCCATGCATTCTTCTGTGCAGTCATCATTCCAGTTCATTGAAAACAATTCACTTGAACTTAGGCTTAGATTCAAAGTATTATAGGCATTAAAGTTGAGGTGAATTCCACTGAGCTTTAGATATCTTGAATACAGAAATCTACATTTGAAACTAGTTGTTTGAAGTCCCTTTATACTCAATGTAGAATAATAGGTACTTTTAGGAATAAATCTCAAAGCCTCAAGTAAATCTGTAAAAAAGATTCAGTTTCTTTCTCAACCCTGATTATGAGCAGAGTTTAGAAAATTTGGTTTGAATGTAGTTTTGTATATATCTATTAGGTAACATTAATACCATCTACAAAGTCTTTACAGATTTGAGGGTTTATATTTAGGCTTTTGGACTAAAATATTTTTTATGACCCATGATAAAGGCCACTATGCTGACATGATTGATAGCCATACAGTTCTGAAATTTTAAAAACATCAACTAACAGGCAAGCATAGCAGTTTCTAGGCACTGCTGAGGCATCTAGATCTTCTGGGAACTTCATCTAGGATTGTTGGGGGACTCCTAAAAAGTTTTCAAGGAACATCACTGTGCCCAGTGCTGCATCTACATAAGAATAGCTACAGGAGGCTTCCAGCAAGCTTTAGCAGCTTCTAACAAGCTCTGTCACTTGTTCCTGATCAAATGGTTCTTTGAGCTTTTGTTTCACCTGAAAAAAGGAGGGCTAAGCACCCTTTCAGCAGATGCTACAGAGAGGCCTATGTGACTGCCAGCCTACAGCACAGTTAGGACAGTGCAGTCAAAAGAATCAGTATTTTTCACAGAAGAGTGGCTGGGGCCTCTTGCTGCAGTTGGAGAAGTGGTGTCCTTGCCTGCAGGTGTGTGCTGATGGAGAATCTGTGTTGCCAAGGAGCTGCTGGAGGAAGTCAGTGGACTGTACATCACACATACTGTGAAAGAGGTTGTCTGGATCTTCTTTACGACACTGCAGCTACAAAAGCCTGAAGGCTCAGCTGTACTGAAGAAGGTACAGGTAGAATCTGTGTTCACTGAGTTGGGAAATGGAGACTCCCACACTGGCAAAGACTGGAAGCTTGTGACTTCTGGCACAAGGAAGAAGGCTCCTGCTGCACCTAGAGTAGTTCTTGCAGCAGAATCTGTACAACTGTATATCTGAAACTACAGAAGAGGTCAGTGTCCTTGTAGCAGATGAGGGGCTGGAAGTTGTGTTCAAGGATGTACCCAAGCAGGCTGAATCTGAACTATGCAGCAGCACCAAGAGGAAGTGGTGAGTGACAGCAGCGGGAGACTCTTTACTGCAGAGAATGGAGGACACCACCTGCTGACCTGACCTGTTGTCTGGGAAGGTTTGCTGCTCAGATGTGGGATGCTGTGGACAGACTGATAAGGCTTTTCAGGCCCTTAGACTATATCCTTGATGCTCTTCCACATAAGCATCAACCTTACTGCCAGGGGAGACCTGGTGAATAGCAAGTGTAATCATGAGGCTCTGGGGTTGAGAATCAGGGGCATGGGGACCCAGGAGGTTTTCTCCTCAGTCCTGCAGGTGAGGGGGAAGGACCTGAGAAGGAGTGAGGAGGAGTGGAGAGTTCCTGCAGGTCAACAACTAACTGCACAGCTTGTGGTGATAACAAAGATTTTGTTTTCATGACCAAGGCACGCTCCTTGATGATCAAGGAAAGACAGCTAAGAAGAGGTAGGATTCAACTGACCAAATAGGAAAAAACCCACTTTTGTTGACAGGCTGGCTAACCTGTTGAGAACAGCTTTAAACCAGGAGTGATGGGAGTGGGACATGATGACCTAGTATCAAGTGAGAAAGGGGTGGACCACCTTGGAATGCAAAGGGTGCAGGGTGGACCTGGAGACATTTTAATCAACAGAACAGGGCTGAAGGGTCCCCTCTTCAAGGATGTGCACACAAATAAAGAAGAGCTGAGATGGCAGCATTATGGGGAAACTTATCCCATATATTCTGTGAAATCAGCTTGACTGGGTGCCTCTCTGAACTGCTTGTACATTAGAGCATGAAGCATGGGGAACAAATGGGAGGAATTTGAAGTCTACATGTGCTTTCAGAGATAAAATCTCTTTGGGATCATAGAAGTGAGCCAGCAATGTATTCTTGCAATAAAAAAGGCCAGTGGTATCCAGAGCTGCATTAGGAAGAATGCAACTAGCAGATTGAGGGAGACGATTATTCTCCTCTACTCGGCACTAGTGAGATCACATCTGGAGTGCTGTGTCATGTTCATGGCTCCCCAGTACAAAACAAACATGGGTATAATGGATTGAGTCCAGTAAAGGAAAATTAAGATAATAAAGGGACTGGGTCCTGTGACATACAAGGAGAGGCTGAGAGCACTGCAGTTGTTCAGCCTGGAGATGACAAAGCCTGGGGGGATCTAATGAATCTGTACAAATACCTGAATTGAGAAGGGGCAGTACGGAAGATGGAGCCTGATTCTTCTTAATAGTGTCCACTGACAGGACAAAGGGTGCAAACTGAAATACTGGAAAAAACACCTAAACATAAGAACTCTTACAGTGAGGATCGTCAAAGACTGGAACAGATTTCCCAGACAGGTCACGGAGTCTCCGTCCTTGGAGATATTCAAAATCTGATTGGACGTGGTTCTCAACAACCTGTCCTAGCTGGCCCTACTCTCAACAGGGGGATTGGATTAGATAATATCCAGAGGTCCTTGTCACCCTTAGCCATTATGTGATTTTATGTATTTTTCTTCTACTGTCCCATTCTTCTCCCACTCAGATTACGTCTACACCCTTTTTTCTATTTTTTTATTAATTCTATTCCTCTGTTGAAAATGGACAAGACTATAAATCTTACGAGCTAGAAAACTAAGTGTGGTCAAGTCTAACTAAATAGACTATTGTGTTGTATAGCAAGCAGTGTGTTCAGGTCTGGATTTCGAGTGTGTTCTTAGCCACTTATTGTTTTGCCAATAGTTCACAGTGTTCTTATATCACTTAGTCAATCGTATCTTTTCTCCCTCAATTTATACAACGATTTGGCTATAAGAAAAAAGGTGGGCATCAACACTTTTTCTTTTTTTTTTTTCCCAGACACTTTTCTGACTGAAAGACCTTATACTTGATCTGATTTGTTCCATATTCTGCATTAGAGATAGTTAGCATCCATAACAAATAAGTTTGTGTCCACAGATTTGATATAGCTTGGGTAACCAAGTTTTTAACAGCAACATGGCAACAGGGAAACTTTCAGAGTAACCAGTAATTTGCCTCCCACAGCTGCTGGCACAGCTGGTGGACAGAAGAGGTTGTGATTGTGATTCCTTTGTTTGCTTGGACTTTGCCAATTTCTGGCTAAGCCTTGTTTGTTCTGTGATAAATATAAAATGAGACCCAAAAGGTGGTATATATAAACAAGTAACACAAGTACAAAAAACCCCCACCAAAACCAAACAAAAAAGCCCTCGTCTATTAGCTTTCTGTCCTACAACATTTCCCATTTCATCTTATAATTTTGCTGAAGTGCTCTTTTAGTTATCATTTCTTAATTACAGAATAAGTGTTAATCTTCCAGTTAGAAGCAAATACTTAATTGCATCATTCTCTTATTTTCATTGAAGAACTTTCTCAAGTCTCTGCACTATAAAACTTATGGCTGAATTACAATATAGGGATACAACTTCTCTCTTTTTTTTGCTTAACTCTGGCTTTTATGAGAAATCAGGAATCATACGCACATGTATCTCCCCACGCTCTCCAATCACATGGATTCTACTGAGAGTTTGGTAAAGATCTCATATACCTAGTTATTAAATTTCCGAGCGTAATGTCAGTGCACATATTAATGAACACTACAGGTTTCCTTAAGAATGAAATGCCTCAGTTGTGGAAAATTCTTCAACAAGAGCCTTCAAACTCTCACTATCACCTGCAAGTTCCACCATCAGTTATTCAGAGGAAGCACAGCTATGGGAAACTAGACTTCACTCAGTTTCTGTGTACATAATACCATGTGCTGCTAAATATAGACATAATTTTGGTAACTTCCCTGTAACAAAACTCTGATTTGTTTTTACCTTCCTGCAAAGCCAATGTTAATTTCTGAATACTTGCATCATATTGAAATATTCTCTTATTTTATTGGCCATTTTCAGTGTACCATTTAAGACCTTATCTAAATGATTCTTTTAACTTTTTCATTTTCCCAACCCAATATCACTAATTCTTCTCACATGTAAACCTCTACAGGTGTTGTATAGTCAACACTGCATTTTTAACAGTACTTAGCTCCCTTTCCAAATAGCTGTATTTTCACTTTTACAACCTAGCTCTCAAAAACTAGCCTTCAGAGAAAAACTAAGCATAATAATTGCCATTTATCACTGGGTACCCAGAAGTACTTTGATTACCAAAGTAGCAAAAGTATCCCAGATAAAAATATTCTTGCTACTAAAAGTTGTAGACAGCAATGGCTTGTGCAATTCTGTTACCAGACTTGTCAGTCTAATGTCTACCTTAAAATTTGAAACTGTCTCATTTTGTTTTCATAGACTTGAGTTTAAGTCTTCCAGATATGAAATGGGTGGCAGGCACCTGCTAAATATAATAAACTTTATTTACTTTTAGTAAGTTTTTGGCAAGGACTGGGAGGCAGATCTCTTCCCACCTTGCTCTTCTGTCAGACATTTAAAAGAAAAAAAGCATAATCTATTTTGTCATGTTTTTCACATCAGATTTATTTATATACATTAGACTCTCACCTCCATGAAACTTCTATCATCCCTGTAGTGTTGTAATATTATAGCTCTGTGTTGAATGATTTCAACATTTGGCCAGTATATTTTTAGCAATAAAAAAGACCTATATTTCATAATTATGAATACTACTTTAACTGCAGGATATAAGCTGTTCATCCTCACTGCTGTAGCCTGTTTAATCACATTGCAACTATTGCTTTACATTTTCCTTTCTTACAGTCTTTGAATAGATTGTGTCAGCAGTTTGAAGACTGAGTAAAGTACAAATGAATTCATTTGCTTAAGCAAACTCAGCTTCCTCCAAACTAAGGGTGGAACTCGGCTGCCTAACAATAAACATCTAGTGTGCTTTGATATGCCCTAAGGTGTGCTACTTAGCCATATATTGCTCTTCTAGATGAACACAGGTCTCCGTAGGTCCTTCATCATATCTGCCAGCCTGTGTAGCCATCTCTTATGCCTTAGAGCATCCCAAATGAAGCAGATGGCAATGTTTGGGGAACTCAGCTATAGCTCAAGGTACACACTGTTTGATAGATACTCCGGATATATTACTTTGTATACGCCACTCATCTGTATTAAGAAACTGGAAGAATAAGTAGATAGTATAGCATTTGTTATTGTCCCACACTGAAAAAATGGATATTAAAAGATGAAAAAACAAAGGGCTTCACACTTGAAGGATTTAAAATCCCAGTAGGTTACATGGCTTAAAGTAGATTTGTGGTATGTTCTGTTTTAACTCTCTAACTCTAAAGGAAACATTTCAAAATTCCTTTGCCTTTATTATACATAGCAACTTCTTTCTCTTTGAATAGAATAAAAACAAACTCTGAAGTTCCCATGGTAAATTTCTGAAGCAATTGAATTGAGGAATTTGTCTTTCAAGAAACATTTGGTGGGACATTCTCTCCCAAGAAGTCTGGGATAAATCCAGTTAGTCCTTTCCTACACAGAGAATATCTGGAATTCAAGAAGGAAAAGAGCATGAAGTCCTTACTGAAGGAAGAAATCAAAACTGTAAGGACCAGAGGAACTGTGTGATAATTTTTGAGTCTTTACGGTTATTTAACAGTCTGTGAGTATGTGTGAACTGAATGAAGAAATGTATAGTTAACCGAGACAAAATAATTGCTGTGACACACCAAAACACAGTACTCTGAAATCCTATTCTTAAGTAACTGAAGCACATAGTTTTATTAGAAGAATATTATTTAACCTTCAAATATGTTTTAAATTGGCATACAGGTATTAGAAACATAGAGCAGGTGTTCTATGCAGATGAGAGCAGCAGTTGACTTAGAAGGTGTTACATTAATGGCTTGACAACTACTGTTTGAGATGGAGGTTTAATTCTTGTTTGGAAGCTTTTATTTTCCCACAGAATACAGCCAAATTGCCATGATACAAAATGAAGAGGTATAAAACCAAAATTTTTAATTAGAACATCTTGGAAATCTTTTCTTGTCTATGTAACTTGAATGTGATGGGTTAACGGATAATTTTGTACCACAAGCCAATGAAGTTTCAAGTAGTTTTTATTTTCTTTTGCCTTTAGGACGTCAAGCTCAGAGTACCATCATTATCACTGTAAATGTTTTAAATTGTGAAGTTAGGAATTGGTGAAAGACATACTACATCAACATAGAGTTTACCCTTTTGGCTTTCAGATTCTTAATTTATTATAGTACACTAATTTCATTGCTACCAGTCTATTTATACACTTTATATTAAATTTATTTCTACTTTCTGTGTCAGTGACAACATTATTTGTTACTTCAAAGATGTCAGGATTTTATTCAAGGATTCTCAGTAAGGTACTAGATGACAGACCGGCATGCTGCATGTGACTCTGGTGTGATAAAGTCACATTATAGTGTGCAGAAACACCTTACCATGTTTTAACTATCTGTTTCTAACTACTGTTTATACTGTTTGGTATATTATCTGCTGTACTACCTGGTAGTCAACTTGTTCTACAGGAACGTCAGGTAAATCAGTGGAGCAGATCATAAAACTTCCAATGATTGTGTGTTTACATGCATACAAGAAATGAAATTTACTGACCTCAAAATGTTTGTGAGGAATATTTTTCTCATATTGCTTCATTTTTTTTGACAACTTCAATCAAATGCATTTTGCAGGTTGTTGTGTCAGTGACTCTATGGACACCTGAGTCCCAGGATTTTTCAACTGGAAATTTGAAGGCTCCATGTTGTTGTTTCTGATGCATTTCCTAGTTCAGCTGTGTCTACGATAAATCACTGCAGGTTTCCCCTGCTTGAAATACTACAGTGCTTTTTAGAAGTGTCAAATATTACATATTTTATGATGGTCTCATAATGAATTGTTGGACATGTGTGAAAGATAAGTTTCTGGTTATGCAATCTCTTCAGTCTAAACAGATAGGATAGATAGGCAAAAATTTAGAAGGAGGAAAAAGAAAGAAGTGTAGACATTTGCTAAACACCCTTGCAAGCCTCTGAATAGTATTTCGTACTGCAGTGTGCCAGTATAATTTGTTCTCTTCTGGGGCAGATTTTTATGTCTTTACTTGTGTTAGATTGGAACAATAATAACAGGATAGCCATTTACCTTTCTTGGCCTTATAGAATAGGAAAGTGATAGGCATGGGAAAGTGACAGAGATAATTCTGTACTTGCACATCACTATCAGCACAATTAACGAACTGAGATTACAGAGTAATATCCTGCTTTGAATCAATGAGAGACTCCATCATTATTTTACCTTCTTTGCCTTTGTGCAGCCTCAGAAGAGGTGATTGCAAAGATAGTTCAAATTATGTATTAATCAAATGTGTTGCAAAAATGCATGAAATAAAATAAATGTAACTGCACAATAATATTTTAAGGGTTCTTTTAAGTTAGTAACTCTGACTTGTTTAATTTGTTTACTCTTTATTTCTTACTGTAAAAATGCCCAATTCTGCATATTTTGTTTCACAGAAGGAAATGGTTATATTTCACAGTGCAACAAAATAGCTATCTAACAATCATTCACCATTATTCTCAAATGAATAGACAAAACTATTATCAAGAAGAAAATCAAGTATTCCAGTGTAATCTTTCATCTAATAGAATGGTATTTTGATAGTGTAATATTTATAGCATAATTACCATTAAGCATTTCATTTTGTAATATAACTTCTCCTGATTGAAATAGCTACTTGAGGTCTTCGGTTTGTACATAGGTCTAACCATTCCTTCCATTTGATATTCATATTATGTCACACTGTACTTTCTTTTTTTATTGCTCACATGGTTTTGCGATTACAATAAGGAATGAATGAAGTTTTTGAAAGTCTAATTAGAGCAACAATGTACATGAGTTTCTAACCTGTCTGCTGGGTCACACTACAAAAAGTATTCAGAAGCTGGGCTTATTCCAGCAGTTTGTTAGCATTTGATGTTGCAGTCATGAACTTCTGAATAACCCTGTTTACTTGTACACTTTTATTCACTCTTTTAATAAACAAGGAGAAAATCTTTATACAGATTTCGGCCTTGGGGATATATGCATAAAGGTATCTTGTCATGTCTCTCCTTCATTAGGAGAACATAATTCTCAGGAGCAATTTCTATTGTCATTTGTAGTCAATAGATGTCATCTGTAGTAGACGTAAAGCCTATTGATATAACACTAAGCTAACAACCTGTTTAGAGCTTATTTGCACTGACATGGAAGGCTAAAACTGGATAGACTCTATTTTTTCTTATCAGACTCTTGCCATTATAGCTATTCAGAGAAAAAAAATAATAATGAAGACCATACAAAAATCATCCACTTACTTAGAAAAGTTTCTAAGATGTATTTCTTCCATAATGAAAGTATTATAGAAGGTTTTAGAAGCCCTTGGATCAAATTTCTTACAATTCCAAACTGTAATTTCCTAACTGAGATATTTCACTGAGAGGAAGATGCTGCTTGCTTTGGACCTGATCTCTTTCAGTCCTCCTAATCTAGCTACTTCATTTCATATGAAAAATTAAGGGCAAGTTCTCTGAACTTCACTCACATTATGGATATAACTTACTAATAAAGTTAGTGTTCTTTCCCAAGCTGCATATGGACTTAAGTGTTTACATAAAGTGAGTACGAGAACAGAAACTAAACTAGCATTCACTTCTTTCTACACTTTCAGATAGTTCTTCCAACCTCTCCCTTTCCTCTCAAGAAATAGAAATCTCCTTTAAATGCAGCTGCCATGTATATAATTCACGGTTGTCATCCTCCTTGTTTTACAGTTGTTTTAATTGAGTTACTAGAGAATTAGAACTGCATTCAACATAGTATGTGGCTCTTAATATATGTAGGACATGCATGACAATGACACAAAATATGTACACAATATGCATTCTAAATAGTGTGCTCAGTCAGCAAAAATATGACACCATCATAATTTCATTTCTAATGTTCTTCTGAAAGGTGATTTTTACTTATTGGCTTAGCCAAAAAATCACTTACCATTCCAGACTGTTTGTAGATCCATTTAGAAGAAACCATGCATTTTTTTGCTGTATAATATCTGAGGTGGTAATACATCTAAATAGGCTTCTGTGAAACAATAGTTTTACAACATTATGTCCATAGATTTGGTTTGGTACTTTTATTATCAAAATAGAGTCTATTCCTGAATAAATACATATTAAAACCAGGGAAACATAGTTATGCAAACATTTGAAAATATATTCATTTTAATATCTTCAAATGTTTCATTGCCTCCCTCTAGTTTTAGTCATCTGTTATCAAAGCTGGTAGTTGCCAACATGACTAAACCGTACATCATTGTATTTTTATTTTCCCCGCCTCTTGGCAGGGAAAGGGAAAGGGAAAGGGAAAGGGAAAGGGAAGGAGGAGAGGAGAGGAGAGGAGAGGAGAGGAGAGGAGAGGAGAGGAGAGGAGAGGAGAGGAGAGGAGAGGAGAGGAGAGGAGAGGAGAGGAGAGGAGAGGAGAGGAGAGGAGAGGAGAGGAGAGGAGTAAGGAGGGCAAAATTCATGACATAATTTAGATTTTCAGGTTTATCTAATATTTATCTAGCATTTCATCTAACAATCTGTATTTAACTGTACAATATGCATGACAAATCCATGCAGGGGGGTAATAGCAGAGTGAATTTTTTCTCACATGTATTCTCATTAAGAGCTTCTCAATGCACAAAATAATTATTTTTAAAGGCAGCCAAGTGAAACAGCAGAAATCATAACAATAGAAAAAAAATCTGCATAAAATCTTTTTTACTAGAATGTACTAGGATTACACAGTAAATTACTTTTGTATATTTTTTCTTTTTTTTCATCCATGTGCCTGGAACAAAGTCTGGTCAGATTCCGTCAGTTATAGAGTGGCAATGGATGTATCATTGTGTACAACTGGTTATGGCAACATAATAAGTAGTACCGACTGATAACTGTAACGTAGCAACTGCTCTACTGAATCATACTAGTGTTTCAAATAATTCAATATTCTGCCTCTCCAAATAAACAATTGCAGATACTTATAAGAATATAAGAAAAATTCAGCAGCCTATTATGAGATCTTCTGCCTCCCAGGAAAAGTGTCCTCCTAAATTCTCTCAGTTAAATGAAGGTTTATGAAGTAAATAATGATGTGTGTAGTGACTAAAGCTTATGTGATATAAACACAGATGTTCTCATACTCACTGAAAATTATAAAACCTGCTTGAATCCCTTTAAGATCTTGATTTTTTGGGCAGTGAGTTCCTTATATACTGTTAACCTGAATAACATCTTGCATGTGAGCCAACTGCATGTGATCCAGATGATTAAATGTCAGAGTTTACACGTGAACGTCATACCTGAGCTTCTGTTGCAGTCAAAAGGGGCTTAATATGATTGCTTACATGCATATCAGAGTCTTACACCATCTAACAAAACCTAGGGTGTTCTGCATGGCTTCTCAAATTGGGTTTTGTAACCCTCAATATTGATTTGGAAATTCATTCAGATGCCTAAATGTTGTAGTTTGGTGCCGTGTGAGACATACAGGTTAACCAAAGTGTATTCACTAAACTAACGGAAATCCATACGGTTTTGGAGTGGCAACTGGAAAGCAATCAGATTACATTCAATCAACACAAATATTAGGCGCCTATACTGAGGTAAGTATATTAAGCTGCAGGATTTTATTAACTAGAAAGGGAACCTGGACATGCAGCTCACATACAGACACATATTTACAACAAATTTAGGTACCTGCAAATGTAGAGCTGAATCCTGTCCTGTTTGTAGTCATGATTCATTTGCCTGTCCTTAGGCATTTACAGCCATCTGAGATGCTCAAGGACATGCTAAATATGCACCTAAGTTATTGTTCTTATTTTCTCAGGCAACCTAATCTTTCTTCTGCCATGGCTTCTGAAATGGCCAACAGTGTTCTTTCCAGGCTGATGATACCCTTCTAGAGTATAATATTCTCAATATGTTGTCAGGCACAGAGTGGGCCAGCAGCATCTATGGGGTGAGGGAGCAGGGCACTGCAGGAACCACGAGGTCAGCCAAGCTCTCCTTGACAGCATAGCAGGCAGAGCCAGTGGCTAGTAACAAGCCCCACCAACAGTCCCCAACAGTTTTGTTGAGTTTCATGTTGGGCTGGAGCTTGGCCAGGGGTTCCCATCAGGAGTGGCTGAAGCGGGGCTGGAGATGAGCTGCAGTGCAGGCCTGATGGGCCATCCAGGAGATGAGATCCTGACAGTGCTGGGCCCAGGCCAGCTAGAAATAGGACCAGAGACTGTGCTGGGCACAATCACTGATGCCCATCAGGGACAGTGCGGCCAGGTGGTGTCTTCAGGTCCCTAGCATACACATCCAGTGCTTGGCTTACTGATCTTTGCACTAACACAGGAAGGTAGCTTTATTGAGTTGCCTGGAACAAAATAAATATGATTGATAGTGGTATAATTTTCCCCAAAGGGTTACCCAGATAAGTCCAACAATATGGATGCAGTTTCACCATTATAAAAATGTGTTATATGGGTATGCTTTACTCTTTACTATTTGGAGACAACTGTATCAGAATAAGGAAATCTTATATATAAGATTTATGTAAGGGTATAACTGTGTATAGGGGCAGGCTTATAAGGATATGGAAGGAATAAGACACATGAAAGTAAATAAGCTGAATGCCTTTCAGTTAATATGACTATATCTCAAAACCTCAAGGGTTATCCAGCCTGCAGGTGTGCAGAGATTGTGACCTTATGTTTGTAGGCTTCTGTGATACACAAGGACATGGAGGCTTTATCCTCTCAATTTCTCTACTTTACTACAACTTACCGCAAATATCACAAAAATCACCACACTAGCAAGTAAGCTACCACAAAAATCACCACTAGCAAGTATACCTAAGATTAATAAAGTGAATATATATATCAAGCTATTAAAATTATTATCAGCAATCAGTAATATAGTAAAAATGAATAGTATAGCAACAATCAATATAATAGCAAAAAACAGTAACAGCAACAACCAAGTAGGTATACATTATTATAAGTTACTGCAAATTTATCAATGATATAACAGCAGATATACTTATGATAGATTACTTGTATGCATATATATAATACTGGTATAAAGCAAATGAGACAGATTTCAGAACGGGCCAAACCATCCCAAAAGGGAGGACAAACTGATCCCAGAAGGAGACCCAGCCATGACATGGGACAATAAACCAAACCAACCCCAGAAGGGGGCCCAAAGGAGGACCACTGAAGTAACACAGAATCTCACTTCAAAGATGATACACATCAGGAAGTCTGGAGTTAGCAAAGTGTGCCCAGTGAGAGTCCAAGACCTCACAGACAGTTCGTGCAGAGAATTCAACCTGTTTAGGTGTGGTGGGTTGAACTCGGCTGGATACCAGGTGCCCACCAAGCCGCTCTATCACTCCTCCTCCTCAACTGGACAGGAGGATAAAAATACGATGAAAAGTTCGTGGGTCAACATAAGGATAGGGCGATCACTCACCAATTACTGTCATGGGCAAAAAAGAGACTCAAATTGGGGAAATTAATTTAATTTATTAACAATCAACTCAGAGTAGGGTAATGAGAAATAAAACCAAATCTTAAAAACACCTTCCCCCCACCCCTCCCTTCTTCCAGGCTCAACTTCAGTCCCAATTTCTCTGCCTCCTTCCCCCAAGTGGCTCAAGGGAATGGGGAATGGGGCTTGTGCTCAGTTCATCACACTTTGTCTCTGTTGCTCCTTCCTCCTCACACTCTTCCCCTGCTCCAGCGTGGGGTCCCTCCCACAGGAGACAGTCCTTCACAAAGGATAACCAAGGGATCAAGCCCAGCCAGCATGGGTTCCGGAAAGGCTGGTCCTGCTTGACCAACCTGATCTCCTTCTATGACAAGGTGACCCAACTAATGGATGAGGGGAAGGCTGTGGATGTTGTCTATCTAGACTTCAGTAAAGCCTTTGACACGGTTTCCCATGGCATTCTCCTGGAGAAACTGGCTGCTCATGGCTTGGACAGGTGTACTCTTTGCTGGGTAAAGAACTGGCTGGATGGCCGGGCCCAAAGACATGTGGTGAATGGAGTTAAATCCAGTTGGCGGCTGGTCACAAGTGGTGTTCCCCAGGGCTCGGTGTTGGGGCCAGTCCTGTTTAACATCTTTATCAATTATCTGGACGAAGGGATTGAGTGCACCCTCAGTATGTTTGCGGACAACACCAAGTTGGGCGGGAGTGTTGATCTGCTTGAGGGTAGGAAGGCTCTGCAGAGGGACCTGGACAGGCTGGATCGATGGGCTGGAGCCAATTGAATGAGGTTCAACAAGGCCAAGTGCAACATCCTGCACTTGGGCAACAGCAACCCTACGCAAAGCTACAGGCTTGGGGAAGAGTGGCTGGAAAGCTGCCTGGCAGAGAAGGACCTGGGGGTGTTGGTTGACAGCCACCTGAATATGAGCCAGCAGTGTGCCCAGGCAGCCAAGAAAGCCAATGGCATCCTGGCTTGTATCAAAAATAGCGTGGCCAGCAGGAGTAGGGAAGTGATCGTTCCCCTGTACTCGGCACTGGTGAGGCCACACCTCGAATCCTGTGTTCAGTTTTGGGCCCCTCACTTCAAGAGAGACATTGAGGTGCTGGAGCGTGTGCAGAGAAGGGCAACGAAGCTGGTGAAAGGTCTAGAGCAGAAGTCTTATGAGGAGCAGCTGAGGGAACTGGGACTGTTTAGCCTGGAGAAAAGGAGGCTGAGGGGAGACCTTATTGCTCTCTACAAGTACCTGAAAGGAGGTTGTAGAGAGGTGGGGGTCGGTCTCTTCTCCCAAGTAACAAGTGATAGGACGAGAGGAAATGGCCTCAAGTTGCACCAGGGGAGGTTTAGACTGGATATTAGGAAATTTTTCTTCACTGAAAGGGTTATCAAGCATTGGAACAGGCTGCCCAGGGAAGTGGTTGAGTCGCCATCCCTGGAAGTATTTAAAAGACATTTGGATGAGGGTCTTAGGGACATGGTAGTGTTAGGTTTACGGTTGAACTCGATGATCTTAAAGGTCTTTTCCAACCTATACGATCCTGTGATTCTGTGATTCTATGAAAGTTCTCCAATGTGGGTCCTTCCCCTGGGCTGCAGTTCTTCATGAACAGCTCCAGCGTGGGTCCTTTCCACATGTCCTTTCCACAGGGTGCAGTCCTTCAGGACGAATTCCTCCAGTGTGGGTTCTCCACAGGGTCACAAGTCCTGCCAGGACCCTGCCCTAGCATGGCTCTCTATGGGGTCACAAGCCTCCTTTGGGTGCATCCACCTGCTCCAGTGTGGGGTCTTCCATGGGCTGCAGGTGGATATCTGCTCCACTGTTAACCTCCATGGGTTGCAGGGGGACAGCCTGTGTCACAGAATCACAGAATCACAGAATCATATAGGTTGGAAAAGACCTTTAAGTCTTTTGGTGTCACCATGGTCTTCACCACAGGCTGCAGGGGAATCTCTGCTCCTGTGCCTGGAGCACCTCCTCCCACTCCTTCTTCACTGACCTTGGTGTCTGCGTAGTTGTTTCTTTCACATATTCTCCCTCCATTCTTCTGAGTGCTGTTGCGCAGCAGTTTTTTCCCTTTCTTAAAAATGTTATCACAAAGGCGGTACCACCATTGCTGATGGGCTCAGCTTTGGCCAGCAATGGGTCTGTCTTGGAGCTGGATGGCACTGGCTCTATCAGACATAGGAGAAGCTTCTAGCAGCTTCTCACAGAAGCCACCTCTGTAGCTCCCCGCTACCAAAACCTTGCCACACAAAAAACCCAATATATTAGGAAAGGAAAAGTACGTGTAGCATGGGAAGTTCTCAGACAGAGAGGCTACTTTTTGGATAAAAATTAGGTCCTTTTTATATGATAGAGACATAAGGGCTCAGGGCACCATGGATTCGAGCAGCCAAAAGATGCTGTTAATGTCTATTTTTCACCCATAGCAGCCAACAGATGATGATGTTTTCTGTTCTTTCAGACCAGTTTTTATTTTCCCAGACTGTTTTCCTCTTTTTCCAGACCATTTTTCACCTTTTCAGATGATAAGTTGTCATTACAGTTCCTTGTTTTAGCACTTATTGGTGGTATCTCAGGATGTCTCTGGCTTCTAGGTACCCAGCTGTACTTCAAAGATGGCAGCTGCACTTTTCAAGGATTCTTCTGCTTCCCAGACCTAGTTTCCAGGCTCACAGTTCCCAGGCTGGAAGGCATTTTCTCCTATTCAGTAATTTTCCCTTTCTAACCAGGTCACCTTTATGGCTGTTCACATCACCATAGTGATAAATGCTTCAGGCTAACAGAATTCCTCTTTTTCCATCCATCAAAATCAAAGCTACATTCAAACATGGCTCTCACAAAGGAGATTATAGGTTTTACCTACAGAGGAAAGAAAGTTGTGAGATCTACCTCTACAGAGAAAACCCATACCCTTATTCTTATTGGTTATAAATAATTTATAAGATTGTTGATGCATTACTGAAATTAGAAGATCTTTAGTTGACTTCTCAGATTCTTCTTCAATTTTGAGCTGCGCTATTTTCCCAACAATTTCCATTGCAGTGTCATAACATAATTTATCTGCTGTGTTTGTCTTTAATGATGAGAGAAATCTTTAATGATTTCATAATTCTGGTCTCATCTTTACCTATGACCATGTTCTAGTTCTAGTTTCTTTACTATCAATCTCAGCTTGCATATACCTGTAATGTGTAATATTTAAGCTTGATTACTAAATAATGTGACAATCTTCCAGAGAAAATCAATAAACTTGGACTCAGAAAACAAAATCAGATTAAATCAAATTTCCATTTAAAGTAGTAACTTGTTATTTGCTGTTACTCTCTTGAAGCCACTGGTAAAAATGTTGTTTATTTCAACGGTGGTGGAATTGTGCTCCATGTGAAAACACATATAAAAAAGCAAAACAAAAGGTATACTTTTGGGGATAGTATTTTAGCTGATGTTAGTAGTGTAATTTTATTGACAAGAAGATTTTTTTAGCAATGAGTAGTCAGCAGACAATAAGAGTTTCCATTATTTATTAATATATTGCTATAAATATTTCCTTAAAGTCATTTCCTGAATAAAAGTGTCATAAAAGAAATTTGGTTACCATCATCAATGAGATATATTTTATGTGTGAATTCTAGTAATGACAGGTATGAAAATAAACTGAATTATTAATATAGTTAAATGTGATGCATGCTATAAAGTAAAAAAGGTTTGGAAGCATGAATAGAAATTAAATGTGGAAGACCTGTGTTATGTGATATTTTAATGCACCTCAACTCTGCAGGTCAGCTACTTTAAAACTACTCACAGGAGTAGTACTGGTGTATTGAATCTTTTCTGTCAAGCATATTTATTGAACACATAGTTTACGCACATTATAGCCCATTAAGTGCTTGTCACTGGGTTCTGATTTTAAAACCTGTGCAAAATCACTAACTTTAAAATCCACATTGAAATAAAACTAAGTACTTTTGAACTATTTGAACAAGAGAAATATTGTATCCATATATTCTATAGCTAAAGCAGAGGTCTGTTGCACTCATGAAGACAGTAGCACACCAAGCAATATTTCAATATTTGCTTGTTATGAACCCAAACATAAGCACACTAATAAGCTATAACTGTATAAACACTTCTGTACCTGGTGGTTCACAGAAAAGAGTGTTGCCTCTGGGACTTGTATTAGATGTGCCTTATGCTGACTGTGCAAGGTCTCCATCCTGGTCCCTTGTCATGAACTTATTATGGGAACTGGCTGTGGAAGCACAAACTTGAGAGCTGGGAAAATACTCTGTTGAAAATACTCTGGGAAAATACTCCATTGTATCTGACAGAGACTAAAGGGTGGGGATTATTTAAAAACTTAGAAGTCTTGTAAAAGAATAAGGTTCTACAATTGGAGGGGGAGAGAGGGGAAAACCCCTCTTTGGTCTGAGCACTCCTTGCTGAAGAGCTCCCAAGTCTGATCATCTCAACCTCAGCAATAAAGACTGTCACAGACCATAGTCATCAGTGCTAACTGCACAGCACTTCGGTATGCTCACAGCTAATGTAGGATGTGATTGCTAAGGACTGACCACTCTGAATACGTAGCAATAATGAATTATAATCTGTAAGAACTAATTAACACAAACTGTGTTGTTAATTAACGTTAGTCTAGCAAAGTTTTATTTTGAATTTTGAAACTGCCCTGATTTGTTGATCTCCTAAACAATCCAAACACACCAATCTTTAATTCACAAACTGACATATATTATACATATATGCATACACACATATGCAATACATCTACAGCAAATTTCATGAGGCAAAATGAATGGGGTGGAGTAAAGTTCTAGCTGTCTGAGGTAAAATATTGAAAAATGACATATTAACATCCTTAGAGAAACAAGCAATTATTATTCCTGTAGCACTTGGAGATATGCACTGTAAATTACAGAGACTGTGATAGAATTGTGTGAACGCAGAAATGAATCAAACCAATAAATGACAAATTATAGAAAAGGGAACCTGGAATCTTTTCACACAGTTGGAAAACAGGGCTGAGGCAGATTACTGGTGAGAAAGCTAAAGATAATATTTCATACTCAGTATCACACAATGTGTGGCATAGACAATGCTATGCAGTCCTCTCTCTTATCTGCTGCCACTACAGCAGCTGCACTTGCTTGCACCTTGTCTTGGGAGGTATCTATGAGAAATTTTTTGCTCTTTGATACAGCTGGATCAAGATTTCACCCCTAGGGGTGTCTCGTCCCGCTCAGTGGGTTGTGAGATGGGCGAATCTTTTTGATTCCCCAACTGTTTGTGTACCGACAAAAGTTGATCTCTGCTCGGCAGAGCCACGTGGTCGGTAGAGTCACGACAATGACTCAGAGGAACAGTCTGGCCAGCAACTTTATTAACTGGCGAATTCAACAAACGGACAAACTTAACAAACTGGCAAGCTCAACTAACGAACAGAGGCGATTTGGCAATGGAGCTATTTTCCGGGCAACCTGTCACAATTTATCCCAAACTTGCATATATATTGGAAGAGTAGAGGAAGAGAGAAGCGAGAAAAGGAAAAGGAGAAGAGAGGAGGAAAGAGAAAGAAAGAGTATCACCACCCTTGGATCCCTCGATGATGATGACAGACATGGCAATCCTCCAGTGGTGGGCAGGCGCATGGTTCCCTGGGGGGGCGTGTCTTTTATAGGCTAATCCCCGCCTCCAGGTACGCCCCTTCACGACTTACATGGTTCTTGTTCTAGAAAGTTCTCAATCTTCTGCGCAGGCGCTGGGGGAGGGGGGTGGTCACGAGAGGTCTCTCAGGCGGTTGCAAGCCCCTTCCTCAGATCAACTTTGTGCAACCTCTGGCCATACATGGTCAGGTCCATCGGAACCTGGAACCGCGCATCCTCCGACACCCTCTCCACATCCCCCTCCTGCTCTCCCCCACCCTGTGCCCGCCGGCCTGCCGTCGCCATACAAATAATGCCTCAAGTTGCCACAATGTTTGGGATGTTAACTCTTCCAGTGTCTCACAAGGGGATACCTCTATGGCAAAGATATTGTTGAACCTGAATAACTGAATTGAAGTTAAGATCTTTCATAAATAATAGCAATTGTTCAAGAAAATATTTTATTTCTGACTCCCCTTCAATAAAGACTGCAAAAGCAGGCTCCTCACATGTCAATTCTCGAGTTTGTCTAAAGTTATACAGGATTCAACTTGGCTTTCTGCCTGCTTACCATTGGCATTTAAATGGAATGAGTCACCCCAATTTTGCCAATACTCCACTGTTTAGAAATTAAGTTAGCATTGAGAAATAAAGATTTATATATATCATAATTTGATCTTGGCTTTCTAATACACAGTTTCTGTGCTTTCATGCCCAGATTCACCATAGAAATTGAAAGATCCCCAAAGCTTTACAGTCAAACAGAATGTGACAGGTGGTGCTGATTCCAAAGTGACTCCAACCTTGGTAATCACAGAGCTGTTGAATCTGATATAAACAGCTTTGGCACAAAGTGCACTCTGTGGACAAATAAGAATTTTGTGTCAGTGAGGGAATACTCAATACACTTTGAAGAGATAATCTACTCAGAATTCTGCTACTGGAGTTTCTGAAATGTGAAAGAAAAAAACAGGACTTTTCTTTTTTCTAAAGGAAATTATCCTTAAAGGGGTTGATTATCTTGCTAGATTTCATCTTGTTAGGGTTTCCTGCAACCTGACGATATTTGAACTGTTTTCCTCCACATTCCAAGACAATACCTTAACCACCAAACTGTTAGGTCAGTTATCGAAGGAATAAATTTTATCTCCCAGAGAACTTGATGTGCCACACTGAAAATATTTACAGGTTCAAAATGCAAAAATAAATAAGAAACTGAGTTAGTAAATGGGGCAGAAGCTACTATAGAACTACAGTTCTATAATGCTTCCCTCCCCAAATCATTTAGTACCAGGATGAAAGCGCATTCATCTTTATGCGCTTTAAGCACCCTCCCAGACCAAGTGTCTGAGGTATAAATCTGACAGCCTCTAGTAGACCCCCAGCATCTTACTGGGCTTGTGTCTGCAGGTCAGCTTAATTACTGGCTGTAGGCACCCTCACCTCTCCCACTGGAAGAACATGCCCTCCTTTGTTCTTTTACCTGACTTTACACCTTCTTCTTTCTCAATTTTTTCTACTTTTGGACCTATCTTCTCTGCCCGTAATTGCTTCTTCCTCATTGGTATCAATTCTGCTACACACATACCCAAATCTGAAGTTTCCAATGTTGTTACTAAGACAAACTTGGCCTTATATGATATTGCTGAAACTGCTATCATCTAGGTGCACCCCAACGCTGCCCAGCAATTATCAAGTTCAATACTTGCAACACATTCTCTACCTTAGACACTCTTTAAGACACAATGTTCTACTTTAGCCTTGATTCCTCTACCTAATTCTAATTAACCACAAGCATTTTCTTATCTTATGTGCAGTCTGCATACCAGAGCAACAGGGTGACAAGTTTTCCAGACTCTGCTTTTGTGCTTATACAAAATTCTTACTCTTGAATTGTTTTAAGTATTTTCCTAGCTCCCTGCAGATGTCTTAGGTAGTTAAGAGCATTCTAGTGGGACCTCCTGTTCACAAATACAAAACAAGTGAGCAGTTTCTATAGGAATGACTAGAATTAAACAATCGCTTTGTCTACAGAGAAAACATCCTCATCAGTGCAGTGTGGTCAAGGTCCCTTTTTATTAACATCTTTTTCTACTGAGAATATATAACTTACATAACTAATTTCTACCTCAACCAACACAAATCTTGCTGCACAGAAGTCCAGATTTAGCAGGAAGGGAAGGCAACTGTTTCTCTCTCCCTTCTTTCCATTCCCACATTATATCCAATGGTCTAATAATCAAGACTGCCTTTTGGGTACAAACCTCTGGAGGCTGAGGAAAGGATTACTCTAGCATTTCCTGCTTTGGCCAAGCGATTTAATTAATTGTCTATTGTGTCCTTGAAAAAAAAGTGAGCACTATCTTATCATTAGATCTTGTTACAAAGTTTATGGGAGAAATCCTAAAGGATTTCTAAGCATATTTAGGAATTGAAGTAGAATTTTAATAGGTTATATTGTTAGCCCTCTTTGGCACAAGAATACATTGCTGGGTCATAGTACTAGCTTTTGCTAGGACAGTTAATTTTCTTCACAGTAGCTTGTATGGTGCTATGCTTTGGATTTGTGACCAAAACAGTGTTGATAACACAAGGATGTTTTAGTTATTGCTGAGCAGTGCTTACACAGAGCCAAGGATTTTTCTGCTTCTCATAATGCCTTGCCTAGTGATCAGGCTGGGGGTGCACAAGAAGTTGAGAGAGGGGACAACTGGGACAGCTGACCCCAAATGGCCAAAGGGATATCCATATGATGTTGTGCTTGGCATACAAAGCTGGGGAAAGAAGAAGGAAGGGGGGGGACATTCAGAGTTATGGCATTTGTCTTCCCAAGTATTTGTTAGTTGTGATGGAGCCCTGCTTTCCTGGGGATGGCCGAACACCTGCCTGCCAATGGGTAGTAGTGAATGAGTTCCTTGTTTTGCTTTGCTTGAGCACACAGCTTTTGCTTTACCTATTAAACTGTCTTTATCTCAACCCATGAGTTTTCTCACTTTTAGTCTTCTGATTTTCTCCCTCATCACACTGTGGGGGAGTAAGCAAGCAGCTATGTATTGCTCAGCTGCCTACTGATGTTAAGTCACAACACTCATGTTCAACTTGCTGTCCACCAGGACTCCTAGGTCCTTTTCTGCAAAGCTTCATTCTTGTTGGTTGGATCCCCAGCATATTCCAGTGCATGCATCTGTCATTCTTGAAGAGTAAGTAGTTTCTATTACTGCTTAAAACTTAGTCTTGTATTTTGCCCTGAATAAGTATTTAGGTCTGGTGTACATGTCAATAACTACTCATCATTAATGCTATTTTAAATCAGATTCAGGATATAACTCTTTTTTTCTTTTCCTTTTTAGATGTACATGAAATCTGAAACCTCTTTTGACCAGATATCAGCACAGGACTTTTCTTGTGTCCCATGCCTAATAGAACTCACTTTTCTAACAAATGACAATATAGCAACAGTAGAGTTTATGTTTTGATGAGCTCTACATACTGTGTTCCCCAAAAGGACCACAAACATTTGAAATGGAGACTGCTACTAATCGGATTCAATTGTTTTTGAAGCTAGAGCTTTCAAACTACCCTTTGCTTACGTCATGAAATCCTGTAGCTGGATCCTACTGGGACGTTTGCAAAATTATAAAATCTAAGACTTTTGTGCCTGAAAGTTTATAATGTTTTTCTTGTATATAAGGGCTTAACATAGAGCCTAACTGATATGCAATTGGATTAAAACTAAAGAAAGATTAAGGTACTTGTAAAATAGCATATGATTATAATATTGTGTAATGCCTTCCTTGCAGATTTATTTTTGTATGTGTTTTTAGGTACCTGATGAAAGCTAATAAATGGATTTTGTAATAATAACTATATAAATGTAACTGGGATAACTCTCTTCAGATCTTGAAAAAAGATACTAACCAACAAAATTTCACATTTTCCAGCAATCTGAGAATTTAGGCATTATTGAAATAAGTATAGATACCAACAAACCGTAAGCATTTGGTTGCATAAAAAAAGGTATTTATGGTAATTTGGTCTCTAATAAACTCTTTAATTAAAATATTTCCTCCAAATATTTAATGCAAATGGATATATATGAAGGTTTGGTCACTTTTTGAAAATCACAATTTAACCAGCTCAGAAGAAAAGCATCATATCTTCTGGAGAGTGGTAAACAGAGCTGTCTTACCCCTGTAGAATATGCTGTTTGGTTGTTTTGTTTTTTTTTTTTTTTTTTTCCTTTCCAGACACAAAATGCTGATATATTTGTGAAAACTGACTGGAGGATGTAAGTTTTCAAATTCTTTTTTCCCCACAGAATCTGATGGTTTTCTTGTGTATACTGTTCCTGTGAAATGTTAAACAGAAGTTTCAGATCTATTCCCTTGTTCAATTATCTTTTGAATAACATTTTCCTTTGATTAACTTCAATTCAGGAAATCAGGTAAGTTTGAGAGCAAGACTAAATCTGAGTGTCTCATAAGAAGTGTGTGAGGTCAGGTTGCATACTTGTGTAAAGTCTGCACAGAAAAAAACATCTGTCGAGGCAATAATACCTTGTTTTTCATTACAGATGAGAGTTAAGTCTACATTTCTGTAACTGGGAAAATTTTATTTTACATTGTGTGGCCTTGTAAAGGATTTCTTTGAGAATAAAGGAAGATAAACAGCCTAATTCTACATTGTTGAAAGAAAACTACACAAAAATGCTTTCTGCTTTTAAAAAAAAATGTGAGATTCTATTCTACAAGATAGCTCTGGCAGCTTTATTGATTCATTAGGATGTAAAGAGAAAATCCACCCCCACCTTTCCTGCTAAACATGTCAATTTATTTATCCGTGCACCTTGAAAATAAAAGCAAAACATATTCATAACAAATTTGGAGTGGCGTCTATAACTATGCTACTAATATAAAGTACGCTAACATTTAATTATTATATAGATTTTTTTTTCTCATAAAAGCACCAGAAGACTTCTGGGGAAATGTAGTTGTCATGGGAAACAAAAAGGCAGACTTATAGTAATCATTTAAACAGGGAGTTGCTTGTGCTTGGAGGTGTGCTGCTTAGGCAAGAGTCACTCTAAACTACTGCTGCTTCAAGCACAGAAATCTATGTTTTGACCCCAGAATTCATGTGAAAATCACATCTTAATCCAGGGGTAGCTCAAACGAAACCAGTGGAATAAATTAATAATTGAAGTCTAATTAGGCAATTTACTTCACTATAAATTTTCCTGTGCAGCTGAAAACAATGACTGATATGGTCTATATAAGAGGCTCAATTTTGTGAAGTCTCTACTTGTATCTCTCTGCAGTTCCTCTTACCCAATTTACTCATACAAGAGTACTCATTAACTGACATGAGTATGTGATATATATAAAATATAAAATAAAATAAAATAAAATAAAATAAAATAATAAAAATATAATGTAATGTAATGTAATATAAAGTAATATAATATAATATAATATAATATAATATAATATAATATAATATATAAAAATACAGCAGGGCTTCATCATGCATAAATGTTACTTGGGAAAACAAAATCCATAACTGTGGATGTCCCCCCTTCCTCCTTCTTCATCTATTCAAGACATATATTTAAATGGAAGTTAATGACTTATTAGATATAAATTGTGTTTTAGGCATGGAGCTGTCTGAATTTCAGCTAATTTCTCGGAAAAGCTTGATAAAATAGGCATTCATGGATTTTCAGAAACTGATTTCTGTGGAAAGATAAGGCTCTCTTCCACTGAAATGCCACTGAAGAGAATGACTTCGCTCACTGTTTCTGCAGACACGATTAAGCTTACTGGACTCTGAAAGCACCTAATATAGACTGTCATAGGGACGTTCTGGGGTCGAATGGGAGAAAGAAAATCTCCGCATAGCTATGATATCCAAATTATAATCTTAGAAGATATCACATACATTGGAAAAATGTATGGTCTTAAGTTTCTGTCATGGTTTAACCCCAGCTGGCAACTAAGCACCACACAGCCACTTGCTCACTCCCCTCCGGTGGGATGGGGAGAGAATCAGAACAGCAGAAGTGAGAAAACTCATAGGATGAGATAAAAACAGTTTAATAAGTAAAGCAAAAGCCACACACGCAAGCAAAGCAAAACAAGGGATTCATTCACCACTTCCCATCAGCAGGCAGGTGTTCAGCCATCTCCAGGAAAGCAGGGCTCCATCACCCATAACAGTTACTTGGGAAGACAAACACCATAACTCTGAATGTCCCCCTCTTCTTTCCTTTCCCCCCGGCTTTATATGCTGAGCATGATGTCATATGGTATGGAATATCCCTTTGGTCAATTGGGGTCAGCTGTCCCAGCTGTGTCCCCTCCCAACTTCTTGTGCACCCTCAGCCTACGTGGTGTGATGCAAGAAGCAGAAAAGTTCTTGACTCTGTGTAAACACTGCTCAGTAATAACAAAACCATCTCTGTGCTATCAACACTGTTTTCAGTACACATCCAAAACATAGCCCCATGCTAGCTTTATCTCAGCCAAAACCAGCATAGTTTCTCATTTTATTTTTGTTGTTCTCAAGTTTGGAGCACAGTAATTTAGTTGGAAGAGTCTGAACTGAGAGAAAAAGAAAAGGAGTCAAAGAAAGGATTATATAAAATATGAAAGCCTAAAAGGCAGCATAGAATCAAAACACTGAGGCAGGGAAAGTAGATGACATATCGGGAGCAAATAACCCCCAACATTATTGATCACAAATTATGTTGAAGAAATAATAAAAGACTCTAAGTCATGTTGTAAGATTAGTATGATTGTATCTGGACCACAATGAGTTTAAGAAAGATTATTGTCTAGAGTATCACTTCACAAAACAATTTATTTAAGCCAATTACTCTATTTGTTTTAGAAGCATCTGGTAGAAAAAGAGAGAAAAGTTAAAAGCCTGCTGCCATAACTGCAAGCTTTGATCTTTTTAAGAAGTTCTGTTGGTTTCTGGTTTTTTCTTTTTCCAACATCATTGAGCTCTGCTTTAGTCTGAATCTGCTCCTAATAAAAGAATACTGAGTCTGTGACAGCTATCAAATCATTCCGTAATACTATGGCTCCTCATTCTTTCTTTTGTTAAAAGAAGCAAAACTCTTGTAAAAATTTTGCAGGTACAGTGTATTCTGAAGTTCTTGGCATTTTCTTTCTCATCAGCTTGAGTCTATTCAGTGCTGCCCAGGCTCCTGATGTGAAGAAAGTCAGATGGGAAAATGATAATTAAGGCACACTGAAATATAGAAACAATTTGTTCAGTGCAGTTTCATTATTGTGAAACAGCTTGCTGCAACTCTGGTTTATTAGGAATGCAAGTTTATGTCTCAGAGTACTGAAATAATTTGTGCAAAGTGTGTACCTTGAAAGACTGCAATAACAGATTGTCAATTTTGTGTAAGGTAGAATTTAAAATAGTATCTTAAATGAAAAAGAGTTGTGAAAACTAGTATCAAAGTGAAGCTGACTTTTTTTTTTTTTTCTTCTTCCATTACTTTCTAATGTACTTTCAAACCAAGCAATGAGAAAGTTGTTTAAATGGGCCCATCAAGTTACCAAACTCGGTCCTTGTTGTTAGCAATTGGTTCCCATAAAGAAACTAAGTTTCTCAATTTTCTTTAAAAAGCCATTTCCAAATAGGAGAAATTTAACTAATGAAATGTAACAGGTAAACACTTGGGAAAATCAAAGAAATGAATAATTTTGCAGACTGTTTACAGGAATCTCTGTATAGAATATCACTTTCCTTTTGTCTTTTCAATTTAATAAAAAGATGATCATCAATATTCATCTCACCTGATTAATAATTGAAGAATCTTCTTCAAAGGAGTTACTAGAAGTGTTTAAAATAATGTTAAGATGCATTATAGGTAAAAATGTATGAGAACTACTAATTTCTGAAATCTAAGGCCAGACTGACAAAATACACCTTAATTTAAATATAGCTGGAATATGGCTGCCCCTATCTGTGCCCAAGACATCTTTCTGGCTGTAACCCAGAGTGTATCATTACTTAAATTTGGGTTCAACATTGCTTTTGGTAAGATTGGAATTTATTTCTTCAAGTAAACATTGAAGACCAAGCTTATAGGCACACTCATACTATACTAAGGTGATTATGCATGAGAAAACTAATTGAGTTAAATTAGAAATATCAGCGGAAAACACAGTAGTGGAATCCTTTATTAAGAATAACCTTGCTCCTTATACCAAATCCCAAAGGAACTGAAGATCTTGTTCCAGTTTTTTCTCAGTTTGAAGTTGCCTGACACCACAATACCAGTGTCTGAAGCTAATCTGAATCAAGAAATGTAAAAGGCTGGAGACCAAAAAAAAAAGAATAACTAAAAAAAAAAGAAAAAGAAACCTCTATTCTTGTTTTTAAAGCATTAATTTTCAAAATAAACAAAATTATTTCCCAGGGTATTTTACAGATTAGTATTTGAGATACAGCTTCAAATCTCTCCAAGCTGAAGAGGACTTAAGATATCTGCTTTCCAAGCAGCTGTTTTAAGTGAAAGGTACTGAATATATGAGGTTTGGATGCCTCAATCCACATCTATCCAATCCACAGCAGATTTTTCCAATATTGTCTTCTGGATGAGAGATGAAACAGATGAAAGACAGGATGAGTAAGGAAACAAATAGCTTTTACTTCATTAGAAACAAAAAGTTTTCATATTTCAGATGCTAGAGAAAGCAGAATGTAATAATTTTATTATAGTATTATTGATTACATCTTGGGATAATGTACTAGGTAACTAATTTTCAAGTGCACTCAATTTATAATATCTGCCTTAGATTCAAAACTGAATTAGGAGCTTTTGAGGCACCTTTCAGCCTGCTATTTTCATTAGTGCTGAAAGTTGTGTGACAGCTTCACTATAATCAGCAATATTTTAAAGGAAGCTAGAAAGTTCATGGTATAACTGCTTAAGGATCAATTTTATTTAAAAATCCCTTAAAATTTAAATCACGTTTACCAGATTCCCTTCTTTTGAAATGGAAATGAATATAATTTTTGCTGAAGTAACCTGTCATAATCAACATTAAATGTGCCTATCTCATTTTTAGTCTCTTAGAAATTTGAAGAGAGTCAAACATGTCCTAAAGGAAATTCATTAAATATTCAAATGATAGAAGACAGTTGTGCACAAGAAACTTAAAAGCGACTTATTTGTACAAAAATTATGTTAAAATCACTGATGGATAAAGTTGACTTCAGATTCATATGATGCCCATTTTCAGGACATCTGTGTCTAATAAAGAGGTCTTTACATAATTTACATCAAAAAATTTTCCTCTTAACTCTTAAAAGGAAAGTATGTATCCATTAGGATCATTCAGTTTTGCTAGCTTTACTTTCCTTTTATGCTCACTGTATGGAAAAGACTGTGTCTAAATTATAGGGATTAGCACATTTCATGTAGGGGACGCATCTACCTTAGTGCATGGTAGAGATTTTGAGCAGAGATGAATTTGTGTTTTGTCTATCCTTGTTATGAATTATGCACTACACCTGGACTTAAGACATGCTTGGAAGTGTGGGACCAAACCAAAGTCATGCTCTAGGGCACCATGTAAGAATGCCCTGCTTGAAATTTCCTCCTTCCTTAAGAGGAAAGTGCATTTTTTCTGAGGTCCCCCAGTAGTTTCCTCAGTATGAGCATACTGGGTCCCATTTGTTATGGAAGCAATGGTCATATCTATAAATACATCTACTTCACATTGTTTTTTAGGTGCACGGCGCACACATAGAGCTGGAAATTGAATTAAGCTTCATTGCCAAAACCATGCACTGTGGAAATTGTGGACTTACGACCCTAGAATCAAAATTTAATCCTGAGCCTTTCGTCTTTGCACTGCACATGTCAGTATAGTAGGACAGAGTTCAACTGTTATCCCTAGTCCATCATTTATTCAAACTGAAGGACCCTAGTCCCATGAACTAAATGCAGTAAAACTACCCAGGCATTGCTCCATATATCCCAGAACTAGGGTTATTGAGAAGAAGGAAACACAGAAACATAGACATCCAGGTAGGGTTTGTTCATATTAAGCTCATAACCAGAGGGCATTTTTTTGGGGGGGAGCACAGTGTAAGGCTATCTAGTCCATCACCATTGTACAACATAATTATCCTAAGATATTGTTAAATCTGTTAAAAATATTTAAGCATCACAGTTACTAGACACATACATACATATATATATATAAAGTTACATAAATGAAAAATCATATTACAAGTTTTGAAAGAAAGTTTCAATAAGTGGTGAGGTCGAGAGCTGAGGGTGAGGGAGGCCATCAAGGCAGTGACTCATCAAGAGGCTCAGTCCCACAGTAGCCAACCAGAAGAGCAGCAATGGGACATCAACAGTGACTACGGTCATCCAGGAGCCCAGTGATTGCCAGACAAGTCCTCAGTAACCATTCAAGCAAAAGGACAAATGGGAAGTTGTACCTGTCAGCCAGGACCAGGATTGATGAGGCATGTGGCTGGCTGGGCAGAGGCTCAGCTGCAGGCTACTCCAGCCAGGACCCAAGGCAAGCACGTGAGATTAAAATCAGCAACCAAACAAGCTGGAGTTAGGCTATGCTTCTCCCAGCCCTTTCTCACCCTGCTGCTTCTCAGAAGCCCAGTCCAAGGTCACCTACCAGCACCCTGCCAGCACTGGCCTGGGGCACCAGCAGCTGAATACCTGGGTGGGTTGAGGAGGGTGCACTCTGGTCCCTGACAGAAAGTCTCCAGTTTTGTCTCAGTCAAAATCTAAGGCAGGAGACCCTCTATATAACTAATTTCTCACATCTAATAGTGCAGTTGCAATATCATATATAAACAAATACATTAATATATGCAAAGGGATCTCTCACTGCTCTTCTGCCTACCTTTCTGGTTAAATAAATTCCATTGCTTGGTGGTCTGAAGTGAGCTAAATTATTCTACTTTGTATTTTACAAATCAGAAGCAATTCTGTACATGGCTAATCAATTTTAAACAGCAAAATATACTAATATTTTCCATATCCTAAATGTTTTTGCAAAGCTTTGTTTTATTATACAATGTGGATACATTATACATGGGATACATGTAAAGCATAGTATAATACTCTTTGCATAAAAAGGAGATACAGAAGCAAGCTCCAGAATACATGTAAAAAGGTGAAGGGGAAGCAGTGACAGAAGGCGGCTGCGGTCTGCATAATACTTTTTGATTTAAAGAATGTTTCATATATAGAAATATCATTTAAATCTTTACCAAACACCTCACTTCTTCTCAGAAACACCTTGGGTAGAATGAATGACAAACAAAATGATCAATTATAAAAAGAAGTAAAAGCAACATTGTATGTTAAATATCAAATACAAGATGTCAAGGGATGAAACAAGACCGTCTGTGGGAACACTGGGGAAAAGACTGAATATAGTAGCCACATCTGTCCAAAATTACATTAGCATTTTTGAAAATATGTCCTTAACTGGAAAACATTTCAATGAAAAATTAAGTGAAGATCTGATAATTCCCCTTTTGGGTTTTTATTATACGAATAGGAAAAGGAAAAGATAATTTTTCCTGGGTTTTGTATTTTTTCTTTTATTTTTTCTTACATAGTGGAAACATCTCAACAAAACCCCTTATTGCAAACATACTCCAGTCCTCATAATCTGAATCAACATTTGAGAGTACAATTCACCAGCAAAAGAAGTAGCAAAGCTATGGAAAGCTATGGAAGTCCTTGCTACAAAATGCTATGTCTACTGAAATTTTTTATTCAGTCATGCTTGGGAAGACAAACACCATCACTCTGAACATCCCCCCCTTCCTTCTTCTTCCCCCAGCTTTATATGCTGAGCATGACATCATATGGTATGGGATATCCCTTTGGTCAGTTGGGGTCAGCTGTCCCAGCTGTGTCCCCTCCCAACTTCTTGTGCCCCCCCAGCCTGCTCACTGGTGGGGTGGTGTGAGAAGCAGAAAAGGCCTTAACTCTGTGTAAGCACTGCTCAGCAATAGTGAAAACATCCCTGTGTTATCAACAGTTTTGGTCACAAACCCAAAACATAGCCCCATACTAGCTACTATAAAGAAAATTAACTCTATCCCAGCCAAAACCAGCACAGAAGCACAGAGGAAGATTTTTGGCTCACCTTCTATAGGAAAACATCAATATACCTAAGCCCCACAAGCCACCTTATGGAAACTTCGTTAATACAATCAAGCAGGTCCAGAGAACTACACAGCCAACCACATATGTCTAAGTTCCAACCCTCTAGATACCTGGTTTATTATTAGACTCGTATGTTGTATACACTTAAATTTAACTATCTGAATGTGGAGCTGAACCCCACTCCCTGGGGAATTCAGGCACTGAAACACAGCTGCCCAGTTTAGGTCCATTTATGGTACACTTGCAAGCTGTGCCTGGCTTATTGCTGCCACTTCAGAGGTGGCCTTTGAAGGATCTAAAAGTGCCAGGGTACTAGATGCCACTATGCCCTAAGCTAAGGCCAGCCTGAGCTCTCACTCTTAAATGCAGAGTTGGAAGCTGGAAAGAGAAATTACTTCTATACTTGTGACTACCTAGCAGGTAGTCTTGGCTTTTTATTTATCCACAGCAAAATGAAAGTAAGAAAATGGCATGTGGTGACCCTCTTATGCTAGCTTAATCATGATAGCGGAAAGGGAATAGTGCCAAAAGCAATACTAGCAACCTGAGTAAAGCCATCCTCATATTCTCCCTACCAAGCTTGCATTCAGAGATGTACTGAAGCTCACATTGCTGCATTTTTGTTGACATTGTTACTCACCTATACCTGAGCATAGCCCCCAAAATATGCTCATTTTTAGCTCTCAGATACGCTCTTTATGAAGTGTTGCAAGGAAAGGTTTGTAGCTAAATGTACTATTTTCTATAGTAAACATTAAAACACAAAATCTTCATCAAGTTGTCTACTTTCCACCTTTGAATAAAGTTTTCTGTGACCAAATGTGTTTAATTTTTCCAGGTGTATTATTTTGTTTAATACAGACTATTACCTCTACTGTTAAACTTTGTCTTGCCTTGACAATAAGCTTCTAACCTTCTACCTCCATGTCTGCAGCAATACTCCTTTTGTAAGTAATGTTTTAGGCTAATATATCTTAGTATGATCTTTAAAGATTACATTATACTTTATTCCGGGAAATTTCTCAGTGAAGAGAATGACTTCCAACTCCAAATGTAAAAATAAAAATTAATAATAATCCCACTGCTGATATTATTGTATTAACTGATTTGGGAAAGTGGGAAAAGTATTTGTGCTGATATTAGATTTTCTAGTGGTGGTGCTACAGGTATTCTTAAACATTCCTGTCTGTTTTCTTTACAAGAAATTTGAACTGGGATCCTCCTCTTGTCAGATTGAGACCAATTTTAATTCACCTGAGAAGGCAGAGAATTATGAAGTATTTAGTGCTATATTGATCATAGTTGAACTTATCATTAGTTGTTTTATATATAAACCCAAAATATTCTGTTTACTTACAGCATACGGTCTTAGACAATATTAGGATCATAATACTATAAAATAATAATAAAAAACCCAAAACAGAGCCATATTCTCCTCTAAGTGACCTGGATAAAAATCCGAAATCACTCATTTGTAATCAGCTGGAAAACTTTCATTTATTATACATTGAGTGTTTTAGATTTATTCTACTTACTGATATCAGATTTCTATGAATTATAAACATATGTGGGTCATAGGTCCCGGTACAATTTTTACAGGTTTTGGATTTAGAAAAAAGGAAAAAAAAGTTGCTAGGAAATCCAAATAGGAAAACATGATATGTTTTTAAAGTATTGTAAGTAAAAGACAAATTGCTTAAAAAATGTGTGAATATTTTAAAAAAATGGAGATTACTTCTGAATTTGCAGTATCTTTCGAAGTAAAAATATCTCAAAGTCATTATGTATAGCTTAATGAAAGAGTTTTACCATTGTGCAGCTCTAGTAATGAAGTAATTTGAGTGTCTAAGTGAATAAAAATAATATGAAATAAATTGTAAAGACATTTTGATCTACGTCCTGATATAAATGGATTCCATTAGCTTTAATTAAACATTTCCACCACAAAGAGAAATTACTGTGTTCCACTTGCATTCTTATGCTTAACCAGATACAAAAGCTGAGATTAAAAGGACACAAGCATAATAAAGGTGAGTAAAAAGAGGAAAAAAACAAACCAAAACAAAAACCACCAAAGCAAAGCAATGTTTTCTCCTTGAAGTGTAGAAAGGATGTAGTGATAAGGTTATTAGGAGTACAAAACACCTTGGTTCAGTCTACTGACATTTATAGTAGCAAAACAAGAGAAAAAATAAAATTCTTTCCCTAACAGCACGTAGGCAGTGCGTGGAAAATATTACTTAAACAAATTGTAGATTTGGGTTTTTTTACCCTAACTTATTTTAAGAGAAAACTGAACAGAGGTATGTAACCAGTGACATCAAGCTTCATATTTCAGGCTTTCAATTGACTGATTTTTTATACTACAATACATTCTTCCCAATTTACTTCTCTATACAACATTTGCCAGCATCCTTTTTTTTTTCCCTAACTTTTCGTCAGGAGTTTAGTCTTCTATAATAGCCATTTCAACAAAGGCCTTTGAACTACTGCTAATTAAAGTCAGGACAGCAAACTCCTATTTTGAACACCTTTTCAGATTACACAATCTACTTAAATATGTACTTGTAATACAGGTAGTACATCTTATTCTGTCTTTTTCCTGCCCCCCCACTCCATTCCCTGCAAAAAATACTCTCATAGCTCTCACAGCCCTTCTTCCCCTCCATTATTTATGCTGCAAAGTCAGAATCAAGAACTTTATGTATTGTATTTATAAAGGTTTGTTAGTATGTGAACACTTGTGACGTTAGAAATAGATTGTAAGCCTGACGTCACAAACAGAATAAACCTGTGAATAAGAAAGAGATTAAAATAAATGAATACTTTTGATGATACTACAAGTTTTTGTCTTTGTCAGCTCTTTAATATCTCCCTGTACTGAGAAATCTGATAAGACAGCAACAACGTGCGCACTCATGAAAATCCACATTCACAAAGTCATTCAAAATCTTAAGTCAGTGAATCTAGGCCTAAACACTTCCCTGTCCCCTAATAATTGATAATGGCATGTTGATAGATTAAAAAAACCCAACTTTCAGAGCGTCTTCTGCACACCCTTAAAAATTCTGTAAGTATTAGCCTGTTTCCTAAACTGTTTTCATGCCTCAGAAAGGATCCTTCTAGCATAACTGGCAAACAATACAGTAAAATGTAATTAAAATATGGAAGTCAATGACTCTTGGAAGAGTTTCTGTTTATCAGTATTAAAACACTGCTAATCCAGAAGACAAATGTTCTAAGCGTGTGTTTGTCAGATAAGAATGTTGTATAATTAGTACTCTTAGGATTAACACAGAAGGCCTAAAGGTATGCTATGCACATACACACATATGCATGCATCCTTCCTTAAGCAAGCAAAGAGAAGAAAATCAGCTTGAATCTATAAAGAAAGAAAGAAAAAAAAGGCAGTAAAGTGAGAGAAAGGAGAAAAAAATAACTTACTGTAATTAAGGCAATTTAAAACAGCTTTTTATTTTGCTATTTCTGATACTTCAGTATAGCTTTACAGGTTAAAAAACCAAGGTTCTTTACTTTCGTTGTCATTGGACATTCCCATTGCTTCTGCCACACAAAAAAGTTATTTGTACAGCTAACATTGTTCATTTTCTCCTAAGTAATTAGAACCTATATCCATTTTTCATATTCATACCAGTTCTTCTTGACAGCTGCAGAAATAAGAAGAGTTCAAGATAAGTCAGTAATAATTAGATCCAACTATATTAACATCATTATACTGGACACAAATTGCTATATTTTTCTTCATTAACTATGATAAAATATTTATGTCTTTTCAGAACAACAAGTAGGATTTTTGTAGGTTGCCTGAAACATGTTCAACATGACACATTAGAAAGTACTTTCAGTGTTATAATTTTGCCATGCATTTGAAAGTCAAGAGAATGGATTAAAAGTAAGGACTTGTGATTTTTTTGTGTTTGTTTTTTTTGGTAGGAGAAGAGCTGACCTTTAGCTTTCTGAGCCCTCAGGAGATATTCAGTTGGGATATTCCAAACTTTCTCTGCAGTCATGAGATCAATAAAACCCCTTTTCCACTTTGTTCTATTATTTTGAACATGAAAACTGAAGTTTTAAACTTTTTTTTTTTAATTCAAGGATTATAGATTTTTAAAATATGTGATTATGGACTTTTAAAAGAAGTTAATATATACTTGTATATTTGTCTTTTAGTGGATTAATACAGCTATTTTTAAAATTATGTAATGTTCTGTTCTTTGGAAACAGTTCTCCCATAACCATTTTTATTCCAGTACCAATAGCTTTGAAAGTTAATTTTGCACATACTTAGTGGTAAAAAAATCAAAAATTATTTTATTTTAGATATTTGTTAATGAGAAAACATATATTCATAAAATATTTATTTTAGGTAAGGCAAAAGAATTCTGCCTGTAAATATCTATTTATTCCCCAACATTTATTCGGAACCATCTGCTTAAAGCAAGTAAAGCTATTTCTTGTATTGTAATACATTGTGCTTTATTTTCTCATGAAGAACATAATTTTCCCTCTCGTTTTCTGTAAGGCTTTGGAGTTCTGATAACAAATGCATTTAATTATTTATATCTCACATTTCTGCAATTCAAGAAGCTTCACTTTTGGAATTGCCTTTTTTACAGATTAATACAGTTTTTGAGATGAAAATTAGTGCTCAAGTTGCAGACAGACCTTTTTAATAATGTTACATTTAGCAGCAGTGGTGCAAAGGCTGTCTCCTACTGCCACAGTGGCAGCTGTGGCACTGAAGTGCCTGGGTTAGTTCATGGCTTTCAGCAGCTTTAACACCTGCCTCCACACCACGCACAAAATGCCTCACGGTTGTGACATCTGGCTATGCCAGGTCAGTCATGCTCCCAACACCTATCCTCACAGGCAGCTGTGAAGGAAAGGGTACTCATGTTGGCTCAAACCTCTGGTAAGGATGGGCCCATGTTGACCGTGGCCCTAATCAGGGTGCAAAATAGGTCTGATTTTATCCCAAGGACAAGGAAATGGTCCCAGAGCTTTGTCTTGTGTGGCTCCAGTGTCCCTGCTGCAGTCAGGGTTGCTGGCAGCTATTCCTCTGGGCCCTTGGTTGAGTTATATTTCAGGCTTGCTTTGCTATGGTGGGTTAAGGCACCACTCTCCTTGTCCAAAAGCTACATGGACTGTGACATTAAAAGTTTTTTTAAGATTTGATGATATGGACGCCCCATCCCTGGAAGTGTTCAAGGCCAGGTTGGATGGAGCTTTGAGCAACCTGGTCTAGTGGAAGGTGTCCCTGCCCATGGCAGGGGGTTGGAACTAGATGATCTTTAAGGTCCATTCCAACCCAAAACATTCTATGATTCTATGATTCTATAATTTTGTCCAGTCTGTCCGTCCTTCCTTTCTCCCTTCCTTCCTTCCTCTCTTCCTCTCTCCTTTTTCTCCCTTCTTTCCTCTAATCAGCTCTAACCTTGAACATTGTAATGTCCAAATTGTTAGAATTATCTAACTGGAAAATATAGAAACTGCATAAGATGTCATTAATTACCTCTTTTTAAACTATAATTAATGGAATATCCTGTTTTAATAGAATATCCTCACTCAATTTACATGCTTCTATGTAGTCCCCTTAGAAATCACTAAAATTCAGACTTCTTTCTTATTTTTGTTGTAGTCTTTACTTCAGTGGAATTACTTTACAGTCTTTAAAGAACATTGTAAGATTCTGTTTGTACATCAACAATGTCAGCATGAAAGAGATTTGAGGAAATTAAATCTGCTCATGTATGATTTTCTGCCACAGTTATATCTGCCACTGGCTCTACCATATCCATTCTTAAATTAAACAGACATGAATTAAGTATTTGTGGTGACTTACCTTAAAGTATAATTTCCCTAATACGGCATCCTCTATTGATTAAAACCTATATTAACTGGCTTGTAGATATTCTTTAAGTTCAGGCTAAAAATGGCTTCCTTTGAAAAGAGGAAAGATATTATGAAAGATATTACCGATCTGGTTTTATTCTTCTCTGTATAACCTAGTAGATGGATCAGAAGGTCCAACAGAGAGTAATGATTACCATTGCCCTATTGACATATAGGCTCCTCATATATCATCTGATGATCCAGCTAAATCTTCTTCTAATTACTTTTCTCTTGCATAATAGAACAGAAAGGAGAAGAACATCTCCTTCTTACTGCTTAAATGGATTTATGAAAAAAAAAAATCCATGACAAGTTGAAGAATCTGTCTACACAATTTATAAACCATGGCTGAGGTTACAGACTCTATGTGTTTCTCTATCAAATTGCCATTTCCATTTTCTAACTAACTGACATGTTGTGCTGTCAGCACCATTTGATACTCTTATTTCTCTGTTGTCTTTCTATCTCAATAGTTAGCTGAAATCCTAAAAAAAGTAACACAGATTTCACAACAGAGGATTGCTAAATGAATTCTACCTCTATTCAAATACAAATATACTGGAAAATACGCAAGTCCCTACTGAGAATAACCAATTTCTGCACTGCAAAGACACGTTAACAATGAAGTTATTTGAGAAGTGTTCATGTTTCTCTGAAGAGACTGATTTAGGAATGAAATGACAAAAGGACTGGAGACCTGCAAAAGGGAAAAAGATAAGCCATTTATTCTCTTCAAACAGTTTTACTAGTTCAGGGAAGTGAGTGATAAGGCAAAAGAAAACATCCAACAGCTCCAAGAAAGAAAAAAGAGGCCAAAGACAAGAGCCAGCAAGCTTGCCAGCTTGGTGAAGAGGTTCCTAAACTAGGAAGAAAAAGGGACAGAGATTACAAGCCACAGTCAAATGTGGGAACTGTGGACACAGGTGGAAAACCAAAGATCCATGGCAACAGGAACAAAAGAGACCACAGAAAGAGGTGGAAAGAGGCCTTCCTCAAGGGTACATAGAAAAATGTGCATAGCCTGAGAAACAAGCAGGAGCAACCAGAGTGCCATATACTGTTGCTCAACTGCAATGCTGTTGAATTAACTAAGACATGGTGTAACTGGAGTGGTGCAATGGGCAAATACAGGTGTGAGAGACTGAAAGAGTTAATGTCTCAAACATTGTGGAGAGATGAGGCGCGATTTGCATGGCAACGGCAAGTCAGCTAGCATGGGATGAGGAGAGCTTTTCGGAGGAGAGACTAAAAGAGGTATTGTCTTGTGAGACACTGAAGGAGGTACTGTCTCAAACATTGTATCGAGATAAGGTGCAGCAAGTCAGCTAGCACAGGATGAGAAGAGTGCGTCGGAGGATGCACAGTTACCATCTATGGCCAGAGGTCACACAGAGTTTTATCTAAGGAATGGGCCTACAATCACCCGAGACTTGGAATTAAACTCCTCGCAAACCACCTCCCCTCCCCCCAGCGCCTGCAACCCTTTGAGGACCAGAGCAACATAAGTCCTCCAGGGGTGTGACCTGAGGCAGGGATTAGAGTATAAAGAGACACCTTCCCCAGGGAACGGTGCGCGTGCCCATCACCGGAGGATTGACACGTCTGTCACCTTCATCGCGGGATCCAAGGGTGGTGATACCTTTCCTTTTCTTTATCCTCCTCTCTTCTCTTTTCCTTTTCTCACTTCTCTTTTCCTCTACTCTTCCATTATATACATATCTGGGCATAGGAGTCTTGGATGAATTGTGACGGGTTGCTCGGAAAATAGCTCCATTGCCAAATTGCCTCTGTTCGTTCGCTGAGCTTGCTAGTTCGTTAAGTTTGTAGTTTGCTAGTTAATAAAGTTGCTAGTCTGACTGTTCCTCTGAGTCATTGTCGTGACTCTACCGGCCTGCGGCTCTGCCGAGCGGAGATCGGCCTTTGTCGGTACACAAATCCCCGGGGAATCAAAAAGATTCACCCATCTCGCAACCCACCGAGTGGGACGAGACAACAGGCTTTTCAGAAAAGACAGGAAGGGAAGGTGGTGGGGAGAGTTTTGTCTTCAGTGTAAAGGAGCAACTTGTCTGTAGGAAGCTCCCATATGGGATGGACAACAGGCTGGCTGAAAGTTTGAGGGTTAGGATCAGAGAGGAGGCCACTTTGTGACAGGAGTGTGTTACAGGACACCCGAGCAAGATGACGAAGTGGACAGTGGCTTAGCATGAAAGCATGAAGTACAGGTATAACTTTGCTTTGTATTATACCAACCACACACATAATTAGCACTCAAGCTTTGCTCACATATATAAAATTAATTAAGGAAACAACAAATAATTAATAAAAGCAAAACTTCCCATCTTCTGATTAAAGATATTAGCTGTGTTAAACAAGGTCGTCACTCTAGATGATTTTGAATCCATGCTTGTCTCTTTGTTTATAGAGGCAACTGATCTATATATCTCTGGGGAGGTGTCATCACTATATTGATTAGTTCCATCTCCCATGAAATAATTTAGTACTTGTGATAAGCATGTTAATGAAGATTTTTCTTAGAGCCTATGCTGCCAGAATCAATTAGATACCAGAATATTTTCTTCCAAAACTTCAGGGAATAACTAAAGAGAATAGCCGAGAGTGAATTAAAGATTGCAACTAATAACTTTTTTCAAGTAGTATTTAGATTAGAAATCTCCTTCTAGCAAAATGTTTTCTCTAGTAAAAGCAAAATTTCTATATTTAAACATATTAGTGATTATATAGGATCATAGAATCATAGAATGGTTTTGGTTGGAAAGGGCATTAAAGATCATATAGTTCCAATCCCCCTGCCATGGTCAGAGACACCTTCAACTAGATAAAGTTGCTCAAAGCCCCATCCAACCTGGCCTTGAACACTTCTGGGGATGGGGCATCCACAGCTTCTCTGGGGAACCTGTTCCAGTGTCTCACCACCCTCACAGTGAAGAATTTCTTCCTGATATCTAAACTAAATCTACCCTCTTTCAGTTTAAAGTCATTACTCCTTGTCCTATCACTACATGCCCTTGTAAAAAGTCTGTCCCTGTCTTTCCTATAGGCCCCCTTCAGGTACTGGAAGGCTGCTATAAGGTCTCCCCAGAGCCTTCTCTTCTCCAGGCTGAACAACCCCAACTCTCGGCCTGTCTTCATAGGAGAGGTGCTCCAGCCCTCTGATCATCTTCATGGTCCTCCTCTGGACTCGCTCTAACAGGTCCATGTCCTTCTTATGTTGGGGGCTCCAGAGCTGAACGCTGTACTCCAGGTGGGGTCTCACGAGAGCAGAGTAGAGGGGGAGAATCACCTCCCTTGACCTGCTGGTCACACTTCTTTTGATGCAGCCCAGGATACGGTTGGCTTTCTGGGCTGCAAGCGCACATTGCTGGGTCATGTTGAGCTTCTCATCAACCAACACCCCCAAGTCCTTCTCTGCAGGGCTGCTCTCAATCCCTTCTCTGGCCAGCCTATATTTGTGCTTGGGATTGCAAGGACCTTGCACTTGGCCTCGTTGAACTTCATGAGGTTCGCACAGGCCCACCTCTCAAGCCTGTCAAGGTCCCTTCTCTCCAGCCTGTTGACCACGCCACACAAGTTGGTGTTGTCATCAAACTTGCTGAGGTTGCATTCAATCCCACTGTCCATGTTGCTGACAAAGATGTTAAACATATATATTGGTACATGAGAAAATATAAAGAATATATATAAATATGAAAAATTTTCATGATATACCTTTCATACAAAACCAGACAGTGACAGAGTGTATAAATTCTGTTGCTGTAATTGCAAATATAGTGCAGCTACTAGGAAGAAGATCACAATCTCATTAAGACTTTATGTAGTGGCAATAGCTTATCCACGCTTCAGAAGGATATGAAAAATTAGAAAGGGATAAAAATAGTTAAATGAATTATTTCTATTCTGTACTTGCTAAATGCTAACAGTATGAGACGAAATTCAACATAGTTAGAAGATTAAGGTCAAGAAAATAGCTTGACCACAAAACATAAATTTATAAATGAGAAGAGAAAACGATAGGTGACAACTCTTCAGCACACCGTAGAGTACAGTCATAGAAATGCAGTATCAAAATTCACACAAAAAGGGACCCCCACAGGTCATCTACTTCAACACCTGCTCAAAACAGATGTAATCAGATCAGGCTGCCCATGGTTGTGAACAGCTGAGTCTTGAACACCTCCAAGGATGGAAATTTCATGACCTCTCTGGGCAACCTCTCCCACTGTTTGACCACTCTCATGGTAAACAATTATTTCCTAATATCTAATTGGAATTTTCCATATTCTAACTTGTGTCTATTGCCTCTCATCGTCTCACTATGCACTTCCAAGAAGAGTCTAGCTCCATCTCTGTATACTCCAATCAGGTAGTTGTAAACAGCACTACACTGTCCCCTGAGCTTTCTCTTGGCTGAACTAACCCAGCTCCCTCAGGCCTTTCCTCATATGTCTTGTTCTCCAGCTCCCAACTATTTTGTTGTCAACATTCTTCTTGTACTGGGGAGCCCAGAACTGGACACAGCACTCTAGATCTGGCCTCACCAGTGCTGGGTAGATGGAAAATATTACTTCCCTCAATCTACTGGCAATGCTTTTCCTAATGCAGCCCAGAAAGCTGTTGGCCTTCCTTGTTGCAAGGGAGCATTGCTGGCTCATGTTCAACTTATCCACCAGGATCCCAAGGTCCTTCTTTTCAATGCTACTTTCCAGCTGGACAACTGCCAGCCTGTATTAACACGTGAGGTTATTTCTTACCAGAGGCAGAACTTTGCATTGCCTGTGTTGAACTTCATGAGATTTATGTTTGCCCATTTCTTCAGCCTGTCGAGCTCTCTGAATAACAGCCCTGCCTTCCACAGTATTGAGCTCTCCCCCTGACAACTTGTTGTCATATGCAAACTTGCTAAGAGTCCACTCTGTCCCATTATCCAGTTTGTTAGTGAAGACATTAGACAATACTAATTACACTACTGATCCCTGAGGAACTCCACTAGTTACTAGTCTTACTAGTCACTAGTCTTATTAGTTACTAGTGTAAAGCTGGACTTTGCACCACTGATCACAAGTCTTTGAGCACAGGACCCCAGCAAATATTCCACTCACTTCATTATCCACTTATCTTCCACCAATTTGCTGATAAGAAGACTATGGGAGGTTGTCCCAAAGGCCTTGATGAAGTCAAAGTGTACAACATGCACTATCCTGCCCTGATCCGCAGTACAATCACTTCACCATAGAAAACAGTGAGTTTGATCAGTCATTTTGCCTTGATAAACCCATGTTGGCAGACCCAAATCACCCTCTTGTCCTTCATGTATTTAGAAATGGCTTCCGAAAGGATTTTGACCATAACCTTCCTAGGGTCTGTGTGAACCTGCAGGCCTGTAGTTCTTTGGATCCTTCTTGAAGAGGAATATGGCATCTGCCATTTTTGAGTCATAGAATCATAGAATCATTAAGGTTGGAAAAGACCTCTAAGATCATCTAGTCCAACCATCAACCCAACACCTCCATGCCTACTAAACCATGTCCTGAAGTGCCACGTCTACACTTTTTTTTAATTCCTCCAGGGATGGAGACTCCACCACCTCTCTGGGCAACCTGTTCCAATGCTTAAGCATCCTTTCAGTGAACAAATTTTTCCTAATATCCAATCTTGTGACTGGCCACCAACTAGATTTAACTCCATTCACCACAACTCTCAGGGCTCCGCCATCCAGCCAGTTTTTTACCCAGGGAAGAGTACACCTGCCTAACCCATGAGCTGCCAGCTTCTCTAGGAGAATGCTGTGGGAGACAGGGTTAAAGGCTTTTCTAACATCCAGGTAGATAACAGCCACAGCCTTTCCCTCATCCGCTAGGCGGGTCACCTGGTCAAGCAGGACCTGCCTTTCATGAAACTATGCTGGCTGGGCCTGATCCCCTGGTTGGCCTGCACATGCCTTTTGAGTGCACTCACGATGAACCACTCCATAATTTTCCCTGGTACCGAGGTCAGGCTGATAGGCCTGTAGTTCCCCAGATCCTCCTTCCAACCCTTCTTGTAGATGGGTGTCACATTGGCAAGCCTCCAGTCACCTAGGACCTCTCCTGTTGACCAGGACTGCTGATAAATGATGGAGAGTGGCTTATAAGTTCCTGCACCAGCTGCCTCAGTACTCTCAGGGGGATCTCATCTGGCCCCATAGACTTGTGAGTGTCCAGGTGGCACAGCAGGTCGTTAACTGCTTCCTCCTGGATTATGGGAGTTTTATTCTGCTGTCCATCCCTGTCTTCCAACTCAGGAGGCTGAATACCAAGGGGATAACTGGTCTGACTATTAAAGACTGAGATAAAGAAGGCATTAAGTACCTCAGCCTTTTCCTCATGCTTGGTGGCAATGTTCCCCCCCGTATCCAATAAAGGAGGGAGATTGTCCTTTGCTCTCTTTTTGTGGTTAATGTATTTGTAAAAACATTTTTTTTTCTTTTACGACAGTGACCAGATTGAGTTCTAGCTTGGCTTTTCTCTCTGCATGACTTGATGAGATCTCTGTACTCTTCTTGAGTTGCCTACCCCTTCTTCCAAAAGTGGTAATCCCTCCTGTTTTTCCTGAGTCCCAGCAAAAATTCCCTGTTTAGCCAAGCCAGTCGTCTTCTCTGCCAGTTCGTCTTACAGCACATGGGGACAGCCTGCTCCTGTGCCTTTAGACTTCCTTCTTGAAGCATGCCCAGCCTTCCTGGACCCCTTTGTCCTTCAGGATTGCCTCTGAAGGGACCCCCTCAACCAGTGTCCTGAATGGGCCAAAGTCAGCCCTCCGGAAGTCCATGGTAGTGGTTTTGCTCACCCCCCTCCTTACTTCGCCATGAATTGAGAACTCTATCATATCATGGTCACTAACTCCAAGACGGCCTCCAACCACCACATCTCCCACCAGTCCTTCTCTGTTTGTAAACAGCAGGTCAAGCGAGGCACCTCCCCTGGTAGGGTCACTTACCAGCTGTGTCAGGAAGTTATCTTCCACACATTCCAGGAACCTCCTAGACTGTTTCCTCTCTGCTGTGTTGAACTTCTAGCAGACATCCGGCAGGTTGAAGTCCCCCACGAGAACAAGGGCTAGCAATTGTGAGACTTCTGCCATCTGCTTATAGAATGCTTCATCTGCCTCTTCATCCTGGTTGGGTGGTCTATAACAGAAATCCAGCAGCATATCTGCCTTGTTGGCTTTCCCCCTCATCCTTACCCATAAGCACTCGACCTTATCTTCATAATCGCTGAATTCTACACAATTGAAACACTTCCTAACATTGTCATTGGAGTCACTGGAAACCTCCCTATGATTGCCATGACTGCCAAAGCTCATGGAGAGCCACCTTGTAATGACATCAGCCAGCACTTTTAATACCCTCAGGTGCATGCTCATCTGAATTTATGGACTTACGTATGTTCAGGTGGGTTAAGTGAACCCTAACTCTTTCTTCTTCTACTGCAGACACTACTTTTCTCTCACAGACTTTCCTTAGAGATACAGGGAATTGGAAGGCCTGAGGACAAGCCCTACCGATGAAAACTGAGGCAAAAAAGTCAGAGTCTTTTCCCTACTGCTTGCCACTAGGTTCTCTGCCTTGTCAAGCAATTGGCTCTAAAAGGAAAACAGTGTCTTATTCTTAAAATCTGAAAGTAGATAAATCTGAATTAGATATGAATTGTACATTTTTTGCAGCTGCAGATACATGGAACAACTTCACTAACATGTTCATAAACCTAGACCTTAAATGACAGCTTAAGTCCATCTAAGAGAGGAGTTTGATACAAGAATAAACTAGTATAATTTCACAGTTTGTGTTAGCCTGATAAAACTAAATGCCATTCTTACTAGTCCTTTTTAGATTTACAACTTATAAATCTATCTCAGTATATGTACTTTAACAACAAAGCACCATCGGGGAGGGAAGGGACTTAAGAATTGTAAGTGACATACGTTATCAGAAAACTAGTGAGAAAACAATACTATCATCCAAGACTTTTGTTTCTCCTTAATCTTGGGATCATTTTGCTGGGTGGCAGGAAGATATATATTCTTATATTATAGAAAGAGGGTGTGATAATGCAGGAAAAGATCCAGTGCAACTTATTCAAGTATCTAATTTGTGCTTAACTTTTAGACACCCAGGATCCATCCTAAACAAATTTAACTCATCTTGGTGGATCTGTTAAATATCCAGGACTTGTAAGAGACTTCAGTACTCCTGTACCACAGGTTGAGGTCGAAGTGCCATGCAACATCTTCAGTGTGTTGGCAACTGAATCAAGTCCTCAGTGCAGTAAAGTTGATGCTTTTGAAGATCTAACGAGACAACTAAATCTTAAATTGTAAAGTTGTCCCCCTTCAAAGGTACCTGTATGTCTATTGTCTATATTTGGGAACTTTGGCACTTCCTTTAAAGGGATTAATGTGTTAAAATTTAAGTACAAATTAATTGCTTGTTTTAAATAACGATTCGAACATTTACATTAATGTAACTGCTTATTATAGTAACTTAGTTAGCTAGGGTGAATTCAGACCACTTCAGTGCAGTGGGAGATTACTTTCATCTTAATTTAACCATCTAAAAGTAGCTGTCTAGACTAAACTAATCGTAGAAATAGGCTTTTTGATCAGTCGAGACATCTTTAAAAGGCAATACAATTTGGGCAGTAGAAACCAATTTTAGGATGAAATGAATCATACTCTGTATACGCCTCTTTCCCTCCACATTACATACTGAAGGAACTAAGACTACCAGTTTGAACTAGTCAGCTAGTTTTTAGTTGGCAAGTATTAGGTACATTATTATCATGTGAGAAGATGAGTGTATTTATTTATCTATTTATTATGCAAGAGAGAACTCATTACAGAAATTGGCCTCTCAAAGGATTTGGCAGAGAACTTAAAAGAAGACACTGCTGAATATAAGAAAATCTAAGGTATTTAGAGGCATCTTTTTTTTTTTTTTTTTTTAAAGAAACACAATAAATATAATAAAAAGAAAATTACCTAAGATTTTAAAATGATCATAGTATTTTTGTAATAAATGAGAAAAATATTAAGTAGATTTATAGACAGATTTTCAAAATTTGTGTTTAATCTCTTGAATTCACAGATTAGTTTTGCATGTAGATGAGGTACCCTAAGAATTTTGTAACCAAATCAGAACCACAAAACACAACAACAAAAAACCCCCAACAAACAAATTGTAATTTTCAATACCTGATATTTTATGCTCCGAATCAAAAAGTCTTTGCTTTTACAACAGTTGTTTCTTTTCTGATATCTTTGGGTTACAATTCTTCCAAACATTTACATTTTCCTTTTTTCTGGGTTTACTGGGAAATCCAGCTATTGCTTTTTGTAAACCTTGAAATAAATTATTTTCTTATACAGTTCTTCCTGAATCATGTTACCAATAAATGTAACACTATGATGTTTTGTTTTGTTTTGTTTTTTTTCTGGTCAAATTTATGATCTTATTTTCAAGAAAAATAAGTAGGAGCATTGTATCTCATGGAAGTGTTTACATGTTGAGATATCTATGAGATCTCAGGAGCTTGTTTTCACCATTTTCCTGTTTACACAAAGTCTGTAAAGGGTAAAGATGTGCTAAGAGCCTCTCTTCAGCAAGTACTAAAATAATTTTTTCCTGCTACTGATATTTTGAAATCACAATCTCAAGTTTAAAGTTCATCTTATAGTAACATCTCATATCTTTTAACATGGAAATCTCAGACACCCAACAGTATATTACTTATTTTATAAATGCTTCATGTATTACACTTTTTTTCAGGAGAGGAGCTATCATTGCAAAATTTTGTGTTTCTTGAAAGGCCTTTCATTTCTGTTAGACATTTTGTTGGACAGCAAGCCATAAATGCTTTTTATCATCTCTGTTTAATTCAACAGAAGCACATCTTGGCATTTTGGACTATCATGTTGAAGCCTATCCAATTCCTGAAGCTGCTTATCTATTTCTGTCCATCACCAGATAATAACTTCTCCCTCTTTTTCTGTATACTAACTTTTCAAAATAAAGCCAGACTCAAGTGTTCTGCCTTTCTGTTATAATAGCATGCTACTCCTGTTTGCATAATGTGCAGGGGTTTTTTCCGTATTTTAGCATAAACTCTTGCTTCTTTCTTCCTATTTGCTGCTATAGTTTTCTTACTGTTAGACACCCCTTACTAGCTTCTTTTGCCAGGAATAATGAACACTTCTAGTCTATATATGATAATTTGGCTCTGAGGAATTATTGAGATTCAGTGAAGCCTAGAGTACTTCTCTGACTTGATCAAGGAACTGTATTAAGTAAATGTATTCTTCTAGTAACATAAAAAGAAATACAGGCATGAGAGGGTAAAAGTATTTTTTTACCCTCTGGTAAAAGGTAAAACTCTGTTCCCACTGGTATCACATGATTTGGAAAGAAGGGAAAATGAGTGAAAGAAAGATTAGGAAAGGCTTACACAACAATAAATCCCATACCTGAAATTCTAGGTAGGCATGAAGGTAAGAACAATTCCGTCTTACATCAGGGGTAGTGTTCATGTCCAGATTGCACACACTTTAGGTATCTAAGTGCAATAATCTGCATTTTAAATTGGGATTGAAGCTCCCAATAGATATGGCTAGGGAGCTGCCTCAACAGAAGTATTTGCAATCATTTAAGATGCCTTGGTGAATCCAAGGCAGACGTCACGGTGGCTGATGCAATATATGATCGATGGCAAACCTGTGTCCTATTGACAAGTGGCAGGTTGAGGGAAACCTAAGGCATCTCATATGGCACCAGACACCTTGTGAACAATTAACCTGACCACTAGAATTCCATTGGCTATAATGGGAAATCAGACATCTTGAGCTATATTCACTTGCCTAAATGTAAGCATAAAGGGATATTTGAGTTGTCCTCAATAATCTGAGCATCCACATGGGAATGGCAGACATTACACAGGGCACATGGGAGACGATGCTTCCTGGAATTGTAGCTAAAGATCAAGTCAGATACCACAGGGCATCTCAGTTGACTAGTACCATATTTAGGCTATTGAATTGAGTTTTGATGTCTATTTTTGAGCTATTCACTCTGGACTCCTTTTATAAGCAGGGAAGAAAAAGAAGCATATCTAGGATATGCTTCTCACTCTAAAGTAGATACCTTAAATAAATCAGGTGAATCACTTCATTCAGTGTCTCCTTCCTTCCCCGAACCTTAAGGGACTAGCTCAGGATCTAACTGTAGATACTCATATACTTCTAAAATGAATTTATCTCAGCTACAGCTGGAAATTTATTTATTTTTGTGTGGTTTGCATATGCTAACATACACAGTATTTTGTCATCAAACAGGATATACTGTTTAAAATTCTTTTCTTCATGTTTAAAGCTGATGACAGAAGACAGACAAAGGAACATTGGGAATCACCCAGATAATCTAATTTAGGTTATTAGGTGAACTGCTGAGCAAGCAAATGGTCTAAATTTTGATGACTTTTTGAGGAATGGGAAAAAGATCAATTCTTTGAAAAATCCAAATAGATAAAGCATGGATTCTGGGATCTTGTCCACTTTCCATCATCTCCATGGACAATGGGGAGAATTTATGGAGAACCCTTTTACACTGAGTAAGAGACACACAGACAAGCCAAAGCATGCCTTCAGCTTAGCTAAGTGAAGGACCAAAAGTGAGGGCCTGAGCTTAAATGTACTTGCAAGAGAAAAGAACTGTGGGGTGAGGGGGAAGGCTGCTGGTGAGGCTTCTTCTGACCTTTTCTTCACAGCACTCTAAACCAAGATTAGGCACCTGTACTATGCCAGGGTGCTGACACTGAGCACACAGAGGTACTCTTAGACAGGAGAGAGTATGATTCAAGTCCTGACAAAAAAAGAGCTGAAGTAGCACTAATGAAAATGATGGCAGGTCAAGGATAATGAGTGTTGGATAATAATTCTGTGATTTTCATAAAATATGGTCATAACAGTCTTCAGAAAGATAATTTCAGTGAGTGATAATTTCAGTCATTATTTCAATGATACTTTCATGAAAGCTAAATCAGTGTCCAGTGGGGGAAAGAGGGCAGAAGAGCTCTAAATAGTTCTTTTCAGTCCCTATTTCAGTTTGCTTAGAATGACGTCACTTGCTACTGAAAGATAGATCAAGGATGTATTTTTCTCCTTTCATTTTCTCCTTCTGTTTCATTGGTATAGATACTTCATACATCTTGTCTAAGGTAGAATTTAATTTATTTTCGGGCAGAAAATCTCATTGTGATTCCATAGAATTGGTTAAATTGATCTCTCCCTATACAGGTGTTTCTAGTGCCTTCTATAATTTATGTGAAATAATAGAAAGAGGTGGAACATTGAAGAGTCTCTGCACCTGGAAGCTGTAGATTTTTCAAGGTTAACTCTTCTGTATTTACCTAATGTAAAATGTAAATATTTTTTTAAGTTTCTGAATGTAAAACTTCTTAGATTGTACAATACAGTAGGTTTTTTTACTTTGCCAAAAAGTGATGTTTCTTGCATCTCCCGAAGACATTACTACTACTGAGTTACTGATAATAGAAATGTAGGCATATTTAAGATAAGTTATATATAGCTACAGTACAGCTGAATTTTAGAAGTGTCTATAAAAAAAATAAATTAACAAAAATCCATGTGTTGTTGAAGGTTTTTGTGAAAGTATGTTTCAGATCTTTTCCCCCAAATGGTGAACTCGCTGAGTTTGACACTTTCTGACAGATATGAACATTCTGAGCATTGAGTCTTATTGAACACTATGGAAACATTTCACCTTCTTGTCACCTTTCCATATAAACACCAGTAAAAAATGTCAGTATGAGAGAGATGACAGAGAGTAACACGCAAAAAGAAGGCAAAGAGAATATGAACCTAGTATTTCTTTTGTCATGTCCTTATAGAAAACTCTTTCCCCTGTATATAAGGTCTTTCTATTTCTCTACTCGTTTCCACAAAACTTTTTTCCCCCCATTATCTTTGCCTAAGCCCATTCTTTTTTCTTCCTATATTTCCTAGTATTTATGTTCACTAATGGCTGATCAGAAGACTGAACTAGAAATAAAAAAGCTAGGTATTCAAATTAGAAGTAGCTATTTTAGGATCTCTTTATAGTCAATGCAGAGAAATATGTACCTGCAAAAATATCAGTTTGACTTAATGGCCTATTTTAGAATCTTATTCTTCTCTTCGACTATAAAAACAGCCTGAAGTGGCTAGTTCCAGTATGAATATCTAACTTAAAATGTAAATTTGAGTAGAGGAATCCTATCTTAATTTTCTAACCAGAAAAATAAAAAGGTAAAAACAGATGCAGATTTTAAAAAACACAATTAGGTGTACTCTGTCATTACTTTTCCTTAATTTTCATGAAGAACTTACTTTCTAAAGAATAAACTGATTTTTTTTTCAGTAGACATCCAATATTTATATCCCTTGTTATATTTATATTTCATTCAGTTCTTGCAACAAAATGTATTCTTACACTTCTCAGGCTTCTCGGGACTGTTTAATCTGTGAAATACTTTCTGAGGCCCTCAGATACATTCTCAGCTTTGTTCATTGCCATGTTGTCCTAGAATATATTCTGCTTTCTGGAGCACATGGGAATATGGGCATTAGAGCACATGTCTGACTCCTGCTTCTGCCGTTAAAGCATAAAACCTCCAATTTTCCACATCTTTGAAAGAGGTGACAAGCTTGGATAAAGTATTCACAAGCAAACTTAAAATATGAATAATTACTTGTAAATATGATCTGAACCAAATATTTCTAACTCAATAGGTTTTGTGGGAAAAGATCATATTTGTACATAACTTATTTTAGAGATTTAATGTTCTATACCTCTTGTAATGTGACTGATATTGTGTAGATGTCAAAGAAAGAAAATGCAATACAGTTATGTAAATCTGAAAGCTTATGTAGTGAAATAAGAAAAAAACAGATGCCTAGAAGAAATAAACATTAGACACAGACACAGATATGTGTGTGTGTATTAAATACATACATATATGCACACAAATATATTTAGACTAAAAGACCCTTTATATGTGTAAATATCTATATATAAAGTCCGTTTGCGTACATATATATACACACGTGTACATAATGCACATACACAAGTGTATATCTATATATACACACACAAAGGGTCTTTTAGTCTAAAGTAAGGCACATAACTGAAGTTTTAAAATGAGGACCTGATTCTGAATTTTAAGCCTGTCCTTCTTTTGTGTATGTATGAATGGGAGAGGCTCTTCCAGAAGGTAATTTACGTGTGAGGTGGGATTATTTACTCCCAAAGGATGCCTCTCTTTTTTCAATCAGCTTCTTTCCGTTAAGTGTTTAATTGGTATGGGCTTAGTCTGGGTGACAGAACATGTCTCTGTCAGATAAAATTTGGACCAAGCAGATGGATGAGATAACACCTCAGATTCCTTTAGGCATATTTATGGTGCTAAAATAATAAATGTAAGGAGCTAATTTGAACATTAGGCCCAATGACCATCCATGCTGTTTAATTGTCAGTTTGTTCTTTGGCTCTGTTTTGAAGGACCCTGAGTAAGTCACTCAAAAGCAAAACACAGGTTCAAGGTTCAGAAAAGCATGTAGTCCTAAAGCCATCTATTCTGGAGACAACTACCTAAGAGGGGGTACCAATAATGCTATTGCAGAATGTATTTCTATGCTCTACATTATGCCTGTGTGCTGCATACCCTCAAAATTTTCCATTTACTCACTCACTCACCCATACAGCAATATGTATGTTATGCATACCTTTGGGGCACTGGGGCACCCCATGAAGTTCAAAAGACATGTAAAGTCAGGTTCTATGTGGTGTGAACATACCCACTTTGCTTTGCAGGAACTAGCTCTAACAGTGCAAAAAATAAGTCACTCTGCACCATTTGGTCTGTAGGTTAGGAAGCATTTCCTAAAATTACTACATTTAGCACTGGAAGTTTTTTAGCACTGAATTTTGATTTTGATGATATTCTGCTACTTGGTCTATTGTCTTCTTTGGCATGCTTTGGGATTGATGGATTAACATCTTGTACATAAAAAGCTAAAATGCATTAATTGTGTATTAGCAAAAACGAAGAAAACGTGCCAGCTCTTTATGTGTAACTATGTGACTGGTAAGTATGGACAATTATTATCTTAAGAGAGTTGGGAAGAAAATTACATTTTGAACCATATGCCAGGCATTTTTCCTGCAAGAAAAATGCAAGATATCCGAGGGAATGAAGTAGAATTACGCATATTAAAATGCTTTTATGTTTGTGTTCCTGAAGGTATGCAAATATTCCACTAAGGAGGATTTAATTGGAAATTTTACTTCCCTTTTGGTGGGAAATAGAAAGAGCTTCTTTGATTCATTTTAGCAAATTATTCCCTTATTTTACAGGGTATGTTTTATTGGCAGTAGAGGGTTCAGACACATATTGAAAGCTAACCGAGTGTTTAAGTGTTTAGATGAAACAAATGGAAGTTTTGTATGAGGGCCAGACTTTTTCTTATGAAAGTTAAAATGTTTTTCATGGTCAAAAACCCCACTCCTAACATTAAAAAAAAAAAAAAAGAAAAAGAAAAAGTACAAATAATAAAACATAGTGTTAACTTGTCTAAAAAGCTGGAATTTTCTCTGTCTGTATAGAGCTATCCCTGCAACCAAGGACAGAAAGCAATATATTAATTGAATGCCTTCCACGCATGTGGGCAGCAATGACAATTGCAAGGTTTCTCCTTGCAGCATGATACAGGAGTAGGATTTATGTCACCTAGCTTTAGATATCTATAATGTAGAAGTCTGAGCTATTACGCTAAGAACCCTTTATTAACAGTGGACAAAACAGACTATTGGAATGTAATTGAGGTTTCTAGGCATCTGACAACATGTGGACAACTTCTCCTGGTGTCACATGGTCATGCTTACCTAAAGTAAGCATCTGGTCCTGGTTAAACCACCCATGCATATCCATCTCCTGCTTTGTGAGGTATCCAGTGGCATCCCCCCTGGTCCGTAGCTGACACTTCAAAAGAGCTTGTGTGCTGCTGTCCTCCTGCGCCGACACTGCTGGTCTGAAAAGGATACCTCAGATTGTCCAGCGTATCTCAAATACCAATAGGTGTCTACGTAGTACAGGCAACTGAGTCAACATCAGCAAGAGATGAATCACAGTCTACAAGTACCTTCTTTCCTAAGCTAAAAAGTGTATTCAGAATCACCAGCATAGATTTAAAGAAAAGTTCTGATCCTCACCACTTCCTTGTTCTTTTAACTTCCCAGATGCTCTGACTTGCTACATCTTCCTGGTCTTTTACTAGCCTGTACCCTACCTCTTTCTCATCTGCTCAGGATGCCATCAAACCTCTCTGTTCTTCAGATCTTTCCGTCCTCACAACTAATCTTTTTTTCCACTACATTAATCTCAGTGCTGGGCTCTACAGTTACCTTCTCACCACTGGGAAGCCCTCACTCCTGCTCATTCCAAAGTGCCGTTACCAGTACCACTTTTTACTCTTTATCATTTTTTTTCGAATCAGTCCTCCAAAACTTTGCCATGCCTTCCTGATCTTCCAGTATATAAGATGGGTTTCTCTTCATTTGCAGAGTCCTAACCACCCCACTCCAGTTGTTCCTGTACCTCCCCCAGATACCTTATCTCTTCTTTTCTCATAAATGCTTACACCGTTCCCCTTTTCACTCATGTGCTGCTGTCTCCCTCTGTCCATTTGCGTTCTGTTCATATCTCAGTTCCTCTAAAGCAGCCTTTGAGAGTTTCATGCACACGGATCTGAAAAACTGTAAGGTGTAGCACAGGGCATTACTTCATTTGGTCTATTTAACAACATCTAATTGTAAAATATTTAATAACTTGATCTTGTTGACATACAGACTCTCAGTCAATAGTAGATGAGGGTATTTATTACTTAGCTGCAAAAGGAAGAATTTATAACCTCAGCACAACATCTAGGAAGAGTATATTTGTCTAAAATAGCCAATGCCCCACAAACTTGCTTTTATGGTAAGGACAAATTTAGTGTGCTTTATCTCTTCATTGGTGAATTGAAAGACAGATCAGTCAAAGCAATATGTACTATGCTTACAAAAAGGAAAAAAAAAAACCCAACTATTTAGTGCTTTTATTCAGCTTTTTAATGCACGGTGGAAAGCAGTGGTTAGAGTAGGTCATACATCAATTTATTAAAATGCTGTTTTTAAATCCTAGCAGCTGACTAAAATATTTCAGGTGTAATTCATCTGAAGCCAAGCCTTGCAGCCTGATGTATTAAGCTTTTGATATGAAATGTTTTCCATCTAATGGATCACAATGTATTTTTAAAACATGATGATTTAGCTCAGTAACTGAATGTGGATTAAATTTAAAGTTTCTTTAAGAAAAACAAGGCAGTTAATATTTTTGTAGTTTAGCTGTCATTTTTTATCATGTTTTATCCTCATTTTTCACTTAGAAGTGGCTGCTTTTACAAGAGATCTGAAACATATATTGCACACTCTTTCTAATACAGTCTATAACCATAGTTAGACTGCAGCTAGATCCTGTTGATACAAACCAAGAGTGGCTCCTAACAGTAAGGAATATTTCATTTATTTCAATTTCCAATGTACAGAAAGAGGCATCTGTATTATATATGGGATGTTTTTATCATGAATTAAAGAACAATTAATCAATTGACAAATCCAAGAGCTAACTTTGCTGCCTCCTCCAGGAGAACTCCCCTCCTCCAAAAAAATTAAAACAAATAAACAAACAAAATTCTCTATTTTCTCATCCAAAACTAACTGGAATTAATATTCTCTGCTGCATACTCTGAAATTAGCAGACTAGTCTCTATTTTTCTTTCCTTTTCTTTTCTTCCTAACTTACACATTCTTCTGTTGCTAGCCATCTAACTTGTAACAAGGGTTTATTCTCACAAATCCTTAACCACAGTAACAGGTTTAGGTAAGAAAAATTAAAAGAAGTATTTAAAGGAAAACTTGAAGTACATGTTCAAGGAACTGATATCCTTCCAGGAAACATCAGTGACTCGCACCTTTCAATCTCTTACCTTCTCTCCTATTCTGTCCCGTATTGATGAACTCTATTTGAGTTCTGAATTATCCTGCAATGTTAGTGCTTGCAGAATTATAATTTAAAGTTAAAAAGAATATGAGTCACAGTGAGAAATCTGCATCCAAAGGACATTTTGTCTAAGCAGACAAAGATGAAAACAAGGCTATAGAGTGACCTGGGAGCAACAATGGTGACAATACTAACTCTGCTTTGAGCTCATGTTTGCAACTGATGTTCAGGCAAGATGTTTTCAAAGACAGAACCATTTTTTTGTCTTTGGTTCCTATGTTCTCACTTTCACTAACTACCCAAAAAAAACCCCATCAAACTTCCCCCCTCCGCCCCCAGCCAAGCTTGGTTTTATCTGGATCTCTTTTTTAGATGGTTACTACTCATCCACAGAGTAATTTCATTACTGTGAAATATATTTTCAGCAATGTATCTATTTACCTACCACATGCATGCAGAAGATACAGCTATGTCCTGAAGGAATTGCACTATAAGAGGAATAATATGTTCATAGTCTGTAGACAGAACTATAATTTAAAATTTGCAAAGCCAGAGGATTCCCCCTTTAGTGAACACTTAATGATTTCTACAGATTGAAGTACCAAAGGGAGCTGACAGCACAGTTTGTGAGTTTACAAGACAATCAGGCAAGGACTTTCACACTGTCTTCCATGGATATGAAATTCCTATTATTAAGTGCATTTATATTTATTTTTGGATTAAGCAATAAATACTCTTGAACCCAATTTTATTTTGACAGAAAACTAAACCACTTCTGATATATAATACCAAATTTAGTAACAAAAATCAGTACCATATCATATGAACCAAGTTATGTCTTGTTATGGCAGATTTTTTTAATAGTTCTGTTGTCTGCTCACCTATGAAACAAACGGCCTAGGACTATATTGCAAGGAGGTCAGTGAATTATATCGGACAGAAATGGATGAATTTCCAAAAAGTAGCATACATATATTGGTAAAATTATAGCTGATCATGGTATTTTTCATTATCCTGTTGCTCTGAAAAGTTACTTCTTGATTATAGTTTATGGTAGTCTGAATAAAAGATCCAGTGAGCACCTTTTGGGGCAAGAAAAGTATCAATGAAGTACAGATAGAATAGAATTTTGCTTGCAGAAAGTGCTGAAAAGGAAAGCACAGGTCTGTCTCTTGGATGCAAATGTTAATAGTACAATAACAATAATGCATCAGTAGAGTACTGAAAGATGTGAATCAATATTACCACAAACACAGATTCATAAATTCTAAATGAGTAACACAAATTATCTTATCATACTTACTGCAGAAATGAATAATTAACATTTAGAGGTATGACTTATACAGTCCTTTTAAAGTACACCAGGCAGGTATGTCCTTCAATGTTTGCTTTTTTATACTTTTATCAAGTGTTTATTTCCACTGTTTCTGTACAATTTTTCTGCAACCTTTTCATTACAGTACTAAGTCGCTTGTTAGTTTGTTCAGTAATTCTACAGAGAACAAAGTTTTTTGCCAGGAGGATATGTGCAGTAATTAAATAATATTTTTTTAAGCCATTTTCTTTGTGCAAACATTATTTTTAGTTATGTCACTGGTTTTTAAAAGAGAGCAAAAGATTTAGACCCATTATATAAAATTAACCAGTCCAATTAATGTTACTCTTCTGAGCTGAAAGTTGTGGGAGGTCAAGCAGATAATATGTTCCAGTCAGCAGGTGTTCATGACTTTAAATATTTTAAATAAAAATAATGACAATTTCTAGAATGTGCCAGACAGATTATTTTGATCAGGTTATATATGTTGCAGTGCATATTATCTCCAGTTTCTAAAATGTCTCAGTGCAGTCCACATGGGATTTTTCTTACCCATGTTGTATTTAGCATCTTTTAGTGTCTTTGCATTTGCATTCTGCATAAAACTTTTTGACAAAGCAGAAGACCCACACCACTCTCAGTCCTACTTGACTATGCAGCTCTTCCATCTCCTCAGCATTATGATGCTCAGGCTCTTGCATACAGATCTTCCAATTTCCTGCTGCTCACATTTTAATAAGTATTAGGACTTGTTGTTGTGCTCTGTGTGGATTTGTTGGCCATTCCCCTGGTTACACTAAACATGAGATATGACTGAGACTTCAGCCTGCTTGCATCTAGAAGTGCTTGCTGGCACTGCACACAGTACAATTTTGATGTGATTCTCCATTATCACAGACTCAGAGAATTAAATTCTCTATATGACTCTGACTTCCTTGGTGATTCCCAAATTTAGCCAGGATATCCTGTACTTCTACTGATTTCTTATTATGATTGAAAGAAGGTATCTAGTCCTGTAATTAGAATATTCTCCTTTCTATTTCCTGTGTTGCACTGTGCCTTAAGCACCTTAAGCTTTGTAATACTAAGGGGCTCCACCTGGATACTTGGAGGTCCTCACTTTCAACCCTGCTATTTGTCTTTCACTTGCAACTGCATAACCTTTCAACTAAGTTGCTGTATCAGTATTTTTTTGCTATTAGTCTCTTGCAACTTCTCTTTTGCTGTTATTTTTATGGACTTACACTTGCAAAAGTTGGTATTGTTATTTTGGTGGGTTCTCATGGGAAGTGATTGTCACTGGGATGAGGATTCCTCTCCCTGCCCCTCACTTTTCTACTCCCTCTTTTTGTAGACTTGTGTTTGTATTAGAGGAAAATCAAGACTTAATGGATGACAAAGTAGATAATTGTCATCTAAATATGTGATAAGTGTATCAGTAATATATATGCACAGAGCTTAGCATCAAATCAGAGTCCAATTTCTGCACCTGATCAAAGCATCCTCCAGTCAGCACTAATAGCATCATAATGGGGAAAAAGCCACAGGGACTTTGAGCATGTTCCTGTAAAAACTACATAATTACCATCAGAAAAGTATTATGAGACAACCACCTGCTGCACTAGAGAGGACCTCCAGAGGACTACACTCATATGGGAGACCCTTGCCACTTCAATTCCTTGGCTACTGGGGAGAGCTTTCCCTTTCCCTTTCCCTTTCCCTTTCCCTTTCCCTTTCCCTTTCCCTTTCCCTTTCCCTTTCCCTTTCCCTTTCCCCTTCCCCTTCCTTTTCCCCTTCCCCTTGCCCTTCCCCTTTCCCCTTCCTCTTCCCCTTCCCCTTCTCCTTCCCCTTCCCCTTCCCCTTTTCCTTCCCCTTTCCCTTTCCCTTTCCTTCTCTCTCCTGTTTTGTTTTGTTTTTCCCCCAAAGTATCTTTTGCCATTAAGAGTCAATGTATGACACCAGCTATACACCCTGCAAATATTTTTTTGTGTGTGTGTATGTAAGCCTGTCTTAACATGTTCTCTGCAGTGCAAAGCATTGGGGTGAAGGAGGTATAAAGGTGAGAAGAATAAGAGAGGATGCATCCACAAATCCCAGCCAGAGGCAGAGTATAAAGATCCAAGAAAGAAACTACAATAGCTCTATACTGTTAGAGGCCATCCTAAAAGAGAAGAGGAAGGACCTTGGAGCCCCATGAACATAGCCTGGGCGGTATTCAGGTCCCTGGACACAGGTGTCTAGAGCTATATGAGATGCAAGCATCCTGACTGACTGCCAGAAAGGGAAGGAAGCTGTTGTAAACTTTGCCAAACCAGTTCACCCTGTGTGATGTCTTAGATAACTAATGACCTCCAGAATTACATTAGATGTATATATTTAATTATGTGAAGTTCTCATGTGACACAGGCACATGACCCATACCAGCCAGGGGTACTGGGAGGCAGTAAAATCCCACAAGTTGCTTAACAATGTATCTCCGTCTCAGTTTCGAACTGATCTCACAGATGAGAGAACAGAACATGAATTTCCCTGTCATCATCAAGCCTTGCAACACCTGCAAAAAATATTAGGAGGAAACTTTTTCCAGAATATTAGAACTACAGTATGCAGCAAGTTATGAGTCTTTATAGCTTCTTAATGAAGCCCTTAATAAAGCTCAAGGTAATTTCCCTGTATGGGCCTTCCAAGATCAAGTCAAAACATGGTTTACTTTCAAGACAAAGCTGATGTCAGGAAAAGATTTAACAAATAAGTTACAAGTGGAAGAGTTTTCAGGATATATTATCGCTGTTCACTGAATAATGGTGATTATAAATATAATCAAGGCAGGTGGGTTCCCACTTCTCTCCTGCACTTTCATCTTTCATTTTAAATGACATTTATGTGTAATTAATAATGTAAGTACAGGAAACTTCAAATTCAGATAGTCAAATCTGTTAATTAATTTCGTAATGATTAGAACTATATTATCCTTCTGAAATCTAGAAGTTAAGTTTGACAATGAAAATGTAGGCAATTGATTAGGGAAGAAAATTGTGTTATTAAAAAACAGGGAGCAATGTCAGCAGGGACTACTGTCTGTTGGGAGCAGCAGCATCAGTTTGCACAGCAGTTCATGCACAAGGGCGCACGGGAAGGGCAGCCCACCCTGCCAAGCTGCTGCCTGCTCTGCTCCCCCATGGGCTTAGGCTGCAGCCCCAATGGTCACCCCAGCTAGCTGGTGACCTAGCTAGCTGGTGCAAGCCTACGCAGCAACTTGAGGTCTCCAGGGAGTTAGAAGGGCTTATCAGGTAGTGCTTTGAGGTTGTCAGAAGCATGGTAGTAGAGACCAGGCAAGGGCTGCACTCTGCAGCAGCCAGGAATCAGCCATCTAGCCAGGATAGACTGGAACAAGAGTGCACACCCCCATCCTGAGCGGAGGAGAGTGGAAGCTCCAGCTCCACTTGCACAAGGATGCATGTGACTCCACTTTGGTGGAGTCACTCAGGCAGCAGGTGGAGGACCTGCAGGAGCAAGTTAGACGGCTATTCTGTATTAGAGGTGTGAACAAGAAATAGGGCATTATTGGAGACTTTTCAAGAAGAAATATTAGGGCCTTGTGGCATTGACCTCCAAGGACTACCAAAGAGCTTCAACAGTGAACAGCTTGGAGAATGAGGGGTCCTGGTAGATGACAAGCTGAACATGAGTCAGCAGTGTGCATCTGCAGCAGCAAAGGCAAACTGGATCCAGGGCTGCATCCACAGGACCATTACTGGCAGAGATAGAGACATGATCATCCCACTCTACTCAGCATTTGTCAGGCTGCACCTGGAGCACTGTGTCCTCTTCTGGTCCCCACAATTCAAGAAGGATGGAAACAGGCTGGAGAGGGTCCAAAGGAGGACCATAAAGATTATCAAAGGGCTGGAGAACCTGTCCTGTGAGGAAAGATCAAAGAAGTTAGGTCTTTTCTCCCTGGAGAAGAGAAGGCTCAGAGGGCACCTCATCAGTATTCTAGTACTCAAAGGGTGGTTATAAAGAGGATGGAGGCTCTCTCTTCACAAAGAGCCACATGGAGAGGACAAGGGGCAGTGGGTACAAGTTGCACTTGGAGAGGTTTCATCTTGATATAATATGGAAATTTTTTACAGTGAGAATGATCAATCACTGGTTGAACAACCTTCCCTGGGACAGGGTAGATTCCCCAACCCTGGAGGTTTTTAGGATACTACTGGATAGCATGCTAGATAATCTCATCTAGGCTCCCTTTCCCATGAAAGTATGGACCAGATGATTTTTTGAGGTCCATTCCCACCTGGACTGTTCTATGATTCTAAAAAAGTCTTGCAGTCAATAGTGCAGGGACAATATACTTAAAATACACAACACACACAAAAAATTTACACTCACTGGAATAAGACTAATAATGATGATTATAGTCATGAAGTAGAAAGTGAAAAATGCTTCTTACCTATATTTCAGAAGAAATAATATAATATATACTTTAACACCCAAGAATACAGAGTACCTTTTATTCTGTCTGCAATTAGGAAGGATGGTCAAATATTTTAAGTTGAAAATATTTTTTTAAATTGTCTGAAATTTGTAACTTGCAAGACTTATTAGAATGTATAAATAAATGATTCAAGAAGCTAGATACAAGTTTTTAAATGTTGGATAACTTAATGAGTTAATGAGGCAGAGGCCCATTTTGTAAATTATTCTAAAAAGGATGATCAGGAATACTAAAGCAACTTCTGGCACTGCATATTGACATCCAGAGCAAAATTATGGAAAAGTGCATGTGGAATGAAGCAGTAAAAATCTACAGAAGTTTAGAAATAGTATTGTTAAAAAATGTGGCTTTATGGAAATGGAGTCTTGTCAAACAAACTTGATGTAGTATCTCAGATGCAGTTAGGTCTCTGTGGGAAATAAGCCAGTATGTCTTAACTTGAACAGCTCCAGCACCCTGGAGAATGTACTAGGGCTCTAGACCTCTGACTGAGATGTAAAACGGTATGTGCAGGCTGGCCTACAGAGACTGTTGGTGAAATTTGTCTTTGTTCACTGTTATATCTCAAAATGTTTTCACTGCTTGAAGTTGACAAGCATGTAAGGTCGGTGACAACATAAAAAACATATGTGTTTGTTGTTGTTTAACCCCAGTGGGCAGCTCAGCCCCACACAGCCTCTTGCTTGTTCTCCAGCAGCAGGATGGGGAAGACAATCAGAAGGGTAAAAGTAAGAAAATTTGTGGATTGATATAAAGACAGTTTAAGAGGGAAAGCAAAAGGTGTACATGCAAGCAAAGCAAAATAAGGAATTAATTCACTACTTCCCATTGGCAGCCAGGTGTTCAGCCATCTCCAGGAAAGCAGGGCTTCATCAGGCGTAACGGTTACTTGGGAAGACAAACGCCATCGCTCCTAATGGTCCCCACCTCCCTCCTTCTTCCCCCAGCTTTTAGTGCTGAGCACAACATCATATGATATGGGATAACCCTTTGGTCAGTTGGGGTCAGCTGTCCCAGCTGTGTCCCCTCCCAACTTCTTGTGCACCCCCAGCCTACTCGCTGGTGGGGTGGGGTGAGAAGCAGAAAAGGCCTTGACTCTGTGTAAGCACTGCTCAGCAATAACTAAAACATCCCGGTGTTATCAACACTGTTTTCATCACAAATCCAAATCATAACACCATACAAGCCAATATGAAAAAAATTAACTCTATCCCAGCCAAAACCAGCATAGTGTTCTTTCCTAGTTTCTAAGTGTCCTACATCATATCATTTTTTAATATAGAGAATAATTATTTTGCATGATAATTTAGTTAACAGCAACATATTACTACAATGGTAGAGAAATCAAAACATCTGTGACAGCAATATAGTTATAAAGGAAGTAACTTAGCAGCAGCTCTGTCCCATCTTCACTGTGGATCTATTCTGAGAAGGGAAATCTTTATCTCATAAGATTTTTTTTGTTTCTTTGTTTTCTGCTACTGACTTCCAGGTATAAGAATAACATCTTCTAAAAGTTGAAACTTCTGCTAACATAGAACTAATGAAAACAGAAATGAGACACTAAAATATTCAGCAGAACTGACTAGTTCATAAAAAGAAATAGATTTTTACTAGGTAAGGTAAACTAAATGTTCTAATTTATTCCCTGCCATGTTCTTTACAAGCCACATGACACTTATAATACCAAGATAAAAGAGATTGCCCTAACATCATTTGTAGAGGATATCATCCACTGAATTTCATTCCTAAAATGAGATCGAACAGTGGTTATACCATATGTTGTCATGGTATTGAGCTATTATTATTCTGCTGGAAATTAAGGAAATCCATCTGATATCTTATAAGGGAAATTAAATCAATCTATGTAAAGAATGCATTCTGCCTATGTGTAATAAAAGAAGTTTTGTTTTAACATCTCTTATACTAAAGAACAACACTAAAAACTTGCTCTCTCCTCTAACAGAAGTCCTCAGAAGATGTTTATTCAGTTCTGCAAAGCTTTTTCCTTATGGGTATGATCTTTTTTCTTCTATTCTCTTGAATACAGTACGATATTGAGAAATAATGAGTTTCAGTTGTTATAATGTTTTTCTTTGCCATCTAGGTGGTCCTTCTGATATTGCTTATTGGGGTATAAATTTATGCTAAATAAAATAACGTGACTGATATGTGATTTTTTTGTCCCCAAATGTAGGTCAAAACTTCATCCAGAGTAGATTTTCTATATTATTTTACCCTTTCATTTGTAATTGAGCTTTTGTTCTAGACCTTTTTTTAACAAACATACAATTTATTTGGACTATTGTTTCATATATGATTAGTATCCAAACTGCTTCCTTGGAGTCAAAATGTATCTTCTGATAAACATTGATGTAACTATTTACAGTAAGGTAGCCATGAAAACCAATGCTACTAACACAGCCTCTGTGTCACCATGGGTTCCATGGTTCCAGGTCATGGAATCACAACCCCACTTTCCTACAATGTAAAAATAATCTCAACCTACTACTTGCTAAGCTTGGTTCGTACTGGACTAGACGCTTCAGTTCATTGTTTTCCTTAGCTGCACATACTAATTAATCTCTTCTCACAGGAAGGGAGCAATTTGCCTTCTGAAGTTTCTACTGGGCAGGTAGAACACAGCTTTACTCACTGTTATCCAGGCACTCCCTGTTAAAGCAAAGTAATACATATTGTGTTACCAAAGACAGACAAAAAAATCCCCAAAACCCAATAACTGTGCCCTGCCCTGGATTTCAGAGATTCCTAAATATTTTGTTCAATGCCTGTCATAGGTTTAAGAATGAAATTATTAAAATCTCTTCTTAATCTGAAACCTAGTGGAAGGCATTGGAATCTAGGTTTCCTGTTTCTTGGTTTGTGCTCCTATCTCTTAAAATACTGACAAAGATGTAAAAAACATCACTAGTACCACCATATATGCCTTTAAGCAGGGGAGATCTAAAAGAGGTAGTGAAAAGTCTGTAATGAAAGTACAGTTTAGCTTCTCAGGATCAAAAGACATATCTCACTCAGAGGCTGAGGAAAATATTTTCAGCTTCCCATAGAAATAAATCAAAAGTGAGCACTTAAACAGTTAGGGGTATAAAACCTTTGTTAAATTTGGACCTGAAAATATACATCCCAACAGGTAACTGGAAGCTAGGAGCTTTAGGATCTGTTTCCCAAAGCTAATGTCCTTTACTGAATCTAGTAAAGGGGAAACCAATCTTGTAAATCTTGTTTTCCAACACACACATAAAATCAATTCTGCAGATTCTTTTTCATGATGAATACACTAGAAGAGAACACAGTCAATAGCTGAAACACTGACCCTTCGATGGTTGTCTCATAGTTATAAGTGAAAGTCTAATGAGCAAATATGTCACGTTTTACTAATGTTTAACTAGTAAATGCACATAAAAGTCAGTGGCTAATTTTCACATCATAGATACCAAAGGAAAACTTTGTGAAAAATGTGTTTGAGAGTTTTAAGAATATGGTATTAGCTTAAATCTGTGTTTGATTTACTGAGGAACTTTTTATCAATATAAACAGTAATTTATTCTTTTGACAAAGTATGTAGAATATTATTAAAATGTTTCATATTTCCCCCTGTGCATTTCCTCCATATTTGTAAAATTCAGAGTATGGGGAGAAAAAAATTGAACATTAAATCACTAGTGAGTTCACAGAACAATTGCTACCTTGCAGTACTTCAGACAGGCAGATGAATGAAAATGTTGTATAGGTTTGACAATGAAGTATACCTTCCACTCAAGCTGAAAATCATTAAGACCCATACAATATTTCCTTTTGTGCTTATTACAGTTATGAGTTTTTCACTCTTTCATTCCAGTTCAAATTCCTAGAGTTTTGTGCCATGGCGTAAATAATCCTTATCATTATGGAATACAGAAAATAAATGCATAATAAATTCATAATATAAAATAACTATTTTAAAATTATCAGCATATTTGTAATTAATGTTTGCATTCAGCTTTCTTAAAAATTCCAGAGTAAGTCCCAAATCGAAGATCTGTATGCATATAGCGGTTTGTAGACATATATGCAGGTAATACAGACACTGAGTAAGTGTTAAGGTAGCTAGCTAGGGTAAAGATCTTTGACAGATAGCAGAGTAGAGTAATTTTGCATCATGAACCATTTTTTAATGAATACTCAATACTAAGTACCAGTTTATTCAGTGTTTAAATCAGTGTGATTAATTACTTAACCAGTGTTTCAGTTAAATTAGTTCATTAGGAACAATTAGTCTAATGCACTCTTCTTTTTCTTTTTTCTTTTTTTTTTCCTCGGAAAGCAATACACTGTAATATAAGGGTTACTGTATCATTACAATGCATAATAAAAGTATATCTTCTTAAAGGTTTGAAATATATGTTCCCTCATTTTCCTTTTGCTCCTGAATATTCATAACAAAAATTAGTTTGCATGCTACCTAACTTTATACGTTTAAAAAAACTTGGATTCAGCTTAGTTGCTTAACAGTAGGTGTTTAGTGCAATTTAAGATGCTTGGGATGTTTGAGACCTCTATGTAAGGCTGGAAGATACAACACAGGACCCGCAACTACACAGGATCAGCTCCCATTTCAGCCAGCAGCTGAATGCCAGATAAGATTCCTCTAAAAACCTCAACTGGCACAGAAGGTACGGTTATGCAATTGATATGAACCCTCGGACTCACACACCTCACTTCCAAACTGCAAATAACTTCAGGTATCTAAGTAAACATATCTGCTTAGTAACTAGCCATTTAATCTCCCCTTACTGTCAATGGAGTTAATAATTCCCATAATACGCAGGAGCAACGATTGTCCTTCTTAAATATTCAGGTGGTATCAATAGCTTCCTCAAGGCAAGCCAGTTCATGGGAAAGAGACATTAAGTTGCAAGCTGGGCAATTGTTCCACTGAGACCCTGGAACAACTGTAGAGACAAGTTACTGTTAACTATAGTCTATTGCTTTGATTTTCCCTCTTTTAAACTGTTTTCAGTTCCCATTAACAGGAAATTAAATGTTTTCTTTCCAGAATAAATATTGTTTTCACTTTGATATTCTCCAGTATTTAAAGTAAGCACAGTTTATCTGGTAACTCGGTCATGTTCTTACTTCTCTGCACAAATTGCAAGGATTTTCTGGATGAAGTTTGAGAATTTGAATAATTTGCTACTAAACTACAGGTCAGAATGGTGGTTACCATAATCAAGTGTCAGGACTGAAATGAGTCCTTCGTTTCTCTATTCCCATGTCCAGCTATTGAGTAGAGTTTTGCATTCCTGTTTGTTCTGTGGAAGATGGCTGATGGACAGCCCACAGCTTTGTACTTTATGTAGTACTTTGTACTAAGTTTTTTTTTATATTCTAAACTGAAACTAATCATTATACCAAGTTAATTTTGGTACAGAACATGGAACAAGTGTAGATTTTAATTTCTTGGTTATAAAATGATACCCTAGCAACCAACCTGGTTAATTGTCTCTTATATAATAATTATAGTTCCATAAACTTGAACTCACTTTCCTAACTTCCAGTTGACCAAATATTTTTATTTAAAGTTTCATGCATCCTTAGCTAGCAACCCTATTTTACTTTAAGAAGTAAGATTTAAACAGCTTAAGTTATTTGGCTAGGTTATATAGAAAGCCTAGGACAGAACAGGAAGAGATACCCATACCATGATGATCAGTCATATCTGTAAAACCATTTTTTATGGATGATACATGGCAGTTTAGCAGATAAAATCAGAGACTGTCTTCTCCAACTGTACATTTTCTACATTAAAAAAAAAGAGCAAGCTGCAGAAACATTAATCATGCACTGTCTTTTTCATATTCCCATCACTTTCACATAAGATGAATGTGATGCTTCCACTGTATGAATCTGTAATCTCTGCTTTTCTGCTGATTTCAGCTTGTCAAATAAATGCTTGCTTTCATAGTAACTTTGAGAGCAGAGAGAGCAAGGAAGTTTTAAAAGCATTTCACATGTCTGTAGATGATATTGTTTTCATGTAGAACATAGAAAGCACATGTGGATCTACCTGATTTTTGTTTATCTTCGCTAGAATTTTAGCTAGAAGGAAAAATCTTGAAATGCGATTCCTGTGACCATGTTTATAGGAATCACCCTCCTCGTAAGTAGGTTGACATGAGATTACAGTCAAGGCTGTTCTTCCTATGATCCATCTGTTTTTCTCTCCGATCATCATTGCTCTCAGCATGTACAGGACCACTTCTGTCATGTTCTCTTCTCCCACCCCTTTCCATATGACACAAATCAAAAAGAAGAAAGGCACTTCACCTAGGCAGTGCTAATGTTCTTGCCATCTTTCCTAGTATCTTCAATCCAATGATTAGTCCAGAGCTGTGCTGATACTGGACTTTTCCATGCATTACACTGTTTCCATGTGAGTGCTACCATATAGAATAATATAGAGGAATATATAGAGAGGGGATATATATATTTGGCTGTGAGTTTGATCACGTATCAGTTACAAAACAACAGCAAAAATAGACGTTTAGCTTTACGTCTTTTATCATGCTTGATTGATGTATCTCCGTACCGTCTATAGCACAATAGAAAGTTAATGTGTCATTTACCTCACAGCACTGAATCTTTGCTAGGCCAACACATCACAGCACTGCCGCACAGCTGCCATTCTTGACATACTGATGATGTATGTGCTCAAAGGTATGAAATTCTTGAGTTGCTACAAGCTATTAATGAACCAGTGCTGCTTCAAGTTGATGTCTGATTGCTAACATGCCAAGCAATTCCATAGTATTCAACAAAAACATTTTCTTTTTAAGGCAAACAAATCGTATAATATTATTGAACAAATCTTTCCACAATGTAGTGTGCTATTGGCTTAAATATTTAAGATAATGTTTCACTGAAAGGAAATGTTAATGAAATAAGAATGTGACAGTGCCACTTGCTTACTATTTCTCTGAAGATATGAAAGAGATGTGTCTCATGTCATACCATACTGGATGACAGTAATAATAATAACAGCAACAACAATAACAATGACAACAATAATAATATCACTCCAAATACCTAAAATGTTACTTATATGTAAAATATAGAAAAGATGAAAATAAAAGATATCCACAGATGATAGGTACTCTTTTAACAATGCAACTAATGAAAAATGGGATGTGTCCTGGTGTAAAAACATTCCTTTATCCTCATCTCCCATCCCCTTCCCTGCCTTTCTCATTTCTCAGTTCTAGTTCTTAAATGATAAGACCATACATCAACTTCATGGTCCTTCAAAGTAGTTTCTGTTTCATTTGTTTTTTTGTGGTCAAAAAACCCATGCAAATTGTCATTTAGGCTCAGTTAAGTCCACCACACTAGGGTGTCTAGTGCCATTTGAGATGCTGTTAAAATGTATAATACATGCATGGGTCCATCAATTATATAAAACTGGAGGGGGACTGGAGCGATGATATTCTGTGTAGTATCTGTCAATTGTATGTGAATATATCATATACTCTTGATCATCACAAGAGATGCCTATGTCTAGGCAACTGACACCTACCACATCCTGCAAAATCAGGAACTGAATCTCATTCTTGAAGTCAGGACAAGATGACATCTGGTAACTTCGTATGTCATAGTACTCCAAACATCTCAAACATTAGGGGGCACAGGGAGTATGAGTACAGAAAGGTCAGTTAGTTACCATTCATGAGAGGAATGGAGCAGAAAGTACTGGATATAAGCCATTTAGGACACTAGCATAACAAACACAAAAAAGAACATATACATAATACACGTCCTCAGGCCTGTCAAAAGCATGAACTGATGTGTACTGTTCCTGTAATCTGTTTCATATATGGTGAAAACCGATTGGGTAACAAGAAGGTATAACAGTCACAGCCAGTCCAGGAATGGAAACAAAAGAGCAGAGAGAGACTTGTTTCAGTCTGCCCTGGCTAACAACACCTCAGGTGATTGATGCTATTACTTAAATGCCAGCACGTACCCCTCCCCTTCAGTAGAGGAGGAAGCCTACTTTTTATTCACTACTCACTACATTTCCCTGCTGCAGAAACAGCAGTCATACATAAAACATTATGAATGACAACATAATTAGGTTAAGTAAATTAGAATTCTAAAACTCAGTGTATGTTGTGTTTCTGCTTCAGCCTTCCCATATGACAAGATAATTGATACCACGACACAGAGTCAGAGTAAACGTGGCTGAAAAACTAGCAGCGGTGTGGCAAGCATTAAGTTTCTCAGTGTAAAGCATCTGCACATTATCCTTTGTTCTTTTACCTCTTCCAGTTGTTCAGGTTTCATTTTAAGAGCCTAGATATCTGCATTCAGAAGTCCAGCGGTTCCCTTGCCAATGCTGTACACAGCAGTGACATCCCTTTCCTGCTCGCTCTGCCTCTATATACATGTGCAGGGGTTACAATAGGCTTTCTGACTAGAACACTGCACTTGGCAGCACTGCTTCACTGTGCTCCTTAAAAATCTTCGATAAAGTCAATATGGCCTGTGTCCTCAAATGGAAATGTATTAACTTGCATATGACATTAATATATGTTTTGCTTAAATAAGCTAAGAATATCAGGCTGTCCTGTGGAGTCCTTCTCTTTCAATAGTATTTGCTCTCACTCATTTTTTCTCGTCATCCATATTTTTTCAGCAGAAACTTCGTGTTTATTTGCAGATTATTAAAAAAAGCCAAACCCATGGAACTTTGTGCCAACCTCTGTGATACCCCACTGGAAACTCATGTGTGATGAAAAATCCTTGGTAACAATTTAACTTTTCTAAATTTTCTGTTCTCTCATTAAGAAAAGGGTCAAATTATTTCATCTGTCTTTGCCTTTTTTTCTTTCCCACATTTGTCTTGTCTATATAGACTACATCACAAAATATTGCTCAGTAGTATTTGTCCCAAAATCAGAACAGTCTGTGGTCAAAGGTACTTATATTAGTCACAGTCTAGCAGCAGTACTGAAACACTCTGAAGAATCCTTCTCAGAATAAGTGTAAAAAACATGGTACTTAAAGACAATCAACTTAAACTTTTACCCAGTGGCAAAAATGCAGTGCTGACAAGAGTCTTGCATTTCTAGAGCTTCATTGACTGTTGACAGTGGAGTTGCATCATTGGTAAGGAAATGATGACACATCAAGAGAGTAATGCTTGTAAATAGGCCCTATCAGGGAAAAAGCAATGCAGATGGATTTGGGCCCCCTTGTTTTCCACTTTTGGCAAAAGAATGTGTTTGTATTCCTCAGAAGTAGTGTCTAACTCATATATGTAGCAATAAAAATGCAATATAAAAATGAATATTGTACAGTAATATTTTGTGTAAATTGTTCCTTATTATTATCTTTCCGTGTATTTCACACCATTTTAGTCTTTCTTGAAGTGACTTACCTTTCACTAGAGAGAACATCTTAAATGTATTTGATTTTGTATATTCTGGATCAAATAATGCACTGGCATAATGCAAAGAATTAAATTAATTTGCCCCTACATATATAACTATGCTACAATTTAAGGTTATATTAGTTTATTATTAAATGGATAATTACCATTGACAAACATACTTTGGGAATTGTGTTAATCACAGTTAAATATGATAAAATATAAAAATTATTTTCTTTCTACTGTTCTGACAATTTTAGAAATTTAGGTTATTAGAATTAATTCAGATTCTTTCCTTATATTGTGGCTTAACTAAAAGGCATTTATTCTTTAAAAGTTTCAGTCAAAATGTTTCAGAAATCAAGACATAAAGGACCACTGGTTAAAAAAAAAAAAAAAAGAATGTAAAAGGAATCATACAGAAGTTATTGTCATTAACATTACAAACTAATGAAGTTTTAAAGTTAGATTAGAATGTTAAAATCCATAGTGTTTATCAAATAGCTGGTGTTATCCTGAATAATCTGTCTTGGTTTTTTTCTTCTTCTCTTTCATTCTGAAACACTTTTAAACAAACAAATATTACACACATACTTATTTTGCCTATGGCACTACTGAGGTCTGTTTCTTTCAATACAGTAGCAGACAAAAAAGGTATCTTGACAAACTGCAAAGGCTAGCATATGGTTGATATGTACAGTAGAGTCCAGTTGACATGTTCATTATTTAAAAGTTCAGAAATGATTATGCAAACATCCCACCTACTACCACTGCACACTATGTTATTAATTCCAGTAAGACAGAAAAATAAAACTGCTGAGATTTCTAGAACAGACAACTGACTTGGTGCCATGTCAGCAGCACACTGCATAGAAATGCTGGAGAAAATATCTGAAAGTACTCTGTGACCTACAAAGAGCTGCTGAAAGTGTTTTTGTTAGAGTAGTTTGAACTTAGTGCAGCTTTGCCTATAGAAGTGTACAGTTTAAAATTATGTTGATTTCTTTTTCAAATATAGACTTTCACCTTATGAAATACTTTTTCCCCTCAAATTTATTTTTTTCTCCTTAATTGTTCTTTAGTTACTTGATGAGGTAAAAATTGAATAGTTTTGAGTATCTACAAGGAAAAAAATAGTCTGAAGGGTAATTAATCAGAAAATTATGCCAGTGTATTTTTAAAGTATTCTTAAATAAGTAATTCTTTTCTTTAAACTTCTTTTGATAAAAAAGAAGAAAAAAACCAACAATTTCTTCATCACATGGCTTTTGTCAGAGAATGCTGATAAAGATCTCCAGGGAAATGATGAATCTCTCCAATCAGAAATGGGATTAAAGCATAATAAGATTTTTAAGGATTTAAAATTTTAGCCAAAGACCACTGATTTATACAATTTTGTATCAATCAGAGTATCATAGAGAAGAAATGAATTGATTGAGAACACAAATGAGAGAATAAATTTAATAGTAGTCTGTGCATGCAAATGTCACTGAACAACAGGCTAGAAAAAAATTGCATATGAACAGAAGCATTGCTATGTAGAACAAGAAAAGTAAAAAGACAGAAGAGACAGCAGAATGACTGTAAACCACCTAAATCTCTACCTGGAAAAAGAGAAAATTACATTCTCATATGTATCAAAAGAGATTTATTAGTTGAATTAGGATTATTTCAGTCACAGTATAAAAGACACCAAGAAGAAATCATATGGAACATAATTTATAATTTTGTACATTTTTGTGGTCAAGAAACATGAATTCAGAGTGAAACAAGTACAGAGAAGAATCAGTAGAGTGATGAGAGGAATGGAGAGCCCTTTTTTACAACAGGAGACTACAGGAGCTTTTCTGTATGGAGCTTATCTGAATGGAAAACAAAATCTGAATGGAATATGACAGCTTTCTATACATATCTCAGGGACACAAATGTCAGGAAAGGTAAAGAGATGTGTAAAATAAAGAAAATGTTAGCATGATAAAGAGCAGATACAAACTGGTCCTGAATAAATTTAGAAAAAAAAAATATTTTTGAGAAGGAAACACAATCCATCTGATGGTAGGGGATTGGGCTCCATAACTGCAGATTTTCCTAGTGATAAAACAAAGACCTCACACAGTAGTGAATTCAAAAATATGAAGACTGGAGAGGATTTAAGAAGTTAAGATCCATAGAGCAATACAGAAACAAATCATCTGCAATCTAACTTGCTAGGGAAATAAGTCATAAAAGCCATAGCTTTTGGACAAATTTCTTTGCATTGCCAAATCACTCCCTGTCCACCCAATACATTAGAACCAGCATTTCAGCTAAGCAGGCTTCAAGGCAGCTTCAGCTTGTCCAAGGCAATTTGAAAATAAAAAACTTGTGGCTAAGAACTTTGTGTGGTCTTTGTTAGTTATATTCAAAAAACAGAGTAAAACTGCTGTGTTCAGTAGAGTGGGCAGGCAGTGACTGTCAGAGCGTATGTCTAGGAAGCTGGATACCTGCATTCAAGGCTTTCTGCAGTTGTTTAAATTCATATTTCTCACATGCCAGAAGAAGTATCCTATCTGCTGTAGGGCACGCTGTAGAAGAACACTTTTTATCTTTCCTGAAGCCAGGCCATGAAACAAGAGCTCTGAATCTGAAAAGAGCAAGAAAAAAGTAACAATCCTTGTGCTTGTGCTTGGAAAAGTCAGAAGGGAAGGGGAGTACTGAGGTTTAAATACTCTGTTTATGTTAGTTCTGTTCTGTATCTAACGGCTCCGTAATGTAAAATACATGAACAGCAGTCACTGGCTGACAAATGGCTGCAACTTGTAAATCAGTATACATATAATAGCCTTGAGACCTTTAGTTATCTTTTCATCCTTAATAATTTTTTTTCAAGTGCAATTCAGAGCAATCTGAAAACCTGAGATTGCATCTCTCTTTAGAATTTTGTAAGATGGCGGCCAAAAATGAAGAGGGTATAATATTTTGAAATATTCTTTAGCTTCTTTAGAGAAGCTTTTATTTCTTTGCACATCACTAAATCGCTAGCAGTTCAATTTTTCGTTGACTTAATATAAACTCTAGTAAGAAAATACGCATATCAAGTTCTCAGATAAAAAAAAAATCTGTACTTTTTTGTTGCCATCAAGTCTATATCACCTGTGTCTTCCTATTTAAAAAAGTAACAAATTATCTTGTTGTCTATGTCAGAATTATTCCCTGAGGACCCTCTGTGTTGCCTGCATTTGTAAACCAGTATTAAAGGTTTTCATTAGTGACACATCTGTTTAAGACTGTTTAGCTGGTTTATTTTCCATAAAAATGTCAAGTAGCGCTTGTTGTTTGGCATCTTCTCCTCATGTTCAATTTTGCTTTGTCCACTGAATTCTGTTTAACCTGGCAGAGCTTGCCATCCTTTGTCTCTTACAAGATATTTGTTCTATTAGTTCTGCTACATCTAAAAGCTTAAATACAGTCTTAATTACATTGTTTACAGTAAGAAAAAAGTTTAATATGTCATTTTGAATGAAAGAACAAACTTTTTATTTTGATTCCAGAAGCTTGATGGCATGCTTCTGCTGCCAAGTCCTACTCAGGACCAAAACTTACAAAAAAATAAAGACAATATTTTCATTTTTATATTATAACTAGAGGGAGAAAAGAAGAACAGAGGAGTACCTCTGACTGAGTGGTTTTGTTATTTTTTGTGTGTGTCTGAGAAACTAAACAGTTTGCCATTGATTTCCATCATATTCTTCCCATAGCATAACTATTTGAGTTAAATATTTTGTGGCTTAGCTGTGAGGTTATTTTTTACGAATTTGGTTAAGTAAACAGCCATATACTTTAAAAACTCCCTTTTTTGTTCTATGCTTGATGAGAAAACAGTCACAACTTTTTTTTATTCCACTTTTGATGTACTACATAATTTAGTCTATTATTTAAGAGCCTTTTTCATTAATAATTAGACTGCTGTTGCTTAGAAAGTTGTCATTGGCTTTAAACACCACAAGAGAAACAAAGTATTCATCTATTCTCAGAATGTATTTTTGTTTAAAAAAGGGACATCGGGAAAATATCTCATATTTGATCAGCTAGGAGGAGAGCCTCGCTAAGAAATCAAGAAAACAAAGCTACACTAAAAGGGAAATCTTGCTGAATGGAAGTAAATTGAGTGATAAACCAAGGAAAGATAAAAACAAACACATACAGTGAAATGGAAACATCACAGTACTTTTTTAATTGCATTCGATGAGAAATGAGCAACTGATCTTAGAAGTTCTAATAAATCACCTCCTTACATTAATTGCTTCTAGTAGGAAAATACAAACTTCTCAAAATTTAACATAGTCGCTTGTGGCTGAAAGTTATGAGAATTCCTTACTGTTTTGACCTGATTTGTGTACTCACTGCCTGAATACATGTAATTTGTCCTCACTGTCTGAATAAATGTAATCGCTGCATGTCAGCAGGTTAACAGTAATAGGCTTTCAGTTAGAGACAGGTGAACCTCAGAGCCCTAAGGCTAATCATTATGGCAAAATCTTAAAGTTAAACTTTTTTTGTCATCATATGGAAACCCATAGTCCTGAGAAGAGAATATTCATTAAAGAGAAACAAGACATATTCAGATCCTGCGTGGAAAAGAGACAAGATAAAACATAAATGTGGGAGAGGACCAGCCAAGTCTCAGTTTTTAAATCCCAACATTTCTAAATTGCAGTCTGTCTGCAGTTTCTACAGGACAGTGAAATGTTCCTTACATTTCACTTCACCGAAAATGAAATCCCATAACTGACTGATCACAGGGAAATTAGCTCCCCAGGAAGGGGAACTCACAGATGGGAGATTAACCACCAACAACTGCACACCGAGATCTACACAAGTTCTTACATTTCTCTCCAACTCCTTTAAAGTACAGAAAGGTACCACCCTGGACATAAGAAATTCAATGATTCACTTAACGATATCACAGAGTCTCAACATCTTGCAACTTCTTTGGTATAAGTAAGTATGAGAGAAAAAATTATACCACTAAACGATGTGATTACAAAACACATTATGCTGGGAGGCCCAGTTTTGCTTTCAGCTACATTAGCAGAGGTCAGTAGTAATTCTTTTGGCTTAATAAGCCTACAGACGTGACAGATAAAAGGTGATATAATTGGGAACACAATGTATTCAGCACATTTATAGCTTTATCTTATTTGAGTCTTATTTTAAAGAAATAAATTCAGATAATTCTTCTAATTCACTTCATTTCACTGAAGATCAAAATTGCACTTGTGTAGCGATTGCTTTTCACAATTGTCCTTGTGCAATTACAGAGTTTTAAAGAAAAAAATCTCAAATATTTATTCAGTGCAGAAATGAAAAACTGAATAGAAGGGCAACTTTTATGTCAATCCATAAAAGTGTTGACAAAAATGTTATGTATTATCAGGGTATTCCACTCAGGTCATATCATGAGCATAAGAAAGATATAAAGAGAAATAGTTATGGAATATAAGGATTTAGGTAATTTTTGTTAAGTTTAAAACAATAATGATTCAAAAGTTGCTGTCCAATGGACTAGAAATTCTAAGGAACAAAACTGAGTGCAAAATATTACTATTCAAATAACTGTATGGTTGGCATACAAATATGTAGTATGTGTTTTGGCATTTTTCAAAATTAAATTCAGTTCACTGTGGTGCTCCTGAGCGTTGTAGATTTTCAAAGAAACAAAAGCTTAGTTTTTACATGCTAATGTACTATGTACTGGAGAATTGTTTGTCTTGACTTCTGGGAACATTTAGTACTTTGTGGTAGATATTGTTATGTCTTTGCTTTAGTTACTTTTAACATTGTTCAGAGACAGAAAAAAGCTGAATCATAAAGGCTATTATAATTTGACTGGGAAGAGAGGATTATTACCTTGCTTTAGAATACTGTGTGGAACTAAATTCTCCATTATTTCCCTCTCAAAATTATTTTGCCAGGATCTTAGGGAGAAGGAACAAAATGTTCAGCTTTAAATCCTTTGAAAGACTTCAGCTTGAGAGCTCCTGCTTCTTGGGAAACCTACTTCCTGAGAGATTTCAATTATTATATTTATACTGTATCTTACTGGAAAGGGCAGTCACTCAGTGGACCAACTGATAAATTTAATGTAGAAGAGGCTAGCAATCATCCTTTTCTAACTCTTTCCCAACAATAATCTTGCTGTTAAATTCTACAAGGTCCTACTGACTGCATATTAGACCAAATTATATACTAATTTTTTATATACTGCAAAGAAAAAGAGTTTTATGTAGTAGATCAGAGTTCCTGTTGTCTATGTGTTATGCTGTTTTCCCCCCAGCACCTAGATTAAAGACTACAAGAAAAGTTGGAGGATGTATACTCAAGTTAGCTACAGATTCAGTGGTCAAATACAAACAGCAGTTTTCAAATAGAGCTAAAATTTAGAAAATATTACTGTAAAAGTACATATACCTTTTTCCAGATCTCCTCCAGTAATGTCAAAAAGAATTGGAAAAGAGGTCTTTAGAAAGAGGACATACGTTTTCTTAAATCACAGAAAAAAAATGAGAAATATTGCATAAGAGTAAAGGAAAGGCAAAATAAACACTGCATAACAAAAATGGAGCAGAACCATTGAACCTCGTCCATGATTATTGTAAGGGCTGGTGGGAATAGAAAGAGATGAATCTTGAATTTTGCATTGGGAGACACACTGTATAACATTCACATCAGTCTGCAAGTTTCCTTAATATGTTCACAATGATCAGATTTAGACTTCTGATAACTACAGAAGCTTATTTTGGTTTTGAAAACCTCCCATGACTATTCACCACAAATACAACAGGGTTTTTTTTATTGAAAGTGTGAGAAGCATATTATATGTAATAAATTGAAACCTGTACACTCTACATGAAAAAATAACTGAGAACACAAGTGATGTATCCCCCCTGTGTAAGTGAATCCTGTTCAGTGATTACTAAGAGCTTTATACAACAATGTGGGTAGCATATGACCTTGCTGTTGGGAAACACACAGGTATCATAATTTAATTAGTAGTTCTGGGAGAGGATTGATTCCTGTGTCATAACACCCTTTGAGTAATCTAAGGACTTTACAGCATTTTCATGGGCTAGCTGCTGCTGAAGTGATTGTAGATTGGTTCAAACCCAAAATCTCATTAACTGTGATGTTCTTCCTGCTCTAGTCAGGACAATGAATGAACATTATATAATACTAATTAATTTTTAAATTATTTGTATAACATTGTTAATTAAAAAACTCATTAGATGAGTTCATGAGACTTGTATTTGTCCTTTCAAGGTTATTCATAACATGTTTTTAATATATCATCTACTTTTTTTAAAGATTATATAAAGTTTAAGAGAATTGTTGTCATAGAAGTTTATTAAAATAGCTTCTCAAAAAACTTATGAAATTATGACACAATATAGAACTTTATTTTTTAAGAATTCCGTTAAAAGATTTTTCACACACTCTTTTGGTGCTAATTTATTATTAATTTTTTCACTTTTTGTTGTTAGTTAAGGACACAATAATTCTATAGCTTTTAACTGAACTTAAGATGCTTTTAAGTTGCTCCATACCGAGTTATTTTTTTTAAAGTCATGAACCTTTCATGACTTTTCAAATAGAGTCACTTTTCAGTGACTTCAGAACTTCAGTACTTCAGAAAAGTACTTTTCAGTACTTTTCAAATAGAAAAAGATAAAACTTTCTAAAGTTAAACTAAAAAAGACTAACAAACTCAAATGGCTCTATACAGGCATTAGAAGTTTTTCCAGCAGTTTTATTTATTATCAGAAGCTATCAGATGTTTACTTCATTCCTCCTTTCATCATTTCTTCCCTTTTTTGGTTTACAACTTAAGAGCTGCACACTGGAAGACTTTTGCTTGTAGAAAAGTCATGTTACTAATGTTATTATGTTGCAGTACTCGAAGTTGAAATACCACAAAATAAAATTTGAGGAAACAGTGATACAAAATATTGGTGGAGAAATTTCAGTTTCATTATTTTTGTTATTAGAAAAATAATGTTTTATTGGTAAGACACAGGTAACCTACTTCTTTATGTTTACTTCTATGGGACTATATGTGGTCATCTTACACTCTCTTTAGTCAAACAGAAGGAAGAGAAAAAGGAAATTTTCCCTGCATGATTAACTTCTCCAAAAATAGTTTTTTACTTCATATAAGATAAATAACAAACTCCCTGAAGGTGTATGTTCTGTCCTTTGACTACAAAGGCAGAATTGCATTAGTAGAACAGATTCACATGTCTGCACTGAGGATGATTATTTATATCATCATATGACTTCCACCTCTCTGGTTGACTCTGGTTTTTGACTCCTCAGAGAGGAAAAACCCAACAAATTCTTCAAACCCAATCCTACAACCTAGGATCTTTGGACAAAATGTATCTTTGAAGAGGCACCATTGCTCTGCACTAGAAATGACAGATCCTAGGGAGGGAGACAGGTACCAGCAGCCCTGTGAGGGAGTAATATACAAGGTTGATGAGCAAGGTGCCTGGAGTGATGTGACAGGAAGGTATCACAAAATGAACAGAACGATTCTTAAACATGGTCGCTTCCAGCATTTGCATGTAAGCAAGGAAGTATCTACAAGCCACCATTATGGAGAAATCCTCAAAATCCTTTCTGGGAGATCAACATGCTGGGCTACAACTCTGAAGTGCATGTACACTAGGTCACACAGCATAGGGAATAAAGATGGCGAGTTAGAGTTCTATGTGCAGTTGCATGGCTACGATCTTGTTAGGATGAGGGAGAGAAGTGGTGGAATGGCTCACATGACTGACGTGTTGCAATGGAGGGATACAGGATTTTTAGGAAAAACAAGCCAGGAAGATGAGGAGGGGGATATGTCCTTTATGTGAGAGAGCAGCTGGAATACATGGAGTTCTGCCTGGGGATGGAGGGTGAGCTGAGAGCTTATGACTAAGTATCAAGGAGCAGACCAATATGAGTGACATTATAGTGGGTGTCTGCTATAGGCCACCTGACCAGGAAGAAGTGGATCAGGTCTTCTACAGACAAATAGGAGCAGCCTCACATCTGCAGGCCCTGGTCCTCATAGGTGACTTCAACTACCCTGATATCTGCTGGAGGGACAACACAACAGAGCATAAGCAATCCAGGAGGTTGCTGGAAAGCATTAATGAAAACTTCCTGACCCGAGTAAGTAAGTTGACCCAGTGAGGAGAGGTGATCTGCTGGACCTCATACTCACCAACAAGGAGAAGCTCACTGGGGATGTGAAGGTCAAAGACAGCCTTGGCGGCAGTGACCATGAGATGGTGGAGTTCAGGATCCAGAGACGAGAGAGCAGGGCAAAAGCAAGGTCACAACCCTAGACTCCAGGAGAGCAGACTTTGGCCTCTTCAAAGTCTAAACATAAGAAGGAAGTACACAGAAGGTGGAAGCAGGAACGTGTAACCCGGGAGGAATACAGAGGCACTGTCTGAGGATGCAGAGATGAGGTTAGGAAAGTCAAAGTCTACGTGGAATTGAATATGGCTTCTATAAGTACATAGGAGACCAAAGGAAGATTAGGGAAAAAGTAGGCCTTCTGCTGAATGGGGCAGAGGCCTTGGTGACACAGGACATGGAAAAGGTGGAAGTACTGAATGTCTTCTTTGCCTCAGTCTTTGCAAGACTGCCCTTCAGGAATCCCAGGCCCCAGCGACCAGGGGGAAAGTCTTGAGCAAGGAAGGTGTACCCTTGGTGGAAGAGGATTAGATAGAGAATACTTAAGCAAACTGGACATACATAAGTCCATTGGCCCTGGTGGGATGCACCCAAATGTACTGAGGGAGCTGACTGATGTCATTGCAAAGCACTTTCAAATAACCTTTGAATGATCATGCCAATTGGGAGAAGTGCCTGAGGACTGAGGAAAGCAAGCTTCACTCCTGTCTTCAAGAAGGGTGAGAAGGATGACCCAGGCAACTACAGGACAGTCAGCCTCACTTTGATCCCTGGGAAGGTTATGGAGCAGCTAATCCTGGAAACCATTTCCAGGCACATTAAGGACAAGAAAGCCACCAGGAGTAGTCAGCATGGCTTCACCAAGGGGAAGTCATGCTGACCAGCTTCATAAACTTCTATGATTAAAGCTATGAGCTGACTTAGAGAAACTGTGCAATGATGGATCATGGGGTATGTGGCCTAGCTTTTGAGTCTAACTTCTGTGATATGGGAAGTTTTGAGTCACTGAGGATCTATTTCATAGCACAAACATTTTCTCTGTCCTTAAAAAATCACTGAATTACAGAAAATTCAAATATACATCAGTGTTTTACTGTCATCTCTCTCTGATCAATATTCACTTTTGTCTACTCTATAATCTACCAATTTGAATATTTTCTTTTTTCTTTTTTCTTTTCTTTTTTTCTTCCCCCCTCCCACTATTTTATTTTAAATGTTGTATGGGTATTGAACATCATTGTCATTTATCATCATACAGGCCTTTGACCAGATGAAGAAAACTGGTTTTGCCTGTAGTATCTAGACCAGATAACTATCAAAGAGTAGATACTGCAGGTAAGGAGGTTACTTGTTTCATGCGATATGCCTTATGCTTCCTGTTTAATGGACACATACACAGGTTACCTGGGAGAGCTAGTGAAAAACAATGAATTTTGAGGAGGAATTTGGAGAACAGGAATGGGATCTGCAGGCAATTTTGGCATGGGTATTTGGGGATGGAATGCCTTAAGGATTTTGTTTTATTTTGTGAGCAGTGGTAGGTGATTGGCAAAGGTGGAGGGGGAAGAAATTACTTATTACCTTTTTGTTTTCTTTAATTCTAGCTTGCAAGTTTTCATGTAAGTCTTAATTTCAATAAATCAGTCACAGACTGAATCACTGACCAGACAACATCAGAGGTTTTGGAGACTTTTCAGTGTCTGGAAAATATAGAAAGAATTGTTGAGTTATTGCTGGAAGGAAACAGAAAAAACAGCAAAATGAAAGCTTAGTGCTAAATGTCAGATACTGTCAGGAGCTCAGATCTGAGCAATCAAAACAGTGAACTGCATGAAGTATGAGGTTGAAGGAAATAATCATATGATTGTAGGAGGAATATGCTGGTGGATTAGAGACATGAGGAGTTGATGGGAATATTAAATTCTTTTTGGTGGCCTGATATTCAGAAGCAGAAATCAGAAAAAAATATATGTGACTTGCAAGGTTTCATTCTGTAAGCAAGCTTTTGGGTGCTTTTGTGATTTCTTTCACCACTCGACAAATTAATTTTAAAATATAATAAAATAGTGAACGTTTAATTTACTTTTGTATACACACTTGGGACTATTGAACCCTTATAAGAATTAAGTTATACTAAGATTTTATCCTTAATTCCATAGGGAAAAATGAAGCCACATGTAAAAATATTGTAGAAGCCTATGTTGCCAACATTTTAAGAAAGAACCCCACTAAAATAATTCCTGATAAAAGCTCAAAACTTCAATAATGGGCTAGATAATATATTCTCCCCTTCTAAGTGCATCAAATGTGGGTTTTGACAGGAAGCAAAATGGTAAAATAATAAAGCATTAACTGAAAATATTTATTCTTAATTTTAAAAGAAAGAGAAAAAAAGTCAGGTTCCAAATCAATAAAATACAATTATCTAAAATTTGTATTTTTTTTGCATATTAAAGATAGTAAATTCACATTTACAAATAGGTGTTCTCAGCTGTAAACTCCCAGAACACTTATATCAGTGGCCTGCATTTTGTTTATGTAGTTATACAACGCAGGACTCATCTGAATGCATGTAGATGTCTGTATCTCACCTAGACTTCCTAAATTCCCTTTACAAACAATTGTGATAAATAGACATTTCAAGGGCATAGCACATTTCTTTATAAAGTAGACTCCTAAAATGGGACAGATTAATTGTGCCTTAAAATAATACTCACTTACAAAGCCTCCCATCTTATTTCTGTTGAAACACATTTACTGATACTGTTCATATCTTCAATCTTCCACACAACTTCTCTAATTTTAATGAAGAATTAAAGTATACAGTGTATCTAATACAACCTTGTACTACTGGTCTCAGGGGGAAGTAGGGATACAACATTATTCCTTGGCAACATACAGTACTTGATACAAACCAGCATGTTTCAAAATTAAAAAAAAAAAAGAAAAGGATTTTTTCTTTTTTTAATGTACCCCATGTATGACATATCTGTCACAAGTGCTTTAATACTATTTAAGATGGAGATAGATCCATTAAAAACAAAACAAAACAAAACAAAAAAATCACTTCACTTTCTCCCTTCAAATTTATGACAAATTAGTCATAAATTACTTGTAGCTAATATTACTCTATGCTCCATCTAACTATTGCACTGTTTTTGAGCTACCCTAATATGCCTTTAGCAATTGGAAAAGTTTATCAGAAACTGACATTTATGTAGGCAGTGTTTCACATGGGAAAGCATGTATCATTTAAGAAATGTGATATGCTTCTCTTT